>NC_067452.1:16547932-17193557 GCF_025434085.1 Hippocampus zosterae
CCACCACCGAGTTATAGAAAGTCTTAAGGAGCGACCCCTGAACCCCAAAAGACCTCAGTGTCCTGAGTAGGAAGAGTCGGCTCTGTCCTTTCCTAATCAGGGTGTCCGTGTTTGTAGACCAGTCCAGTTTGTTGTTCAGAAGAACACCTAGGTACTTGTAGGAGGTCACCCTCTCTATGTCCATACCCTGGATGTTCATCGGTGCTGGTGAGGACTGTTTCCTGCAGAAATCCACTACCAACTCCTTAGTTTTCCTAGGGTTGATCTGGAGGAGATTCTGCTGGCACCAGTCCACAAAGTCCTTGGTCAGTCCCCTGTACTCCCGATCGTCCCCCTCTGTAATGAGGCCAACAATCGCAGAGTCATCGGAGAACTTCTGAAGGTGGCAGTTTGGAGTGGCGTGTCTGAAGTCCGAGGTGTAGAGGATGAACAGGAATGGAGCCAGAACAGTCCCCTGCGGCGCTCCAGTGCTGCAGAGAAGCCTGTCCGACTCACAGCTCTGCAACCTCACGTACTGCGGCCGATTTGTGATGTAGTCTATGATCCATGCTGTGAGATGGTATTCCACTCCGGCGTTCTGCAGTTTGCCTCCCAGTAAGTTGGGCCGGATGGTGTTGAAGACACTGGAGAAATCAAAAAACATGATTCTCACAGTGCTCCCAGCCTTCTCCAAGTGTGACAGCACTGAGTGGAGGAGTGTTAGAAGAATCCATGAGCAAAAATGTATCATGTTTAAAGTTTCATTTATTTGGGCACATCGAAGCGTTTGGGTGCATATCCAGCACCCCCAAATGCCCGCACACAAAGGCGCCGGCCACCTGGCCGGAGGGCTGTTGAAGTCCACAATTAGCACGTCAATACAGGTGGGCGACCACAGGGGAGAAGGCGAAACTTGGTCACAAAAGGGGAATGAATAATTCAGGAACAGTGGGTGAGCAACAAAAGACGAGTTGAGAACACCCGTCGCGCCCAGGCGACCTTGGCCATCCGCAAAGTCTGCAACATGTTGATTCAATGTAGATCAGACAGAAAAGGCGTCAATGTACTGGTGGTTTGAGGTTGAAAAACAGGTAACCAATCACTACTGAGGGGCCCGACCGGGTGTGCGCTATGCAAATATCGGGGGCAGTGTTTTTCTTGTATTTCGCATATGTTACAATAAAATGTAGAACTCGCGGAGACGGGACTTATGAGTGTGATCGCGGAGCAACAACCGTCGTTCGCTCTCAGAGGTCCGCTTCCGCCGATATTGAAGACAATTTTCCTGTGTGCCGAGTCGTTTCTTTAACTTTGTCCGAGAAAATCTCTAACGAGGAGGTAGATAATGGTGTCTTCCACGCCGATGCCAGGCTGATAGGCAAACTGCAGCGGGTCCAATGCCAGGCTCACCAGCGGTCAAAGGTGGGCGGACTGGGTTGATGAGAGCTGGTCGAAAGAGGAGGGGGAGGAGAAGAAGTCCTCAGTGAGAGTGGTTGCAGTTGGTGTTTGGGGGAAGGGACAGACGACTGGTCGAAACGGTTGAAAAAACGGTTCAGTCCATCTGCCCAGTCCTTGTCCTCTCAGTCAATGTTTTTGGGCTGTCATGGCCTGAGATGGTTTTCAGGCCCCTCCAGACACCAGTGACATTGCTGGCCTGTAACTGGTCCTCCAATTTCAGCCTGGATATCTTCTTCCCCTCCCTGATCTTTCTTCGCAGCCGAATCTGCACGGCCTTCAGCTCCTCTCTGTTTCTCGACAGAAAAGCTCTCTTCTTCTCCTTCAGGAGGGCCTTTATGTCGGGATTAATCCATGGTTTGTTGTTGGAAAAACACCACAGAGTTCTGGCGGGTACGGTGTTCTCCTGACAGATGTTTATGTAGTCCGTGATGGTATCAGTGAGTGCATCAATGTCCTCCCCATGAACCTCGCTGAAGAGTTCCCACCTGGTTGTCTGAAAGCAGTCGCGCAGAGCATCTTCAGCTTCCGATGACCATTTCTTGACCATTCTGGTCACAGTTGGCTTAGGGTTGTGCAACAGTTAGGCGCTCAACACAAAAAAGAAAAAAAAACCAAAAAGAAAAAAAAACTGAACCACATTAAGTGTCCATACTTGAAGTACAAAATTGCTCAGTAACAAATTATATATTTGGGTGTTTTGGCTGTGTATGCATAAGCTTGTTATTCAAAACCCTGTGACAGAGATCCAGTCTGTTAAGGTTGTTTACGTGCTTGTGTCTTGTTGAGCTTTGCGTCTGAGGCGGCCAACTATAAATAATGGTTGCATGCTAATCAGCTGTATCGTGCCAAAACCCCATCTTGTGATTTCACTTCTAATTGAGTGCACATAGGTTCGACATACAGACTCAGCAAATGAGAAAGTTAAGTTATTTGATGTGAAAAACGGTTTATTTTAAAACAAATAAAAACACACGCAGCGCTGGCTGTTGATTACGTTGCGTTGTGCTCAGCGGTTTTATAAAGTTTTGTCGCTCTGAGTATTCGCTTGTTTATCAACGTGTGTATCAACATGCTTAAGCTTAAGGAGGGTGTGTATGTGTGTGTGCGTGTGTGTGTGTATGTGTGTAAAAGAGAGAAAGAGCGAGAGAGCGAGAGAGAAAATGACAGAACATGTGAGCAGAGGATCACAGGTGTGTTTGCAAGCTCCACATGAGAGCCTCCTTCTTCCAAAGCCCGTCTGCCCCCGGCCCTGAGCATCCTGAGTAATATCAGCCTGCAGAGAGCACCTGCGTCCTTATCCCACAACACGCACACACACACACACTCACGCACACACACACACACACACACACACACACACACACACACGCACGCGCGCGCGCACACACACACACACACACATGCGCGCACACGTCTAATGGCCCTTAATCGGTCGGCCATACGGATCTAATAGCCAGCTGTGTGCAAAGAGCCAACGGAGCGTGCTAACAGTCACTGATGCAGTTGTCATATTAGATGAGAGCACTTCAAAGCCAGACGCTTCTCGCTCACACACGTTTCATGTGACCTTAGCTCCAAACTGTGCAATGTAAGCGGACAAAGTAAACACCAAAAGTCATGGTAAGGAAAGTAGTAAATCTTTATCTTTATTTTCTCCAGTAAATATAAAGGATGTCATAAATACAGATGTCTATTGTTGTTGCGCTATTGAGCATCACATCAAATTCAGTTGCTGCAGCAACAATGGAACAATAAATTACGTGTCAGTGTGTACGATATGTGGGTCCAGTTTGTGTGGAGGTTTTGGTGCTGTTGTGCCCGTATGGCTTAAATGTGGGGCTCATAAACCAAGAATGACAACGGCGAACATCGAATCTCACGGGTGCTTCACAGTTTTTCTCCCCTGTTGTTATCTCTGCTGCCCTGCAGAATTTGGGCTGTCCGGGCTGCTATTTGGCGACAAGGACGATGTTGCTGGTGCTGAGGCTCTTCCATCATCACTCTCCTTCTGATCCGCTTCTGGCTCTCTCTCAGTTGCAAACGTGTCTGCTGAAGCTCTTCCATCTTCACTGGAGTCCACGGGCACAGAGAGCTGCTCCTCTTCCCGTGCCGCCTCCCGGTTGTCCTCCTCAAGCCCTGACTCCCTGGAATTGTGGTGCTTGAAGTTGTAGCGCTGGTTCTGGAAAAACTTGACGATAGTGTGCTTAGGCAGGTCCAGTTGGGCCGACAGGGTGTGAATGGCCTCCTGGTCCGGGTAGAGCCCCACGTCGCCAATGAAGCTCTGCAAGATCCCCAGCGCCTCCAAGGAAATTCGCGTTCGTGAACGGGCCTTTTTTGCTTCCCTGAGGCCAGGGCTCAATCCACGCCGAGGCCCACTTTTGGAACTACTGAGGAGGGGTAATGTTGTAAGCTGTGGGTGCGTGTGAAGAGGAGATAGGGTTCTCAGAGGTGGCGCCTGTTAAAAAAAAACCCAAAGACAAAAGAAGAATGAGTTCAACCCATCACACACCTTAAACTCCCATCTGTCAAACCCCGCTGCTCCTCCGACTCTGCAGTGACATCAATAGAAATCTTGTCAAAGCAGAAGTGCGATTGGCCGTCTAAATTCTCTCACATTCCTAACAACCACGTTTTGAGAGCGTATTACCGGGGTGGGGCGGTAAAAACCCATCAAATAGACAGGACCAAAATAGACATCATGGCAATTCCTTTTTCTCGTGATCAAAAATTATAGGCTGCATTCAGAATAAGACTGAGGTCGAGTCTGACTGGCAAGAATTTGAGGTTTTGTTGGAAGAGGTAGGGGACAGTTGAGCAGGGACTGCGCGGCCGAGTCATTGACCATGTCCTTTTAAAATAACTTGGTATACAAAAACAGGGACAAGCTGCAGCAGACTGCAAAGCAGGTAACCCGTCTCTCTAAAAATTCAGTAGCTGTACAACCTTTGATTTGGGCCCATAATTCTATAGTTCCAGACGCTTGTACCTGATGCTCGGGTAGGTGAAGGACAGCGGGGGGCTTATCACCGTGCTGATGCCTCGCCTCCTCCTCATAAACTCGATCGCGTTCAGCCTGCGGGATGGAAAGAAACCTGCGAATGGTGCACAGGTTCTCCCAGAGCGTGCGATTCTCTTGGCTTGGATTTTCTTTCCATCGGAGTAGCTCACACAGCCAACCCTGGCAGATGAGGTGACAGTAACAACATTTGAACATTTGCCCACTTAAGCACAGGCAGGAAAACGACACATCGTGCCGCCATTGCCTGATTTTTGCACTAGCTGTGACTTGGAAATAAATGATTTTCATCACAAATCTATTTCCAGGAAAACCGAAACCCCAGAACTCACTTGGCTTTTGTTTGCAGAGACTTTTGCAAACAGACATTGGGAGACCTTAGCCCTCTTCATCTCCTGTTGGATCTCCTCGTAGATCCTTGATGTGATGTTCACTAGCGAGTCCATCTTAAGGGGAGTCTCCGCATTGGATTTAGTCTGCAGACAAGAACTACAATCTGAAGGTTCTTTTGAGCGTATCGATGTTTGATTCTTTACAGTCTACAGTGAGCTTATTGGTGTCGTGATGCTAGTCTTGTTATCTTAAAGCAGCGGACGTGTTCTGGCATTTACTGCTTGATAGTCAAACAGCAGAAGGCACAACCATTCAGGTCTAATGTCGGAAAGGCTTAATTCCACCCCTGTAGAGATTTGGCTAACCTGGATGAAGAGGTAACCAGCAAGAGCTAAGGAACTGTTGCCTATGCACAGACTGGTGGAAATATAATTGAGGGAAGTTCACCCGTCTGCCAAAATGCATCCATACTTCTGCGTGCTCTCAACTTGAGAACTTTCCCGCTTTTGTAAAATGTTTTAAAGTACCAACAAAAATGGCAACATATCATCTAATCAGAAGGTAACCTTTGGAGCTCGTGAATGATCGAAGGGCTTACAGTTACAAGAAGGAGTCATGCCATATGGCCAGTGAAAAAATATCTTCCTGCTCTGCATTTCTTTGCATCTGTGTCATTGTAGTCCACCAATATTTTGTCAAATCATTTGTAAAAAAGTAGAATAGTTTTCCTAAAAATGAAAAAAAAGGCCCATTTTGAGCAATGAATCAATTCGCTTATCTCTTGTGAGTATGCGTGTACCTGCATGTGTTTGTGGGTGTTGCCATTCGAAACGTGGTTGTGATTTGTTTGACTATTCCTCTCTCGCTCTCCCTGGTAGATGCGGTCTCGTTCTCCTTCTGGTAGACCCAGGAAAGCCTGCATGGCCTTTAGGTTGACAAGCAGCGACTGTGAGGCCGAGTGGGGATCTTCCTCCTTGCGCAGGATCTCTGACAGCAAGCCCTATCCGTGCATGAAGAGCAGATGCGCTGTTGGGGATTACCTCCGTTGGACATACCGGCGGAGAACATTTGGCCAGTTTACCTGAGTGCGGTTAAAAGCCACCCGGGCAAAGACAGCTTGAGAGACACTGGCTCTCTTCAGCTCGCTCCGAACTCGGTGGTAGATGTCAGAAGACACTTTGGCTCCTGAATAGGTGGGCTCAGGAGGGCCCTTGCACGTGCGTGAAATAGGCGAGTGGTTGACGTACGGCTGGGGGAGCCCCTGCACGGGCTGCTGGGAGAGCAGGCAGTTGGCGGCGAGTTGCTGGTTGATGAGGTGCGCCACGGCAAGCTGATGGCGCATAAGCTGTGGGGGCAGGAGGCCGCCGTGGCCCAAATGAGCCGGAGCCCGGGGGTGCAAAGGGGGGCTTGGCGAAGGATTGGTGGAGTGTGGCAGGCTGGAACTCTGCTGATCCAGTAGGCGATTTTGGAGGCTTCCTGGGCCACCCAGGTAGGGCAATAGAGAAGGAAGACCCTGGTTGAGGATGCTCGGCTCCCAATCTCTCTCTATTGTGTGAATATGCAGACAAATGTTGTAAAGTTCTTATTTTGTTTTTTTATCTTGCAATCCATAGAAAGTCAGAGTGAAGATGAAATGTACCATTTACATCGGATTTGTCCTGGGGCTGCCACATTGTCTCTGCATATTCACCTGAAGAGGATACCATCAACTAATCACATCATTCCATGTGTCAACGAATGAAGTCATGGGACAGTTTTACAATTCAACAATTCCACTGGTAGGCATAAACAAGAACAAAAATGACAAAAATATTTTCAAATCATTTTCTTGAGTCGTTTTTCACACTGCAGAAAGTGGTACACTTCAAGTGCTCCAGTTTTTGTGTCACACCTTATGGGCTATTTTTCTTGTACGTTTTTTTTTTTAGCATTTTGGTAGGCTAAAACGAAGCTTACTGGCCCAGGCTTGCATCTTAAACTGAACACTGCACACTACTCTTTTTTTTAAGCTAGTTTCCAAGAACACTACCTGAACTGCCAACGGATTTGTAGAACATCCAGCATCTATTCGACCACCGTAAGAGGAGATTTCACGTCACTTTGTGGCAAGGTGTTTTTCTTTTATTCACTTTTCCACACAGCCAGTGGCTTCCACAGTTTTATAAACTTTCCCCTTCATCCCAGCAGAGACTCTGTGGCAAATTGTTAGAAACATTACAGCACCACTTGAAACGTGACAGTGGCATTGCTTATAAGGCTTTTGTATTGGATGCTGGTGAGTGCGTTATTAAGCTGTAGAAAAGAGTCGTCAATTACTTTTGCGGGGGCAGTTTGGTTTATCGTTTGATCAATGATCTGCCGGCATTTGGTGGGAAGTCCGTTTCAGTTATCTGGGATTTGAATGGTTCGTCCCCACTCGATTGAATCTGTTTCTTGTTACAATTGTGTTGGGTTGAGGGTCACGTGGGCTATTAGGAGAATAAAAATGAGAGTGAGATTTGGCAGGGTGTCAAATTTGTACCACCATGTGTTGTATGTGCGTGCGTGTGTGAAGAGTGCGGGCTTTGCTGCTGCTGTTTTCTATTAGGATACAAGATGGCTTAGTTCTGCCGTGTGTATTCAGAGTGACATTCATGTGGACCACGTGTGACGCCCTTCCGCCCATAAGCCGTCACTGACGTATGGCGCATGAACTTGACACTTGAGCTCAAGCACACACAAAAATGTGGCTTTAAGGGAAAAACAGAAGAGCAGGAGCAAGCGCGTGCATGTGAGCCGTCACCTTGGATGCGTTTGTAACGTTTGTACCAGCGTCCAAACTCCTGGCATTTGGACATGGAGACGTTGGAATAATAGGAACTGTTGACGATGGCATAAATCATACTCTGTGGGAGAAAGAGAGAGAGAGAGAGAGACACACACAACATTGGGCAGGGCTGAATACAATATGAAAGCAGGTAGATTGCGCTCATGTAAATTACAGTCCCTAATTTACTTTATATATGTTTCTTTTTTTTTTTTGCCTGTCTGGGCGTTCCGGCCTCGCCCGCGACACATCTGACAGTTTGGTAAAAGAAGGTAGTCTGCGCTCGGCATAAGAACACCATTTTTGTGTCGGTGCAATCGTTTAGTCAACGTCTTTGTGAATTTGGCAGACGCGCTACGCATCATTTAGAGTTTCTGGCTCAGCCCCTATCTGCCAATTTGGTTTCAAAAAGTAGACTTGATTGTAGATTGGCAAAAACCAGGTCTAAATCATAGCACAGGTGGTCCAACGCAATTTTGGTGTACTATATTTGATCAAGGCGCAGGCAGACCGATACACTACGCCATAGGTGTCAAACTCCGGTCCTGGAGGGCCGCTGTCCTGCATGTTTTCAAAGTCTCCCTGTTGCAACATTCCTGATTCAAATGATCAGATCATCAGCAAGCTCTGCGGAAGCCTGACATTGAACCTGTTCATTTGAATCAGGTGTGTTGCAACAGGGAGACTCGGAAAACATGCAGGGACTGAGTTTGACACCTATGCGGATAGGTGTGGTGAATCTCATGGTATTTCACTCATATATGACACTATCGTGGGACAAGCCTTATGAATCATTTTAGAAATCAATTCATTAAACAGATTATAATCATTAATATCTGCGAGGGGAGATTTTCGGTTCACCTGCCAATGTCATGCACGAACCCCAGTGAGTCTGTTTCTGTTCCCGCAATGTCAAACAAGGCACACTCGGGTGTGCGCTCTGCAACGACTTGATTTTGCTCCAAATTAAGGATGCAGAAGCATTGGCCGGGAAAACACTACGAGCTGGCAACCAGTTGAGGGTGTAACCCAGCCTACTGCCCCAAGACAGCTGGCAGAGACTCCAGCACCACCCTCGTGAGGATCGTGGCTCGGATAAATGATGGATGGATGGAAGCGCTCTCTCGTTCCCTGAACACACCCACTCTCACAGTGGTGTTCGGGCGCCAGAGTGAATTTCCGAACAGAGCCTAGATAGCTATGTGTGCTGCTCCTACGTACCTTGGAGAGTGGACACTCCTTAGGCAGAGCGTTCTGATTGGTCTCTTTAAGCACCTCTTTGAGGGCCTTCCTCACTGTGGCATGCGTCCACTGTTCAGAGGGCAGCTCCTCCAGACGGGCAAACCTGCATATGTGAAAAGTTGCTTTTAATTTATTTTACTGTATTAATTGTATCTAGGCGGCCCGGTAGTCCAGTGGTTAGCACGTCGGCTTCACAGTGCAGAGGTTCCGGGTTCGGTTACAGCTCCGGCCTCCCTGTGTGGAGTTTGCATGTTCGCCCCGGGCCTGCGTGGGTTTTCTCCGGGTGCTCCGGTTTCCTCCCACATTCCAAAAACATTCGTGGCAGGCTGATTGAACACTCTAAATTGTCCCTAGGTGTGAGTGTGAACGTGGATGGTTGTTCGTCTCTGTGTGCCCTGCGATTGGCTGGCAACCGATTCAGGGTGTCCCCCGCCAACTGCCCGGAGACGGCTGGGATAGGCTCCAGCACCCCCCGCGACCCTAGTGAGGATCAAGCGGTTCGGAAGATGAATGAATGAATGAATGAATGAATGAATGTTTATTTGTTTGTTTTGGAGCTCATCACACACTCAAGACTGGAGGACCTGTGCAGCAGGATCCGTAGCGTGACCATGTGATAAACGTCCAGGAGCATGTCTGCCACTGTGGCTTCTGGAGCATCTGTCAGGTTGTGGATGGGCATCGGCTTCCATTGGCCCACCTTGATGATGCCTGCACAACACACGTGCTTTCAGGTTATAGGTTAAAAGCATGTTTGGGGGGAAGCAAAACTAAATGACAATGACTACGAATCTGTGCGATCCTACCAAAAAGGCTCTCATTCAACCATGACAAGTACAAATTAAGGACTCACAATCATGTTGAGACAGCTCAATTCAAACACAGACTGTGTGTGTGTGTCAACACTGCATGAGGTTGCTACTGATGGGCCGAAGGCAACAAAAACAAATGTTTCCTTGACCAATCCGAGTGTAAGCATGTGAACGTCAACTCAGAGCAATGTGTTAGTGAAGAGATGTGTTGACAAACAGCATGATGTCATCTTTCTCCTATGTGACGGCAGACGGGCCTCTTTGCAGCTTTTCGGTTTCCTGCGGGTGGCAAAATGTTCAAATGGATCGAGACAATCAAATGTCAAATGGGTTGCCTCCAGAGGAAAAATACTTCGAGTCCTCCATACCTTATGTCAGTGAGTGTTTCTAAAATCCTCCATTTAACCCCGCGTGCTGGAATTCTGCCAGCTTAGAGTAAGTGTGACTTAGCCACAACATGCAGCCTAATCAAAGAACCCCTCTGTTGCTTTAAAAATACTTTCATGGGCCCACACTAGGGCAAATAAACTGGAATCAAAAGAAGAAAAAAAAATTGACTGTGTAATTGTGGTTGTGACCACACTTGTGGAGCGACATTGGGACCACGCCAAACCAAAAAAGTCTTGATTTGAAAAGAAAAGGCTTTGTTTGGGCGGAGGAGGGTCGCGTGCAGGGCGTTACCCACTTGGTTGAGGCGCTCGGTGTTTAGGACACAAGTAGGAATGTCATACCCGATTGAGACATGAAGAAAATACAAACAAACATTTTTTTGGTCTTGAAAAAAAACAAATAAAAACAACAACACGCAGAAATGAGTCTTTATTGTCTAAACTTTCTGGCACGCAGAGCACTCATGTGGTGGAGCCACCCATCTGGAAAACAGCTACAATCTATTCATTGCCGCTGTTAATAATTCATTACTCATGAATTACCAAACAAAATAGTGGCTGAGTGATAGGGAGTTTTAAATTTTCCCAGGCATGAAGTACCGGATATTATTGTTTCAGATTTCGCAAATGAAGAGAAATAAATCATTTTTCACTACAAAAAAGGGAAAACCGAGTTTTGATGCAACTAAGTGCTAAAGAAGTAGCAGACTGCTTTTACTTGTTAATTAAGGGGCCCCATCAAATAAAAATCAAGACAAAATTGTGGCCACAAAATAGCGAAAATGTGCGCATAATATACTAAGTTATGGGCTTAATATCCTTCCCATGAAGCACTTGGACATGTGGGTAAACAAATGGCGCACACCTTCTCTTGAAAGTGAAATATGATGCCCTTAAAATGTTTTCATCACTAGGCTGCCAATTCATCCCCAGCCTCAAATAAACTTCAAAATAAAAACCATACAATCCTAGTCCGTTGTCTTTTGCCACAGCTGCTACCAATACTTTACCCTTTCTGGAAAAGTGGCCACAAACTAGCATGTTGGAAACACATTATAATTCTCTTGTGGCCGACATTGATTTTTTTTTCTGTCTGAGGCTGTGTAGTTCCCGATGGAGTAAACGGCGGAAATAAACACACACACCTCGGGCCTGTACAGCCGAGCCTTGCGTGTAGCCCAACGACATCAGCGCCGTCTCCACTAGTTGCGTGAACAGGATGTCTTTCCGGATCAGCACAAACTCGGCGTGACTGTGACCGCGCTGCTCGCCGTCACTCGCCATGTCTGCATATTCCACAACGCAGTAGACAGGGATTGTCACACCTGGTACAGAAGAGTACAACAGGCCACACGTCGGACCCAAATTCACAATTCTGTAACACTAAGCTAAGCTAAGTTTAGCCTGGGTTAAAGCGGAAGTCACGGAGCGTCTTGGCGCACTCTCACCTTCCGGTCTCAGTGGTGAGTTGCTATTAAATCGAGCTTGCGGAGTCTCCGGGCAACTGTTGACGTCCGGAAGGTTCATCTTGCACAGCGGCGATCCACTTGGGCTGTTGCTCCCACCACTGTAGCCGCCCTCCTCGGGGTCGTCTCAAAGACTGTCAGTCCCGCCTGCTCCACCTTGCTCACCTGGCAAAAAATCTGAAGGACATCAAGATACAATGAAGAACAGCTGGTGAAGACTCAAAACCCAAAGAGTTTTTTTTGTCTGTGCCTTGGCCAGGGGGCAGGGTGGTTTTAAAAAGATGATATTCACAAAAAATACACTGTAGTCATATTCAACAATGAAATATGATGATTTCTACCACACACGTCCGCGGAGCTCAGAATCTCTATCTTTGACCCTTGATCAAATTTCCCCAAATCGTGTTACACCACCTGCGCCATATTCACAAACATGCAAAAGTTGGCTTTTTCCCGCACGAAAATCAAGCCGTGCTATTTTCTAGGCTCGACTGCATGTGTGTTGTCTACAGAAATAAAGCCCAGACATGCGTTTCTGTATGTGTTCTATTTCTGGAAGCCAAGACATCAAATTATAGCAGACTTTCTATAGCAATGTTTCACAAGGGATGGGGAGGATTATTTTTTTACAAGGAGTACACTCCACAACTACCACATGTAGCTCTAAAAGCCACCAATTTCTTTTTTTTTTTTAACATTTCCACCCAAAAACTCAGAATAATAACCCAATTAAATTCACGCTTGCCAGGATGTCAGATTTATGTGATGATAAGGCACCACGATCATTTGAGCTTTTAACTGGCCCAAAGCTAAGGTACGCTTGAGTATTTGGTTTTTTGGTTTACTCTAAAGGCACACCAATCTTATGCCCTTTTTAGAAATGATACGAGACTCATTGCAAATGATTTTGTAGACACCAAGCTATGGCTCGCCCCTCACCCCAGTTTGCAAATCCCTGCTCAATATGAGCTGAAACTATTTATTTACACACAAATCAGCTAGCCAGAAGGACAGGAGACATCTCGACCCATAAGCATTTTTCAGGCGACGTGTATGCGCACTTTAGACAGACAGCTATTTGCACTGCACCTCAACTTCCAAATGTTAATGCAAAGATGATGGTATCCAACGCTGGTGTCCAAACAATGCAAAAGTCTCTGTTTCATGAGTAAGGTCTCGCATGTTCAAGCTCATCAGAACACATGTGGATCAAATAGAGATGAGACTTGCCATTTGTCAAACAAGTGGCTTTTGATCTCAAAAGTCCCTTTGGCTGTAACATTTTGATTTGAAACCATTAAATTGAGCACAACTGGATCTTAGAAGACTTTTTGGTTTGTTTTGAACAGTAACCTTGCTCAGTGTCAACTCAAGCAAAAACACTTGGACTACAAGCAAACTACAAACAGCACAGAAGTCCAGAAGTTGTTAACTTTTATTGTGATGAAATACAAATAAATATAATGAGAAGAAGCCGGGGGGCACACTACATACATCCTAACAGGACTTGTCACAGCAAATAAATAACAACAAGAAACAGCACCCACAAAACACACACGCACACAAAAGTGTTGCCTTAAAGAACATCACTTCATATCTAAATTTATTATGCATTTTTGAACTGATCTCAATGGGGACAAGTGTTAATTTTTGTTTGTGTGTCCTATGTACAAACACTGCGGAACATGTGAAGACGGAATGGCTCGTTAGTGAAGACGAGAACGATCCAAATTCATATGAATGAAATTATTTCATCAATGAGATAATTATAAACAGTGTCCATGAATGCGCTTTACAATTTGACAATTGTTTTACAACCCCCCTCCCCAAACAGTCAAATCCGTGCAAACGATCACAACACATAAAGTAGACCTCGAATTATTTCTCTTTTTGACATTCGCTTTCCAAAATTTCCAAATTGTCAAATGGCAGGCAAATTTTAAAGAGACTTTGCGGACCAGATGATGAAATCTTAATTATAATTCTAGTGATGCTACTGCATGCCAACACGCAAGTCGACATGTTTGTATGTATTAGCAATCACTTACTTTTCATGATGTCCCGTTGCTCGCCTGTGAGTCAAGAGCATCCATCGGGCGAGTTGTGTGACTCCAAGATGACAGCAAACTTTTGCTTTGCGGGCTCACCCGCCCGTGCCCACGAGATGTGAACACAAGCAGCTGCTTGTCTGCAACTGCTACAGCTTCAGCTGCTGAGAGGAGGCAAAAGGAGGCAGACTGCCAAGTCAGGAGGGAGGGGCCCCAGCAGCATCATGGCCCTCAAAATCATCATCACTCTCTGCCACTGGTCAAATGTTATCAAGGACAAATATTTTATTTACTGTGCTTAAGTAGATTTTTCAGGTATATGTACTCAAGTATTGATTTTCCTGGAGAATCATTTTCTCAACATTTCATTTGAAAACAGAAATCTATACATTTTATTCCTTACATTGATCAAACTGCCTCATTACTTTTTGCAACACAGGTGGATGACAACAAGAAGTAGAAAAAGACGGAACTGGAGAGCAATGATGTCAGTCACGGTAAAGATTTGGATTGATTGACAGGACATTTGGCAGACAAAACAGAGAGCGCAGTGCTGTCAAATTCAACAAATTCTGAGAAGCAACATATCCTCCATCCGAGAATTGGTTGATTTTGTCGGGAACACGCTGTTTTGTTCGCATCAAAGTCAAAGCAATGCTTGCCTGATCTTGAAAAAAAAAAAACACAATTGTGACGTATCACGGGATTTTCACCCCCCCCCCATCTTAGTACGAGCACAAGATAATAACTAGAGGAAACTATTTTCTTTACATTTTATCAAAATGGATTGATCGTGAACCGTTTTACTTTTTCATATTTCAGAATCTACTTTATAATAATTAAAAACCCCTTTCGGATAAAGAAATTGATACTTGTACTTGAAACGTACTTTTATTTCTTTTTTACACACAAATACCGTTTTTTAATTATTACTTACAGATTGTGACTACTTTCCCCACCTCTCCTTGTGGCAAGTAGCCTAATACTATAAACTGTGGTTAGGAGAACGTGATGAATGTGAACTACACCATTACAAAAAAAAAAACCAAAAAAAAACAAGCTAAACTCATTTAGCGCATTTGTCTCACTCGCACCATCTTGCGGTGCGCATGCGATAGTAAAACACTGACCCTGAAGCTTAGTGAAGATCTTGAACAGCAGCCCACTGTCGTTTGCACCTCCTTGCACACTGCATCTGACGACTGGAATATGATCACTCACATTCAAAATAAACGGCTGGTGAAACAATCCCAAATGAGTAGAGACAATTGCTGAAAACTATTTGAATCAAATCTTGGCAGTTTCGTCGAGTCAACAAAAATATTTGTTAAACGTTCACATCTAGTGGTAAGGGGAGGAACAGCACCATGGTGCTCAATTCTCCATTAAAATCGCCAGACTTTTCTCGACGTGTCTTCGGCAGCACCCCAGATGTCCCACTGGCCAGTTTCGGCCTTGTTTTGTCATTCATTTTTCACACTTCAGTTACTCCTCTAGAGGGCAGCCTCAGGTTTAACTTTTCAGGGGGGGAAATGTAGCACAAAAAAATAAATAAATACATACATACAAAAAAATCGAAATATCCTGATATACCTGTGAACTTCTCTGTGTTCCCGTTAGGGGACACTGCAACACATACATATATTACAAAAAAAAAAATCATGAAAAAAATGAAAGCAGGGTGCCCGGTGGACCAGTGGTTAGCACATCTACCTCACAGTGCAGAGGTACCAGGTTCAATTCCAGCTCTGGCCTCTCTGTGTGGAGTTTGCATGTTCTCCCCAGGCCTACGTGGGTTTTCTCTGGGTACTCACGGTTTCCTCCCACATTCCAAAAACATGCATGGCAAGTTGATTAAACACTCAAAATTGTCCCTAGGTGTGGTTGTCCATCTATGCGTGCCCTGCAATTGGCTGGCACCCGGTTCAGGGTGTCCGAAGACGGCTGGGATAGGCTCCAGCACCCCCCACTACCCTTGCGAGGATAAAGCGGATCGGAAAATGGATGGACGAATGGATAAAAGAAATGACAACAGAAATACCTTACATATACACAAACAGTTTGAAAACTATTACACTGATAATAATGTTGGTTGGACTGCACAGCACGGATGGCAGGGACCATGGGTGTGTCTACGACTGCGCCTAAGTCGGCCTCGGCTATCTTACACTGCCATCGACCATTCGTCTCCAGGTATCAGTCTGAGTATGTTTCGGAGTTTCTCAAAGGTGTTCACAAGTGTCTATGAGTTGCCTACGGGTCCGAGTGTCGGCAAGTTGCTCTCATGTGTCTGTAAGTCTGTCTGAGAAGTTGCGCATGGGTGGCTATAAGTCACTCATGGGCGGCTATGGTATGTGCGTCGGTATGGGCAAAAAAGGGCCTGGGGGACGCAGACTCTGATCGTCCCTCGCATATTGCAATTATTAAAGTGAAAATCTGTCATTTGAGTGATCACTTATAATTTTGAACATTCTCATTCGAACAATACACATGCCATATACTGTATATATACTACTATGAATGATTCGAAATGTCATCCAGCACTAAGAATAATTTTTTAAATGGTTACTCTAAACTCACAGTGGGGACTATTTGCTACTTAGGTTATTTTTATTGTGTTTGTTTCATTGCGTTAATTGTACCAAGACTTAATCTTTGACACTTTCCCACTAACATAAACTTCGCCTAAGAAAAAGCACCAGTGCATATCTGCAGTTCAATCTGGTCGGTTCAGTACCTCAAACTGGATGATCAGCGTTTTTGGGGAAATGACCAATTACTGTTCATTTGTCACAAAATACAGCCTTAAGTAACAGTGTTAAAAATGCAATAACTTCCCTATACTTAAAACCAGTTTTTTTCTTTTGTCAGAAACCAGACCCACCCCTTTGTAGTTTATTATTCTAGTTAATTTCATGTCATTCGGTTTTATACTCACCTTTTAAAAGTATTGATACGGAGAGGCTGATAGTTTTTGTAAATTTACTTTAAACTGATTACGGCATTTGACCGTGTCGCTCAGGGAGTTCTTTGGGGTGCTTTGGGAGGATGTTGTATTAAACCTACTCATACGGGCTGTTCGTACCTTATACTACGGATGTCAGAGTTTGGTTCGCATTGCCAGCAGTAAGTCAGATTCGTTTTCAGTGAGGGTTGGACTCCATCAAAGCTGCCCTTTGTCCCTGATTCTGTTCATAACCTCGATGGACAGAATTTCTAGGCGCAGCCGAGGCGTTGAGGGGGTCGGGTTTGGCAACCTTACTATTACATCTCTGCTTTTTGCAGATGATGTGGTGCTGTTGGCTTCTTCAGGCCAGGATCTCCGACTCTCACCAGAGCAGTTTGCAGCAGAGTGTGAAGCGGTTGGAATGAAAATCAGCAGCTCCAAATCTGAAACAATGGTCCTCAATCGGAAAAGGGCGGAGATCTCATCCTTTCCGGGTCAGGGATGAGATCTTACCCGCAAGTGGAGGCGTTTAAGTATCTTGGGGTCTTGTTCACGAGAGGGAGCAGGATGGAGCGGGAGATTGACAGACAAATTGGTGCAGCGTGGGCTGTGATGCAGACTTTGTATCGGTCTCTCATGGTGAAGAAGGAACTGAGCCAAAAGGCGAAGCTCTCGATTTACCGGTTGATCGACGCTCCTACATTAACCTTTTGGTCATGAGAATTGGAATCAACTGCCAACAGAAGTGAATTCAGCCCCGAGTATAAATCTAGATTAGAAATAGTTATTTTGCCCCAGCTATGATTAAGGTCTTTCAAAGCATTTTTTAAAGTCATGTTCCCCCCAAAAAATCTTGTACATGTACGTTCTGTTGGCCTAATTTTAGTAAGCCACTTTTATTTCTACTTTGCTTTTAAATGTCTTTAACTCTTTTGTCTGTATATACTTTTAAATATTGTACTTTTAATTATGTAAAGCACATTGTGTATGAGGTGTGTAATTTCAACAAAGCTGCCTTGCCTTGCTTTTTGTCTCTTTTGGATGAAAAGCCGTGGGTGGCTGGATGTTAATTTTATCCTCATCATCTTGTCATGCCTTTGAAAAATACCGGATGAGCTTTAAAAGAGTACACCTGAGGAAAAAAAAATAACATCTTTATGGCATACCTGCATTGAACGTAGTCAGTTCAGTACCTCAAACAGGATGGTCAACTTTTTAGGGTGATGAGCACGCGCTGCTCATTTTTCACCAATTTAGCCTCGAGTAACATCGTTAGCATATTTGCAGTTTTACGTTAGTGTTGTAGTGTGGCGTTGCCACAATAATTACACACTTCTGTTTTGCGGTCAGAAACCTGTTTTGAAGTTCCCCATCACGTCTGGGTTTACAGTATTCGTGAAGTATTCTATAATGTTGAGTTCAACTTTCACATGCAGAAGTTTTGGCATAGCCAATTGCTTTATTTTTGCCGTGCACATTTAGGTTTGTCACCAAATGATGTATGAGACAATAGCTTCTATTTCCAAAGGTTTACATCTGGATCTGATACACAATGTACACAAAAAAGAAAAAGATGAGACTACTTATTGGAGATTTTACATGCAGAAAGACAAGGGATGCTTTCGATTGGTACCAGACTCCATCCATCCATCCATCCATCATCTACCGCTTATCCGGGGCCGGGTCGCGGGGGCAACAGCTTTAGCAGGGAAGCCCAGACTTCCCTCTCCCTAGCTACTTCTTCCAGCTCTCCCCGGGGGATCCCGAGTCGTTCCCAGGCAAGCTGGGTGACATAGTCTCTCCAGCGTGTCCTGGGTCTTCCTCGGCGTCTCCTCCCGGTGGGACATGCCCGGAACACCTCACAAGGGAGGCGCTCAGGAGGCATCCGAATCTGATGCCCAAGCCACCTCATCTGGCTCCTCTCGATGTGGAGGAGAAGCGGCTCGACTCTGAGCCCCTCCCGGATGACTGAGATTCTCACCTTATCTCTAAGGGACAGCCCGGACACCCTGCGGAGAAAACTCATTTCAGCCGCTTGTATCCGGGATCTCGTTCTTTCGGTCACGACCCATAGCTCGTGACCATAGGTGAGGGTAGGTGAGGGGTACCAGACTCGAACCCTATAAAGCATGCTTTTAAGCACTCAAGTGGAAAGTGAGGAGCGGAACCCCTGCCCCCTCAAATTTAACTGAAATAAGTTGCAAATATCCATCCATCCATCCATTTTCCGATCCGCTTTATCGCCACAAGGGATGCTGAAGCCTATCCCGGCTGTCTTCGGGCAGTAGGCAGGGGACATCCTGAAACGGTTGCCAGCTGATCGCATGGCACACAGAGACGAACAACCATCTGCAATCACACTCACACCTTGGGACAATTTAGAGCATTCAATCAGCCTGCAATGCATGTTTTTGGAATGTGGGAGGAAACCGGAGTACCTGGAGAAAACCCACATGAAAACCTGAGGAAAACATGCAAACTCAACACAGGGAGGCCGGAGCTGGAATCGAACATGCACTGCAATGTGAGGTCGACGTGCTAACCACTGGTTCACCGGGCCGCAGGTTGCAACTAAATATTTGTACTAATTCCCTTCAGTCTATTCCAAATCTATCCATTCAAAACCATTTCTCTTAGCGCTATCTTGGAAGCTGTGTACCATATCCTTATATGAATAAGATAAGATATCCTTTATTCGTCCCACACTGGGGAAATTTACAGCCTCCAGCAGCAACAATGTATGTAGAAAGAAGAAAGAGAAAAAAAAACAACAAACATCTTTCAATTAAATGCAATATGAACACAAAATGGATAAATCGCAGTACTATTTACAATTTTCCTTCACATCATTTATGCCATGGAATAAAAAACCTGTTCACAATTGGAATTGGCCTCACTGTGGCAATGCTTCTTTCGTGGTCTGTCTGTCAAGCTGTCTGTTTCAACAAGCAAATGTTGATGTGTAACTCTAAAATTGCCACTGAAACAGGGGAAAAAAACATGAACGTCAAGCACTGTAATGTTTTTGTACTTTCGAAACTCAATTGTTTGTCACTTTCTGTCCTCAGCGCAAATCATTAAATTCTTTTGATTGAAGACACTTCTGCTGAACACCATTTTCTCACCATGGATGAGACATTTTTTGTTGTCAATTATCCTTTTTTTTTTTTGCAAAGCCAGTTTGGGAGGTTGGAAAATTCTAAGAATGTGTCCAGTTGCCTTCAACTTGGTGGGTGTGCATATGGAAGAGGTACATATAAGCAGATGGCCGAAAACACCGAGCAGACATCGGAAGAGACTTGTGCTCCTCAAGCGTATTCTTTGCTGACTGCTCTCTATCCTCCCTCCCGCATGCGGTAAGTCGAGCACTCGGCGGGATCTAAAGCGATAAAAGATTTTGAAATTCAACCCATGACTGCAAGATCATGTCATGGGGAAGTGTCCCCAAGTGGCAAGTCAATAGCTGCAAGATGCGGTCCCTTCAGCATCATGCAGCTATTGAATCGCAGTGGGAGTTTGTCAGGAACTGACAATTCAATGTTGCCGTAATATCAACAATATCCCAATATTGTGATTTCATAAGAAAACCATGTGGGACACGTTATTGTGCACCTATAAATGAAAAGCGGGAAACCTGTGTTCTTTTAAATGTTGACGTGGGACTAAAACTATATATTCAGTCACAGCTGCGTGTCGAAAATCTAAAAGTTTATGGTCTACGCTTCACGTTTTATGAAGTGGAAATGGACTTACATGCTATATATATATTTTTTAAGTAATACATGGTTGTTTCAATGTTCAATGATGAAAGATGAGCATGATCAGACCTGACTTTTAATGTTTCAGCGATGAAGGCCAACATGTTGCTTCTCCTGCTGGCAGGTGAGCCAACTTTAACATTACAACTTCTTGTGCTTGCGCTCTTTTCACCACCTCATCATTAACCCAAAAAAGTCTAGCCGGGATACGCACTGAGCAGTTTTTCTCCTCTTTGTGCAACAGCTACGTGCAGCCATTTTGCCCAGACGGACGCGCAGTCTACCAGTCTGGTCAACTGCTCTCTTAGCATTTTTGGGGAAGCAAAAACAAATTTAGACGTGAGTAGCAATGTGGTCGGATAGTATTCTACTCGAAATTCTTCACTGTGCTGATGTTTTTTTTCCTCTCCTTACAGATAACACAGGGCACTGATAACACTCAATTCTGCTTTACGGCGGCTGATCCGAGCCTCTTTGAATGCATTCAAATCTCCAGTGCAAATAATTTGACCCAAAATTTGGCGGTTGGGGTTGTCACACCTGAACTTGAAAACTTGGTCAATGCACAACTGCCTCAGGTCGTCGGCAACTTGAACTGCTTCTTGGAAATCAACTTCTCCGCTGGCGGCCAACTGAGTGTGAGTCATTTGGGCCCAGATGTGCAACATTAATTACGACCAAGTACCTTATATTTCTTGTTTTTCTATGTGCTCAGATGACCATTTCTTTGATGAGCTTTGGATTCCAAACGGTCATGGGCGTGCATCTGACATCGTACGAAGACCCATTTGTTGTAAGTATGCGTGACATTTGAACGCTGGGCCAGTGGCGGACGCGTTTTGCGAGTCTTGTAAGGGAGCCGCTCGTAACATTGTCCATCTGCCCTTCACGCAGAATGTACAGTCACTTGACAGCATAAGTGGTTTTACCGCCAACTTCTCCAAGACTGAAGGGGAGACTACAAAATACTTGGACCTCAGTGGCTGCAGGTTCGAAGGTACGCAAGCAAACATTTCGGGGTCGCTCAAACGATGAGCAGCATGTCATGGTAACACGAATGAATGAAAAACACAGAGCCATCCCTTTGAATTTGTAGGACAGGTCATCTTTCCGGCTTCAGATGTGCCATCCTCCGAAAACTGCATCAACCGCTTGTGCAGCGCTCAGAGTGAATTAAGTGAAGAAGAAATTTGTGGAGCCAAGGAGACCTGTGTCACCAACACGTAAATAATTTGGTTGTCTAGGTAACACAGCAGTTGCTGTGCCCGTTGTTCTCTTGTCGCCCAAGCCCTCTTTCCTAAGATGCCAGGGGTCGAAAGCTCCGTTTCCTCGAGAGCCCTTGTAGATCGCTCTCTCGACTCCAACACACCTAATTCCAACGATCAGCTCATCAGTAAGCTCTGAAGAAGCCTGAAACAATGATGATCAAGTGAATCAGGTGTGTTGGAGTAGGGAGAGATCTAAAAGAGGCAGGACGTGGCTCTCAAGTTCTCGACGCCTGATCTACCCTCTTCTGCTGTTTTTCCATCTCATAATAATAATAATAATAATACATCACATTTGTAAGCGCCTTTCACAACACTCAAGGACACTGTACAGCCAAGACCAATAGTAAAACACAGATAAAATAATAAATAAAGAAAGAAAGATTTAAGGCGGGTAGGCAAGTCTGAATAGGTGGGTTTTGAGCTGGGTTTTGAATAAGGAAAGAGAGTCAATATTACGAATGTTGGGAGGAAGTGAGTTCCAGAGTTTGGGGGCAGAGCGACTGAAGGCCCATTGTACCGAGACGGGCAGAGGGTAGAAAAAGGTGGAGGGAGGATGAGGACCTGAGTGAGCGAGAGGGAATGGAGATTTGAAGAAGATCTGACAGATAGGGGGCGCAAGGTTATGGATGGCTTTGAATGTATAGAGAAGTATTTTGAAGTTGATTCTAAGTTTGACAGGAAGCCACTGGAGCTGTCGGAGGATGGGGGTGATATGATGGAAGGAGGGGGTTCTCGTGATGATCCGGGCTGCTGAATTCTGAACAAGTTGAAGTTTATGGAGGAATTTTTGATGGACACCGAAGAGGAGTGAGTTGCAGTAGTCAATACGGGAAGTGACGAGACTGTGAACAAGGATAGCGGTGGTGTGCGGAGTGAGTGAGGGACGGAGGCGGTTTATATTGCGAAGGTGGAAATGAGCGGACCGGGTAATGTTATTGATGTGGGAGTGATAGTGGGGATAGGATAGTGAACTGTCAAGGATGACACCCAGACTCTTCACCTGGGGGGAAGGAGATATAGTGGCATTATCAATTGTGAGGGAGAAACTGTCGGCTTTGTTTAGAGTGGATTTGGTACCGACGAGTAGGAGTTCAGTTTTATTGCTATTTAGCTTGAGGAAATTGTGGGTGAACCAAGATTTGATTTCTGAGAGACAGTGAGAGAAGGACGAGGGTGGGAGAGAAGCGTCGGGTTTGCTGGAGAGATAGAGCTGGGTGTCATCCGCAAAGCAGTGAAAGTGTAAGCCAAATTTGCGGAAAATATTTCCGAGTGGAAGGAGGTAGACAATGAAGAGGAGCGGACCGAGGACAGAACCCTGGGGAACACCAGAAGAAACGGGGAGGGATTGTGAAGTAAAAGAATCAACTTGAATGAACTGAGAGCGGCCAGTGAGATATGAGTGGAACCAATGTAGAGGGGTGTTGGTGATGCCTATGGTAGAGAGTCTATTGAGGAGGATGGGGTGAGAGATTGTGTCGAAGGCTGCACTCAGGTCAAGGAGGATGAGGATGGAGATAAGGCCAGAGTCTGCTGCCATGAGAAGATCGTTTGTGATTTTTATGAGGGCTGTTTCAGTACTGTGACGGGGACGGAGGTCGGACTGGAATTGTTCATAAAGACTATTGTTGGTGAGGTGGGAGTGGAGTTGAGAGGCGACAGTTTTCTCCAGAATTTTCGAGATGAAGGGAAGATGGGAAATGGGGCGTAGGTTATTGAAGTCATTGGGATCTGAACCAGTTTTTTTCAGGATTGGGGTGACAGCTGCAGTTTTGAAGAGCACAGGAACAATTCCAGTCGACAGAGAGGAATGGATAATGGCTGAGATGAAGGGAAGCAGAGAGGGTAGGCAGGATTTGACCAGAACTGTGGGGAGGGGATCAAGCTGACAGGAGGAAGTCTTGGATTTAATGATGAGGTCTGAAATTAATGAGAGATGGGGGAGTTCAAAAGAAGAGAACAGTTTGCAAGGGGTGAGAGGGTCAGATGAGGGGAATGGTACAGAGGAGCCCTGATGCTGGTGGATTCTGTTAATTTTTTCATTGAAAAAGAGGAGAAGTGCGTTGCAGGTGTCACGAGAGTAAAAGTGAGGTGGTAGGGAGTCAGGAGGTTGAGTGATTCTGTTCCAAAGGAAGGGCGGCCCGGTAGTCCAGTGGTTAGCACGTCAGCTTCACAGTGCAGAGGTACCGGGTTCGATTCCAGCTCCGGCCTCCCTGTGTGGAGTTTGCATGTTCTCCCCGGGCCTGCGTGGGTTTTCTCCGGGTGCTCCGGTTTCCTCCCACATTCCAAAAATATGCATGGCAGGCTGATTGAACACTCTAAAAATTGTCCCTAGGTGTGAGTGTGATCATGGATGGTTGTTCGTCTATATGTGCCTTGCGATTGGCTGGCAACCGATTCAGGGTGTCCCCCGCATACTGCCCGGAGATGGCTGGGATGGGCTCCTGCACCCCCCGCGACCCTAGTGAGGATCAAGCGGTACGGAAGATGAATGAATGAATGAATGTTCCAAAGGATAAAGAGAGTCTTAGTATTTCCAGCAGATGAGTCCGGAGTAGTAATGTGATTTTGCTTGTGAGATGGAATCCTTGTAGAGGGATAGTTGAGCTGCATAGATGTCCTTGTGAGCAGTGAGGCCGGTTTTCCGATAAAGTCTCTCAAGCTGCCGGGTTTGGGATTTCAAGGAACGTAGATGAGGGGTGAATCAAGGGGCAGACCGAGTAAAAAGGACAGAGCGGGACTTGACAGGGGCGAGCGTATTGAGGATGCTGGTGAGACCAGAGTTATATTGGAAAACCAAATCATCAGGAGTGGAGTCAATGTCCGGAGTCAGGGTGGTCAGCCATGCAGTGAGAGAGTCAATGTTAATGTCTTTAATATTACGGTAAACAATGGTCCGGGGTGATTTGTCAGTTGAGAGGTGGAGTGTAATGTTGAATGAGATAAGGAAGTGGTCCGTTATTGGAAGTTCATCAGCAGTACAGTTGGAGGGGGAAATACCAGAGCAACAGATCAGATCCAGGGTGTGACCTTTGATGTGTGTGGGAAAATCTACAAATTGATCAAAACCAAGACTGTTAATTGAAGAAGTGAAGTCAATGGTGAGAGGAAGAGCAGTGTTGTCCATATGTATATTAAAATCTCCCAGGATTATTACATTTGGTGACAGAGAGGAGAGATGGGTGAGGACAGTCGACACTTCATTTAAAAAGTCGCTGTGGGGTTTGGGGGAGCGGTACACTGTGGCAATAATCGTGGGGATGGGTCCGGATATTTGACAGGTAAGGCATTCAAAAGGAGGAAAGTGGCGGGACAGAAACCGGAAGTACTTTCCACTTCTCGCTGTATACTATCGCGAGACCTCATCCGCGACCAGAATCGCGGGGCTTGGAAATGTAAACAAATCCCGGGGGAGTGGAATCGTTCCACTGTGAGAAGTCCCCAGGAGTTTGCCATGTTTCATTCAAGCAAAGAATGTCAAGCTTACGGTCCGTGAGGATATCTTGAATGAGATTACCCTTTCCAGTAAGCGAACGGATGTTAAGTAGCCCGAAGTTGACGGCGGCAGTCTCGCTGCTGCGGGGGCCGTTAGCCGACCTAGCCAAGTAGCCCGAAGTTGACGGCGGCAGTCTCGCTGCTGCGGGGGCCGTTAGCCGACCTAGCCAAGCCGGCTAACGCACGATGGTCGATGGATCGGCCGGCGTTTCTGGATGGCCGACGGGAGGAAGACCAGAAGGAGATGACGGTGTTGGATCGGTTGAGGCAGAAGCCCCGACGAGACCCACGATGAATATATTTCCGGGAAGGAAAGCGAACGATGTCCGGGAGCCGGTGTAGAGCAGGAGGAGGGCCCAGCCATTGGAAGCGGAGCCGAAGGAGCTCGGCCAACGAGTACTGGAGCAGACCCTTGACAGGTCGATGGAGGAGCGACAGGTTGACAGGTAGGACGCTGAGACGCCGGGACGAAACAGTCGAAGATAGTTGAGAGTGCGAGGCAGGCGTGAATGGGGGCTGGGTGGAATGATTGTGAGATGATGATCGTGAGTCCATGCGAAACAGTCGAAGATAGTTGAGAGTGCGAGGCAGGCGTGAATGGGGGCTGGGTGGAATGACTGTGAGATGATGATCGTGATTCCATGCGAAACAGTAAAACAATCGAGCGTAAAAACACCGTAAAACACAAAAGTTTGTGGGAGAGCAGAGACAGCCAAAACGCGCCAGCGTTCACTCTACCCGGAAGTCCCAGAATGCAACAGCACAGGTGTGTCAAGCATGAAATCTTGGCTCCCCGACCAGACGGTGACGACTGGGTCGATTTCACAGAGATGAAGGGAAGCAGAGAGGGTACCTCAACCCAACTGGTCACGCCACAAGTGTTATGTGATTACTTGCCTGTATGAATTGACGCTGTATGAATACAGCTGACTTGACATCATTCGGAAAGGATTCGACCTTGCTTGGCTGACTCGGTTCAATCTCATTTAGGTGCCAGCCGTTGGAGCGTGTGTGTACGGTGACAGGGGGCCAAGTAATCCAGTTCTTCGGCGAAGTGTCTTCCATTCCGGACCGCTGCTTGTACAGCCTGCTTGAACCTGCCACTGGTAGCAGCTTTGTACTGCTGGCGGCTTTTAAAGATCGCCGCAGTCAGATCATGACCTTCTTGGACCGTCTGGATCTGATCTTGCCATCATCAAATGTCACGTTTTCTATTGACACAAGCGGGACAGTTCGGGTAAGAAGATGAACCCTAGGCTATGTTTGATAACCCGTCGACGTGTGGTTCAGGTTGACGTGGAAACAGCCGGAGAAAGGGTTTCCTCAAACGTGAACATGATGAAATTTTCCTTCATTTTTGTTTGTGAGATCATTAACACATATCATAAAACATGCAAAAGCCGCGCTGCAGGAGGCATGGGGGGGACCATCATTCATTTGGGCGGCCATTGATCCATGGTCGCATACTGTTTTTTCTTTGTAATGCAGTTAAATGACGAAATCCAAACACTTGGCACGGAAGCCACAGAGATCGAGGGAGTGAGTCTCACCAAGAACGAGGCTGGTGTCACTTTGGAGATTTCGAACAAAACTATTTCAATCTTCTTTGACGGCTCCACTGCGCACATCAAAGGTGCGTTGCGTACATCAAGCGCCCTTTGCGTGGCTCCCCGGTGAAATGTTGACATCCAATACGCAATTGGCCGATTGCATTGTGCTCCTTCCTCTCAGTGCCTGACGGAGCGCCTCTGCAGGGCTTATGTGGAAACCCGAGCAATACCACATATTCTCCAAACGTCGTCCCGGATAGCCGAAGCACTTTGGGGTAGGCGCTTCTCCTGAGGTGTTGAGCACCAAAACAGGCAGACATTCCAATTGTTTCTTGTCCCTTGCGCATTTGTTGTTCATTAATATTACTGCACTATGGGACATTTTATATTGGGCAAGTCAAGCCTCAAATGTCCTTTGCACCTCCACTAATCAAAACGTGGCCTTCTGATTCATATTGCGTTTGTGGAGTCACCGGTTGCCTGCGGCTGAGCCACGATTGGTCGTTACCATAGCCCTGAGCAACTTTGATGTAATTTCAGTCTACTGCAAGTGGAAAATGGCCCCTGAGATGGCTAAAAATGTTGCTGCTCAACTCATACTCCACATATGCAATATGAATCACAATGCCATGTTTATACTAGTGGGGCTGCATAGGACATTTTCTCATCCAGCAAATGTTGGGGTTGACTTCTCTTTCAATGACACTCTGTACTTTGAACATTTGTTTTTATGGCCTAAATTCAGTGTCCAAAAGTATCCCTCCCTCAGTGGGCTGCAATACAGAAAAATCAAGAGCCACGTTGAAATTGTTCAACTTTAAATGATCAAACACGCTTTACCCAATCCATCAAGCAAATTGTTTTATATACTGTACCGGTAATTATTTTTGATCAACTGATAGGTCGCTACCGTCTTTTAAAGGTTAAAAAAGTTAATTATTCGGGGGGGTGTGGGGGTTGTTAGCCCTGAATCCCACCATAACTTTCCTCTCTTAATTATACTGATAATTGCTCAAAGGGTTCATTTAGACTCAAACTCTGCAGTCATTCGTTCAGAACCAAAACAAGTACGGTAGGCTAATTTTCTACGTAGGCTAGTAGTAGTGGGCTACTAGTAGCCTAAAAGTAGGCTACTAAGCTACTTTTCAAACATTGTTGTGGGCCCTGTCAAAAGTTATTTTCAGTTTATACTGCAGCCCACTACAAAGAGAGACAGAAAAGCACAAATGTCCTGCAGGCTGTAGTTTGAACAATATACTTGTAAATGCATATTTTGTTGTCATTTTTGATGTAGTTCTTGAGAGGTGCCATCTTCCCAACGATATATTTCTTGATTATTTTAATATCCTCATCACATGAAGATGGTTCGAATTCAGATTTAATGATGGCAACTCTTATGAATCTTCCCTGCTAATGGACTTCCCCTTTGTTGTCTCCAGATGTGAAATGATACCCCGAACCGGTAACTTGTTGTTGGTCGACAGTGTGGCAGGAATGGAACAGTAAGAGCACTCTTTCAGAGATGATCAATGTTCTGCTTTTATCACCACGACAACCCTCACAATCTCTCTGTGCATGCGCAGCTGTTCCCTGCTCGGGACCCAACCTTTCGCCGCTTGCCATTCAAAAGTTCCAGTCGAACCACACATCCGGTCGTGTAGCGCCACGCTGAGCGGTTATCCCATTGTGGACAATCTCAAGTGCCAGTTCTTCGAGGCGTATGCTCAAGTCTGCAAGCAGCAGTTCGACATTGACCTGGGAGACTGGAGGGTTGCCGTCGATTGCCGTAAGGGTGACACACGCACACATGGCCGAGCGCTACTTCCTAGAGACTCGTCTGGGGTCATACCGTACCACTACCCATTTGACCAATCAGGAGCACATCGAGACAGCAAATTTGCAGCAGTTTTGCTTTTGACTTTCCCATCTGACTTTCGGTGATAAATTGACTGATCAATCAATCAATCAAGGGGCACATAGCGGCAAACAAGCATTCATTAAACCTCGAGTCACTGAACAGGAATCGATCTTATGACTGCTGAATGAAAAGTCAGCCATGTGAAGCACAACAATATTCAAAGCAACTTATCGAACATGGAGTGTATTGATACAAACCAACAAAAAAAGATGATTGTTATTATCATGAAAATGGTGGAGCATCAACCAATAATGTAGGCATCATACATAATCACAAAAACTAAAATGCTTTTTCTGACTCAAGCATTCTCGGGTCCTTTGAAAGGCCCTGTGTGCATCTAAATCTAAGTTGTTATTGTCTGATGTGAATATTTATCCATTGGCAGTTGATTCTAAAACTTGAAAAGTAAAACAAGGCAGCACGGTGGAAAAGTAAATATTGCATCCGCCTCACAGTTCTGAGGTTGTGGGTCTGAATCTGGGCTCAGGCCTTCCCGTGTTGAGTTTGCTTTCTCCCTGTGTTTGTGTGGGTTTTCTCCTTAGCTGTGTTTGTCAATATGGTCACCAGTGCAAGGTGTACTATGCCTCTCACCCAAAATCAGCTGGGATAAACTCCAGCGAAACAGCAAACCCGAATCGGGATCAGCGCTGTAGAAAATGGATGGAAGAATGTAGATCACAGCCACAAACAGTAACTCTAAAGAATTGCTCAGATTATTGTTCCTGCTCGCCTCACACATACTGACACTTGGTGTTAAGCACACTCTTCGAAGATCGGTTGAATCACCTCTGTTAAAGGCTTGAAAAAAAAAGAAAATCAAATGTATCCATCTACCAAGTATCAAGAATAACCGCTTGCTGTAATATCTATCTAAGCCAGCTTTCTAGGGTGAAATTTTACCAGTACTGTATATTAAAAAAAACTAATCCTTTTGGTTTGTGTGTGTGTGACTTTCATGCCATTCAAACAGTCTCGTGCCCATGGTTCCTTTTGTACAATGACCCCTCGTGGACACTGTTAATTGTCTCCCCACAAGCTTTGCCTAACAACATGTGGCATTTTGGATGAGGTGATCAGGAATGAGAATCTAAGCAGTTCTTTTGAGCTATGATGTGAAAGATGTTGCTCCAGGTCGAAGGAACCGTTCAGTGTTCACCATGTAAGAAATGTGAACGATATTAAGCACTTCAATGGAATAGAATAGAATTTTCAAGGATTCTAATGGAAACTTGTGTGTCCATCCACAGCCTCTAGCAATCAGGCGTACTGTCAGGACCACACTTGCAGCGCTAACGAGTTCTGTGGAGACTCCCAGTTCAAAAAAAACACCTGCCTCTGCCGAGCCATATTTGCCTCGGAGTACAAGTTGAAAAACACTTTGGGTAACAACAAAGACTGGTTCCCTCTGTTACCTGCATTGGCTGATACTCTCGTTTGTTCAGGTGACCCGCCCGTCTGCCAAGAGGACAGAGGATCCATATCCCTGATTGGTTGCCTGCTGGAGGAGGACGGGATCGACTACACCACGTTGCATCTCAAAGATGAGAACTGCATAGGTCAAAGGGACAGTGAGACCCACTTGGTGACCTTCTCATTTGACTCAAGCAACACATGTGGGACAGAAACCCAGGTGAGTTAGCAACACATGGTGGAAAAAATATGAGTGTGACACCGGTATGCCATCGAAGAAGGTGTGTGGTTCGTCAGGGTTCCCGCCTTGCCCGGCCGGGTTAAACAAGGCCAAAAGGAGACTTTGTTGATACACAATTGGTGAGCAAAGAACTTTACTGACTGCTGAGAAGAATCAGAATCCAGGTTTGTAGACGCTAAGAGTCGGCCATGCACCAGCACCTGCTTTTTAAAGCGTCTACGAAGCACACGTTTCACAAGGGATAGGGCCTGTTCCTGAAACAATCTTCTCTATTCTTGGAAATAGCTGAAACAATTTTTCCTGCTCATTTTAAAAGGCAGTAAAGTCACAAAGTTTGCAAATCTGCGCATAGTAAACATATGTGATGAGCTGCACTGGGCAGAAAGCAATTTTGAGAGGAACCTGAACCTGACCTGTCATGGCGGGTGCCACAGCGCGTTGAGCTGGGACAGAACCAGAGCTTTGCTCACAGGTCAATAAAAGACTAACTTAGCCTCTTTGGGTTACACTACGGCTTCTCCTTCAGACACCTGGAGCCTAATTCTATGTGAAATAAGTTTTCACACAGCCAAGTCCGGTCAATTTCATTTCAAATTCTAACCCTAAGGTTCCCCACTGAGCAGGTCAAGAAACACACTCCTTATCCATGAAAGAAAAGCAACTGAACCTCACATGGGCAAGCATTTGGCAAGAGGGGTTGAGTGACCGGGAGAGGGACGAGAGAACAATGAGCACTGCAACAGTCTTTTGCTGGGACAGAGTGCATGACATTTACTGGACACAGACAAACCGTTCTGCCCTTGACAGGGGAACGACAGCTTTGTGGTTTTGAAGAACAGCGTTGCAACAGGCCAAGCACCAACCAATAACATGATCACGCGCAACAAATTTGTGGAGATAGATTTTACGTGCGTGTACAGGCAGCCGGAAGTTAAAACCTTGACCCTGCAGGTCAGAGGCAGGTAAGTGGAGCATTATGTTGCAGCTTAGACCGGGTGATCGTCAAACACTTGCTCACTTCTTGCCTGTTTCGCAGCATTGCTGTGCGTCAAATGATATCGCAGACCCAGAACTACACCCTCTTCATGCAAGCCTACTCAGACAGTGGGCGCACGCAGCTGCTGGAGCCCAACGCAGAGTTAGACCTTAATCAGCAGGTTTGGATCGAGCTTCGCGCTGACGAGCTGGACGGGAACATGGTCAAGATAGTAACCGAGTCCTGCTGGGTGACAAAACAACCAATGCCCAATGACACTTTGAGATACAACCTCATCATTGGCGGGTAACCAGTCGTTGGCTCCACATTATGGCTTGCCAAGACCTCGTCAGACGTCTTTTCTCATTTCTGAGCAGCTGTCCGAACATCGAAGACGGCACGGTGGAGGTCGTGGGCAATGGCTTGGGGAAGGACAACTACTTCTCATTCCGAATGTTCCAGTTTGTGGACAGCACAAGCTTCTACCTGCACTGCAACGTGAACTTGTGCGCATCGCCGCAGTGTGCGCCGGTGAGTTGCGAGCGCCACACGCGGGTCTGCCCACTGCTCTGGTGGAAAATAATATGCAGCCTTTTCTTTTGTTCTGTCCGAGCAGAATTGCACTCAAGGCAGAAGGCGCAGAGCCTTAAAGGAAACCGCTGAAAACATGGGCGGGAGCTTGATCTCAATGGAGTGGATCGTTTAGGTACCTGGATGAAAAATGCTCTCGTTTTTCTCAAATTAGTCAGATGTGAAGTAATAGAACCCTGTTTTGTTGTTTTAAAAAATGTAGAAGTCATGACAGTCGGGCACTAATACCAGGTTTTGTGTTCTCAGGTGATCCAGAGTCGGATTGGCTCTTCAAATTAAACATGGTTAGATTGCACCAAATGGATGACTGGAGATTAGGGACAAATTATTTAGTAGAAAAGAAAATTACGATGACCACTTCATACCACCAGAAATGGATGGATTGTTTTATGTAATGACGTTCATAATCCTCATCGTTTTAATAAAAGGTTATGGTGATTGAAAGGTGTTGTTTCTTTGTGATCCAAACTGTTAAGATTCATTACTTTTTGTTTAACCTCCATGGATGACAAGGCAACGTATAAAAACATGTAAATAGAAGGCGGAAAGAGATTTCCATTAATTGAGATGCAATTTGGGGTGGGGGAACCGGAAGAGCAGCGACATGGGGGAACATGAACCAGGGAGCATGAACCATAGCAACATATTCCCCCCAGGGACTTATTTAAGAAAGCTCAAAAAGTGATCTGTGGTGTCATCTCAAAAACTCACAGCTTCTAGTGTTCAAAACACTCTGATGAGTGCTAATCAGAGACGTGCAGGCAGGTGAGGCAGTGCCGCACCTCTGAACGCGCATTGCATTGCGCAATCATCACAAACTGGGTTGATACATGCAACTGGCACGTCCTGCTTGCAGTACATCTGCACATCAGCAATATAACATTTGCAGATACATTTATTTGATATGCTTTTCCTAAGTCTCGCTAATGTTTTTAAACCATTAAAGTTTAATGTTTTTTGGTGACATATTCAGATTTGCTGATGGGAAATAAAACCGCAGTGAAAAGGCATAGGTTGCGGCAGATCGTTCTCTGCCGCAATTAAGAGGGCGTACGTGAGCAAACAGGTACGTTGCGCTCTTCTTCTGTGCAGAGGCGCCAGGCGAGTCAAGTGCGATCCTTTTTTAAATTTGCTACGTCGGACAGCCAAAATGGAAGAAAAGGATTATATATCGAAGCTTAAAAACTTCTCAAAACTGGACTTTCAGTCAAAAGTGGACGTGATTAACACAGGTAGACCAACGCCGGAGTGAAAAGGTTTGCTTCAAACTACGGGACAGCCCGGACAACTTTTCAAACGGAGTGGTAAAGCCAAAAAGAACGGTGATGTGGCTGTCCTTCGAAAACCCGTCTTTACTGTTTTCCCTGCCTTTTGTTCTCAACTTATCTGGATATTGTGATATGAAAAGCGCAAGGATCGATTTGGCATTGAACGAACAGCGGAGGTTCAACGTTAGCATCCGCAATGCCAAGGTAAGGGAAAACCGAGAGATTGTGAAAGACCTCATTCATGCAACCTGCTTTTTCGCTAAACGGGAGTTGGCATTTCGTGGTCACGACGAGAGGGCAAGCTCTTCTAATCGTGGCGATTATGTAGAACTATCACATGTTTTTGATGAGAAAGATGAGAGGTTAGCTAGACATTTGGACTCATCCTGTGTGCTTTCTGGCTTGTCCAATAGAATACAGAACCATATAATTGAAGCTTTCGGTGATGTGATAATAAATGATCTAAAAAGGGAGATCAATGCTGCCCCATTTGTTTCCATAGAGTTGGACGAGACTACGGATATCACAAACAAAGCACAGATCTGTTATTTTGCGCTATGTTGCCAAAAGTGAAGTGGACTGAGGTGATGGAAGCATTTTTAGGATTTGATGATGTAAGTGATGATAGGCGAGCCCCTGCTGTAGCTGCGTATGTCTTGGAAGTGTTGGAGAAAACGGCTGTTAAAACAGTTAAAAAACTAGTAGCGCAAACCTATGATCCCGATCGCTGGGACAATGATACTCAAATGATGGTCACTGGATATGATCGATGGCTGTCAGAAGCATCGACATGCTTTTTAATGATGGCATATGAGGGCATTTTCAGTGAAACTGATGCACTTTTTAGAGTGCTGCAAAACAAAGTCATGAACATTGGATATTGTTGTGCGCGAACCCACGACACCATCGTAGTTGTTGAACGCATGAGACGGGACTTTAACACACTGTATGAGCGATTTGAGCAGAAATGCAGCACGCTTGGCCGAAACAACAGTGGAAGAAATCAGTCGGTCAGAGATGAGAGAAAACAAATGTTCGACAAGATTATGGTCAACATCAGTGTTCAGATGAAAGCTAGGTTTGATCATTTTGTGAGCTAGCTTTCCTCGATTTGGTCGACTGTACAAAATTTAATGAGATGTCACAACATTTTGATGACACCAAACTGCAGAGCCTGTCAAAATCTTATAACAAAATAAATTAGTCTAAGAAAAATACAATAGAATATTGTATTTTTACCCATGGGGTCAAATTTTGGATATGAAATAACCAGTAGCCAATTGAATAAGCTACTGTTTTTGGTTGATACATTTGTAAATCTGACACTAAAGGAGTCGGTGCCTCACCAACCATGAACCTCACCGCACGCCACTGGTGCTAATGCCACCTACTGTATAGGATGTGCAATTACAGCAAAAAATAAAAGTTTCCTGGGATCATACACATACACATTTTTACACATCTGTTGGTCAGTCCACATCAATTTTCCCTTTAAGCTGCGCGCTTGAGCAATCGCGCACTGTTCTCACCCTCTCAGCACACGGCATCAAAAATATATATTTGCCTCATACAAACAAGTTGATCTGAGTAAGAAAACTGACGCACAAAAAAAGGAAGAAAGTAACCAAAATGTGTGAGCGTTTCACATTGAAAAGTGCATCAATGTCACGTGATCATGTCACGTGGACCTTGCTCGAAGACGCCCACTTGGTAAATAGTTTGGTGCCCTATATGTGGCCTCCTTACAGTGACAGAGCTGCAAAAAGGTGGTACGCACGACATGTGGAGCTATGCCAGAAGCCATGAAATTCGTACAATGGTGATGGGAAGAAAATGATTTTCAACAATAATTGGGTGATCCTCACGTCACTGATTGGGTGCTCCTCTGTCCATGACCCTCACCTCTTCCCCTGCCACGGCATGGGCGCAGGCACACACGCACGCAGAAAGGCAGGTAGGCACACATATGCTTGAAAAATAAACTTCAACTTTTCTGATTTACTGCTACATATTCATCAATAATAGGTAATAAACTATCTCAAACTTGATTAGTTCATTTTAGATCAATTGTGCAATTTTTATGACCGGTCCACGATTCATTCGGTATTTACAATACCTGACAGTGAAATCACAGTAACAGGGTTACAAATGTGGACGAATGTTAGCTTTCTTTAGGGAGTAGAAGCCAGCTGTTACTGCTGACCAAGAAGACAAACATTAATCCATTTTCTAATCTGCTTATTCTCATGAGGGTCACCGGCATGCTGGAGCCTATCCCAACTACACCCTGAACTGGTTGCCAGTCCAGTCGCAGAGCACACATAGACGAACAACCATCCGCTCTCACACTCAAATTTAGAATGATCCATCCATTCACCTGCCATGCGTGTTTTTGGAATGTAGGAGAAAACCGGAGTACTGGGAGAAAATTCACGCGGGCCCAGGGAGAACATGCAAACTCCACACAGGGAAGCTGGGCCGGAATCGAACCGTGCACCTCTATAATACGCGGCTGATGTGCTAACCAGACAACCACCGTGCTGCCCCAAGGCTAACTGTCATAAGAATCTGAAAAACAGAAGAGAGGGCAAACTTGATTCGTGATGGACTTAAAATTATAATTGCTAACATGCAGTGACAGTCGAATGATACTGTTGAGCATGCGCATATGGACGCACCAACAGGTGAAATAAATAACTTTTATTATTCTTCACCGTCATACGGATCAACACCGAGCTGTCGCATTACTGCAGAATTTGGCCAAAAACATTTAACGGCATTGCTGCATCGGTCTGGACCAACCATGCATAAAATCTCCCATGTGAAACAAAAATATATATATTAAAAAATTATACATACCACCGATATACAGATCTGATATAAACAGGCGTATTGGTCACAAACCAATTAGAATTATAAACATGGCTTCTTTTACAAGACATACACAGACTTTGGAAGAAAAAAAGGTACCTTTCACTTTTTACATTTGTACAAGATTTCCATCGTCAATGTCCTCCCCTAATGCTGAGAACGCTGGCTACAGGCAAGTTGGCAGGCCCCAACTGAGCTAAGACAGTAGTTAAAACACAGGCACTCACAACCTTGTGGACCAAATACTGGAAGTAAAACGTTAATCAACCCTGGTGAACGAGGCCTTCTGACACTTAATCATTGCAAACGCACCCACGCACACTTGTGTAAGAAACAAAACAAACATGCAAAACATGATAGGGAATTGGATGTGTATGTGTAATATATATATATATATATATATGTGTGTGTGTGTGTGTGTGTGTGTTTTATGGTGCCAGGTAGCAGAGCATGTAGCATAGCGTGCATGTTAAGCGCTTTCAGAGAAATGGCGGGAAATGTCTTTTAGTAACACCTAGTGGCCGCTGTTGAAAAGCTGAAATCTGATTAAATCGGTTAAGGGCAATCTTGGCCTCCAAGAAGAGTCACCGATGTGACCGTCACAGGTGGTTTCTGCCATGTGTGAGAACCAAAACAGGACCTGGCACAGGGCACTCTTCAAGCTAGGACCACCACTGGTGCCACAATTGCAGCAGCATCAAGCTTCAAATCGCAATTAAATTAAGAGCAGGGCACAGATGACACATCTGATAAGATCAATGAACATCTATGGTGAATTGGAAGAGCTTTTGAAGCAGACATGGCTCTGCAGTGGTGCCCGTTTGCTGGCAAGAAACATAAAAAGGCATCTTCAACCAGGTCAAGAGGCACGATCAGGAGTGTGAATGCTGAATCACGGAGCTTGCATGGCTCACTGCTGCCTCACTGGGAACAGGGCATGTTTCAAAATTGCAGACGAATTGAGTGTTTCATTCAAGGTCTTAATTTGGGGGGTTTTCCATTCAAAGTACAGCGCCTGATGTGGATGCGTTTGCAGCAATGAGATATGGCAAAGAGCAATAAGCCAGCAGCAAAGCTCAGCTGCAGGATGTGGTTTCATCCAGGAGCAAACATGAGAAGGGCAACTCACAAACTCATACAGGCAATGTTGAGAAACAAAAAAGGCACAAAGTGAGATACCGAGTGACAAAGAGGGCGAGATGAAGGCGGGTGAGTTGTCCGCATGTTTTTGTTGTGTGTTTTTGTTTTTTTTAGCAGCAGCAAGGCCTGGTCATCAAAGGCAGGAGACTACATTCTGGGGTCGAGTTTGCAACGTAGACACCATCCCGCAGCACAAGAGGATAAGTTGGAAGAGAAAACGTTACCCCCAAAAAATAAAATAACGGGGTGTTACCCAGGAGTTCATATCTTCACAAAGGAGGAGTTGACTTCTCCCCACTTGAGAAATTAAGGTGCAAAAACAGAAAACTTGTGTCTTCTGCAGTTTTATACAAAGGTCCGGAAGCACCCAACCTTCTTCCTGGTCCAATATGGTTACAGCAAGGAAGCCCAGCGCAGTCCAATTAGCAGGAGGACAGAACGTTAATGTACGAAGATGTGCCTCAGCAATTCGTCTGCGCACGGACGCTGCTTGGTCTCTACAAAGATACGTTTGAGGAACTCTCTGCAGTGGTCCGACACGTGGGCAGGTAAGATGGGATTGGTGGGCTGAGTGGCAATCTTAAAGATGGCCGCCATGGCCTCAAACTCTGCCCAGGGAGGTCGCTGGGTCAACATCTCAACAACAGTGCAACCAACACTCCTGAGAGGAGAATGACACAGATACGGAACAGTCATAAGCACGAGTCAATCCGAGAGGAATTGTACGGTAGGGTTGAGTAAATTATCAATAGGTAACGTTACTGTGAAGATACCATATGATCGGTACTTTATGTTCGATGAAAATGTTAATTAGTGTCAAAATTAAAACACTTTTGGCAAAAACCAAAGCAATAAAATAAATTTTCACAAACACTATTTTAAATATACTGTACAATACAGTCGAACCTCTTTTCAACGCACCCCGTTTCCGTTTTCACCCCTATAACGTTCACATTTCGAAGTCCTAATTTCACGTCGTTCATTTTGCATTTGCCGATTTTGCTTAAAACGAACACCTTTATAGCGTAAACTTCAAAATCAGAAGGTGTCACATGAATAGCAAGTCCAAGAGCAGTCTTTGCAAAGTTTTGGCCCAGGGGTGCCCGTTACGTCGATCCTGATCTACCGGTAGATCTGCATTGTGGGTAGATCAGGTCGACCATCCGCCCTGACAGTTTTTTTTTTTTTATAACAATCTTCTTTTAAGAAGTCAATTACAAATCACAGAAAATCCGTCCTGACAATTATTATTATTTTTTTTTAATCCGTCCTGACAATGACATTCGAATTTTCTCTGCCACACGCTTCACTGCGTATGCGCATTCAACTCCGCTAATTACTGCACAACTCTCTGAATAAGACAGGAGATAAATATGAGTGGAAAAGCTGGACTCAGTAAAAATCCGAAGACCGACCACTACCATAAGGAGTGGGAGGAGGATTTATTTTTTACAATGTCGTTTTCAAAGTGCAATTCTGGAACTTACTCCCAGAGGACAAGTACCCCAACATCAGGAAATGTGTTACCTTTCTGACCCCATTATTTGGCTACACTTATTTATGTGAGTCAGCCTTTTCCCACATGAAGATCATTAAATCCAAGTACCGTTCCACCATGACTGATGAGCATCTGGAAATCTGCTTGAGGCTTAGCTATCAGCAGCTATTGTCCAGACTATGCATCCCTGTCTGATTTAATTCAGTGCAAGTCGTCAGAGTAAGGTAATTACAAAACATTTATTTGTTGTATTGTGCTATACAGGTTGATGCACTCATGCATATCTATAATGTACAAATAAAAATAATTCAAAAAATGTATAGAATATAATGTGTTTTTCATTTTTAACAGGCGGTAGATCATTTTGACTCGGTGATGTCATAAGTAGATCTCGGGCCGAAAAAGTGTGGGCACCCCTGTTTTGGCCGAATATGTCCTGAAATTGCCGACTGCAGCCTGTGCCCCCGACCTGTGATATTAACACAGGAACACGTCACATGTGGTCCTACCAGATGTCAGCCTTCCTGCCGTAGCCCTCACCACTGATGACTTCTGGGCTCATCCAGTAGGGTGTGCCGGTCACGGACTTGATTCCCGTTCCTGATAGACAAATGGTCTGCAGCCTCCGACTGGCCCCAAAGTCACCCAGCTTTACGTTTCCGACCGAATCTCGGAGGATGTTGGCACCTGAAGACAACAACTTTTCAACTTTCTTCCATCGCTCTTCTCCAAAACAATCAATAAGCAAACGGAAAAACAATTTTTAAAAAACCTTACATAACGCTGTGTATGAGATAATTACCAGTTCATCTGCACATTCACTGAACCCTTCATTAGTGAAAAATAAAAATAGGATATTTTTTTTTTGCAAATTCAAACCATATAAAAACACATTTATTAAAAAAACAGAAAAAAAGGTAACACAATAAGTACAAAGTATAAGTTTTTAATTGTGCTATATACATATATATTAGAGCTGTCAGTTTAGCGCGTTTTTATTGGCATTAATTTAAATGAATTTTAACGGGATTAAATTTTTTCTCGTGAGATTAACACGGCACACGCCACAAGCGGATGTTACTTGTTTGGAACTATTTTGTGTGGAACGTTACAGTGTTCTGCGTCCATATAAATAGAGTGGGTGGAGCTTCTCTGTGTTAGTCTGACAGTGGTAGCGACCTAGCGAAAATAAAACGTCTCCAGTGTTGTCATTCGAAATGAGGTCTACACAAAAACTGTAGAGAGACTTCCGCACAAGAAGGACCAACACAATCAACATAGCCTGTCTGTGTTAGGGCGAGTGACCCCCCCCCCTTTCAGAATGGTTTCCCCCAGCAGCACGGAAGAAGTGCGTGCGCTTTTTTGTACGGCGGGCAGTTTTGAATACAGCGGCACATAATGAACACTGGTGTCCGGTGTCTCGTTATTCTTCAACAAACATACAGAAACAGACTGCTGTGTTCAAAGTAAACTTGAGAAAAACGAAGTATGCAACCATGGTTTAAATCTACTATAGGCTGAGTACTAGTTTACCTTAGATGTGCACTTTATAATGTTATATTGCTCTGTTTTGATTTTATAAAAAAAGCTGGTAAAGCAGCTGTTGTGTGACAAAATATTGTTTTCACTGTTGTTGATGGACAGTAATATTGTATGAGAGATTATGTGTGAATAACTGCTCCAAGTGAAAAATGTTCATGTAAAATTGAAAATCAAAATAGTTATTTCAGTAAATATTTGCATTTGGCACATAGAAAACTGATTCATGATTCCATGTTGATGAGAGCATAAAAATGGGGGAAAAATAGGACAAAAAAATGTAAAAGGAAATTCAGAAACGATAAAAAATGTGGGAGTAATCACGATTAATTTTAGTCCATTTGAGTTAATTAATCTAATTAAAAATGCAACTGTCATAAATATTTTAATCGTTTGACAGCTCTAACAATATTATATATATATATATATATATATTATATATATATATACTGTATATATATTTAATTGTTTTTAAAAACATTTGGTATTGGAGAAATGCAAAAAGAATTAAAAGTAATCAATCATTAATCATTCACACTTTGATTACATTACGGTCTAAATATTTTAAAGCAAGTGAAAAACCCAAGCCAGATCCAGCCGGTCACGTCATTTTAGGCAGCCAGTGAAACCAAACCAAACTATCATATTTGACTGATTTCAAAGCTAGCAAACCATGAATTTGTTCTGAAAAATGCGATGAGGATTAAGCATTTTTGTGGTTTCACGGTCATAAAGGCCCTCTGAGGGAAGACGTAACTCGTAACAAAAATGTGTCACCCCTGTTTTAAAGGGTAGTAAGTGTATTGGTTGTTCGTCTCTGTGTGCCCTGCGATTGGTTGGCAACCGATTCAGGGTGTCCCCCGCCTACTGCCCGGAGACAGCTGGGATCGGCTCCAGCACCCCCCGCGACCCTAGTGAGGATCAAGCGGTTAGGAAGATGAATGAATGAATAAGTGTATTGGAATTCATTTTCAACCTAACTCTCCAAATACTGATTACATGCACATATTACACATCGTTACTGTCAAACAGAAAATTTGGTCAAATTCTCATTTTTTTCTAAATCTATCTGTATATTATCCAACACCACAACATCATAAAAACGTGTGTTGTTTTTTTTTAACTCATTCAAACCCTTTGGCGTCTAAAAGCGTCAATTAACGCATAGTCCCCGCCTCCCCATGACGTCTAAAGGTGTCAATCACGTTTTTTTATGGGGGAGGATGCAAGAGACTGATGCAACTTCTCACTGAAGGAGCATGCTTGACTGCAATGTTAAATAGTAAAAAATGGCCGGCAGGTGGCAGTGGTGCAAAACTCCACCAGGATCATGCCGCAGTAGTCAGGGGGGGGGGGGCGTGATAGTGGAGTCGTGGTGGATGTGGATAGTGGATTGGAATATTAGCGACTTGCAAGTTATTGAGGTATTTAAGCTGTCACAAAAGCAAAAAATGTCAAACTTAAAATGATGCTTTTACAAAAAGCTAATTTTCTCTGGATTTCTGAAGAAAATCGGCCGTTTCCATAAAAAGTTTCTCATGCTGGTTGACAATGAACGGAGAAAGATAGAAACATGTTTATATAGCCGTAGAACAGAAAATTCAGTGGGCCTTGCAAATTAGTCAAAATTCAGTAAATGTGAGGGATTGAAAGGGTTGCTCCAGTGCAAAAGGGTGGTATTCAATGAGCTAAAATATATATATATACATTTATTTTGAAGCCTATTTTATATATTTATTTTAAACCCCCTATTCAATGTTGCTTTTTGCATTCATTTTCACTCTGTTGACTGTTTCTACATTATTAATGCAAGTGTATCCATGTAACAAAAACATACATTTCTGGTTTACATTTTTTAATGAGTGATCCTACAATGTTTCAAAAGTCACTTTTCTGGCATTTTCTCACCAACATGCGAGTGTCGTAATATTTTGAGAATATCTATTGATCTGTCGATCCATTTAGACATACCTTTAATATCCCTGTGAACAATCATGTTGCTGTGCAAGTAGGAAACCCCCTCAAGGATCTGCCTGGTGTAGCGACGCGTCACGTTTTCCGTCAATGCACCGTAGGACTTTACTTGGTCCTTTATGGAACCCTGACGACACGGGACATCAGCATGAGGAAAGCATTCACAACCGATCGCACACTGACTGAAACTCAGCACTCACTCCAGGCATGTACTCCATAAAGATGGAGAGAGTTCGCTCCATGGAGTCGCGCAGACAACCGTAGTACTGGACAATGCGCTCGTGACAGAGGTTTTTCAACAGCTGGATTTCACACTCCAACGCACTCACCTCCTACACTCAAGAGAAAAGAACATTGAAAGCATTCCTGCTCCGGATAAAAGACAAAAACGATGATGCAACAACAATTCGGACCTTGCTTGTCTCTGGACTCTCTGGATCAAACTGGACTTGTTTGACGGCCAGTTCCCGTCCGGTGTCCGCGTCGTAGCAAAGGAAAACCCGTCCAAAGGCGCCTTGCCCAAGGAGCTTCCCCAGTCGCCAGTTGGTCGGCGCACGTGGAGCTAAACACAAGGTGGGTAGTAACGCACGACAATTACTGACTCACACTCACTTATGTACGCTTTTTGACAAACTGTACTTCTCAGAGTTGCTTTCAACCAACATGCTTTTCATTTTGCTGGAGTATTTCTGTTAAGGACAGACTTTGTAAGGCTGCCACAAACAATGATTTTGGTCGGTGACTAGTCACTGATAGTAGTCACAATTAATAGGTACGCATGATATTTAACGGACCAATATTAAGGAAAACATGACTTCATTTTTATCAGGCGGATACTGCAAAATGAGGTTGATATCTAGGCCGATACCGATAGTTCACAAAATTAGAATATCATGACAAAGTTCAACATTGTCGGCTTGCTGTGTCCCGATCTTCTCAGCTAATTAACATAAAACATGCTCCGAGGTTTTCCTCACCCTTTAAATGGTCTCAGTCAAGCTTAGTCGGGCTCAGAATCATGGGGAAGACTGCTGACTTGTCGGTTGTGCAGAATACAGTCATTGAGGAGAAGGGTCTCAAAACGAAATCGCCACCCCCCCCCCCAAAAAAAAAACTAAACAAAACAAACAAACCAAAATAATTGAGTGCGTGAACAAACCCTATTTGTTCTGAGCAGATAATTTGTTCTACGGAGGAACGTACACAAGGACTACTTTTTACTTTTTCGAGAATGATATTATGGTCAAGTAACGGTACTCTTACTCGAGAACAATAATTGGCTACTTTACCCACCCCTGTGTGTGATCAAGGTGGCAAATAGGAAGCTGAACGTTTGCGATGTGAGAGCAACAACTCACAGCGGCTGGGTGGGCTGATGTCCATGACCGACAGGCTTGGCGTGCTCGACTGGTTGGCCTCAATGTCACTTCCCCTTCGCGGCCGCCTGGCCGGCCCAGCGCCATCTTCCAGGTCGGGAGTGAATACGCTGCTGCCGCTGCTGGTGCTGGGAGATTGTTCGGTAGGACTGAAGCTGACAGGTGAGCGCAAACCGTGTGCCTGTGTTCGCCGAGCCCGAGGGAAGGTCTTCCTCCCTGGTGCGCAAACGAGAAGGGGATTGTGCGCGTGTCTTGCTTTGCCCACCCAGTGTTGCGGAGGAAACCAAACAGGGACACCAACCATCGCTGTAATCTTGCAGGCCAAAGGGAACGCCGTAGCGCCGAGGGTATGTGCCACCTTTTCCTGACTTGTCAAAGACTGGGATGTCGTACTCTGGAGAGAAAGGGACACCACGAGGAGCACTGTTCATGACAGAAGGTACATCACAAGGTTGGGTGAATGCATTATGGGGACAGTCCATGCTAAATCAGCCAGTGGGTTGAACCAAGCAGATTTAGAGTTTCATGAAACTTGCTGTAATTGTTGATAGTAATGGCACAACACTCAATCTCAATTGTTAGGTCAATTGGAGAACGGGTTTAGGAGCTAAGGCCTGCCGAATTTTGACTTGATCGATCTTTGAATATCTGAGGCTGCGGATACTTTGATGACTTACAACTGCTAAACAAAAAATAAAATAAACCCCATCTCTTTTATGTTTTAGAGAATTTTTCGTGAAACATTGCATAAACTGTTTCATATTACTGAATGCTTTATTTACATGTGTGCACACGCACAAACACACACACCTGGAAAGTCCTGATGGTTGTCAGGGTAACTCTGTGCTCTTGGCATCCTTGACTTTGGATATTCACTGTTTAACAGACAAGCGTCACTTTCAAGTTGGTACCGTTGCCACTCGCCGTAGTCTGATGAAACCAGAATGTCTCTACCTGTCCAACGGGCTGTCTAAAGAAGGACAACTTCCAGACGCAGAGTTCTCAGGACTGCTCATGCTCAGGGGGTCGAGCATCTGAAGAGAAAAAAAAGAAGCACCACTCATACTAGCTGTTTGTAGAGAAGTGCACCTTTTGCGGACAGGAGGCGCACCTGGTCCATGCTCTCTGGAATGAACTCTCCTTCACTGTTAATGCTTGTGAAGGAACCATTCCTGGCCACTTGCTGGAGTGCGTCAGGAATGTATCCGGGTGGAGGAGAGCTACGGTCCGTCGAATGAGACCCTGAGTCCGTAGGACACAACAGTTACTCAAAATCAAATTAGCATGCTAAAAATCAAGGATTTATCAAAGCTAAAACTTTGTTAGACTATTGATAAAGGGTTAGAATCTGTTGCCATCTCACAATTCCAATTGATAATAGTTAATAATGTTTTTATTTTTCATCCTAGAGCAGCGAACCAATAAATGATTCCAAACAAAGCCATTTTCAGATTTTCAGTCCTTCACCTGACGATGCCAGCATGCTCTTCTTGTCTGTGACACTCAGTCCTGTGTTGTCCAACTCCTCGCAGGAAGGCAGAAGGCCCACATTGCAAGAGGAGTTCTGGAAAAAGAAAGCAGGGAGAAATAAAATTACTGAAAAATAAGAGCGCCTTGGCGGTAAGGTCGGCAATAGACTTGACCCAAGTGACCTGCGAAGAGATCTGCAGCACCAAGAGAATCTTGAGACTCTTCATGTGAATGCTTCGATCTAGCAGCTCCACGGCCTTGTCCAGGTCGTCTTGAACGCTAAGTGGAATCACCAGCTGCGCGAGACATGGAGCGGAATGAGCGAGGAAAGCCATGCGCTGCTCAGTAAAACACAGACATGCTCCCTCATTCAATTGTTCATTTTAGGCCTGCCGCACACCGGGCAAGGTGACGCAACGGTCGCGTCGAGTTCATGGTTCCGCATGCACTTTGTGGCCAACTAGGTTTGCAGTGAGTTCAAATTGGAATCAGATGGAATGACCGATCATGTTCCGTCACATGACCTTTTGCAATTAAGAAAAAACAAACCTGGGTTTCAGATAAGATCCTGCCGGGTGTCACCGCCTGAATTGGACATTTACCAACCCTTACACCGCTAGCCTCCACGGCAGGTGCTAAGCCTTTGCGCCACAGTAGCCCACACACAATAAATGGGTTGGTCAATGGCTGCTCTTTGCTGTGCAGTGTGAAACGAACTTTATATAGAGCTCTGGCAAAAATGAAGAGGCTAAAATGAACACAAATACATATATGGAGCAAATCCCAAGATTTTTGCAGCAGTCTCTTAATTTTTTTCCAGAGATTTATATCATGTTTGACAATATTTCCTAACTATATTTATCATTTCATATGTACTAGTGGCTAAAAGAAGCGTGATGGCTTTCTATCACTGACATGCACAAATGCATAAAGGTTTTCTTATCTTCTTATTGCCAGTGTCGCAATGCATTCTGGGTTATGCCATACAACGGTTGCTGCTCTCTGCCAAGCAAAGCAAAACACATGCGAGCTACTGTCATCATCGGAAAAAAGGAGTCAAAATGGCACACCGCAAGGCTTTTGGATGTCATTTTCAATCAAAGGAGAAGGGGAAAAAAGCCTCCAAAACTTTCCCTAGGATGTGCTGCAACAATGGCGCCGTACATGCAAATAAAGTTTCTACCAATTATAGTGAACTGGAAATTATTTTCAAAAACTTGATTTTATAGTGCCCTGCGATTAGCTGGCAACCAGTTCAGGGCACCCCCCGCCTACTGCCCGAAGACAGCTGGGATAGGCTCCAGCACCCCCCGCGACCCTAGTGAGGATCAAGCGGCTCGGAAGATGAATGAATGAATGAATGAATGAATGAATGAATGAATGAATGAAATAAAGTCACACTGAGTAATAGCAGTGGCTCTACCTCGTTGTTGCTGTAGTGAAGGTCCATGGTCTGACCGAAAGCCACCTTTGCTTTTTCCCTCAAGTCGTCCAACTTGATGGGGCGAGAGAATTGCAAAATCCTACACGGAACAACAGGAGAGGTCAAGATCAACGGGTGCACGTTCAAAGAGGAACATGTGTTACAAAGCCAGCCTTGTGCTTCACCTCTTCTCTCCTTTAAACTCGAACTTCACTCTGACGTCGTTCTGTCCCAAACACAAACATTGAGAGAAAGACAAATGGCAGAGAATTGAAATACTCAGCGGTGCAAAGTATCACAGTCTATGTAGTTTGCAATGCTGTGATCGTCTGAAGCGGGCGAATACCAATGTTTTTTGACAGAGAACTGGACAAATATTTGCAGGTATGAGTGATTTATGGGAGTGATAACTGCTGCATTATGTCCAGTTCGAACACAGTTTTGTCCATGTGAGCAATAATTAGACCAAGATTTTCTCTTGTTTGTGTGTGTGTGTGTGTGTGTGTGTGGTGTGTGTTCGTGTGTGCGTGTTTGTGTGTGCATGCGCGCGCAAGGGTTATTTCAGTTTAGAAATTTTAGTTATAGTTGGTGAACTATTTTGAAAGCATTCTTATTTTTATTTCATTTCATTGACAAAATTGTTTTCTTTGGTCAATTTTAGCTTTTTAGTTGGTTTATTTTCATTTACTAAAATAACTTTGATGTGTGTGTGTTGGGGTGGCAATTTGATGAGGAACTCAAACGATACGGCCCTTTGAACAAATGTGCTGCTTTGAAAATGACGATATTGAAGCAATTCTAACATAGCGATATCGCAATATTGCCGGTACGTGACATCTCTATCTATGACTGGCAATCAACAGGTTCATGGTACCATCTGCCATCTAGTGGAAGACCATTTCATATTCAGCCCATCACTGTACTCTACATTGCTGGCATAGATGGATGAACAAAGATGAATAAATAATTCGCCCAATGGAATGAAATGTGTTAATTTGGGCAGCTCAGTTTATAATGTCTCAGGGTTCACTGGTTGGGAATCACTGTTGTCGGAAATGGCTGCAAATAAATCACAGAGCTAAGACTGAGCACAGGGTTTCTTACCAGGTTCTTGGGCGAGGAGGCTTTGGGTTTGCCCAGGTCTGACAGGAATCCGGCAGGACGTCTGGTGCGATGCAGTTCTGCCAGGTCCTGCATGATTGACTGCAGCGCCTCCTGCTCATCTGCTCATTACATTTGGCGCACAAGTGTAAAAGCAAGTTAACCGTTGCTACAAATACAGCATAAAAACAAAACCTTGACCACAAATAATGGCATATCGTGCGTATGTGCCAGTGATGTGTTCCTCGAGCCGGTCCTTGGCCTCGAGGATCGAAGGGCGGTCCTTGGTCCTTGGCCTTGGCCTCGGAGTCAAGTCCTTAGCCTTGGCCTCCGGTTGCCGGTCCTCGGACACAACGAGGGATTAAAGCCTCTAATCCTTCGTCCACAGGTATAAAGTGGGCCATAGGACCACAAAAATCATAAAGAAATCAAACAAAATCTATCCAGAGAAACCCACGTTGATGACTTTCTCTGGCCTATGAGAGGGGCGGGGCTGCAACTGACAGTCAGTACACCGTGTAAAGAGCAGCATCACCGTTAGTTTCAATCACGGTTCGTTCCGTTCGCGATCTGCAGTTTAAATAGCGTGTAAAGCGTTTCTGTAACAGTGGTGTCTTCTATTTAGTTATTTTTTCACAGTCGTCACGTTTGTGCAGTCGCACTAGAATGTTTGTTTGAACCAAGTCATTTGCGTTACAGCTGGAGTCAATAATGTCGGCACTTGACTTCTGGCTTTGGCCGTTGGAATTTGGAGTCCTTTTGCTCGATTCCAGTTATATTTGCTGAATGCTTTCTCACGTTTGGAATAATAAATATTGGTAACACACAGTTTAAAGTCATTGTTGATTTAATTATTATTATTATTATTGTGAAGTTGAAGGTATTAATTAATGCAACAGATAATGTTATGTGTGCATGCGGGTTGCTATTTTGGTCCGCAAACTGAGGAATCGCGCGGATGAAAGTTTGAGATGGCGGCGAAAAAAAACTCACAAAGGTCTCCTAATTACGACATTTAAGAAATGGGAATTGTAGTCTGATTTTTCGTATGAATTATCCAAAGGGCGTATCACTAAAGTCACATGTGACGTATGCACAGAACGTGAGAGCGAGATACGACGCGAGGCACGATTACGAGGCAAGTTGGCCATTAGATTTGTAGGCTAATCGCTGTGAAAAATAATATGAAACAGGATTGATTATTCTATAATTTACTGGTCGTAGCATGGTAACTTTATGAATAAAACATTCGTCACAAGGTGTAGTAATGCTCATGTTTAACTGTTGGTAGAACTCAAGATGACGTGTGTTAAATTCTTTCGTCAAATTGATCGTAAATTACACATGCATCGTCTTGGGAAGAGGATGTCAAGCCACATCAATACTTATCTGTATTAATGATTACCAGTCAATTCATCTTTGCAGTGTGAGATTGGAAAAAATACCCTGATGATGCCACATGAGTACACCAGTTTTTGATCCATTTATTTTTGGGAATAAACCTGGAGTACACGGCTGCTGATATAATGTTCATTGTTAATGCCTAGTTTTCAAACATTGACCCTTGAAACATTATACTTTTGAGTTTCGAAATTCTTGTTTATCAATATCAGTCAAAATAGAAAAATGGGTTCCCATGATGAACGTTTACGGAACCCAACATTTGTAATCGTGGTTTCCCATTGGGTAATCCGACGGAACCGAAAAACGGTTACCATGAATTTCCGAAATCCTCAGGCCTGCTCCTGAATTATTTAAAATTTAGCAGCATTTGTTTATCATTGTATGTATATGTTGTTGTTTGTGTTATTATTATATGCAATTGAATAAGTAGACCCTTTCAGAATTCGAAATTTGGGACTCTCTCAATGCATAATGGCACTCATAGTTTTCTGATCAGCGAGTCCATGGGACTCGCTGCCGGTAAACTGTAAAATTATCACTGAGAGATTACCGCTTTTTCTGCAGTCAGTGATTGACTTCTATGCAGTCATTTCTCAACTTGTGTTCCGTGCCACGTCATGCCTGTGGAGTGTTGATTTACTTCATATTAAGAAACTACTGCACTAAAACAGTAATTCATAAATGTATATCATATGCTTTTATTTTTGTTTTTCTCAGTATAAATAACACGTACCCTGACTGTTCTACTATTTGAATATAAACACTTCATTCAAGCGTTAGGGAGTGCAAAGGGTTATGACGGAGGGGTGTTACAAATCATGAAGACCTGCCAAGTGGTATGATAGCATTGTTTTATACATGTCCTCGGCTAGGCCTCAGCTTCAAAATCAGTCCTTGGTCCTTGGCCTTGGCAAATTTCTCAAGTCCTTGGCCTTGGCCTTGCCTCGGAAAACTTTCCAAGTCCTTGGCCTTGGCCTTGGCCTCGGAGTCAAGTCCTTGGCCTTGGCCTCGGGTTGCCGGTCCTTGGACACAACACTGGTATGTGCTTCCAAGTCCAACTTCCAGTACAGCGGAAGCCCCTTCAGTTGTACAATTTGAAATTTAAATGTTGTAGCTGTTTTTTTATTCTTTATCTTGATTCACATTTTTGTTATTCGTATTACTTTTTTTTTACATTTATTTTCAAGGCAACATATTTATTTTTATGTTTTAATTTGTATTAAACAAAAGACAATGTCTAAGAATTGGATGTGCAAATTAAGGAAACAAAAAATGCTTTTCATTCTAATCAGTTATGTTGCGTTCTACTTTTAGAGAATCAGCTAGACATTTGAGGGAGGGTGTACTCATGGTATGACAAAAAGATTTGGGGGTACATAAGCCAAAAAAGTTGGGAAACACTGCAGAAGTTATCACTGTGTCGTTGTACAACACTATCAATGACACATTATACTTATGGCTAATAGGAGTCGGTGATTGGTAGATAAAATATTGTAATTTTAATTACAGTGGTACCTCTATTTACGAAGGTCTCTTCATACGACATTTTCAAGTTATGAAACGCCTCAAGAGGAAAATATTTCCTCTTCTTACGAAACAAATTTCAAGATACGAAAGGTCAGAATACAGTATGGGTTGCTACTCGTAGCGCAGAGTTTCTTGAACGCAACATACTTGTAGCTGCTCTGCCATTGGATATTACCGAGCATCATCCTGGCATCCCATTGGCTAGGAGGGACTTCTCTACCGTATGGGTCAAAGTGTGTAGATGGATAGATTTGTGTCTATGCACCGTCCTCGTCATTCACCCATGAGATGTTCTGATAGTTTTACGTAAATGTGAATCACCCAGAAAAAAGTGTTCACCAGTCAGGCGATCGCTCACTTTGCTGTTTGCCATGGACATTTTCAAAGGAAAATTAAAGGCCGACAAAAGCAAACGTCATTGGATCAGTTCTTTTCAAAACGCCAGGCTAAAACCACTTCTGAGAGGGAACATGAACTAAAGGGGGAGAGATGAGGACACAGTTAAAAGTTAAATGACCATGATTTTTATTCTGTACTCTATTCTTTCTTTGTTTTTTTACATTGTGCACAACTTTTATTTTTTGTGCAATAATCTAATTGTAACATGTATTTGTTACATATTTTGATGCATTTTTATGCTTTAGGAAACATTTATGTCTGAATTGGGGAGCTTGAACGGATTAGGGGATTTACATGGAAAACGCGTCTCTACTTACAAAATTCTCTAGTCAAGAAATTTCTTCCAGAACCAATTAATTTCATAAGTGGAGGTACCACTGTACTATTGAATTGTGTTTGAAACATTCTTAATTATAACACCACATACCATGTTAGCGGTTCAATTACACTTTAACTTCTCATCTGATTTAATGGCACTGTTGAAGTATAGTAATTTCTGCATAAGATGTTGTCAAGTTGTCATGTAAACTACAATTCTACATACCCATCATATTGGCACAACGTTTGACCCAAGAGGCCAGGAAAGAGGATTCTCCCATCAAAGGGATTCCTTCCTCCTGTAAAGACAAGTCAGGACAAGAATATGAGCACAACTGAGCACACTGGCATTTCTTCTTCATGCAGTGAAATGTTAACCTGCACATTGTCCAACAAAAACAAATTTTCTCTCAAAACCTCCATGCTGTGCGGGTTGTCAGAAAAAACAAATGTGATTTACCCGATCAGCCGATACAAAATATGTGAGCATCCGTCAACAAAGGAGACTTCAAACCACGGATTCACTTGCCTGACAGATGAAGAGTGTGCCATGAAAGATCATCATGTGCTCAATCTAATCATTCATTTTGACAAATAAAGGCAACTTTTTCCCCCTGCCTCAAGATCAGCGACTGCCCCACTTAATCTTTATTTGTACCAACCTGACAACGCTTTTGTGTGATTTTAATTCAGGACTATAACTTTATTTCTTCCTTTTAATGCATTGTACTGTAAGGACTTAGTAATAAGTCAATTTTTAAAAATTGTCAAACTGCTATTAAATGAAATGTATTATTATCTGTGCCATCAGTATTTTATAGTGACAGGTAGTACATTGAAATGGAACTTCTGTCATCTCAAGGAAGACACCAATTTTTTTTTATAAGGCACCAATGTCAGTATGCAAAATGGTGTCAGTGAAAATCACTCTGATTGGCTGTTAGCCAGCAAATGTAGCCAGTGCATAAGTTAAAGGTCCAGTAGCGGCAAAGAAAAATGCATTATCTAAACTATATTAAGCAAAACCTTCCTTTTTATTTGAACTTGATCCTGCGTGTGTTGCCAATGTTTTGTGTGTTGTTTGTGGAACCATGAGTGAGCGTCGCGGTGAAAAAAATTACTCCCTAGTTAGAGAGCTAGAGGAGAGAATGTCGAGTTTGAATAGCATGGAAGCGCTTATGTTCCTACTAGCTGGTTCGCTATCAGCTATGATAAAGAGATGTTTAGCTCTACTAAATAACTAACAGTTTCATTGCAATGCTTGTGGGTAGACAACATTTTTTCGCTAAGATGCCTGCGCGATCGTAGTGAGCCACTACCTGAGCGGCGCGGTGAAGTAGGTACGTTTTGAAAAGGGACAGACGGAAGGATAGACCGCGTGCGGGACGACGCGCAATATATATATAGATGAGGCGCTACTGACTCAAGTTTGTACTACAATAATACAATTTTTTTCCCATCCATCCATTTTCCACCGCTTATGCGTTGGCAACAGCTTTAGGAGGGAAGCCCAGACTTCCCTCTCCCCAGCCACCTCTTCGAGCTCTTCCTGGGGGATCCCAAGGCGTTCCCAGGCCAGCTGGGTGACATAGTCTCTCCAGCGTGTCCTGGGTCGTCCCCGGGGTCTCCTGCCAGTGGGATATGCCCGAAACACCTCACCAGGGAGGCATCCTAATTAAATGCCCGAGCCACCTCATCTGGCTCCTCTCGATGTGGAGGACAAGCAGCTCTCTGAGCCCCTTCCGGATGACCGAGCTTCTCACCTTATCTCCAAGGGAGAGCCCGGACACCCTGCCCCGAAAACTCATTTCGGCCACTTGTATCCGGGATCTCGTTCTTTCGGTCACGACCCATAGCTCGTGACCATAGATGAGGGTTGGGATGTAGATCGACGGGTAAATTGAGAGCTTCGCCCTTTCGCTCGGCTCCTTTTCTTTCCCAAGAAACCTATACCTGTTTACAATGGTAAACGGAGATAGCTGTTCACACCCTCACCATCACAACCTTGCAGTGGACATGCTTAGCAGTAAATTAATCAAATTTAACATGTTTCTTCTTAGTGAACAATTAAGATTTGGACAAAGCTGTTTACTGTGCAATAATATGCAAACATAGAGAGCACTGCCTAATGGCCATATTTTCCTTTATTTCATTTTATGTTTGGGTGTCTTAGTTTGGCACTTAAAGACAGTGTGTGAAGACATCTTATTTTCAAGATTTAATTTTTATACGTTTTTATTTCTATGCCTGTGGCAAGTTCCAATCTGTTGGGTTTAAATCAATGCCAAATGTTCTAATGTATATCATTTTTAATTATTCATTCAGCGATTACAAGCATATTTTATACTCCAAGTAGAACATAAGAGAAAATAGAATTACATTGGGCGGCCCGGTAGTCCAGTGGTTAGCACGTGGGCTTCACAGTGCATAGGTACCGGGTTCGATTCCAGCTCCGGCCTCCCTGTGTGGAGTTTGCATGTTCTCCCCGGGCCTGCGTGGGTTTTCTCCGGGTGCTCCGGTTTCCTCCCACATTCCAAAAAACATGCGTGGCAGGCTGATTGAACACTCCAAATTGTCCCTAGGTGTGAGTGTGAGTGCGAATGGTTGTTCGTCTCTGTGTGCCCTGCGATTGGCTGGCAACCGATTCAGGGTGTCCCCCGCCTACTGCCCGAAGACGGCTGGGATAGGCTCCAGCACCCCCCGCGACCCTAGTGAGGATTAAGCGGTCCAGAAAATGGATGGATGGATGGATTACATTGCTGAGTAACTAATTACTTTTACAAGGCAGTAACTGAGTACTCACTCCATTACTTTTGGTGAAAGTAATTTGTAATTACCCGGTACTTAATTAAAGTGACAGGCCCAACACTCAGCACGGCGGTCAACTGGTTCGCACATCGGCCTCACAGTGCAGAGGTGCAGGGTTCGATTCCGGCTCCCTGGCTTCCTCTATGGAGTTTGCATGTTCTCCACGTGCCTGCGTGGGTTTTCTCTGGGTGCTCCGGTTTCCTCCCACATTCCAAAAATATGCATGGCAGATTGATGGAACACTTTCATTGTCCCTAGGTGTGATTGTGAGCGTCGATGGTTGCTCGTTTATGCATGCACTGCAATTGGCTGGCAACAAGTTCAGGGTGTCCCTCACCTACTGCCCGAAGACAGGTGGGATATGCTCCAGCATGCCTCCGACCCTTGTGAGGATAAGCAGATTAGATAATGGATGGACGGATGCCGAACAATGCTCATTTTGCACTTTGCCTCAACTGTATTAAAGAGCCCCATCATGTGCCTTTTCAGGTGAGAAACAGTACAGTATTGTCAAAAAGCATGAGATAACATCATGCGTGCTATGGGAATTTGTCCAATTTCACTTGCTGTACAGTAATTAATCGGTAAATTACTTCTTCGTAAATTATCAGCCATTTACTGCAGCGACGAGCAGTGACAACCAATATTTATCCATTAAATGTTCGAAACACGGTACATAATTTACTTTCAGGGTTCATGACATGTGTTTGTTTGGTGGTGTGCCATGACATTTTTCTAATGTATAATATGCGCCTTTCCTCAATAAAGGTTTGGAACACTGCAGCACATGACTTGTTACTACTGACAACAAACATTGGGGCCGTGATTCTGGCCTGCTTTGCAGAGAATTAGCGCCTGCATGCTATCGAGTAGCTCGGCTTGATGAGCCCCTGCTATCTAACACTTCATGTCAACTTTCGCTCGTGAATTCATTCCACAGCCAAGCGGCAACAGTTCGGCGGCCGTATCACCCCACGACATGCAACAACGTCCTAAGAAAGCTTAGCGGCCAAACACAGGAGATACTTCGGTGCACAGTTAGCTGTCAGGCCAGGGAAGTTGTCAAGCTACGCTAACGCTAAAGTGAACCAATCGTCAAGCTACAGTATTCTACGATCGCTCCCATTGCACTGTCGTGTGGTGAAACGCGGCTGCGGGAGCACGCCAACGTTGTGCTCGTATTTTATGTCTCTTACCTGGATGGAACGGAAGTCAACCACTCATCCACAGGGCCGGAGCCTGGCGCCCCGAGCCCCGCGGAGAGCCGCCGCGAGCTGAAGTTTGGCACCGAGCTGACAAGTTCGCTCGAGAGCTGCTCGGGACACGACAACGAGGCCCTCGGGCTGTCACTTTAGCCCAGTCTGCCCTGGAAAACCAACGTCCAATGTAACATTCAGGCAACGACGGAGCCCCCTCTCTGCATAATTATTTGAATAATAAAGAAAAAAACGAAGTTACTGCACACCTGCGATTTTATGCTACTTTTCGCCGTGTTGGGTGAGGTGAGTGACTACGATAGCTTTTGCTTGCCGTGGCCCTAACAGCATCAATTGCTGGATTGTTTATAGTGTGTGCCGGAAAACGCTCGATACTTTACTAACAAAATAAACGTCGTATATGATCTCATATGATGGCAAAGCTTTTATTTTATAACCGAACACAAGAATTTGGCGTTTCTTATTATAGTACACTTGACAAATCATGTACTGTATTTGGAAGAAAGTACCAAAACACAACCAAAGGTTGAGAAATATTTTTTAAAAAGACCGCATATATACGAAATGCAACTCACACCTTACAAATTTGAAACAGTGTGCCAAACCTATTTCAACAAAATACATGGTTAAAATCATGTCTAAATGAATTAATATTCAGTGTTTGAAAATCACCCGCAGTTTCACACATATTACAAGGATCGTGAATAAAAATGCCCGAAGTACTTGTTTTCCGATCATGAAATGTTTTGAATGTGTATCGTTGGCGTGTATCTTCCGGTGGCTGTGACGCTCAAACACATTTTATGTTGAAAGTGTAGCGTTGGAATGCGTTCTTTCCGTTTCCTGTGACAACATATCGTCTGAGATAAGCTAAGCGTGCTTATGTCAGAGCAAAACAGCGTTTGCTAGCCAGCGCAAATTATAAATTGTTGCATTTCTCCCTTCACCCACGGAGGAAAACATGTCAGATACGGTGAGGTTAAAAGTATTAACTGGCGGTTATTCCTTTTAACGTGCGCGCAACGCAAAACGAAGTATCAGTGTTTAGTGGCTTACTTTGTACCCTGTACTGTGGTATGCTAACTGTTAGCTCACGTTACTAGCCAAAGGCCCCAAACTCCTTTAAACATCTCTCCAATTTAGTAGTAAACTTCCCAATAGCCGTATTCGCAACTTATATTTTCAACGGTGTTTTGAATGCAAACCTCAGCTGCGTTTTTACTATTCTCCATTCATTCTCAGTGGGTCCTTTGTGTCAACTTTTCATGAAAGCGACGTTTAACAGTTTATTCCTTGTTAATTTGTAGGAAACAAAACCTTCTAGTCAAGACTGTGGGGATAAGAAGGATGGAGAGTACATCAAATTGAAGGTGATTGGACAGGTAGGAGCTCTTTGACTCCTTGTACATGATGTGACAGTTTTTTTAGGATTCCATGGCAGGAGGGAAAATAGTGTTGCTCTCCTCATTTAACCTCTGGTGTGTTTGTTGTTTGACAAAACCACTCTTGGGTCCACAGGACAGCAGTGAAATCCATTTTAAAGTGAAGATGACAACACATCTGAAAAAGCTGAAGGACTCTTACAGTCAGAGACAGGTCAGATCTCGCAGTGTCAAATATGTCTGGACTTTAGCTGAAAGCGAAACGGAATAAAACAATTCACATACCACACTCAAAAATTTGTTGTATCCAGCAATTCATAGTTTTTTTTCTCTTATTTCAGTTTAACTGTTAACATTTTTATAACTCTAGAGTGACAGGAATTGGTCCTTAAAGTTTATCTGCTTGTGTGTTGCAGGGTGTCCCAGCAAATACACTAAGGTTTCTGTTTGAAGGACAGAGAATTGCAGATAATCAAACTCCAAAAGAGGTACTCTTATCAAAAAAGATGAACACTTTTTATGTCAGGTTCAAATTAGAAGTGTCTTGTTAAAATGCATGATCTTCTCCCAACAGTTGGGAATGGAAGATGAGGACGTCATTGAAGTATATCAAGAACAGACAGGCGGACTTTGGAATGATTAAACCTCTCTTGTATTCATACTTTTGATTTTGTATTTAGTTTTTTTTTTTAATGAATGCGTTTTGTTCACTTTCAAACCATCTGGGTCAAAACTATCTGGGCTTCCATGCATCGGGACAGAAAGGTGAGAATGAGGACTCGGGGAGAATGCAAATGAGCTTACTACAGATGCCACATCATGACACAACTATGATTTATTTGTACAGGTGTCTTTCTGTTTTTACGTCTCTCAAGTAAGCCATGTGCTGTAATGTCACACAAAATATTTCAGCAGCAGCACCAGGATGTAAACATTGCAGCATGTAACTAAGTGACATCCTATTTTTGATGTACTTTATTTTGTGCATCACATTTCCCTAGTACAGAATTTTAAAGTCCCATTGCTTGGTTTGAGAAAAGTGATGTAAAAGTTTGTCAAAGAGACCGCTGTCCACATTTGCCACTGTTTCCCATGAAATGTATTTTTTATTTTTTTTGGTATTGGTATTGAAATGATTGCAATACTATTTTTTTATGATAATGGTATATGTGCTTGTACATGTTACTGTTAGTTTTAGTGTTGATAAAACCATGTTTATCTTCTGTGTGGTCTCCTGCTCTTATTGGAAGATTTCATCATGTAAATAAATTGCTTGCTGCACCCGTTTGGACGCCCTGGGTTGGCATGTGCTGCTGTGCTCGGAGCGTCACTCGTTGTAGCGAGAATTCTACATTCAGCTGTTTGACGTTTCTGCAGGAAATTCATGTTTTTACACTCAGGGATTAACAGGTGAACGTCACATTCAACCGCTTCTCCAACTGCAGTGTCCAAGATGATGATCTGGTGGAATGTCAGTCCGTCAGAGCTGTGTGCAACAAAACTTGCAAAGCTTACATTGGAGTTGAAACACTGCTATTTGTTGACCAGAGGAACCTTGATACAGATGGTTTGACATTGTGATGATTTTTCTTCAAATAAAATATTTATGAAAGGAAAAACCTTAATCCTGTTTATTTTAATTTTTTACTGCTAAATGTTGTGCTAATGGTTGGTGTGACATAAAAGTTTCAGGACAATTTTTTTCCACCTTCATCTCTTATTGCACTTTCCCAGTATTCTCCGCTAATAATAATACAAAATTAATTAATATTAACAATAGGGATGAACAGTAGATTTCATTTCTAATGCACTTTTAATCAGCATGATCTTGAAGTGCTACAACCTTAAAAATCTAAAAGCAAACAAAAAACTAAGAAAAGCAATAAGTATTGTATAATACCATTCGGAGTGGGCTCCCCATTTCCACTGCGATGCAACGCCCCCCCCCCATGCTGAGACTCAGGGGCATGGCGCATCTTGAATCCAGGGGCAGACACGATGGTGTGATTGGCCAATGCTAAGCTCAAGCAAGACTGACATACCAGAAGCTGACAAGAAGAGTGCTCTCGTCATCAAGAAGCAGATTGTTAGCAGTCTTTCAGTGTTGTCTTTGCCATGATACACATCTTTGAAAGTGGACTAGTTGGACAACGGGAAATGAAAAGAAATGATCACCTGATCCTTTTATTGCCATTGCCCTGGTGAAAGGGTGCAGATGAGATGTGGCTGCGCAGTGCCAGTGGACAGATATTAAACACAGGTTCTGGCAAAAGGACTAGACCAGAAAGCTCCTGTTGGAGCCTTTTAAATTAGTGCTACACTGCAGTGAACACCTACTTGTCATTACAAACTGCAACCAGATGTCTCAAGTCTTCCATCTTCCATCAGCCTGCCATGCATGTTTTTTGGAATGTGGGAGGAAACTGGAGCACCTGGAGAAAACCCACGCAGGCTCGGGGAGAACATGCAAACTCCACACAGGGAGGCTGGAGCTGGAATCGAACCCGGTACCTCTGCACTGTGAAGCCGATGTGCTAACCACTGGTCTACCGGGCCGCCCTGTCTCAAGTCTTACTGAGTAGCAAACAAACCAACATCACGCATCTTCAATGATTACAAAATCAACAAAGAATCCAAAATGTTTTTGATTTTTTGTCACAGTGTCTCCCTCAAGTCTTTAAGCAATAAGTAAAATGACATCAATGTACAAAATGTAAATGCAGCCAGTGATTCTGTAACTTTTAGGTAAAGATGTCAGGACTGACTTGCTCACTTTGAGAATATACCCTTTTTTTGTGTCTGTGAATTTTACATTGGTCGAAGTCTGATTTTGGGGAAGATGTCAGTTTTCAGTGTATTCCACACAGCATTTCATCTTGATTGATGATTGTCAAACGACATTTAAATTAACAAAAGGGCATTAAAGTCACAGGATTCTAAAAGTGCATTGATTCTGTATTGTTCAGTGCTGTCACATACATGCATCCATTTTCTAATCAGTTTATCCTCACAAGGGCCACGGGTGTGCGGGAGCCTGTCCCAGTTGTCTTCGGGCAGTCGGCGGGATACCCCTTGAATTGGTTGCCAGCCAACCGCAGGGCACACATAGACAAGCAACCATCCGCGCTCACAACCATACCTAGGGACAATTTAGATTGTTCCATTAACCGGCTATATATGTTTTTGGAATGTGGGCGCAAACCGGAGTACCCGGAGGAAACCCACACAGGCACGGGGAGAACATGAAAACTCCACACAGGAAGGCCGGAGCCAGAATCGAACCCTGGACCTCTGCACCATGGGGCCGACGTTTTAACCAGTCGTCCACTGTGGCGCCTGTCACATACAATACGTGCATTCAAGTATGACACATCATCTCAAAAGAAAACCATGGGATATATGGCCAGTGACAGAATAAACAGAAGAGTGTAACCAGTTCAGAAGCTGGTGGACAGCCTCTTCCTGGGTTTTAAAATTGTGACCTCTGCTCCAGCGGCAGACTGTCCAGTAGGCACTTGAGCTGCTCTTCACCTAGCTTGATCTTGTCCTCCAGTTTGCGCTGTTCAATGATGAGAGCAGACTTCATCTTGACAAAATGGCGATAGTCATCCAGACGCTCAGGGTCCAAGTGAGTCTCCATGATGGAGGACACCAGACGCTCCCGGCGGTCCAAGTTCTCCTTCAGCTCCTTGGCATCCTCGTGCTGCCGCATCAGCAGTTTGCGCTTCTCAGTCAGGGTGCACTGATAAGAGAAGAGACATATGTCATCTGCACATTGGAAATAAGAGGAAGACGTGACAGCAACCAGTCATTGATTATTATTACTTTACGTTCCAGATTACTATTGTTTTATGTTCAATTGAAGGTGTCGCAAAAGGGGAGGTAACCCAAGCTGTTGGCTTGATTTGCTGGTTGAAAGGGGTCCAGAGAGACAGGTGACAGTGGTCTGTTTGGCAATACCATAACTAGACACTGCAATGTGTGAGAAATCCCCCTCACCAGTTATTGCTCACAAGTGGCTAGTAGGGAAGCCATACTGCTGATATGGACTACACATGCGTCATTACTGTACTCTAGGCTCAAAATAACTTTTTCTTTGGAGGAGCAATTTTGCTTATCAATGACTTAATTTGAGGAGCAATTTATTGCAGCTCAATCTTACCTGAATGGTGAAATTAATACAACGTTGAATGGTGTGCTGCAGCTGACCAACATTTAAGCATTTGAGTAGCATACTGAAAATGTTATGGAATTGTGCAGGGATGATCAACCCAGTTTAGTTTTTTTGTTTTTTGTATAATCAACAGTTTTGTCCTTAAATTCATTTAGTGCATAGGACAACTGTATTTTATTGCTAATAAACATTTTCAGTGGGGCAGTTTTAAACCAATTTAAATTTAAAATACCTGAGTACATTTAATGTCAGAACATTACTTTGAGATATTGAAATACAGTAAATGTCATATACTTCAAGACCTTTACCCAAGTGATATTCTAACAGGGTAATTAATCCATCCATCCATCTTCTGATCCGCTTTATAGCCACAAGGGTTGCAGGGGGTGTTGGAGCCTATCCCAGCCGTCTTCGGGCAGTAGGCAGGTGACACCCTGAACCGGTTGCCAGCCAATCGCAGGGCACACAGAGACGAACAACCATCCGCGCTCACACTCACACCTCGGGACAATTTAGAGTGTTCAATCAGCCTGCCATGCATGTTTTTGGAATGTGGGAGAAAATCGGAGTACCCGGAGAAAACCCACGCAGCCACGGGGAGAACATGCAAACACCACACAGGAAGGCCGGAGCTAGGAGTGAACCCACGACCCCTGTACTGTGAGGTCGACATGCTAACCACTGGGCTACCGAGCCACCCACGGTGACGTGTACTTTGACAAAATGTTTGGGATTTTTTTTTCCTGGAAAGATACCTGTATGACAACTAGGGGACGTTGTACAAGATACTACCTTCTCCTCCGGGGGCGCTCCATCTTCCAGACTGTTCAGAGCGTTCTCCACACGCGCCAGCCGACCCGAAAGTGACAGCAGCAGGCTCACGACTTTGTCCAGGTCACCCACAAACATACGGAACTTGTCCAGTTGGTTGGGCAAGCAATAGCGCTTCACAGTGGTCTCCACCTCGCTGCCCAAAGCCTCGTTGTCCTCTACGTCCTCCTGCAGGCTTTGTCGTGCCTCCCGCAGCACCTCCAACTTCTGGGCAAGGCTTGATATCAGCTCCTGCTGGAGAGATTCCAGAGAGAATTGACTTCAAGCTAAATTTCCTAAGGCAGTGATTTGTAAACATAGTGCCGTGAGACATCATCAGCTGTGCCAAGGAAAAGTATCCAATTTGACCTCATTGGTCAGAAAATTATTCATTTATTTTCAAATGTTAAAATGGAATGGGCCATAATACCTTTTTACTGGCTAGGTTTTCATCCAGCTCTTCTTCAGAGTCCTGTTCCAGCAATTGCTCCTGCATGTCTTTCATCTTGATGAGGAGCTCAGCTTTTGGAGCCGACGTGTTGTAGTAGCAGGAAGTGGGAACCAGCGAAACTGCTGTTGAGACATTCTCCTCATCCCTCCTAGTAGGGTGGAGAGACACACACACACACACACACACACACACACACACACACACACACACACACACACACACACACACACACACACACACACACACACACACACACACACACAGCCCAGATTTTAACCCACACACTCAGAATTAGAGGGGTGATGTGGAAACCCAGGAGTTTTCACTCCTGTTCCTCAAAGGCCGGATTTCTGGATATTTTAAATGCGCCCGGCTGTAACACACCTGATTTAAATGATCCGGATCGTTCTATATTCAGCTTCTACAGATCTTATTGATTATCTGATCATGAATCAGATGTGTTGCAGCAGGGAGAGATGGAAAACAGGCAGGACAGCAGCCCTCGAGGACAGGATTGAAGACTCCTGTGCTAACCAGTCACCCACCATGTTGAAAATCGGATTGCTAGCTGTACTACAGTATAACAATATATAGAGTTGAGTGGGTTTAAAGTAGAAAGTGTGGATATTTGTGAGGCTAATTTGCCTCATAGCATCATTACTTCCCAACACATGTGCATTTCAGCGACAGAGACGATCCACACTTTGCTCTTTAGCTACTGCAGAGGGAGGCAACTCTGGTCTTAGAAAGCTGCAGTCCTTCCTGCTTGTTTTAGATGTCTCCCTCTTACAACGCACCAGATGATCTAGTGATCAGGATTGTTATCAGGCTTTTACAGAGCTTGCTGAGAAGCTGATCATTTGAAGCAGGTGTGTTGGACGAGGGAAACTTCTAAACCAAGCAGGACTGCGGCTCTCGAGTTGCCTACCCGCCGAGCTCCCGGTACATACGACACCATGACTATCACCAAGAAAATTTGTTACGTTCATTCATTTGCAAACCTGCTTGTGGTGGGCAGCCTGGGGCCGCATGAGGTCCTTCTGCGCTGCTGAGACCCCTCCAGGACTTGTTTCTCTTGGAGAAATAGTCCTTCCATAAGGTCCATTGTGGTCTTCATTCCAGTCTGATCTAAGATCTCCACCAGGGATTTGTCTTTCCCCATGATATCCCTTACCAGCTGCTCTGTCTTGGCATCTTCTTCCCTTGCTAGTTTTGACTTCGGAATGCGGTCCTTGGGTACGAGCCGTTCTGATTCATTTCCCAGGTCCTGAGTAGGCTGCTGAATGCAGACACTGAATGTTGAGGAGGGCCATGTTTCTTTGGCATCCACTGGGATGATGTCTGAGCAAGTCTTCAAGACACCAGAGGTGTTGTTGCTTTGAGGTGAGAAAGTTGGGACCACCCCAAGAATTTTTCCCCCTGAACCTTTCAAGTCCACTACAGCTTCGGAGGGCTGAGAGTCATTTTCAGACCTGGGAAGAAGCACAAGTCCAAGCAAGTCAGAAAGCATGCGCAGTAATTTGGTGCTGTGCAATGAAAACTTTTTTCTACAATTAAAGCAACAGCAAATCATTCCATAACGAGAATACAAGGAGATGATACAGACCCGTAACACTTCAGATAAACCGCTTACCAGAAATGTGAATCCTCCTGCACAGACATAAACGGCTGTTTGTCCATCAGCCTCAAAAGTGGAAAATGTGGTGAGGGAGCGTGAAGATGGTTGGCCGCAGCAAGGGACAAATAGGCGGAAGATAAGTATGGCTCCTTATTGCTCTCTGCATCTTCTGTGTTGCCTTCAGATTGAGACATCTTACATCGCCGAGGAGAGCCAGGAGGGGCGGGACTCTTTGTAGTGGTATCCAAACTGGACAGGGACTGAAGCTTCACGGAGTCTGCTCGGACCACTGAGAGTAAATCCTGCGACAAGCAAGTTGTTTCCAAGTCTAAATGGAGCCTAGAAGGTGAGATGGCATTGGCTTGCGGAGGCTGGGCAGTCTGCTGGGATCCAAGAATAGAATTCAGGCTACCAGGTTTAGAGCAGACCGCAAAGGTTGGGATGACAGCATATTGGCTGGGTTGGTGGTCACTGATGTCTGGGACTGGGGCCCCATTTCTAATGATTGAACATAAAACAGACAGTTAAACATACTGCCCAGGCACTTCATGCTATCTGTCCTTTTCATTTGACTACTTCAATCTGGTTACGGAGAATGTTTTTATTTCATTGTTTGAAAAATGACTGAGATGATCACATCCCTCCATTTTCAACACCGCTTATCCTGAAGAGGGTCGCAGGGAGTTGCTGGAGTCTATCCCAGCTGACTTCGGTTGGAAGGTGGATTACACCTGTGTTTGTTTAATGCACAACATGTTTGCATGCATATCTGCACTGAGGATTGAGAGGAAGACATTTCATCTATGCTGCATGTTATACATAAAGCATAATTTACAATAAAGATGACTTTGACCTTGACACCCTGAACTGGTCGCCAGTCAGTCGCAGGGCACATATGGAGATGAACAACCATTCGCACTCACATTCACACCGTCGCTGAGTGGGAACCGGTCCCATGCTGCCCACGCACAAGTCAGGCGAGTGTACCACTACACCATTAGCGATGAAAAATTACCCCATTTATCTATTGATTTATTTTTTATAGATGTGAATGCCTTCAAATGCACTTTTCCCTTGGTTCTCCAGCTCCCTCGTGCAGTCCCCCCCACCCCCAAAAAAATCATATTAATTGCTCCTTTTTTTACTTTTTACTTTTTCCTTTTTTTTTTTTTTTACTAAACCGTTACTCTCTAATTCTACCTTGCTCCACTGTTGCTTTGCTTCACTTTAGGATCTCTCAACATGGATGGACGATTCTGTCGAAGAAATTAATGCTTTAGTGATGATCAGCTAAAGCAAAACAAAACATGTCTTTAACTATAAGTGAAAGTGTCCAGTCAAAAAGAATTAGGCACAATAATCTACATCCTTGACTCACCTGAGTACAAAAATCTGCAGAGGGAGAAGATCTGGTTCTTTCATGGAAGCATGCTGCCTTCTCCTCAGCTTCAGTATCCAATATGTTCTCTGCCGAGTAATACCTGCCTTGGACCTTGGCCTCAGATGTTCGCTTCTGTTTATTCCACGTGGCTTGGTAATCAGCAAAGGTTCCGAGCTTCTGTTGCTCCTGCAGGATCACCTCCCCGAGGGGGCTGAGGCAGCTGGTTTCGACGGATGGATGAATCTCCCGAGCCTCCCCTGACACCCTTCTTTCTTTGGTTTCAACTGTCCTCTCTTGACTTGGGTGCAACTCTGTATTGGACGTTGTTCCTGGCCTAACCGGTTTGGAAAACGCCGGCTTGGCCCCAGAGAATTTAATTTGGACAAAATTACCATCTGGATGCGTTTTGTCCACTCCCACTCTATCTATCTTGTCAGGTTCTGAGAAGGAATGCATACGTTTGGCTAAGAGGAAACGTTTACGTCCTCTAATGCGTCCATTTGAAGTTTTAAGCACCGGTGCCTCTGTTCCAAGGGGTTCTAGATCGCGTCTCTGAAAAGAAGTAGCCTGGAGGACCCTAGCTTGTGCCTCTTTCAGATTGTCTTTGTAGGTGTTTGAGGAAGATATGCTCCATGATAGAGGTGGCTCTGCATATTCCCACTGTGCAGGGTCCTCATCATGGACATCACAAGTCAGTGTTGCAGAACTGCAGCTTTTTTGCAATTGGGCTCGCTTCTGCTGCACTTCATTCCGTAATGTAGTGGCATAACGGTCACCACGTCGACGGGCTTCGCCACCATTGGCAACTACGGAGGCACAGAGATTCTGAGATGACACAATACTTGTGGGTGTAGCTTCTGTTTGAATTCTACTCTCCTGTGCCAGTGAATGAAGCAATGGGGCTTCCAATGGGGATATTTGGTGGTCTTCTTGTGGTACCCAGGGGTTGTGGAGTCTTGAAAGACTAGCCTTGTCATTGTCATTTTGATGAGCTGGGAAAATTCTTTTCATATTGTTAATGTGTCCTTCACTTCTCTTTGTGGCATCCTGTGGGCCACGACAGTGAGAGCGTTCAGCGATTTGGGGATTACGGAGGGGAACATTTTTCAGAAGACCAATGTGCCCCTTATTTTCTGTGTGGCCCATCTGTTTTCCCTTTTTGATGACTGAAACAGACTGTCCGTTATTTTCTAGGCTTGTGGCAGGCATCGAGGCTGAGGAGCACCAGATCAATTTACGACTAGAGACCTTTCCAGGCAGATCCTGCAAACTGCGATAATAACTTCCAACACTCTGAGTCTTGGTGCGAGGAGCTAAGCATGTCTGGGGATAAAAGAGGCTCTCGTCACTGTCCTGTTTGTGGTGAGGAGGTCTGTTTGCAAAAGGAGATTGTCTGATATCGGTGCTGGACAATGAGAAGTGATTGTTGGTCTGTAGTTGGTTGTGTTCACCTGTTCTGCTGGGATGGAAAAAGTCTTTGTCTGCCAGTGACGTGATGCTATATCTGGATTTAATATTTGTTCCTGGTTTAAATTTGTTACCTTCATGCAGCCTTTCAACTGAACTGGAGTAAATCTTTGGATTTTTTTCAAATCTCTCACAGTATGGCAAAACACAACCGTCCTTGGATTTTTTCTTTTCCGGTACCTGCCACACTGTACCAATGCTGGGCCTAAATTTGCTTGGCATCCAAGAGGAGTTCCGCTCATCCAACCGTGACCCCTCCTTGCAAGGAGTTTGTTGGTTCTCGGGGTGCCCCACTGTAAAGGGCCCTTTATCCTTGAAAAAAATGCTTTCTGCACTGGTTCCCTTCCTGCCAAGTGAGCTTGAGTCTAGAACCAGAGGGTTGGTTCCAATGACGAAACTGCTGAATGTGTCTCTTCTGCTCCCTGAACCACTGAGAGGCTCGTTGATGCTCGTGTATTTAGTTGGGGAAGCATGATCTGATGAGAAAGGAGGAGCAGGACGCTCCATTTTCTCCATGCTGCTCATGGAGCCGAGTTGGCCAGTAAGCAGATGCTGCTTATGATGGTCTGTTTGGCACGATGAATCTTTGAGCCTGATGTGTGAGGTCACATGAACAGGGTTACAGCAACATTCTGAAGAACAGCATTATCATCACTATCGCACCATTATAAAGACCACTATTATCATCACTACTGTAGTCCGTAACAATTACTTTGAGTTTTGAAAAATAAATGAATGAATGAATAAACAAATAAATAATCAAAAGAAATAAGGGTATCTATCACTCTCATGCAAACGTGTCAGGCCCACCTTGTTTCCCTTTGCTGCCAGACCAGTTCTGTGGTGGTCTCTTTGCCAAGGGACTCAGACTCCTCCACTGTCAGCTTGGATGAGTGCCAGGAATGAGGCCGTGAGCTCGGATCATTCTTCCTGTCGAACAGAAAGCCAAAAATGTCTCATAAATGCTGTCATAACTGTGGAAAATTGAGGATGCACACTGCAAAGTGTGACTACCGAGCTCAAATTGTGTATCTTTCATTATCTTGCAAGACTCGCAGAATAGCACCCGAAGATATGGAATACACAAAGGAATGTGAATATTTTACATAAGTATTACAACTTCTTCCAGTTTGTTCTGACATACCCTTTGAAGTCATTCTTCCTGGTTGGCACGTTGCAAAAAAACAAAAACAAAACAAAACAAAACCATGATGCTTTTCTTTTGTTAAAGAACCAAAATATCTGTTTGGCACACTTGAGAGGCAAGCATGACACACAGGGAATCAGGTACATACAAAAACTAGTGAAGCAGAACAATGGAGAACACATCCTCCTGCCCTGAGTGCTACATGACCACGGGGCGCTAGCTACATCATTGTACCTCATAGAGCTTTGCAAAATCTTGGCGAGAAAGCACCTTGCCACAAGAACCTCGCTTTCTGACGGCATGGTGTGTGGTGACACAACATCAACCATTTTAGACCTGCTAATGGCGAGCAAAGAAAGACACAAAGGGAAAAACAGGATGATTGCCAGACCAACGCTTCTTATTCTGAAGCAGGTGGATTTATGAGAGCTCATGATAGACAAGAGCGTGGAAAAAACAAAACCCTGATATGTCCCAATAAACCTCTGAAGCGGATGTTCAAGAGCTAGTCAGTCACAAACGCCATCAAAGCCTTTTATCCCACACAAGGATAAAATGAGGCTTGCAGCTCTTTTATTGAAAATACATGCAAGCTGTCAAGATAAACAAATAAAATAAGTTACCTTTGCAGGCATGTGAAGAATCTTCATGAGCAATTTTACAATTGTGCCGATAATTCTGTCCAAATTTCAATGTGGTCATTAAACAGTGCGACCCAAAGGGCTGACACTGCCAAGCTGTGATGGAAGCACATTCTTTCCACTGAGGAATGTAGGGAGGTATTTTCCTTTCCTGCCATGATCTGGCTTCATGTGAAACAGTCGCTAGCTGTCCCGGTGTTAAAGTGATCACGCTAATATGTTAATGACGCAAAGCCAGAAATTAACATAAAAGTAAGTGTTGGGAAAAATACATTATCATGTACAGTATATGAAAACACAGAGCTAGTGAGGCATATAAGAGCTCAAGGTGATCAATTTGTTGCACCCCAGGAGGTCTGACGCATCAATTAGTGAATAAAGGGGAAGAAAAAAAACTCACCCAATAAATGAATAGTTTCTGTGAACTGAAGATGACGGTAAGATGCACATTCACGTCACTTTCCCGGCAGTTTTGCCTCTAAAAAAGTTTAACTTTCACAGCAGTGCGACACAAGAGTCTGTGACATCGTACATACAAGTGCACCACACCTTTTGCTGCTCGTAGATCTCGGCAGGGATTATAAAGGGGGATTTGAGAGAAGGGGAGGAGTTATGCTCCAGCCTTGCTGTAATCTAGGATTTGGGAAAGGAGCTCCCCCTCAACCAAAGGCAATAAGACAGTCATGTTGTCACTTTTCATGAACAAGAGTGTATGAAAGCAGAGCAACTTCACAGGGGCGCACTCTAGAACATATCTATTTTTGTTTTTTTTCACCTGATTCTGTGTCCTTGTGGGCAGGTAGACGCAGCCGAACAGGAATGTTTACCCTGTAGAAACAGCAAACAATTTCACCTTCCATCATTGTGGAAGTCTCCCACCGGGGAAGGAGACTGCGAGATCGACACCCTTGAAAACAAAAGCATGTCACTGCATCATCCCGTCCCATAGCATTGCCTGGCAACTGACATTACAACTTCAGTTACCTGAGCATCTGAGCCCCTCCGATTCAACAGCCTGCTGACAACAGGGCCCAAACACGCAGCCTATGGGCCTAGCGGGCCCCGCTCATCTACAAACACGGCGACACAAAGCAAACTGCCACAGTCATCATGCCTGGGCTTATCTGGGTGCCATTGCCTGCCCTAGGAAATTAAGCATAAGAGTAGGTCAATAACAAGTTCTTAACACATCTGTCAAACCTGACAATCTTGATTCTGGTCAGTTCGAAGCACAAAGCACCAATCACTCATCCAAAAGTTTCACACGTGTTATCTCGCTGTCATCATCTGGAACTCACACAGTGCTCGCCGATCTAATCCCGCTTCTCTTTTAAGCCACATGATTTGATCAGAGCAGATGAAAGAAACGCACATCACACGGAGTGAAACAGGAAGTACCTGTGTGTGGAATCCCAACGTGCCCAGAAAGGTTCAAAGCTGCCACTCTGTGTGAACACAATGAGCTGGGCTGAGATGGCCTCTCCCACTAAGCGGTCCACTCACCTTGGTAACATGGGCCGTACCATCCTGCATCCCGCAGCAGGGGAGGATGCTTGGTCATGATGCACACCTGAGGGCAACTCTATAACTTCGTTTTTATTGATTCCAAATCTTCACAAGATCATTACATCAAGTCCATTTGTCTCTCTTGGTGAGTAGATCCCTCAATCTGCATTCCCTGCTAACAGATAAACCCCCAATCCATCCTCAAACGCTGCGGCCCAACTAGTGGCTTTGCATCTCATAATTGGATTCAAACGTCATCACCCTAAGCAGCCACACTTTGAAAGATGGTCTGAGTACAAGCGAGTGAAATAAATACAATACAATACAATACATGCTGATAAATGACAAACTCCATTGAATTACGGTACTATTACAACAAAAATACTGTTTTCATCTTTTTCAATGTATTTTATACAGACTATAAAATCTATTTTTTGGGGTTGTGCTTTTTTTGTATTTAATTTGTGCCTGGCTGAATATCTGCACGAATAGCATACTTTCTTCTAAATGGTCGCTTTAGTTGAGTTTTAGCACCTGAAACCTTTTGTAACTTTTTATCAGTTCTAAGTCAAATTCCCAGAATTACAAAAGAATTAAAAAAGGTAACACTAAATCCTAATACAAACAAAATTAAAATTAAGCAAAAATAAAAACAAACTTGCAGGATCACCCTAAAACCTTACAAACATTATTTGTGTGCTGCTAAATAAATTAATTGTTTCAATTTAAGCGTCTATAAAATTGCTGTAACCTTTGTCCTTATTAGGGTCACGTGAGCTGTTAATCCATGTGAGCTGTGGCCATGAAGCAGCAGTTTTGCCACTAGGCAGTATAATGTCAGCAAAATGTTCATTCATCATCCACCCGTGGCAAGAGCAAGAACAACAGCAACACTCACATGACTACTGCACATGACACACAAAGACATAAACATGCAGACTGTGCATGTAACATTTGGAAGCAAAGAAGCCATTTGGGTTTTAAATTGAAACATCTTCCACATACATGAAGAGCTTAATTTCCTCCATTCGACCTTTGTGGATTTCCACGACCTGGATGACTGACAATCTTCACCGACATTTTGAGATCAAAATGTGAATTTTCAGGTCTTGAACATTGCCTGTCTGACATTGTTGAGGATGTTCTATCTCATCATCCCAGAGCAACATGAGAGATCCAATTAGAAATGGAGTCCTGTAAACCGAGGACGTCTGCACAGTCTATGCTCTTCTCCTGACATTGGCAGTGGCAAACAGCGTGAAACAATCTGCATCTTCACCTTGGTTGATGATGGTCACAGACTCAGAGTGAAGCCCCAAGAGGCTTTGTCTTGCAGCAGCACCAATTGCACCTCTTTGTTACACAAAGTTGACCAAGAACAAATTCAGTCACTATTGAAATGCTATTAAGAAACAAACAAACAAACAAACAAATGAACAGCGGTGAGGGGTAACGAAGAACAGTACAAGCACTTAACTATCCTGTACTTAATCCGTACATTTTCACCTAGCAGTACTTTGCTTATTTTTTCTGTCAGCATTTTACATTTATTGTGCACTTTCCAAAAGTGATATTTGGACATTCTATTATTTTTGGGGGACAAAGTAGGCTTGTGGCTTTTTTTCAACAAGTGCGGAAGACTTCACTCATCCTCTTTCGAAACTCAACCCTTTCTTTCCCCTTCAAAGTACGCAAATAGTATTTCGCTTACTAAAACAATGCTATTGTCGCTCTGGCTCAATAAAGGTTGGGAAACATTGGACTATAGGTACAAAGAGGAAAACTCAAACAAGCATGGTTGATAGTTTAGTAGCGCTCTCTGGTGGCGGTAATTAAAAAAAACTATTCGATGCTTTCACATTAAAATTACCATCCGCCCATCCATTTTCAACACCGTTTATCCTGAGCAGGATCGCGGGGTATTGCTCAAGGACAATCCCAGAAGTTTTCGGGCGGAAAGCGCACTACACTCTGAATTGGCCAGTCAGTCAGGAGTCAGATAGAAACAACGACCAATCACAACGACATGCACACCGTCACCAAGTGGGAATCGATGCCACGCTGCTGACACACAAGTCGGCAGAGTGAACCACGACACTATCAAGAACGCTAAAAGCTCCAATAACATTTAAAATTCGTGGGGCAAAATGTTTTTGCAATTCGTGCTCACGTTGCAGTCAAGGTTTTCTGGGACATTTATAAAAAATCAGGTCAAATACAGTGGCAATTAGATATATACACATCCCTAAGAAAATGCCATCTTTCATAAGATTCAGTAATGAGACTAAGATAATTAATTTCAAAACCTTTCCCTCCATTAAGGTAACAAAAGAGCTGTACAACTTAATTGGTGGCAAAAACTTTTTTGTTCGAGGGACATAAAACTAAACTACTAAGCTGATGTGTGCACATCCTATCATAACTAAGGAAGTGACTGTGCTCAGGATTAATCTGTGACACTGAAACTTGTGGCCTCAGTTCTCGCTAAAAATAAAAAAGCCCCAAAGCATGCCATGATGTATTTTATCAAGCCACCGCCATGCTTCACACTTAATAGTTTGTTTTTTTAGTGATAAGCGTTGTTGTGGTTGCTGCAAACATTTTGGGCCAAAAACTTGACCACATTTTCTCCCAACTGCTCGGGAGACTTCAAAAGTGGTTTTGTCAAATATAACTGGGCCTGGATGTTTTTTTTTTGTAAGATTGGGATGTTTGGTGTTTGATGAGTATTCCTTAACTTTTTGGTAGCTATCCCAGCATTTTTAGAATGTGTTCCAGCCACAAGTTAATGATTATTTGCTAAAAACAATCACGTTTATCAGTCTAAATATAAAATATCATGTCTTTGTAATGTATTCAATTAAATATAGGTGATTTGAAAAACATTGTATTCTGTTTTTTATTTATATTTTACACGGCGTCCAAAATTCATTAGAATTGGGTTTGTAACATGACTTCACGTGTGATCGGTTGATTCTGAACTCAGTTCAGTTACAAGATGGTGTGGACCCTTATGCAAACCCTTTATTTATGTTTATTTATGTATTGATTGATTTCATTTTTACCTCCTCTTTCTAAAACATTTGATCTATGTCTGTATGTACTGTTTGTTATGTACATTGTGCGCATTCATATACATTTCAGAATGCACTTCTGTCTTTTATCACAGCGACTCTTTAAGGGGTGTTCTTTGTACTTTGTAAGATATATTTGTTTTCGCTGCAAGTTTGAAAAAAGATTGAAAAAAGTTCATTCATGCGTTAAACATGCCGAACTATTTTTCAGATTTGTTTCCAGCAACAAACAATTGAGGGCACGCCTGTAGAAAGAAATAACTGACATCTCTCCCCAACCATCATATAGAAAAAAATAATAAGAATAATAATTCCTCAAAAGAAACAGTGCTACCTCTTTAAATCTGCTTTGACATTAAACAGCCAATCATCAAGTCCTGAGGGCAGAGACAGCATTTCATATAGCCTCACCCCACCAAGCACGAGTGAGTGTCCAAGATGCTCCTCTTGCTTGGTGTGACAGCCATTCTCTCCGCGGGCTTCTGCAGGGAGCTGAACCGGACCTCGGGGCAGATGGCAGAAGGCATCGAAGCGTGCTCAGCCTGCGAATTTCGGGAGCATAGCAAGCAGATGAGGCTCTACAGCATCAAGTCGCAGATCCTCAGTATCCTACGGCTGGAGCAGGCACCCAACATTAGCAGGGACATGATCCAGCAGCTGCTCCCCAAAGCACCGCCTCTTACGCAACTCCTGGACCAGTATGATCCGCGGGTGGAAGATGAGGATCGCGCCACCACAGAAACCATCATCACCATGGCAACTAAGTGTAACGAATCAAACTAACCAAACACATTCATTTCACAAACTTTTAATTGTTCAAAATGAGGGGACCACTTGAGCATAAACTAAGAGGGATCTGTAAATGCAACCTTTATTCGGGGGGCCTCAATCAAATTTGTATTTGCATTTTCATGCACGTTAACTTCACTGAAGCCTCTTAATTGTCCCGAGGTGTGAGTGTGACTGGTTGTTGTACAAATGCCCTCTAATCGGCTGGCAACTCTCCCCGAGCAATATTGAGGTTCAATTTTAAAAGAGATGAATGGATAATGTACAAAACACTCTATGTGAAAGAGCAGTGATTCTCACAGTGCGATTTGTCGACTCTCTCTCCTCTCGTAGTATGCAAAAGAATCAATGAATTTGTGCAAAATATGAAAGACATTTCAATGATGAAATACAGTCAATTCCATTCAAATGTTTAAAATGTTTATTTAGGTGCAAATGTAATTTAACATGGGCGGCCCAGTGTTTAGCGCGTCGACCTCACAGCGCTGAGGTCGTGGGTTCAATCCCCGCTGCGGCCTCCCTGTGTGGAGTTTGCTTGTTCTCTGTGTCGGTTTTCACCGGGTCCTCCGGTTTCCTCCCACATGCCAAAAACATGCATTGCAAGTGGATTGAACTCTCTAAATTGTCCCTAGGTGTGAGTGTGAGTTGTTTGTGTGCCTTCGATTGGCTGGCAACCGGTTCAGGGTGTCCCCTGCCTACCGCCCGATGACGGCTGGCTCCAGCACCCCCCGCCACCCTTTTGAGGATGAAGTGGATCGGAAAATGGATGGATGGATGTAATTTAACATTTTGTGTGCACTTCATTACAGCTTCACTTCAGTTGTATTGAACATGGGTCTTTAATCTTTAAGAGACCTTCTAACTGAATGATTTACATTTTTATTGAAGCATGTACAGTTTTTGCTAGTTTTTCTATATTTACAGAAATTCAGACTAACTTTTTTTTCCACTTAGAGCGCGGCAGCACCTAACCTGAAATTGTGTGGCACAACTAGCAAATCTAGGGGTAGTCTTTGAGTCTGATTTCAATGCAGTGTTACTGTTCAACCTGAGCATACGGTTTAAGTGGCTTACAATATTATTAAATATATATTTTAGGAATGCCAATTGTTTTTGATAAACGCATTGAACTCCAATAGTACTGCAGTTTGGGTCATGACAGCGGTACTTGAAGAGCAAAGTATTGTTTACCATAAGCGTAACATTTATTGTATCATCTGAAAGAGGAATCCGTTTTGGACTCTGAATGAAGAACTCGGATGTTGTTGATATTTAGATAAACATTTGCTGTGAACGATGTCTTCCAGCAGACTCGGTTGCAAAGGGAAGGCTGTCCTATTGTCGGTTCAGCCTCAGTCCAAAGATCCACACGGAGAACATCCTGAGCGCTCAGCTGTGGGTTCATCTGCGGCCAGTCCACATGGTCACAACTGTCTTCCTGCAGATCTCACGACTCAAACCCGACAGAGAGGGAAACAATACCCGGGTCCGAGTGCGCTCTTTAAAGGTGGACGCTGATGCTGGCACCGGTTCTTGGCAGAGCATGGACATCAAGTCTCTGCTGCAGGCATGGCTACGTCAGCCAGGTAGCAACTACGCTATCGACATCAATGCTTTTGACCCTCAAGGAGAAGACCTAGCAGTCACATCGGCAGAGCCTGGAGAGGAAGGCCTGGTAAGGGCACCTTACATTCTTTATTTTGAACAACTCAGTCAGGCTCTTGCTTCAGGGACAGGACTCACTTTTTGGGCAATATGAAACTCCACCCAGATAGCGTGGTGAATAGAACGTGTGCCTCACAAGTCAGGTTCAAATCTCTGTTGGAACATGTTTAAATGTGCATGTTCTCCCCACACTTGTGTGCGTTGGATATTTGGGCATCCTCCCACGTTCCAGAAACGGGACTCCTGGGTTGAATGAGGACTCAAATTGTCCATAGGTGTGAACGGTTGTTTTATCTTTTTGCAACCTGCGATTGACTAGCGACGAGTCCCAGATGTCAATCAGCTGTCACCAGCTCACATGACAACAGGCGGAATAGAAAAAAAAATTGTCCGAATTCCATATTCAAATATGTCCTTTAGCGCATTTATTTGCAGAAAATGATGCGAAAATACTCCAAATGGTCTCTGATTTGGCAGCTTGATACAAAGAATACGGTATAATACCGAAACCCGGTACCGTGAGGCAGACATGCCAACCAATCTCCACCATGGGCCCTCAGAGGTCCACAGTTCATGGAAAATCGTAGTTGTCGACTGCACATTAATCTCACCTTGTTATTGTTATGAGAAAACAAACAGTGGTCAAGAGCAATTTTTCATCAGAAATCGCGCAACATAATTTTGAGGCTCATTTAAAAAAAAGAAAAAAAAGTCGTAGCTTTTTTTCAAGTGTGTCATTTTTTTATATACAATTTTTTTTCCATGCTTTGCATTTTATCGCTGTGATGTTGCCACACCTGAAGCTTAATTTAGCTTCTCCCTGCTGGGGTCGTGGTCAAGATGGAGGCGATCCCCACTGTCAGTGACCGGTCGAGGGGGTACACCCTGAACTGGTCGCCAGTCAATCGCAGTGTTTCATTACCGGTAATATGGACAGCAATTTTCAATTCTAAAAGGAATCGTCTTTGAAAACTTATACTAGCACTTTCTCGTGACTTTATCCTAAATATAATGGAACCTTTGATCTCAATTGCTGCAAATGAAGGATTTGTCACTTGTAATTCAGGAAATATACAGACTCGAACCTCGAGGATAAGAAATGTGTGGCAGATGTGCTAACCACTTGGTCATTATGCTGCCCAAAGGGAAATTTCATGACATAAATGTGAACGCTACAATTGATTCCTTTCCAGCAACCATTCATTGAAGTGAAAATCCTGGACAGTCCAAAGAGGTCCCGTCGTGATTCAGGCCTAAACTGCGACGAAGAATCAGCTGAAACGCGCTGCTGCCGCTACCCACTCACCGTAGACTTTGAGGAGTTCGGTTGGGATTGGATCATCGCACCCAAGCGCTATCGAGCCAACTACTGCTCAGGAGAGTGCGAGTTCTTGCACCTGCAGCAGTACCCACATGCACACCTAGTAAATAAGGCCAACCCACGTGGCACGGCAGGACCCTGTTGCACGCCCACAAAGATGTCGCCCATTAACATGCTCTACTTTAACCGCAAGGAGCAGATCATTTATGGAAAGATCCCATCCATGGTGGTGGACCACTGCGGTTGCTCCTGATTCGCACGGCAGGCCACTATGGGAGCCGCTTTTCATGCCACCACTCGATACACTTGTGGATTCGTAGCACCTTTACTGTTTTAAAAAAGATTGAAAACATCAGCCGAGTACTGTGTTATATTGTTCTACAGTGGTACCTTAACTTACGAGGGCCTAAGTTTAAAAAATTGTTTTCAGTTACAAGACGCCGCTTAATGGATTTTTCAGCTTTTTGTTGCAAAACAAAAATTGACTTCTGAGCGAGCTTCAAATATGCCCCCACTTAAGTGAAGTAGAAACAAACTAGTTTGCTGTAGTTGTAGTTGTAATTTAGTATACACGGTGAGACACCAAAGCTGCCTTGTGGATTGCTCGCATAACTTGTTCATGATGGCGTATTGCTAAAAATGTGACCGGTTTGCTATTGTAAATTTGGGGGAATGTACGATTAATTAAAAGGCAATTGACTTACCCGGTGACCGTCACTTTGGCGGTCGTGGTTGTATGCAGCCGTCTATTTGCAGCTGTCCATACCTCAATCACCAACAATATATCCCCTGACATGAAGTACAGTGCTTTCCAATTCCTTCTTTTTAGCTATTGAGACTAAACAGAGTTAAATAACTAGCCCAAAAAACTGTCCTAGTTTCATTTTCAAGAGACTCCGCAAGCAACAGTGCGCGATGATCGACGCATCCCTCGGTCACGCCTTGTGTGTCGACAATCTCTGATCAACCAGTTTCGGTCATGTCGTGGCTAGTTAAGAAATAATAATTACAAATTAAATTACAGGCATAATATGGGGAATATTGGAATGAATTTCCAAAAGATCATCTGGAAAACATTTATTGTCAGTTCATACAGACTGTTTAAACATATTGACTAACTGTTTTTTTTTTTAATCAAAGCTAACTCTACCTGAAATAAAATCTTTTTATTTTTTGTATTTTCTGATGTTATGTATACAGAGCTTTTAAATTGATTAAATTCATTTAAATGGGGAACATTAATTTGAAGAAATAAGTCAATTCAGTTACGGAAGAAATTCAACTCCTAAGTCAAGGTACCACTGCATTTCTTTTTACGCAGAGATGCGGGATCTGTGAGGCTCCCTGCTGCTTCCTGTCCTTTCTGTCTGATTTGAGCTTTGGCCAAAGAGAGCCTGCAGGATATCGAGCATGTGCCTTTATTTGATTAACAATGAACTGAATGCCCTTTCTTCCCGATGCATGCTTGCAAAACCCAGCACAAGAATCAAACGCCATTCATTTTTCTGGACATCAAAGGAAGCTGAGTACATTTTTTACCTTCTTTACAGATACACCGTGAGCCAGCAATATTTTTGATTTGTATTTTCAAGACAGAAAAGGTTTGGCGAACGCTACATGGGATTGCACTAATCACATCTAATTTTACCGTATCTTTGTGGTTGTTGGGTTTTCAAATGAGAATGTGAAACATGGGTTTTTATACAATCTGTGAAATTGAGGGAAATGTAATGTACATCACACTTTGGGTCTGTGGCTGCAAGGATTCAACCAAGAAGATAGTAAGACAAAATAAAACATCTCCACAGGAGGTTTTGTCTTGATTTGATGCTGAGTGCAGATGTCCTGGCTGTTGTTGTACTTCACAGGGATCTGTGACCTAAGCATTCTGCTGGAACACAGTGTCCAAAAATGACATTTGTCTTATTGCACTGAACTTGAGTTCACATCCTGTGATGTCGAGTTGCAGGAAAAATATCCACAAGATATTAACGTTGTTACTGCACTTAGCTACGACTCCATCATTAAGCATATTGATACTTCTAGGCTATTGGTGACTTTTCCAATTTTTTTGGAGGGCGAGAAATTGAGGTTTTAAACATTATATCAGATCGGAATTATGTCAATTAAGCTCAAGCACTACTGTTCTATTCACAAAAACAAACAAACAAAAATTATTGTATTATAAAAATTATATAGGGGGCTGAGATGAGGATTTTTTTAAATAGATAGATAGATAGATAGATAGATAGATAGATAGATAGATAGATAGATAGATAGATAGATAGATAGATAGATAGATAGATAGATAGATAGATAGATAGATAGATAGATAGATAGATAGATAGATAGATAGATAGATAGATAGATAGATAGATAGATAGATAGATAGATAGATAGATAGATAGATAGATAGATAGATAGATAGATAGATAGATAGATAGATAGATAGATAGATAGATAGATAGATAGATAGATAGATAGATAGAATGTTGGGGGAAGAGCGGCTTCCTCTTCCCCGCGTGTTCGTTGAATTGAGGAGGAGAATGTTGGTTCTTCAAATAAAGGCTGGAGTCGATGAACAGTTCCTTCGAAGCTTTTAATAACAAAATATTCCAGGCAACCATGAATTACAGACAATGGCTGCGCCTCACGAGTGTGAAGCAGGAAGAGATTCACATCATTTTTGTACCATCAGAAGGGCAGTACTGAGACACAAAGTGTGATATCATAACTTTCGTTTCTCCTAAACCGATTCTCACTTTGTATCAACTAGCGCATTTCAAAGTTTGTGCGTCTTCAGCAGGGAGTATTCCAATTCTAGGAGAATTAACCCCACCACCCAAAAAAAAAAAAATACAAATACCCATGGAAAAAAATAGTGGTATTATTTCATGTTCATGTCAGGTGGACAACCATTATTTATGTTAAATGTTTTCATAGTATTTTACTGAAACGAAAATATATTTATTGTTTTGGTAAACAATGACATCCATATGGGGGCGGCCCGGTACTCCGGTGGTTTGCACGTCGACTTCACAGTGCAGAGGTATCGGGTTAAATTCTAGCTCCGGCCTCCCTCTGTGGAGTTTGCATGGTCTCCCCGGGCCTGCGTGGGTTTTCTCCGGGTAATCCAGTTTTCTCCCAAATTCCAAAAACATGCATGGCAGGCTGATTGGTCACTCTAAATTGTCCCTAGGTGTGAGTGTGAGTGCGAATGGTTGTTCGTCTCTGTGTGCCCTGCGATTGGCTGGCAACCGATTCAGGGTGTCCCCCGCGTGCTGCCCGAAGACAGCTGGGATAGGCTCCAAGACCACCCTGAACCCTAGTGAGGATAAAGCGGATCGGAAGATTAATGAATGACCTCCATACGAAAGGAACTTTCCATTAAGAATTCTGTATGTTTGTAAATTTTTGTACAAAGGTTATTGTGTCAATTCCAGCTACATTTTGCTCAAATCAGAGTCAGTCGTGTTAAATCAACTCTATTAGAGTAACTTCTTTCTTCTTTCTACATACATTCTTGCTGCTGGAGGCTGTAAATTTCCCCCGTGTGGGACAAATAAAGGATATCTTAACCTTGACCTTGTCCTTGCTCATGGTCTACCGGTGTCAAATCTGGAAGTCCTTGAAAATGGGATTTCTGATCACATGGCAGTTTTATTTGACGTAGTCTTATCGCATGCTGCTGTGAAATCTGGCGCTCCTAGTTGTAAACGCCAAATTTTTAACCCTCGCACTGCTAGTGGTTTCTCTGATGCCTTTAATAACCTTTGCGTACCCTCGTCTAACACAGAGGAACTCGCCTCCTGGTTCGACTCGTCATGCCGTGCCATCCTGGATTTGGTGGCTCCTTTAAAAATTGTGCTCCCAAAGCCTAAACCCGAGCCATGGTTTAACGACATTACCCGCGCAGCTAGGCAGGAGTGTCGCAAAGCTGAACGCAAGTGGAAAAAAGACAAATTGCATGTCTCTTATCAAATTTGGAAAGACTGCTGGCGTAACTACCAGCTCAGCTCACAGTAAAAGAGGCCAAAAGAGATTATCTGTCGGACCTTATTCTAGCTAACCGTCACAACCCACGCGCACTATTTAAAACGATAGATTCTGTACTCAAACCCCCTCTGCCTACTTGCTCGGATTCTTCACCCGAGATATGCAACAGATTCCTTCAGTTTTTCATTGATAAGGTCTCTACAGCTAGGACTCCGATCTCAAATACTGCATCTGACCCCTCTGTCCATGTTCCATGTTCAGCTGTACTAAATTCTTTTGATACTGTGTCCTTGGCGCTTTTGGAGGATGTAGTTCGCCAGACGAAGCCATCCGGCTTCCCTTGCGACTCTCTTCCCCCACGCTTCTTTCAGGAGGTTCTCCTGAGTGTTGGTGCATCGGTCTTGGATATCATCAACAGCAGCCTTTCTTCTGGTGTAGTTCCCCAACAGTTTAAACATACTGTGGTCCAACCCTTGATCAAGAAACCTGGTCTTGATCCAGACGTGCTGTCAAGTTACAGGCCCATTTCCAAACTGCCTTTCATTTCCAAAATTTTGGAAAAAGTGGTGCACATGCAGTTGAAACTTTTCTTGGATGAACATAACATCTTGGAGGTCTTCCAGTCAGGTTTCAAGACGATGCATAGCACGGAGTCAACCCTGTTACGCGTATCTAATGACATCCTCCTCGCAAATGACACTGGAGACCATGGGTGTCTAGTTTTATTGGACTTAACTGCAGCATTTGATACAGTGGATCACAGTATTCTGCTGACTCGTTTGCAGCACTTGGTGGGCATTGGCGGCAGTGCTCTTGAGTGGTTTAGGTCCTATCTAGCTGACAGGACCTTTTGTGTCAGCCTGTATCTGCTCCCATTGGGTTCCATCTTAAGGAAACATGGTATTCCCTTCCACTGCTATGCAGATGACTGCCAGATCTATGTCCCACTGAGCAAGAAAGACGCCTTCTCATTAAGGCCACTCCTATCCTGTCTGGAAGAAATCAAAACCTGGATGGCACAAAATTTCTTGAAATTCAACGAAAAGAAGACAGAGGTGATATTGTTTGGTCCCAGTGGCCCTTGTACATTCCATCCTGTAGACTTGGGCCCCCTGTCTCCTTATCTGAAATCAACGGTCTCAAACTTGGGCCTTAAACTGGACAGTGATTTCAAACTCGATCGTCAAATTGGTGCCGTTGTTAAATCAAGCTTCTTTCACCTTAGACAGCTGGCCAAAATAAAACCTCTCCTCTCACATGAACACTTTGAGACAGTAATTCATGCCTTTGTCACATCCCAGCTGGATTACTGCAATGCCTTGTACTTTGGAGTCAGCCAGTCCTCCATTAAGCGCCTTCAGCTGGTCCAGAATGCCGCTGCTCGCCTCTTTACTGGTACTCGTGAGAGGGAGCATATAACTCCCACTCTGGCATCCCTTCACTGGCTCCCCATTCATTTTAGAGTTATTTTCAAGATCCTCCTCTTTGTTTTCAAATCTCTGAATAATCTCGCGCCACCTTACCTCTCTGAGCTCATCCGCCCCTACACACCTGCCTGGCGCCTCAGGTCTGTGGACCAGTCTTTGTTAGAGGTACCAAGAGCTAAACTGAGGCTCAGAGGGGATCGAGCCTTTTCTGTTGCTGGTCCCTTTCTCTGGAATGACCTCCCGCTGAATATTCGGCAAGCCTCCTCGCTGCCCATCTTTAAAGCCCTCCTCAAAACTCACTTGTATTCTTTGGCGTTCGACTCAGCATGATTTGTCCTTGATTTTACTGTTTGGTGCTTTCTACCGCCTTTATTACCGATTCGTCTTACTGTTTATTGTGTATGTTAAATCGCTCCATGTACAGCACTTTGTATGCAGCAATGGCTGTTCGAAAGTGCTCTATAAATACTGTTGACTTGACTTGTTGACTTATCTTTGTTCAGTATCATTGCATTCACATAAAATATAATAAACACATTTTGTGGATAAAATATCTTAATGTGTCTTGTTACGTGCATTAGGGTCCAATAACCTTGATTTTCTCCAGAGTGCCCAAGAAAGTAACGGAAGAGGTGGATAGGTATCAGTTTCGGTGGCTTCTGGACATTTGCAGTTCCTTTCGCTTTCTCTGAAAACACGTGGTCTTCACCGTGGCTGTTCCATTAACGGATATCCCCTCCGTGAACGAGTCTTTATTTTATTTTTATTTTTTCATCACAAATAGATACTGAAAGTAAATTTATGATACGAAAAAAACACCAAAATGCTCACATCTTTAGGGTTGGTGTTGCGCTGTAATAAGGTATTTCACTTGTAATTAAATAAGGACTCTTGGCATTGTTGCGGCGCGTCCTCAGTGACAGAACAGCCAGTTTCGAACAATTTGATTGGTTAAACTGAAAAAATGAGCGTGCCAATCTTCGCGGCGATTGGTTACTGCTAGTGTCACAGACAAACTGACAAAATCTGTCAGAACGAGGAACAAGAAGCAAGCCAAATAGGAAGCAGGACACTGCAAGTACATCTATTTGCTTCTTCCCTGGTGTTATTTATTTAATCCGCCTAAGCATAAACGGTAAATTTCAGTATTTGTTTACGTCCGCTGTGGGAATGTTGGACACGCTTTTCGGGTGCCGAATCGAGTAGTACAAGTGAACAGCTTCAAAACTAAATAACGTGTGTTTTGTTTTTAACTTAACAAGCAAATGATGTCAAATCCTTCTCAAATAGGTACTGTAATGACAACCTATGGTTCCGTGGAATGTCTGATTGACGCTGATCACCTTGCCAGAAGTAACGCAGTACACATATTTATTTATTATATGTAACATTTTAAGGCAATGTTTTTTATATTCATATTTCAGTTGTGTTGACATTCTGAGCACCAACCGTCAATTTAGCCACAGTAGTTTGGAAGACAGACAGACGCATAAATAAAAGCGCCACATGATTTCTGTTTTATTATTACTTGAACACTGCAGTGGCCAGTCGGAGACTGTAGGCGGGTGAGGCCAGGTCGTAAGACAGAACACAAACAGAAACCAAATCAAACAGGGACAGCAGGAATAATGGAAATACAAGTACCTAAGAACATTAAAACAAATAGATAAGGAGCGACAAGATATTTAACATTGTCAACCTTAAAAATTATTGTCTTATGCCAGCCTGAAAATCACCAGATTTGGGGTATTTTTTTCCCACCCGGTCTTGTCTCAAAAAAACAAAATACAATGTATGTCTTCAGTTAGATGTTGGTTAAAAAATGACCCAAGTTATCAAAATTGTAAATATAAGTGACACAAAAGTTGATTCTTACGGTTGTACCAAGTACCGGTACTTAAGTCTTTTTTAGTTCTATTTAAGGGGTCTAATCATTGTTTCTATACTGTTTACTGCCTTTTTTTTTACACAGGTATCTGGATATACATTTTAGTACGGATTGTGACTACTTTTACCACATCTGCACCTTGACCAGATATAACACAATTAAATTGCTTCATTGTATTTCTCAAGACTTGTTTTACTCATTGTTTAGGAGATGGCTCAGTGGAACCAACTTCAGATGTTGGACTCCAAGTACCTGGAGCAGGTGGACCTCCTCTATGATGACTCATTCCCTATGGACATCAGAGAGTACCTGTGCAAGTGGATTGAGAGCATCGACTGGTGAGATTACTCACACTGACGCAAAATCATCAAGAATGCAATGCCGACAAACAATGCAAGATGCCATGGACAGGCTTACCAATATCATCACTGTCGCAATGTTATAGCCCTTTAAGTAATAGATATTTGAACACAGCAACACATGTAGACAGACAATATATAAATGCTCACAGGCATATATTCTTGGCTAGGTACAATAAGTCTGTAATATCCTGCTCCAATGTTGACAACCAGGACACACCAGAAGAAGCCGCGCAATCACCATGAAATAGCATGATGCGCAACATTTTAAAATTCTTTCCAAATATGTTACAACTTCATGTTTTTATGAAGTACAGTGTTGTTGAGTGCTCTTTTCCTAAAATAAGAAACACATCACAAAGCACAACTAAGTGTATAAAAGCAAAGAGGTTACGCACATTTTTGTTCACTTTTTGTGGGAGGCTGCAACAAATAATGTAAACGACATTTCCATTTATTTCAATTTGCAATAATTTCAGATATGAGTGTTTTGAGTTAAGAATGTGGTCACAGAAATAAATTCAACTACCTGGGCCTCCTACCACTATCACATTGCAATGATAGAAATCATCAGTACTATGCAAAAACAAGCAATGTACATCATCTAGAGCGGTTCAAAATATTTATATAACAATATAGCAAAATATTAAGAATACAAATAGAGTGGATGTCTGCGATTTGGAGTGATTTTTGTTGAGTGTCTTTTTTTTGTGTGTGAAAATCAGCAATCTGCCCACTCAATTGAGTAAAAAAATACCCCCAAAGGTTTTGAATAATTGTGGCTATACCACCATTAAGCCTTTTCAATGAAGAACAGTGTTGCCCCTCCCCTCCCAAAAAATAGAATAAAATATTAACCAAATATTTTACAAAAAAATAGTACAAACAACCTACACCAATCAGAGTTAAAATGATAAATTCTAAACATTAAATATAATGATAAATCAGAACTAAGTTGATAAATAGAGAAAGGTATTACAATATCCATTATGAATACAAAAGAAAATTGACACAAGAGTGCCAGGGTGAGGATGTATATAATCCCGATACAAACCAAAAGTTGTGAAAATATCACGGTTAAGGGTAAAGTATGAGCCTTAATGGAGACTTCTTCTTACTTTTTCTTTTCTGATTGAAATAAAAATGATTTAGTAGATATAAACACATAACGGGGTAGGACTAGATAAGTTTTTTTACTTCATCCTACTCCCTTGAACATAATAACTGTGTTGAATGAAGACTGATTTCTTTCTTTTACTTTTTTATCTACATTATTTTCTGTCAAATTATTACTGTATATGTTTTATGTTCAATAAACAAACAAACCAACCAAACCAAAATGAGGCGGCCCGGTCGTCCAGTGGTTAGCACGTCGACATCACAGTGTGGAGGTCCCGGGTTCAGTTCCGGCTACGGCCTCCCTGTGTGGAGTTTGCATGTTCTGCCTGGGCCTGTGTGGGTTTTCTCCGGGTGCTCCGGTTTCCTCCCACGTTCCAAAAACGTGCATGTAGGCTGATTGAAATTGAACTCTAAATTGTCCCTAGGTGTGAGTGTGAGCGCGCATGGTTGTTCGTCTTTGTGTGCCCTGCGATTGGCTGGCAACCGGTTCAGGGTCTACCCGAAGACGGCTGGGTTAAGCTCCAGCACCTCCCGCGACCCTAGTGAGGATTAAGCGGTTCAGAAAATGGATGGTTGAATATTTTACAAAATATTGAAAAAAAATCGGTGAATCCAAGCATGTGCAAGAATGCAGGATTTATCGTACATCCTACTCACAGAGATGCTGATTATGACAATTTATTGAATTGTATAGATCGCTACAGATGTGTTATGCCAAGTCCAAGTCGGCTGTAACAAGTTTCACTCTGACCGACCAGGCAGAAGACAAAATGCTGTCATCATCGAGGGCAAGCGCTCGGGCCAAGTGAGAAAGAATTTGAAATCCTAACGGATGTTACTAATATAGTTGAAGTTGTATGAAGCAGCACTCCTAATTGTGAAGGCTCTGGGCAGGTTACATTGATTTGGCCACACATTGAGGCTGAAATCAGATTGGCCCCAGAAAAATCTGCCATCCGCATGTACCAGGAGCAGGGCAGCGAAGAGGAACAAATGGGCTGTTGGGAGTAAATGAATAACCTTTCATGGAACAAATATTACTACCTAATATGATAGTGTATATTGAGTTTTAGTACTGATCAGCACATCTCCTGTATTTTGTGGGCATCCTCAGGGACTTGGTGGCATGTCAAGAATCATTAGCCATCGTGCGCTTTCATGAACTCCTATCCCAGCTGGATGACCAACACAGCCGCTTTGCTCTGGAGAACAACTTCCTACAGCAACACAACTGCCGTAAGATTAAGAGGAACCTGCAGGTCAGACAGCGCTGTGTCCCCCCCCCCCCCCCCCCTCCAACTCTTTGTAATTAAAAAATAACAATCATAATAATAATAATAATTAAATGATGTGAAGGAAAATTGTAAATAGTACTACGATTTATCCATTTGTGTTCATATTGTATTTAATTGAAAGATGTTTGTTGTTTTTTTTTTCTCTTTCTCCTTTCTTCTTTCTACATACATTCTTGCTGCTGGAGGCTGTAAATTTCCCCAGTGTGGGACGAATAAAGGATATCTTATCTTATCTTAAGCATGATGCACTAGTCATTCCTACATTGTTCACTACAAAAACGTACTCCTGTCGATGTTATTCCAGTTTACATCAAAATGAAGCTGATGCTACAAACAAAATGACCAACGTGGTCATTAAAATAGCCAAGACGAGTTATTAAGAGGTACAAAAAAAATCTGGCTTGACTTTTCTGTTTGCCTGACTGCATTAGCAGCAGCTTACCACTCACCGGATCTACCCGCATCATAGCCAATTAAATAGGTCCACACCATGTTGTCTATTATTTTGGAAGCTATATATAATGTTACATCATTTTAAGTTATCCACAAACACATTCTAAGTGCATTGAATTATGAATTTATTACCTAATGTAAACTGTGAACATTCAATTCTGCAAGCAATATGAATTTTCCTTTTTAAAAGAAAATCTGAATAAACATAAATCACCTTTTGATCCAACTAAAGGAGGCCATATTGGAGTTCACCTTCTGTGCTATTTCAAGTCATTGTCGTGATATTTTAGAGGTTTGTGCAAATTTGATTTAACTTGAATTGTAACAGATGAATGTATGATCGTGTGTTCTTTATACCTGACTTTTGGGTTTGTATTTGCTATTTATTATTGTTTACTTTTGCATGATTTTCTTTTCACAAATGGTTGGACACTCTAAATTTCCGTAAAATGACAATGAAGTTAAACTCTTTCATTCTGTTCGATTCATTGATAAACTTAATTTCCAGGATCGATTCCAGGATGACCCAGTGCACATGGCCATGATCATTTCAAAGAACCTAAAGGATGAGAGCATGATCCTTGCGTGCGCAAGGAGCGCCATGGTAAAACTGCCCTTGTACTTTCATCAAAACGATTGGAAGGATGGCTTTGGATTGATTTGAACTTGACGTAGATCCAGACGTCAAGTTAAAACCGGAATGTAAAAATTGCAGGAGGGTGAGGGAATGGCGACAGCCATGGTGGTGGAGAAACAGAAGCTGGGCGGCAAAGTGAAGGAGATGCGGGAGAGAGCTCAGGTGATACATTGACCATATTTCATGCGCTCCGCTTCAGGTTTGACTTTGCGGATGTTTCCAATATTCTTAACAAAATTGTGTCTCAGGTGGCAGATCAAACCATAAAAAATCTGGAGGATCAGCAAGATGAATACGACTTCAAGTTCAACACGCTGAGGAACAGAGGTGACCATGCCAGTCTAAAAGGCTAAGAGACGTAAAAGTCGCATGAAGTGGAGCTGACATGAGGGCTTGGGTGCTTGTGTAGAGAACGAACTGAACGAGATGGGGCCAAAGGAAGTGGAGAGGGAGAAGATGGTCATCACCCGGATGTGTTTGGATCTGAAAACCAAACGTCAGGTTGGTTCATCCTTGGATCGATGCAGGCAAATTTGATACTACGCGACAATGTCAGCCCCAACCACGGATGTCGTGCAAAATCAAAAGAAAAACCGTCTGCTCAATACTGCAGACAAAAAGTAATTTCTGAAATCTGTCGAAACGGAATGCTTTGTTAAGCATGTGATCAAAGTGAGATTTCACGTCAACCTCTGCGTAATCAGGACGTGATGCTCCAGCTGTCGGAGCTCCTGAATGTGACGCAAGCGTTGCAGTCGGACCTGATCTCCGAGGAGCTGCCCGAGTGGAAGCGGCGGCAGCAGATTGCCTGCATCGGCGGCCCGCCCAACGCCTGCCTGGATCAGCTGCAGAACTGGTGAGCGCCATCGTAATCTCAAATGTACCGGCTCTACATGGTTACCTTGATTTAGCACTCGGATTCATTCCAGGACTAACCCACAGATCAAATACTGGAGATATTTGTCATTGAAATTAACTGAAATAGAAATTATGTGTTCCAACTTCAGTGTGTGTTTAAGAGGACGATGTGAGGTTTCTGACGCCGATTTCAGTATTTGACAGAATACAATTCTGATAACATGTTTATGTTAGGGCCTCACCGAGAGGGACTTGTTTTTGAGGCCAATGCAATCTACAGTATCCATCCATTTTCTAATTTGCTTATCCTCACGAGTGAAGCCTATCCCAGCCGTCTGTGGGCAGCAGGCGGGGTGCACCCTAAACTGGTTGCCGGCGAATCGCAGAGCCAATGCCATATTTGGCAGAATAAAAGAACCTATCACTCGGCTGATTAAGTAGAAATTAATTTATGAATTTGAATTAAGAATTCAGTCGAAAATATAATACAATGAATAAAATGACTTTTGTGGGTCCCTTAATGCTTACAACAATAAAAGTATGACTTTTGCCTTTAGGATTTGTTGAACTTTATGACAGAGTGAAAAATTGGCAAAAAATGGCTCATTTGTTTTGCCGATTTTTGTGGGGCGGGAAATGGGATGGGAAGACTGTTTGAATGTCATTATCTTTGTGTTATATTGTGATGTGTTAATGTGTAAAAAAAACCTGTAAATATTGGCAAAAAAATGTGAAACGCTCTTAATGGCCAATAAAATCAGCTGGACAATGGATGTAGTCCATGCTCCATGGTTCTTGTAAGTGTTTTCGTGTTGTATTTCTGTGTTTGGCGGCTTATCCCGTTCAATAAATCGTCAAGTGTGTCGGCGAGTGTGGCTGCCCCCCAATTTCACTCGCACGGCAGCATATGTGAAGCTCAATATTTAGCTTGCACCACAGTATCACAAGTAAAAGAGTGATCAAGCGATGGCTCTGACCAGTAAGTGCCGGTCTCCTACAGGTTCACCACAGTCGCAGAGACTCTTCTACAGTTTCGCCAGCATCTGACGAAGTTGCAAGAGCTGGAGCAGAAGTTCACATATGAAAGCGACCCCATCACCTTGAAGAAAGACTTCCTGGAGGTCCGATCCCTGGAGCTGTTGAAGACCCTCCTCTCCAAGTAGCATCAGTGATCCTCTCTTGGCCAGTTCCTCATCCAATGTGGTGATGTGTCATTTTTTTTTTGTGTGTGTGAGCAGCGCTTTGGTTGTGGAGCGGCAGCCCTGCATGCCCACCCACCCTCAGAGGCCCCTGGTGCTGAAAACCGCCATTCAGTTCACCGTCAAACTGCGGTAAAAGAAACAGCTCAGCGAAGCATTCGTGAAGCAAGACATACGTGTACTGTACTGATGCCATTATCCCATTTTTTTGCCGTCCCCTACGTTTGTTCAGGTTCCTGGTGAAGCTGCCGGAGTTTAACTACCAGCTCAAAGTCAAGGCGCTATTTGACAAGTACAGTCTCATGCTGCCACATGCACGACAATACTTTGTAAGAACTTGCCATTAATGTGCCATCTTGATCTTTTTAGAGATGTGACGGACAAGAAAGGGTATGTCGTCCTTCTAACACTTGGTTCATGCAGTAAGTCAAGTACATCCGTTATGCCAAATGGCAGTGAGAGATCCACCTGTGTCTTTTAGGTTCCGTAGGTTCAACATTTTGGGAACAAACACCAAAGTCATGAACATGGAGGAGTCGAATGGCAGCTTGGCAGCAGAGTTTAGACATCTGGCAAGTCTTGTTTTATTTCACAGTTGAATTGGTGAGATTTGAATTAAGGTTACGCGAGAGCGACACACCAAAGTTGGGGGCATTTGGCCCTTTCATCGACTAGTTGCTCCACAAGTTGCTGTTGTCTAACAAGGAGCTGAACCTCTGAAATTCACAGCAGGTGTTGATCCATGAATTGCCCAATAGATTTCCCCGTTCAGTTAATTACAATTTGTATTTAAACAGTCCTTTTTGTGATGCTGTTCACATTTACACAAAATAAAAACACTCACAAGGAGCACGGAGCAGATATTAACTGGTGCTCAACCACTTTATTGGTCTGATAATAGCATGGAAAAAAAGAGTCAAAATATTACTGTTTTTTCATTTTAACACATTACAAACTGAGGCAAAGATAATGACTTTCAAAAAACACACAAAAATGGCACTTTTTCGGTCTGTTGTTAAATCCTTAAGATAATCAGTCAACTGTTTTGCCTGTAATTCATAGCTTGTTAAGTAACCACAAAAATAAGTTATTTCATTCATTGTATATATTCTTAGATAATCCACCAATTAATCGGTTATCGGAATTTTACTCTGCCATATATCAGAATTGGCGTCGACCTCAATAGAATCCATATCAGTCTAGCTCTAATTTTCACATCACGAAACCGAGTGGCCACCAATAAATCGTCCAGTAACATAAGACTTCAAACAGGAAGTGGCCACCCAAAAGCAAAAGCATTTTTTTTTAATACAAGAATTCAAAGAGGAAGTGGCCACAGAGCTTTGAATGTCTTCAAGTCATCCACAGATCACAACACAGATGGACTGAAAGAGTTACAGAAAGGGATAGAAGTAGATGTTCATGCATGGAACATCTCCCATGAATGTTTCCTTTCAGCTCCTTGTTCGAAAACAGAAAGTTGAACTTGAGAAACCGAACCAGTTCGACACGCATTCAAAGTTGAGAATGTCAAAAAGCAGTTAACCTGGAAAGCTTATTGTACATTTTAGGTTCACCCTGAAATTTCACATTAAAGTCCAAGATCAAAAACCTCTGAATTGAGTATATTCAGGACATTCCCTTCTATAACTGCTTCAAACAACAAAGTGTATGCAAGAAAAGTGGTTAAGATTGCACGACTGTCTGTGTCTTATGTGTTGTGTTGTATTATTTTGCCGTTTTATGTGAACCGTTCTTTTAATGGCGTCGCGGGCACCCGCAGCGGCTCCTGTCTTGTCTGTTTGATAGGGAAGAAATTTCATCTGTGCTGTATGTTGCACATTTGACAATAAAGTTGTACTTGACTATCTAAGTGTACTAAAACTGTACCCTTGCCCTCTTTTAGCAATTAAAAGAGCAGAAACTCGCAGGAAACCGAAACAGTGAGGTACGATGGCTCCTTCTTTTTGTGGTTTGAAACCATTCTGCTCTGGCTGCAAAATATACGGACACGGGTGCGTTGCTGTGTCTAGGTCCCGCTGATCGTCACAAAGGAGCTTCACTCTCTGAGCTTTGAGACGGAGCTGCAGCTCAGTCAGTCCGGAACCAAGATCAAGCTGGAGGTGTGACTCTGCGAGTTGTGGAGATGTTGCTTGTGCCGTCCAAGAAGATGACTGCTGATTGTCTCTGTGGCAGGCGCTGTCTCTGCCCGTGGTGGTGATCTCCAACGTGTGTCAGCTGCCCAGCGGCTGGGCCTCCATCTTGTGGTACAACATGTTGACCAGTGAGCCCAAGGTGAGCACCTCAGCGCCAACGTTGTTGGCCACGAACTAAGTCAGACATGTGTATGGTATCAAGTCTGTTCGAGGCAACTCATCATGGGCTGGAACTTCAGGATGATTAGAAAATCTACTAGGTAAACTTCATTTCACCTTTCAGAAGCTTGTCAACTTTCGTCAGCTTGTAAAGCTTCGGCACTGTATTGTGCGAGTGTTGTTGTGGGGGCATTAAAAACATGCACTTGCACAAATGCAACCAGATGCCCAGAATGGATACCAGCACATCGGGTTACCATAATAATACACGGTTACAGAGAAGAAAAAATAGGTTTTGGGGTGGCGTGTTATCCACGGGATTTTACAGTAGGTTTGAAACAGTCCTGTTGATTAGGATGTTCAACATTTTGACAGTGCCTCAAGATTATTCCAAAATAGGAGGCTTCACATAGGAAGGAGCCGCTGAGCTTAGAGTGTCACAGAGTGTCATCAGCATGTTGCTAGAGAGAAACCGGAAGAGTCATAGAGAGGCTCCTTGGAAATTCATCAAACAACTCTTGTGAATTTTGCAGTTCATTTTCTTGTTAAGAAAGCAGCAAGGAAAGGTGAGAGAAGGTCAAATGAGGTTCAACTGTACAAGTTAACATGGATTTTAACGCTCATTCTGAAATTTCATGCCAGATAGCCCCAACGCTTTGTCAGTGGTTGACTAATGCTCCTTTTGGTCTGTCTCCCTTTCCAGAACCTGCAGTTCTTCCTGTCTCCTCCGGCAGCCAAGTGGTCTGAACTCTCTGAGGTTCTGGGCTGGCAGTTCTCTTCTGTCACCAAGCGAGGCCTGAACCAGGAGCAGCTCAACATGCTGGCCGACAAGCTGCTGGGTCAGACCCGCCACAGTAACTCGCGCCAAAGCATGAAAACATGTCAACAATCCTCACGTGTCTTCTTGGGTTGATGAGAAGGATGCCTGACTTTCTGCAGGTCCCAAAGCTCAGGGGAACCCGGACGGGCTAATTAGTTGGAACAAGTTCTGCAAGGTGACAAACGGAAGGAATCGGACAGCACTTTAGAAAATGCCACATGTGGTGCAATAAGATGATGTGCTTGCATTTCCACTAAGACAAACATTGCTTTTGTGTAGCCACAAAATGCCAACGAGAAAGCGTTTCCCTTCTGGTTGTGGATCGAAGGCATCCTGGATCTGATCAAGAGACATTTGCTTTTCCTCTGGAACGACGGGTGAGTATTTGCTGTGTGGAATCTGAAGTGGCCTTACTCTCTCTTCTTTACTTGACACGTTCAAGAAGAGCAACCAGTGACCATGTTGGCAAAGTGGCAGCGTAGGCAAAAAAAAACAAACAAAAAAACGGGATGGAGAGACACGGGCTTGATAGAAAGTGAAACAAAAAAGGATAATGGGCAGAGCAATGGGCACAACAACAGCCGTAGCTGAGTGTGGTTTTAGAGCAGCTCAGCTCAGCTTTGCTCGATACAGGCATCGATTCAAATTGAAAGGTGGAAATATGGTACTGAATTTCAAAATACATCCCGTGTGTTAGCTTGCATAGCATGTGTTAACGTGCCTTGACATAACCACAGTCAATCAAATGAACTTGATGTCCACGCAGTTTCATCCTGGGATTCATCAGTAAGGAGCGCGAAAAGGCCCTTCTGAGCGACAAGTGCCCCGGGACCTTCTTGCTCAGGTTCAGCGAGAGCAGCAAAGAAGGCGCCATTACCTTCACGTGGATCGAACACGACATGCACAGTTAGCACCGGAGCTCTTCTTCACCCGCTTTACTCGAGCGTGTTCACTCGTATCCGACCGTCGTGATTTTGTTTCCTTCAGACAAGCCCATCTTCCACTCAGTGGAGCCGTACACAAAGAAAGATCTGACCGCCGTCTCACTGGCCGACATCATCCGCACGTACAAGGTGATGGCGACCGACGACATCCCTGATAACCCGCTGCGCTTCCTTTACCCCGACATCCCAAAAGACGTGGCCTTTAAGAAGTACTATGCCAAAAATTCCGAGGGTAAGACATATGCCATTTTTCCTTTTTACAGTACGATGAGGAAAACCGATTTGATATGCAAGTCATTTAAGTAGTCACGAAGTCAGCGTAGTACTTCTTACCGCCGCTGTTATTGTACGTGGTTTGTGTCCGACTGGTGTCCAGCTCCGGAGCCCATGGACGTGGAGAACACGGAGAAGAGCGGCTACATGAAGACTGAGCTCATCTCTGTCTCAGAAGTGTAAGTTGCGTTGTCAAACGAGGAGCGTGTTGCATCACCGAGCTCTTGAAGTGACGGGTGACTTCTCTCACCACGTTACAGACATCCGGCCCGCCTGCAAGAAAAAATGATGCCCATGTCGCCTGACGTGTACCGCTATTTGGAGCAGTCAGTCAGTCGCACAGATATTGATGCGGTGAGACAAAAAGGAATGACGCCAATACGCTTTGCGCATTGAGGAAATCCAATTGAAACACCTTTTTTGGGGTTGTCTTTTTCTCTCCAGATGACGACAGACCTTCAGGGTTAAAAGTGAGCTGCAGAAAAGGTTTTGTTTCTTGAGGTCACCAAACACAACAACACACAATTTTAGAAATGTGTGCAAAGAAACGAGAAAAGGTGGTTCGAACTCCTACAGCACTCTTGCGGCTGGCTCTCGCTGTGGCGACTCCCGATGGGACAAACTGAAAGCCGCAACAACGGTTCACCACTTGTACAAATGAATCGACGATCATGAAATACAGTTCGTTGTTGTTAAGAGTCATTTGATTGAGTTACAAATGGGTTAATTTGCCTGACTTTGGTACATTGTTTCATTTCCCGCAGTGTGAATGGGATCAGTTGCATGCAAGAGACCTTTAGAGGGGCAGATGCTCAAAGTTCACAAGGGGTCACGTGGAATTTTTTAAAATGACCTGTACACACAATAGAAATAGAATGTGTGGACAGAATGCTCATTTGTGGCCATTTGATACAAATTTATATCACCCCGTTGAGCAACTGGAGAAGCAAATCGAGAGCGTCTCTTCTGGAAACGGTGAGGCAAATTCCAAATAGAATGTTATTTTTGGCTGGGAAAGAGCTACAAAGACGTTCTTAGAAACCTTACAGTGCATTGCAGGCAATTGATGAGAACCAAATCCTAAAATATGTCTGTCCTTCAGGACCGCGGTCAATGCAGTTTACAGCAAACGATACACGCCATTTGCTTACCCAGGTTTCACGGTTATTCATGACAATACCTACCTTTGCAAACCGCCGACGTTTTTGGGGGGGCTGGAGGGGGAATGCTAAGGGCGCCAAAAATCGGCTGAAAATTCACCTTCAATATCCAGTAAGTAAGAATGACTCTTAAAAGGAAATAGGAATACATTGAAATCAATTCAAAAATTAAATAAGCGAAGAGAACCACGGTGAATTAATTTGAAATTGGCCATCCTGCGAGTGCGAGTGGCCCGTGGTGAGTATACAGTAAAAGGGTTCCATGGTTGAGTAACAAAACTTGAAATACTTATATACAATACAATATATATATATATATATATATATATATATATATATATATATATATATATATATATATATATATATATATATATATATATATATATATATATATAACTATTTCATATTACAGGTCAATAAGAAGGTATAAATAAATAAACTATTTAATGTTACAGCTGAGAGAGCCTATTTTTTTTGTGGTGAATTGAACATCCTAAAGTGTCTCTATAGCTGTGATTGTGAGTCTTAATGGTTGTCTATGTGTGCCCTCCCATTGGCTGGCTGCCCAAAGACAGCTGGAATAGGCCCCAGCGCACCCGCGACCAAGTTGATCAAAATTCAAATGTAAAGTAATGCCCACTTAATTACTGCAAGTGATAAAACACTGGGGGAAAACTTTGTTGGCTATACATAAACAAAAAGCATGCATTCACATGATTTTTGTCAAGTTTCATAAGACGTTGCAACAGCAAGTAGCTCACATGATCTGATGGACAGTAGTGAAAATGTTGCATGTTGTATTTTCAATTGTGTGTGTGACTTTTATCTTATGAATTAAAGGAAATGGAACAAGTTCGGCTTCATTTGTAAAATAGTCGATTAAAGGGGAATGCCACATAAAATCTTAGCCGGCCTAGCTAACGCCTCACATTTCAGACCTGCATTTTTTTCCTCAACAAAATATGCTCAAAAAGTGTGTAGTACGGTATATATTTAATTTGTGAGGTTTCCAGAAATCAATACATCCAGTCACAGCAGCAACAACTAACACAAGTGGGAATCAGCTCAAGTCCATTTGACCATCCGCTCTGCTAAATGTGTCAGTAAAATTGCAGTTATTGTGCTTCAACATTGTTTCTGTCAAGTTTTGAAGCTTCCAAAACATAAACGCGACCCTGTTTTGAAGTATTTCTTTGAGCTCTTCAAATACCTTCCTGAGTCGTTTGCAGGAACAACTTTCCCAAATGTGAGATTTGGCGATCTGTGCGACAAAAATGTCAAACTATCACAACATTTAATACACGTAAAAACATCCAACAGCTTCAGCACAAAGCTTCATTTTTAGCAAATTGGTCAAAAGCTCCACTCTGATTAGTTGTACTGTCACAACAAATTCCTGAACTTTGGCTCATTGTCATCTTTAAATTGAGTTTTTTTTCTGGAATAAATACCAAATAAGTCAAAATAAAAACATGTTTTGGGAAATGTAAACAGCAAAAACATTTTAAAGTCATAATATTTGGAATTACTTTCCATTCAAGACTTAATTCAACAAGGTGCCATATGGAGATCCACAAGTGACTTATTTATACACGCGTAGCTTTTGTTAAACATACACAAATAAATATAAAATACAGAGACACACGCACACAAACGCACTGAGTGTCAGGAGACGATACATTCCACCACGTGGCTTTGTTGAAAATAATACGGTTTGTCTACATCGGTCCAAAAAAAAAAAAGTACCAGCTGCCACTCAATGAAGCCAGCATTCAGCTTTTGGCTAGTAACATCCTCCAAGACGCTACAAAAGTAAAGCTTCCACCTACAACTACGCCAACACACGCTGAAAGTACAAGAACAACATCAGCAAACAACAACAACATGATTAAGAGCGTTTTCTTCGGTGCTAACATTTGCTGTCATCAGAACAACATACTGTATAAGTTATGTTTATATCAAGTTCTGTGCAAGACGCTTTGAAGTGGCGATGCCGCTTCCAGACATTTTACAGCATGCTATCCAGGTTATTTTCTGCGTTCTCGTTTGTCGCCGGGCTTTCCGGAGGACTGTACAGATTGTGATAGTCGCGCAGGATGGTGACCACATCATGGTGGCCGAAGTGAACCGCCTCATCCATCGGCGTATTACCCCACCTGCAACATGAATCATCATCCTTTGTAATCTAGTCCACTGTCTGGGCAATTGACTGAAAATCAAGCATGATCATGCCTCTCATAGATTGGTTCTCAAACGGCTTACACAAAGTACTATTTAAAAAAATATTTCGTCCTCCAAAGTACTACCACCATGACCAACATTGAAACAGAAAATTGAAACTTGTGTAGTTAGCCCAGTGGTTCTCGATTATTTTCTGTCATGCCCCCCTAGGAAGAGGAAAACATCTTGCCCCCCCCCCCCACAATAAATAGTATCATTTGTCTATAAAATTGTTATAAGTACACCGTTGCACAACGCTGTATCCTTATTAATGTATAAGAGAATAAAAAGAGAAAGAAATATGGACCAACTTACAACAAAGAATAGCTTTAGTAACTAGAACAGAAAAGATGTAAAGTGCATCTGAAATTCAAAAATAACATTAAATCCTTAATTTAACACTAAATATTTTTGACTGACCATGTCAAACCATACGATACTGAAATATAAAATGACATAAAATCAATAACTAATAATGCATTCAAACTAATCACCAACATTATCTCAGGAGCACAATATTGAAAAAAACTAACCAGCAAAACAAAAAAATATGAAAGAATTTGTGCTTTTTTTTTTTAATCAAAGATGACGTCTGGATTAATGGCTACAATGAGCACGTTTTGCAATGCACAGCTTTTCGAAGCGAGGTTTGAAGCAGGACACAGCAAATACAGGTCCATGCTCAATGTGTAGCAGGGACCTGTATTTTAGTTTACTGAAGTAGCAGTCACAAAGTGGCATGATTGTTGGCAATATTCGGCACGTTTTCGCTGAAAAAAACTCAACCAGCGTGATTGGGGTGCAATGTCTTTAAGTGACCCCTTAATCTATTTGGCTTCATGCTGTCCGCTAACGAAATTTTTTCGACACAGTAAGCACAGCAATCTTTCCTCGTCTGCTACTGCAGTTACATTGAAGCCAAGCGCTACATACGCCTCGTCATATTTCCTCCCAGAGAATGCTCCATGCGCAAACTCTGCCAATGAGAATGCCACTGCCCCCTAACAGAGTGGAGGTGCAACTGCACATTAGTTTAGGACAGTAAAAAAATTAAAAAGCTGTTCCCCGAGGTCAAACGCGACCCCCTTGACGGAGCCTCGCGCCCCACCAGGGGGGTGCGCCCCACTATTTGAGAAACACTGAGTTAGCCCAAGGAGTCATCAAAATTGAGGCAGGGGGTTTATTAAAAAAAATATATTGACAATGACATAATGCAAGAATACGCACAGGAATGTATTATTTATCCTCTGCGAGGAACAACTGACATCACTGTGGCTTATTGAGGAGCTGAGATGTCTCCATGCATATCTCAATGCCTGTGTTGTATTATATACAGTATGTCTGCTTTTCTAACTTGACACTCGCTCCTCCCAGTTAGCTGTAGATTTGCAAATGATGCTCTTTAAATCACTAAATGGCTTAGATTCTGAATACATTCAAGAAATACTCCTGGAATATAAACCCATTAGGGATCAGAGGTCAGCAGCACACAAAATGTTCCATGTAAATAAAGATGCATTGCTGAGAAAGGGCAGCGGATCAGCATTTCAATAATGATTCAATTAAAATAAAGTGCACATCAAACTGTACCCACCAAAATGTTAAAAGCTAACAGTTCTATAAGATTACATGTAAAAGCATTGTACTTAGATTCAACGGAGCTGGACTTGAAAATGTGTTGTAGAGGAAAAGTACCGTTAACTGGATTAAAAAAAAAAAAGAAGACGAAAAAAATCCTTTCAGGCCCTGTAACATTCTGCTTAGTTTGTACATTAATTTGTACATTGTGCTCTCGATGAAATTGATATGAGGCTTGCTCCTGTGCTGCCGCTGTGGTCCCGTGCGACTGAATGGTGGACTTTGATTGCCTTACTTCTTGAAGTGCCGCATGCACATTTGTAAGCTACCCAACGTTGACATTTACGGCTGCAGTAGTTACCTGTCTCTGGGGACTGGGTTGACTTTACAGGCCTCGAGCAAAAAGCGAACCACCTCAGCGTGACCTGAAAGACAAACCAAAACAAATGCGTAAGATGTCAGCTTCCTAAGATTAAAGCTGAGGGAACAAAATGTTATTCGAGCGTCACCTTCGGCTGCAGCCACATGCAGAGCCGTCCTGGAGTCGTAGTCCCTCTGCTCCATGTCCATGGAGGACAACGCAAACCTGCAATGGCAAAACATAGCCTCAGAGATATGCACTATGGAGGACTCAAATAGAATCCAGCTGTCCTGGGTCCCGAATGTTTTTGACGATGTACCTCCTCAGTGCTGACACGTCTCCGGTGTAAGCCGCAAACAACAGATTGATCACAGACTTTACCTGAAAGAACCCAAAGGCCCAGAGCAAAGAAATTAGACAGCTGGATGGATGTTTTCCACCAGGTGGCACGTCACCAAACAAGCTGGCTGGACTATTTGACAACTCTCAGACATGTCATCACTCACCCTCTGATCTCCTCCCTCCCTGCGAGGATCCAGTTTCTTTGCAAAGTGTCTCAAATTGTCATAGTTGTGAAAGTTGAAGAGGGAAACCAGGTCCTGCGACAAAGTTACGGTTATCGGCGCTTGCATGCTATAAATACACTTTAATTTTTGCCGTGCGCACTGGCGGGTCGGACGCACAATGGAGTCGGGACAACGGCGACAGGCCGCAAGCTTGCCCTAACAGGAAGTAGTCTGGCGCCTTTTACAACCGGTTTGGACATTAAGTAGACCGCAACTTGACAATACAGATATATCACTGCCATAAGTCACAGTTTGGTCAATTTCACCCCCATTTTTGGGGGTTCCCCTGAAAAGTGATGATTTTGGAGGAATGTGGATTCCGCTTGATGGTAGCCATGTGTGTCACTGTTTCAACGCAGAGCCCCAACTTCACTTTTATTTAGGAGCGGGTGGAGACGAGCGGCAGCTACAGTAAAAAAAGGAGGACATGCACACTGGAGATTTAAATGGCATGGTACAATCTGGGGGAGTGGGGAACATCAAACCCAACTGAACTGTTGCACAGTGTAGGGGGTTCGGCATCTAGTTTTCATGAGTGGCAAATTAAGATATCCTTTATTTGTCCCACACTGGGGAAATTTACAGTCAGAGTTCAGAAAGGAAACCACAAGGGAGGGAGAGGGGGGGGGGGGGAATGCTCTCCATGATGATGCAATGTTCACACCATTTTTTGGGGAGTTTCCTAAAAAATGATGGCTAGGGAGGTGCGAGGAATTTGCTCCAAGATGATTACCTTTTGTAACGTCATTTATTTACTTGCATGATTAATTTACCCATAAAATGTATTGAGAACTTATCTTTTACAGCGTATTTATTTGGAAAATGTGCCAAACAAAGTGGATTTCAAAATAAAACAAATGTCTCGGCCTGTCACTCGTCTACTTTGAAGAACCGTTTCAGAGATTGGAGGTGCAAGGTTACCGTGCAGAACTGGATGCCTCGCACACTGTTGCCCAGCTTGTCGAGAGGAGGAGACCAACACATGATGCCCATGACATTTGGAACCACAAGCAGGATCCCGCCGGCGACGCCAGATTTAGCTGGGAGGCCCACCTGAAACCATTTGGAGTATATGCGTGGCGTACATCGTGTGGCAAAGGCCTCTTAACGTTTTTTCTCAAGGCACGCATGTCAAACTCAAGGCTCAGACTGATGACTGATTAGTGGATTCACATGTTTAGTTGGATGTACGATATTTGTTACGGATCACCAAGAAGTCGTTTAAGAAGTCGTTTTACTTCTCATACATTTTTGGTAAAAAAAACTAAATATTGTTAACATTGAAAAGTTTTTCCCCCCACCAAGTTAGTGGTGTGAAGTAGTAGTGGTATAATCTCAGTTGCAGCTCAAGACTCGACTTAAATAGACCGCATACTATGATGTGAAAATGAAACTTCAGATTTGCTTCATGAAGCAGTTGTATTTTTTTGACTCCTCGAGATTGGCCCTTTTGGTTTAAGTAAAAGGGTTTAACAAAACGGCAAGTCGGTGTGCCTTCAGCCTAAAGTTGAACAGTCAGTCCCATTGAGGTGAGTCAAACAAACACAGCAGCTGGTTCATGAAGCAAATTTGAAGCTTCATTTTCCCATCACTAAGAAATAGTAACCTTTGTTTCATTCTATGCGCTACAATCGCTCGACAGGGCATAACAGTGGCCAGTGATGAAAATGAGTTTGACACCCCTGCCCTAGCGGGACACCGATACTTACATGGAAAGCAAACTGTCCAGAGAAATCATACATTCCACATGAGTGCATCAGGCTGAGAGTGTTGCGCACTGCCTCCGGGCTCAGCACGCGCTCTCCTGTGATGGGACAGAAGCCACCGTTGGCGAGGGTTGCTGCCATTACGCTGGCACTCTCGCAGGTCACCTCTATGGAGCACAACTGACAGGAAAACAATCACACTGTCACGACGTCAATCTCCAGTGGATTTGCTGCTCAACTTTTACCTGGAAGTAGAAGTCCAAGATGGATGTCATGTCTGTTCCTTCTGGAAAACACTGCGAGGACCCCAAAAACAAAACACAGTTGACATTTGACTCTGCTTATCTCAGAGGCTGGAGGGAGGAGAAAAGACGAGCCAGACTTGAACATGTGCCTTTCATGTCACTCAAGGTCACCTGAGAGTTGGGCTGCCCAAGTCCAGTCCTCAAGGGCCCCCATTCATCCTGTGTGAGATGTCTCCCTTCTCCAACACACCAAATAATCAGGAGCATTATCAGGGTTCTCAGAACTTGCTGATGAGCTGATCATTTGAATCAGGTATGTTGGAGGAGGGAGACATCTAAAACCAGCTTGTCCTCAGTATCTCGAGAACTGGATTGGGCACCCCTGCTGTACAGCATGAGGGGCAAACAGAAGGCCAGGGGGCACCGATCTGGCTGGCCACTTCATTTTATGAGACTCACCCAATATTTCCTGCTAAATTGATTTTGATTCACTTGGGTAGAAAATATGTGGCAGTATTGTTATTAGGGGAGCGCAATGGACGGAGGTAACAGGTGCCAATGGAATCTGACCTTTTTTTCCTTCAGGTAGTAGCCGATGGCAAAGTTTCTGTCTCCGGACTCACGCTCAGACTGGAACCTGGGGCACGCACAGAATGGATTAGCTTCACCTGAATCGCAATTCAATATCGGCGCTCTGTTGAACTCACGTGGCGTTGCTGAAGCCGACATACTCGTTTCCCGCCAATTTGTTCATGAAGTTCATGACCTGCACTTATCACTCACATTCATTAGAATGAGCACGTGGAGTACAGTGGTACAGTGACTCAATCTAATTGACAAGTTTTTTGTTGCTAGTCCAAATTTGAGTAAAGTGCTATCATGTGTGGTGGCGTCAAGGTAGCAGTAGCTTTCGGGTTGTTGGACATGCGAGTGTGTAAAAAAAAAGTGGTCGTAGATGTATGACAAATGTAGGTGGTAATACTCACGTAATCAAACTTCTCAGCATTGCTGGCTCCTTGCTGAAACACAAATTGAACACATTCCCCATTTTTATCATTCTAGTCACTTTTACGAAATGCAAGTCTCAGCATAAGTGTATTTGTTCGTGTCTGACGTTCAAGCCACAAGTCGCTTTTCATATTGTACAGCAGGGGGCACTCTTGAGATCATTCGTGAAAGTGGCCCAATGTTTCGTGAGTAAGCGTACGTGTGCACACGCACGAAGTACGTGTCATGCTGCTTTCCACCAAATCCCCATTCTGAGCGATTAAATCCTTAATCTACTTGAGTGCACTAATCTGGCATTTCTGAACACTTGCCAAACTAACTCAATTTGAATCAACGGTGTGGTAATAAAGATCCGCTACTTGATTTTGTTGTTGTGTGTTCCGTTTGTTACCTTGATGAGAGATGTGCAGACGATGGCGCCGGCGTTCACCATGGGGTTGTGTGGTTTGTCTGCGGCACAGTTTCAGATCGCGTCAGAAAGGTCACTTCTCTCACAGAAGTGACATAAAATGACCGCATGCCAAAAGCAATAGAAAAACGCAAGTTGACCGCGGAGTTTTTACAGACGGGCTTCGTAGGACAGGAGGTTGCAGAATTCTGGTACTTTTCACACAAGTTGATTTCAGTTGAATTTGTAAAGCCCAACGCCTAAAAGGGTTGAGCAAGAAAAATGCAGAGGCGAGTCTTGCAAAGCTTAAGGAAAGACGTCCTTTCATGTGCAAGTGGAATGGGACTTTCTGGGGGATTTATGGATGCCGAGATTTTCTTTTGGTTAATTTTATTAATACCTGCAGGTTGAGTCAGGGAACGAGTAATATTTAAATCAACATGTATATAAATCAGCATGTATTGTATGTTTTTCTTCACTAATGGAAAAAACAAAACCACAAAAGCCAATAGTCAATAAAATATCAGATCTACTTTGTTCTCCTTAGAAAGCAGTTGTTGTTGTTCATGCTATTTGATCGTTTTGTCTGGATGTGTGCAAAATGTTCCTATTTGCGCTTATTATTAAACTCCTGGAATGGAAGCTTGTCTGAGAAGGCCCAATCTGCTCCGATACAAGCCATGCATGCATTCATCCCTTTTTTTCCGCATTGAACCTCATTAGCTTTGTGGATGAGTTCAAGCCTAACCCGGCTGACTTTTGGCGAGACGCAGAGTGCACCGTGGAGTGTTGGCCAGCCAATCGCAGGGCACATAAAGATAAACAACCATGCACACTCACATTCACACCTATGGACAATTTAGACCAGGGGTCCCCAACCTTTTTTGCCCCACGGACCGGTTTATGTCAGACAATATTTTCAGGGACCGGCATTAAAGATGTGGCAGAAATAATACAACAAAATAATGTGCTATGAGCTGCATGAAAACTGGTGTTTTTGAAATATAATAACAATAAACACATCCATCCATTTTCCGAACCGCTTAATCCTCACTAGGGTCGCAGGGGGTGCTGGAGCCTATCCCAGCCGTCTACGGGCAATAGGCGGGGGACAGCCTGAACAGGTTGCCAGCCAATCGCAGGGCACACAGAGACGAACAACCAAGCACACTCACACCTAGGGACAATTTCGTGTGTTCAATCAGCCTGCCATGCATGTTTTTGGAACGTGGGAGGAAACCGGAGTACCCGGAGAAAACCCACGCATGCCTGGGGAGAACATGCAAACTCCACACAGGGAGGCCAGAGCTGGAATTGAACCTCCGCACTGTGAAGTTGACGTGCTAACTACTGGACTACTGGGCCGCCCACAATAAACACAAGGAGCGTATAATCTGGCCACAACACTCTGATCGCGTAGTAATGTTTAATGCATTCAAAATACGATACAATGCAAATTTAAAGTGCATGAAAATGACGACTCACCACAGCCCCGAGCTTCATTTTCTGACACCAGACGGTCCCATCTCGTGGTAATAGGACACAATGACATCTCAAGTGTGTGTTTTATGTCCAGTCTACTTCGTAATTGTGTTTTAGTCGCCGTTGCTGCAGAAAACCCCTGGCTCACACAGGTAGCATGTCGGAAATAGCTACAGTGCTCTTGTGGCAATCTCAGAATATTCAGCCATAACTTTAATCCAGTTGTCTCGAATGTCCTTTTAAGGCGGCCGTCATTTGCCTCCAGCAGTTTTTTTGGAACAAATTTTTGAAAGTCTTTTTTTTGGGGGGGGGCGCGTTCTTTAAGGCAAGTTCTTTCTGTGCGGCCCGGTACCGGTACGCGGAATGGCGGTTGGGGACCACTGATTTAGACTCTTCAGTGAACATAACATGCTTGTTTTGGAGAGGAGGGCGGAAGGTGGCGTAGCCACCAAAAAAACCTTAACGCACGGGGACAACATGCAAGGTCCACAAAGGAAGGCCGGATGTGAGAAAACTGAGACGGATGTGCTAACCACTCAACAGCCACACAGCCCCCTTTGCAACCTCCCATCAATATTTCATGTCGCCTCCAGAAAAAGCTCTTCTTTCGGCCAGCCACCAAAGTCGGAGGCGTGCCGGTGTGCTTCCTCACCATCTTCATTCAAGAAGAGCTTGTTGAAGCGCAGGCCGCTGGGCTCTTTGCCAATGAAGCGGTGCACGTACTCGGTGCCGTGGTCGTGAACGGCAATGGCGTATTTCAGTGGCTTCACGCAAGACTGCAGACAAAAGGGCACCTTGGTGTCACCTACCGTGTGCCTGGAAAAAAGACGCACGTTAATGGTGCTTAGTGACTCCTTGCAGGCGCTGTATAGTGAACGCCTGCTTTGTTGATGCATTTGCCACAGCACTGGGCTACGCTGGAAGACGCGCCGCGTAACAGATAGAAAACGTTAAGTGTCTGTTCGAATGCTCTCTTTGTGTATGTTGCCGTTCCGAATGTGTTGAAGTTGTTTCTAAAGCGCAATACATCTTGATTTATATTGTGCTTAAAAACCAGAACCAGAAAAACCCAGAATTTCTCCATTAGCTCATCTTTCGCGTTTCATGATATGCTAGAATTAAGGTAGCGAATGTTTGGAAGGATTGCATGGTTTAGCTGGAAATGTTGGCCACCAAATATTTGAGGTTGAATTTGTTTTTGTTTCAATTTAGCAATAAACTTCCACTGAGTGACTGGAAGCCAGCACACTCTGCCCTTTCGATTTTGGAGAAGTGGGACGTTCAAGTGACATCATACGAAAGTCTCCTGTTCCTTGACAGCGAGCGTGAGAACAGGTGCTCAGGAATATTGTAAGCATAAATGTGCTTTAATAAGAGAAATGCTTTAAGTGTGTGGGAGTGGTAAAACAACACCCCTGTCCCCCAACGTCTTTTATATGATCTCTTCTTTCTCATCTATTTTCACTGATCGTGGGTGGGTCTGTTATGTCCATTTTTCACTGTACTGGCATATACATTACCAAGCAATATTGTACCTCTGACCGTCGACGGTGCACAAGGAGACGGCCCACAAGTCTGGGCTGAAGCGAGCAAGCTGGGGAATGTAGTCAGCCACCTGCAGGAACATTTCTTTGGTAGCCATCCAATGTGTGCACTCAGCCAGGCCGGCCTATGTTTGGTTGCTCACCTGTCCCCCAGACATGTTCTTTGCATTGTCGTACAGTTCGCCAATGTGGCGGCAAAACGGTTGGAAGTCCGGGATGACAAATTTCTTACGAAAGGCTTGAGTGAGCAGCACAATGTTGCTCTGCACACATCTGCACACAAAAGGAAACATTGTATTTTGGATAAAAGTGGGCATAGTACCCCCCCCCCCCAACCAACACACACACACACACACACACACAGCACACACACACACACACACACACACAGCACAATTTACATCAGTTCACACCAGTGTTGTGTCCAAGGACCGGCAACCCAAGGCCAAGGCCAAGGACTTGGAACATTTTCCGAGGCAAGGGGAAGGACTAGAGAAATTTTCTGAGGCCAAGGCCAAGGACCAAGGACTGATTTTGAAGCTGAGGCCTAGCCGAGGACATGTATAAAACAATGCTATCATACCACTTGGCAGGTCCTCATGATTTGCAACACCCCTCCGCCATAACCCTTTGCACTCCCTAACTCTTGAATGAAGTGTTTTTATTCAAAGAGTAGGACAGTCAGGGTACGTGTTATTTATACTGAGAAAATAAAATCATATGGTATACATTTATGAATTAATGTTTTAGTGCAGTAGTTTCTTAATATGTAGTAAATCAACACTCAACAGGCATGACGTGGCACGGAACACAAGTTGAGAAATGACTGCATAGAAGTCAATCACTGACTGCAGAAAAAGCGGTAATCTCTCAGTGATAATTTTACAGTTTACCGGCAGCGAGTCCCATGGACTCGCTGATCAGAAAACTATGAGTGCCATTATGCATTGAGAGAGTCCCAAATTTCGAATTCTGAAAGGGTCTACTTATTCAATTGCATATAATAATAACACAAACAACAACATATACATACAATGATAAACAAATGCTGCTAAATTTTAAATAATTCAGGAGCAGGCCTGAGGATTTCGGAAATTCATGGTAACCGTTTTTCGGTTCCGTCGGATTACCCAATGGGAAACCACGATTACAAATGTTGGGTTCCGTAAACGTTCATCATGGGAACCCATTTTTCTATTTTGACTGATATTGATAAACAAGAATTTCGAAACTCAAAAGTATAATGTTTCAAGGGTCAATGTTTGAAAACTAGGCATTAACAATGAACATTATATCAGCAGCCGTGTACTCCAGGTTGGATCAAAAACTGGTGTACTCATGTGGCATCATCAGGGTATTTTTTCCAATCTCACACTGCAAAGATGAATTGACTGGTAATCATTAATACAGACATTGTTTACGATGATACTAGTGCAGCGTGTTATACCGGAGACAAATTCCTTGTGTGTTCTACATATGAAGTGTAATTTGGAATTCCCTCTCTATTCCTGTAGGTGGCCTTAGAATGTCCCCCTGGCGTCAGTAACACGATTCTATTCTATATTTGCTGGTCAGGGAGAATCCAGTTTCAGCAGTGTGTGCAATCCTATAATAAGGTAAAGTGGCTGTTGCCGTCCATCACCAACAGCGCTGGTCAAGATCTCCTTTTTTAGGACTGAAGTAAACTAGTAGATTGAAAACCGCAGCTGGTGCACAAAGCCATGACATCAGCTCCTTGCGAGGTATAAAAGATACGGGCCTGACAGGGGAGGGAGGCTTTTTACATCCATGCCTTGGGCCACTCAACTTTTTGGAAAGACTTCACTCTGACATTGGTAGAATAAAATCTTTTCCCAATCAGCCGTGGTCCCTGAAGTGCTCATTCGTCGGGAAACAGCCACCGATCACCGAGTGTTTTTTTGAAGACCAGCGAAGCAGCAAATACCATATATCACACATACTTGGCCAATAAAGATGATTCTGATTCTGATAAGTATTGATGTGGCTTGACATCCTCTTCCCAAGACGATGCATGTGTAATTTACGATCAATTTGACGAAAGAATTTAACACACGCCATCTTGAGTTCTACCAACAGTTAAACATGAGCATTACTACACCTTCGACGAATGTTTTATTCATAAAGTTACCATGCTACGACCAGTAAATTATAGAATAATCAATCCTGTTTCATATTATTTTTCACAGCGATTAGCCTACAAATCTAATGGCCAACTTGCCTCGTAATCGTGCCTCGCGTCGTATCTCGCTCTCACGTTCTGTGCATACGTCACAGGTGAGTTTAGTGATACGCCCTTTGGATGATTCATACGAAAAATCAGACTACAATTCCCATTTCTTAAATATCGTAATTAGTAGACCTTTGTAAGTTTTTTTCGCCGCCATCTCAAACTTTCATCCGCGCGATTCTTCAGTTTGCGGACTAAAATAACAACCCGCATGCGCACATAACGTCAACTGTTGCGTCGCCCCCGCCCCCCCAACACTGAAAACAAAACAAAACGAAAGTAAATAAGAAACACACTCACACACTACACCACACCACAAACACACATACAGGCGCAGTGAAATCGCGTTGATCACACAGTCAACTCGTGTGCGGTGACTTTTATAGTTCAACTATTTTTTGGTACCGTGAAAATGACGCCACGGAAACGACACGCTACCGGTAACGGTTGTTATTGTGAAATCCTCATGCTTGCCGTAGTTTGTTTGTTTTGACTAAGAAATTTACCTGGGTCCCAAAAACGCACATTGTTTAGTTCTAGGACGCAGAGGTAACGGGATGGCTGATCTCTAAACATTCTCTGAGTACTACCATTATTACCACTAACCACTAATACTACATTAATTAATTTAATACCTTCAACCTCACAATGATAATAAAAATAATTAAATCAACCATTATTTTAAACTATGTATTATCAATATTCATTATTCCAAACATGAGACTGGAATCGAGCAAAAGGACTCCAAATCCCAACGGCCAAAACCGGAAGTGCCGGCATTATTGACTCCAGCTGTAACGCAAATTAGTTGGTTCAAACAAACATTCTAGTGCCACCACACAAACAATACAATACATACATGCAGACGTGACGACTGTGCAAAAAATAACTAAATAAAACTAAAATAACTAAATAAAAAAAAATACACCACTGTTACAGAAAGGCTTTACACGCTATTTAAACTGCCGATCGAACAGAACGAACCGTGATTGAAACCAACTGTGATGCCGCTCTTTACACGTTGCACTGACACTGAGATAAAGTCATCAACATGGGTTTCCCTGGATGGATTTTGTTTGATTTCTCCATAATTTTTGCGGTCCCCGGGCCCACTTTATATCTGTGGAATGAAGGATTAAAGGATCAAATCCTTCATTGTTTCCGATGACCGGCAACCCAAGGACAAGGACTTGACTCTGAGGCCAAGGGCAAGGACCAAGGACCGACCTTCGGTCCTCGAGGCCAAGGACCGGCTCGAGTAACACATCACCGGTTCACACATATCCTAACATGTCTTTGATATGCCTTCATTAGGAGGGCGGTCAAGAATTACAGGTCACATGTCACTTTTGACCTTTGCCTGTGGTGAGGGGGTAGTCGTGTTAAACCCGGCTCCTAAATTACTAGGCCAACGCTAAACAATGCTTTCATTACAATGACGACCCCAACACTAAAAAAAAAAAACGCAAATAATTGGAATGTGTTGCATCATATCTTCTCTCTTTCATATGCAAGCCCTTGGCAATTTGTGTGCAGGTCTCTCACTAAAATTTCAAATTACTCAAATTCTTTCTCAACTCAAAGCAGTTTCTGCCATTTGCAACAAAACAAGGCAGTGGTGTGGAAGCGTCTCTCGGCTAGTTGGGATTTGCGTCTCTGCTATCTCTCTGGCATCCCTCGCTGCAATCCCGGTAGCGTGGGATCCCTGTGGGGGAAAAAAATGCAGCACTCCACCGGCTGGTTGCTCACGTGGTTCCTGCATGAGGCTTAGCTCTATAAATAAACTCTGGAAGACAACGCAGAGAGAGGATCACAACCATGAGCCGTCATCACGCCCCCGGCTCAGGGAGTCAACCTCATCTGTCGGGCATCGCCATCACACTTCCCAAGCAACCTGCTTTGCTTTGGGGTGAAAGTGCTCAGAGAGGTACGGTGGGGCGAGGCCATTTCAAGATAATTTTGCTGCTGTAAATTGAGGATTTCTCCATTGTGAAACTAATAAAGGTTTTCTTATGAAAAGATTAAGCATTTTCTTCAAATGTGCTCAAGATGATTCATTTTATGTTGCGGAAAACTGGCATTTGAACAGGGGGTGTAGACGTCTATATGTTGGTTTGGGTTTTTTTGCTCTCAGGCTGTGTGCTGGCTTCGGTCCAATCGGGACCAACATCAGTGAATATGGATGAGGACCCTGAGGAGCTTTAATTGTGTTTCTTCACAATAAGAGTCAGTTGTGTTCGTTTAAAAACATACTTCTTGAAGAGGTGTCTATCCAGGGCTCCATCTGAGGTTGTTTTCATTGTCACCTTCAGCATCTCCATACATTCTTTCAACCGGGGGTCTCCTGTGCGAAGCCCAGTGGATTTGAGAGCCTGTGGAGAGCGGAAGGGTGCATGACTGAGTAATTCATCAAAAGTAAGTTCAAAAAGAAAAGAAGAAAAGCACAGCACATTTCTTGATTTAGACTTGGGTTGCAAAATGTACAGAAAATGTCAATGAGTAGTTAAGTGGGGGGAATTTGGAACAGTAATTAAGTTTTATTTCAATGAAACATAAATGTTGGGTTAAATATGGCTCTACCCCTCACCTAACCCATTAGAAAACAAACAAAACTATACCACAACCCCCATCCAAAAATACAAACAAAATCCCATTCAATTTTTTACATAATGAGAGAACCTTGCCTCAACCGTGGCCTTACTTCTGCATTTTGACTGACGCTTTTCGGTTAATGGTCTCTTCATATTCAACGGTACCCGTCTGCAAACTGCTTGTTTTAGTCAGGATTATAACCCCCTGGCCTCCCTAATTAATAGCCAACATTCCATTTATTCCTGTTTGGGTCACTTCAAGGCCTATAAAATTCCCAGCGAAATTTTCCAAACAGTCCTTATTTGGACTCACTGTGGTGAATTTGTGTGCTGGGATCTTCTCTTGGCCTTCAGCTATGGTGTAGAAGAGCAGGTCCTCCAGGCTGGGTAAAATACCTGCCTTTCTTCTCCTGCATGAGAGACACACAGACAGACAGACGGACGGACAGGTGAGCTGACACTCAAACTCACTGAGCAACACATCACAAGTCGGGTCAAGTCATTGCATGTGCACCCAAGTGCTATTGCCAGACTACCAGCCAGAGAACGCCATCGTATTGCAGTTTTCCAATCAACCTCAACGCAGCAGCTGCTGTTTGAAGGTCAAATTAAAGCAACACAAAATAGTGAACGGCAAATGTTCCCACAGAGATGAACGAATGCACTCAGGCGTGGACCCGGCTGGTACTCGCAGCGGCAAAGCAAGTTAGTTAGGTCAGGAGATCGCGGGCCGGCGACACTCAGCTACGATCCAAATCGAATCAACATTTGATTGGGATTTGCACAAAGCTGTCTGCTCACAGGCCGCTGGATTGCATGATGGGAGACAGGCCAGTGTGCCGCGAGAAGCAAAGCTGCTCACAATTTGGACACTTTCAGACATTTTTCTTTCTGGAGTCCAGAAGATCATGGGGAAAGAGTGCCGATGAGGAGAGATTTGAAAAAGGGGAGGAGGCGGGGTAGGCGGACAAGGTCAAGGAGTCGAGCAGCTTCGGGAAGTTAATGGGGACATTTAAAGGAAGCGGCAGGCGTGGGGGTTGGGGGGGGAGGGGTCTACCTCTACTGATGGAAAACACACCCAAAGTCAAATTAAAGTAAAAATATACTTACAAAGCAAAGCAAGCAGATCAAGATGAACATAAGGAAGAGAATGTGCAGAGGAAATATTAATGAATTTATGACGATGACCAATACAGCAGAAACAATTGGCAGAGATGTGCGTGGCGTACAGTACTGTGCCATTTTTTTCATCCACCTCCCGCTCTTTTGTTGCAGTTTTGCAGTTATTGTTACATACCGTCACAGAAAATAAAAGGACAAACCCTGCGAGCAGAAATACGACAGCTACTTGTTGACTACTGATACTGTAAATGCGAATGGCTACCAGTTTGATGCACACTTCTGAAATTTGTTCAAATTATTTTGAACTACATATATTTTAATCATCAATAAATGTTGTCGATGCGAAGACACTGAATGTGTCAATGATTTCTCACATTAATTACCAACAATGATTTCATAGGGTCGGAAACAGATGAAAATCAATTTGCAACACATTATTTTCATTCTGTGCATTTCTGCAAGCTTAGATTTTCTACAAAATTCATAGGAAATCACAATGTCCCATGACTGGTGATCCCTTTTTAAAGAACCCTTTGGGCTACTCATGTAGTCATTGAGGCCACCACATTGGTGGGTCTGCATTAGCTGTTTCCATGCAACGTGCAACGTTGGAGCTCCACAAACCAGAAAGGAGCCTGCTCACTACTTTTCTTTTTTTTAATTATTCTCTCTCTCTCTCTCTCTCTCTCTCTCTCTCGTTAAGCAATTTTCTAGATTTTTGCTGATTTGCAAGGCCCACCGATTATTGTGGTCGATAGCGAAATAAACATGCAGCTTGCCAAAAGAAAGTTGAGACTCTCTTTAGGTGAAAAAAAGGTTTGTTTCCATCTTTTTCGGTTCTTTAGCAAACAGCATGAGAAAATAGCCAAATTTCCTCAGATTTCCATTTTCTGAGTGAAAAAGACTTTCGTAAAAACATGCATTTCAAGCATAATTTCAAGTACGGCACCACTATTTTTTGCTTCTGTGACATTTCAAACATTTAAATAAGACTTTCTCTTTACAAAACAACACCACAAAAGGGTGCATTTGTGTCACCTTCACCCTGCAATTTATGCATATTTTTTGTGCAATTTCCCTGACACAAGGGCACAAAACAGGCCCTACACCCACATTCTGTTTTCACTTGGCTTGCTTTTGCGACTTTCGCTGCAGAGTGGCATTTGCATGAGGCAGACAATGTTCGTGCCTACAGGGCCGCTTCTGATGCTGCTTCTTATTTTTGCACGGACAAAAGCGTCCTGCCGCTTTGAGGAACTCCTGTCCTGAGTCATGGTGGAAGATTTTCTTCCCCAAAAGCAATCCTCACAGGTTAATTGTTTTGATTTCTCCATCGATACTGGTTAAAATGCACTCTCTAGTACTAACTATACGCTGCTCCACCCAACTCTACCCTACTCCACAACTCCCCCCAACCATTCCTCCCACGCATCTTCCACTTGTTCTGCAGCATGAACCTGGCTGATCCCTGAAAACACACTGTTATCTGCTGGAAAGATTTGTAATTATTCACAATGCAGTCAAACATGATCCTTTGCAAGAGGCTGCATTAGGTCCTTCTGCACACTATGGAAAAAAAAAAGAAGAAAGAAACAATATATGAATACGTCACGGGTAGGCGGCCGTGGCGGGTTTTCAAGACGTGTTTATACGTCATGGGAATTGAATGATTTAACAGTGGGCCCATGCATTCCCCTGAGTGGCATTCCAGCTACAAATCGTCATTATAAAATTCATAAGAGAGCAAACAAAGCTAAAACCCTCCTGGCGGAACATCTGCAACATCTGTAGCAGTCAGATTTGAGAGTACTTTTCCAGCTCAGCTGCTGAAAGTCAACGTGATGGATTCTGTACTGGTGCAGGTGCTCCACTCACCACAAACGAGCCTTCAGTGGAAGGAGAATGGCTTAACAGTAACTCAGAAATCAATCTGGCAATGACGCATCTGCTGTCGAATGTCATCGTGACTGAAGACCTGAAGTGATGGGCAGTGTGCCAGCAAGCAGCTTTGACTACACCAATTGTGGAAAAATCCGAGCGCTGTGAAAATTCCACAAGCCCACTTTAGCTCGATCAGTCATTCTCGCAGTTTCACCAACTGAGCATACTACTGTTTTATTGAACTTTTTGTGGAAGACATTTGCATTGAACGCATTTTTGTATTTCCCTTTATTTGAAAGCAGTCTTAATGTTTTAAGTGTACATAATGATGCAGGGGGGTTAAATGTACTTTTTAGGAATAAAACCTTTGGCTCACTTGAGCATACTACGCTACTGTATGTTAATGTTGGTCATGATGACACTGGACTGGCAGGGTGAAGTACTGACTTATCTGGTCCTAGGTGTCAATAGTTTGAAAGCCACTGAGCTAAATAATTGCTTTGGGTCTCCTGGTTTAAAGTTGCCCTTTGTTCAAAGGACTCTTTTTTTTCATAGCAACTTTCCCCATTGAAAAGAATTGAGGTGCCAGTCACCTATTGCAATCCCACCTAAAAAAACACCTCCCGTTTTTTCGGTCCGTGTTTTAAGATCAAATAGCAGAGTTGTAAAATTGAAAAACAGTTTATTGCAGGGGGTTATGTTCCAAAAAGAAACCATGATAAGTGAAATCCGCAAATTCCTTAGCTTTATTTTTTTTTTACAATTATTATACAATACTGTACTACAGAATTTAAAAAAAAAATAAAATATAAATGTTTTCTTACAAATAATTATAATTTTAGAAATACTGATTGGCCAGCAACCGATTCAGGGTGTCCCCCGCCTACTGTCCGGAGACAGCTGGGATAGGCTCCAGCACCCCCCGCGACCCTAGTGAGGATCAAGCGGTTCGGAAGATGAATGAATGAATGAATGTAAAATAATACTTTTAATAGTCAATACGGGGTTAGGGTTTGGACACTCGGTGATTCAAACTCACAAGTAGGGGCGCTCATAGGGAAAGCACAACTGCAGTATGCGGAAATGTGAATCTTAACATACAAAATTAGTTACTTGACGGTTATAAAGGGAACAGCAACTAAATTGCGGCTTTTCTGGTACGCCTCTGAAATAAAGGTGAACCCAAAGTGAAAGTGACTCTCACATAACAGATGTGATTGCTCTTTGGCCGTCTTTGTTGATTCAGACTTGCTGCCACAGAGCATGTTGGTTAACATTGTGATTTGGGATTGAACAATTTACCGATAAAATGGTAGGACACACATATAGGGGTTTGTTAACATACAGTATATTTTACATTGTTTCTCTGTGCGGCCTAATACCAAATGGCCCGTGGACCGGAACTGGGCCACAAGACAGCGGTGGGGACCCCTTCTTTATAAAATGATTATTTGAATACAAACAATGGCACAACACATGGAAGAAGGGGCAGCACAACATCTCATTAAATTGAATAAAAAAAGAAATGTAATTTTCCTTTCATTTTCATGGGGAAAGGTGATACACGTGTTTTGAATTCCGTTCAGGGAATAAACACTTTACTCGATTAAGTACAGCTAACAGACTATTCTACTTCGGTACAGTAACTAAGTATGTAGTTACTTTTCATCAGTGCTCCAACAGCCTCAAGATGGAGTAGCTAACAACTGGCTGTAGAAATATTTCAAGAGGCTAACATTTGTGAGGTACCGTGGGGAATTGTGAGCTAACTAATCCATTTTTTTCCATGTACGTGTTACTCTAATAATAAAGTCCTGAGTCATATATGAAATTACACGAAAGCGTCTTTTCTTCAACCCCGTCATTGAAGTTGGGAATGGCTGGCTAAGCATATGCGACGCGCATGGCTTTACTCACTTGTCCGTGGCAGAATCTTTGTTGGCCTCATTGTGTCCGTCTGCTTTGGAACAAAAGCGTCTAGCGTCGTGCTGCTCTGTGGCCGTGGCCGGAGAGCGGCTCCAGTAGCCGGCTGCAAGGGGAACGTGGACTCCGCCTGCCAAACGCCGCTTCAGCTGCCTCTGAAAGATGTCCTTGAGCCCTACCGTTGGTCGTAAATGGAACATTGCAAACTCGGCGTCGACAGAACGAAAACCAAAAGGAGAGCGAATCCTGCAAACAATGAATGAGCGCGTTCGCAGGAATAACACTGAGGAGTAATGGAGTAAGTGAGTAACGGGCGGATTGGACGACGAGTTTGTCGTCACAACCTGAATTGAAAAACTTGATTGGTTTTTGGAAAAAATACTATATTCGCAATCCCATTGGTCAGTTTAGCCGTCGATCATATAACCTTTTGGCTTGGATTGGATACAACTTTAAATATAAAATGTCAATATTTCCCAATAAAGTGCAGTACAAGGCCTGTACAAATATTTAATACCTTTCATTTAACAACAAAGAAACCCAAAATCAGATCAATGATGCCCAATAAAATCGTAACATCTTGGGTGTAATTATTTAATTACTCTAATAAAAAGGATTGCTTTTAGTTAAACTCTTTGGCACATGCATGGAATTCGACTAGGTGGCTAAAGGTCATTAAAGCCATTTCGTATCATTTGCTATTCAGGTCAATAAACAGCGTGTTCAGGAACCTGTTCAGTAATAGTATGTCGTGCTCTCAAACCGGGTGAACTACATACAGTACAGTATAGATGTGCACGACAAGCAATCCTCAACAGACTGATGCGAGTGTTCCTCAAACCCCAGCGCTGTATACACAGCACCACCTTCTGGTCAGACGTGGTTGTTGTAATTTGAAGTGAGAATTAAAATACATTAAGCCAAACATGCATTCTAACAGCCACGTTGTTTGTGGATGTCTATGAATCGTCAAATATTGCTTTGCACAACATTTGCTTTCACAGTCTGATATTGCACATTTGACATAATGTTGTACTTGACTTAACTTGAGTGTCCATGGAAATGCTTTCCGGACAGCGAAATTTATCTTTGCAAAACATGTGCGAATAGATATTATTTAAACAATATCTTGCAAGTTGTGTTGCTTATTTTAGCGCCGTGATTATCAAATGCGCGATGTGAAAATTGCCAAGAAAAGTGCCACTTTTCTCACTTCCCAAAGTTCATTATTGTGTAAAAATCCCCTCCACACGGAATCACATCTTCTCTCCACCCACACATTCTGCTAAAGCTTTCAAAATGAGGCTGATGGGTGCGCTCTGCAGATCCCTCCCACGTTGCTTAGTGGCTGGCTGCCGCCCACCACCAACCCCGTGGAGCCGCCCACTTCCAACCATTGCCACGGCAACCTATCATCATCATCATCATCATCAGTGACTTGAGCCGGAGGAGGACAGGGAGGGGCAGAGGGAAGGGAGGTTTGGCCGTGCAGAACAGGGCTGCCACTGAACAGCAGCGGGCGTAGGCGTTCATGATCTGAGCGATTCTCCAGAGAAAGTCTGAGCGGGCGCGCGCGTGTGCGGGCGTGGACGTGTCTATGTGTGCATGCACGCTTGAGAAAAAGATGGGAACTAACAGAACCTGCGTCAGAGTGAGTCATCAGCTAGTTTCACAATGTCTTGATGTGACGTGAATGCAAATAGCCGACGCGGGGATTCAACCACAACCAGCCGAAAGATCACTTTCAAGTGGGGTCGAGGTGCTCCTGTGACCTGGCTGAACTTCTGCAGCCTGTTCATGGTGGAATACACGAGTGTCAAATTCATTGACACTCAGGGGTCACAAAGTACAGCCTGAGTCGCAGCATTTAACACTGGTCAACAGCACATTTGAATCAGCAAAAGCTTTGTGTCTCTCTTTTTGACGCTACTTTAAAACATGTTATTATTTGTTTCTGCTAGCGCATCAGATGTGGAGATTTTTTTTAAACGGATTTTACCATGCTTTGTAATTTATAGCGATGACATGACAAAAAAGATTCCACCTGTGCCAAAGCCAAATCAATATTACTACATAAATTACAAGATACAAAGGTTTTCAGTCAAGTATTATTTTCAACTGACAAAAAGAATGCTGTATGTTGAGCTTCAACATGTCATTCTTAACCCATAAAGTCATGCCACCCCCCCCCCACCCCACCTCCAAATTATAGAATTTTTGACAAAACACGTCAGATTTTTTTTTGACGTGTCACAATCAAGGTCATCCTGCCGGTTGTCGCCCCCCCCCCCATTTTACATCTTTTTTTTTGCCCACGAAGCACATACAGTATGTTTGACACCACTGTCCCAGGATATCAACCTTCAGTCCCCGCACAATAAAGAAGGAAAATCGATGAAACCCATAAAAACCCTCAGCAGTCACTGACCAGAGAGACGTTCATCACAATAAGGGTTCAAAAAATAAAGTTTAATGTTATGTGCTGTATAACAAAAAAATATATTAGTGTCTAAAAAACAAACAAACTGGTGCATAACTAGGTGGAGCCTAATCTACCAATGTGAGGAGACATTGAGGAGAGGCCGACAAGGCTCCCACTAAAAACATCGCAACATCATCGTGAGTCCTCACGAGTTTCTTGACATGAAACAATGAATGCCAAGGCAAATCTTAAGATACGAATACAGTGTGCCGCACGTGAAGACAACATTAGCGTCTTTGGAGGACAAACGCACGTTCACAAAACAATCCATACATGTTAGTCACATATATATTGCATTGGTCTGCCACTGAGTGAACTACGTGCAGGCGGGGGGAGAGTCGGACCAACTTGTCAGGACACACACAACTGGTGTTTCTACGGCTAAACAGCAACACACATGAAATATGCATTAGGAGATAGCTAGATCAACATCGTCGTAGTTGTGGTGGAAAGCAGGTTCTTCTATACACCACGCTTTCACACCTGAATTTTTTTCCTCAATGACACCGAAAGTTCTTTTTTTTTATGCACATGAGCACTATTGACACAAACATCTACAGCAAAGTTACACTTGACATAGCAGAATCCTGGTTGAAATTAGCCGAACACAATTTGTTATCACAGATTATTTACACTGAAGCTCAGCCTTGGTGCAACGCAGCATCTTCAGGCCCGGATTCTTCGGTCAGCAGAGGTGTGGTTCTGAATTTCACCAGCAGTGTGACATGACGCAATGACTCGACTTGGCAAGCCTGACCATAACACGGGTCCGCCGCTTGTTGCTCACAAAAATGTTTCCTCTCAAAGGATCTCCCATAAATATACACAAGACAAGCGAGAGGAGAGGTGGAGTCATCCCACAAATAAAGAAAAGGAGGCCGATACTGGGACTGACCCCGAACTCAGTCTCCTTTATGACCCATTCGCGGTGGACCGAGAGATCGGAGGCAGAGTTCAGGTTCAGGGCCAGCCTGAATGTCGACAACGACAAGAACTGTTCAGAGGTAAGAAAGAAAATGCATTTCTAGGAGAGATAGCACCTGCCAAGCATGGTGGGGCCTGTCTTGGTGCTCTCTTGATGCTTTGGCAACTGACACAAAGATGAAAATCAAGGAAAATAAATGCTCTTCATGAGGCAACGTTGGTTGTTAAGGCTCTACTGTGGCTGTGCTTGCTTAGTTTCTAGTGACGGCTGATAACTGCATACTACCAGGAGACCAAGCGGGAGGCACTATGTGGAGTCCTCGGGTTCTGACTTGATGGTCTTTTTTTCAGTGTAGCCGACTGCCCGCTGTGACATCCCGTTCTCTAAGAATGCAAACATTTGCGTTGACGGTGTCAGCATCAAAATATGCAAGGACAACATGATGAGCACTCCGCACGGACCTGTTGCTGGTGTTTTGGCCTCCTCTGTGCTGCTGCTGTGGTTGTGGTGACGCTTCAACTCGTTGGCCAGCTGTTTGCCTAACGGGAGGTCACCTTCCTGCATGCTTTGGCTCACGACCCGCAAGTTTATGGGTCGCTCATCTGGAGAACAGACGGACGAGCGCGATGATGAGGCCCGGGTCATTTGAGCCGTAATATTGAAGCAGTTGCCGCAGCTCGGGTTCTGGTCAAAACTAAGAACACATTAGTCCAGTCCGAAAGACTCGCCGCTGGCTCCTTATCGGATGTAGACTGGTCTGACTGAATATAAGCCCAGGAGAGCTCAAAGTGTGCAGATTCGGGCCTATTAGTGGAGCCTGGGTTTCAAAGCAAACATGGCGAAGCCGACATTTAGCTGCTGCACGTAAATGGAATAAGTTGATCGGAAGTGAAGTTAGCGGCAAGAAAATCCAGATGAATAAACTATCCTTTCTTTCCCATTCCTTTGATGAAGCATTTTAAAAATCAATTTCACTTGACGTTTTTTTCAGACAGCTACTTTTTACATTCTTTTAGTCCTAGTAATTCTTTCATGTAGAAAGGGGTCCATACAAACAAAAAACAAACAAGCAAAAAGAAAACAAACGCAAAAAGAAAAATATACAGGTAAAAGCTAAAAGATATGTACCTATTAAAATGTACACAAAGTATGACACCGATGCAGTCTAACCTTCGAAGTAAGCCTAGAGCAACTTTTCACTCGGCTGACCAGGGCTTCTCTGATAAGATTCTGACTTGTCAAGGCGACAAGAAAAAAATACCGTCAGTAGTAGTGTTTTTTAAAGTATTATTTAGATTCTTTTCGAGACAAATATTGGACGAGCACTGCACCACCTTGGTATTCAAAGAAGAAGTCTCAATGCCTCATTATAGGCAACTTTAAGCCTCTATAAACTCGACTTTCTGTAAACTCAACTTTTTGGACCATAGCTGAGCAGTGTCGTGTGGTGTAATGTATTCCCTGAACAATGGGCACGTAGAAAACGTTCTCATCAGTAAATTAGACCGAGGGTATATTTTACGGGGTTGGCCAAAGATATCTTGGTCCGCCATTCAATCCTCAGATATGAAACGACTTTTTTTTTTTAGCATCAAATATAATATCATGATTTGTGCCATAAAGCAGTGGTGTCAAACTCAAGGCCCAGGGGACAGATCTGACCCGGCACATCCTTTTATGTGGCCTGCGAAAGCAAATCAAGTGTGTCAACTTGCATGATCCTTCCTAAAATCTCAACCGAAATGTCAAATTGTCATGTGCAATCAATAACGTTGAGATTTTGCAATAATTTTGTTTCCCTCATTGCACTCATTTGAACAATAATTGAATAAACTATAATAGCTGACTTAAATCATTTCAAAACGAAACTATTCATTTGTTGTTGACAAGTAATCATGCCATGAGACGATGAAACATTTTTGTGGTTTCACTGTCGTAACGGCCCTCTGAGGAAACGTTTAACTCCAAAGTGGCCCGCGACAAAAAATGAGTTTGACACCCAAGCCATTGAGGGAGCACATGTTAAACATTTGTTACTAACATGACATGTACAGTAAGTATCGATAGACTTTCAGTAAAGTTAAGGGTGCCATCGTGCAGTAGTCGCACCCAATGACAGCTGCGCGACAATGTACAAAGTCATCCAGCAGAGATTGAATTGAATTGAATACAACTTTATTGTCAAATGTGCTGTACGTTATGTGTAATAGGTGGTGCAGCAATACAATACTATGACGGTTGTGCGGGTGGTGCAGATAATCGCTGCGCCGTGTTTTTGACATGTTGTGCTTTTGGTTGCCCAGTGCATGAAACGCGCTATATGAATAAAGTTGCATTATTAACATTATTAACCCTTTCAGGGACAGCGGTTATTTCAGTGGACAGCTTATCATGTTATAAGGTTACAGGGTGCATGAAAGGCTGAAATCACAGAAGGAAATGGGAGGAGACTGAGCTAGACAGAGAGAGAGCAAGAGAGAGAGAGAGAGAGAGAGACAGACACCCCCTCAGGGCAACTGGCTCGAGGTAAACATGTGTAGGCGGCTTAATTACAGGTGCATTGTGGGATTTGAGGGAAGAGCGATAGAAGAAGCTGTCAGAGTGGGTGATGTAGGACGAGGAGATAAGCCCTGAAGACAAAACTTGAATAGTCACGCTTTTTTTTTTCTTCCAGGAGAAGAAACAAATTGAGAGCAAGCACTTTTGGTGCGCAGCACAAACAGAGTTTTGATGTGAACCCCAGGGAGGAAATGTTTACCTTGATTCTCCTTGCTGGAGTCACTGGCGGCCCCGTTGACGCTCTGGGTGCTGGTGAGGTACTTCAAGGCCGCAGGGGGGATCCTCCAGTCCAGGGCCTGCAGTCGCTCCTGGACTGCGGCGTCCTGCAGGATTTCCATCTGTCTCGCCAGCAGACGCTCAAGCTGCATCTAAGGACACAAAAAACAACCATGTGAGTGACTCTGCACTCATAAGACCCATCAGCGGTGCTGGCTAAATTATCCACAGTCTGCACTTACAATGCATATAAAAACTCCACACACCTCGGGTCAAATGCCAGATTTTTTTGTGTGCATTTTATCACTGTTCCTATTTAGCTTATTTTGGGATCTTTTTGTGTTGAAAAAAAAAAAGAAATCAAAAACTGATACTTTAAAAATGATAACAACTGAGAAACTACACAATACATGTATGTTTTTTTTAAGTACCGGTAAAGTAAATAAACGAAACAACCTCACCAAGGATCCAAACTGAGGTCTCAAAATTGTGAAAAATGAAGCCATTGTCTCCATTCTCAGACACTTTTCTACTGAATGTTGAGACAAAGCCCCGTTCAACTGTCAACTGTCAATCAAGCAGCATTACTTTGTCGAGCACCAATTTATGTGGCGTGAAAATATAACCACTTATAACTTTTGGTGGCAGGAACATGTCCCACTAGGTTATAGAGAGACTTTTTCACAATGCAACAATGAGGCGCTCTAAAGCAACCACGACAATGAGAAGCCCCCGTCGACACGCTGGCTCTCAGGATAGACTTTTGACAGGATAGACATTTGACAATCTTTTATGTCGCTCCTCCGTCTTCTGTTCGTGATGTGCACACACATACAGCCGGCCTTTTTTTAAATTGGCACAATGCAAAACATTCTGCACTCATCATCCTTGGAGCAGACAACATCAAACAATTCTTTCCAATAAGATGGGGAACTTCTTACTTGTCAAAATTTTGTCCATTGTCGTTAATGCTCCTTGGCTCACGTTCAGCCATGTTGCAACTGTCCCTTTGTTGTTTTGTTTTTTTTCCAACCTAAAATATCAATCAGTATCGCAACCATGATTGACTTTCTCTTTCTTGATGTATGTTTTTTACGTGTTCACGTGTTGGGATGAAAAAAGTAACAACCTTATTTGGACAAAATGAGTCGGAAGCATGGATATCCGTTTTCAAATGTGGGGAGTATAAGCAAAATATCAGAAAAAAATCAACTTAAGTACAGCCACAAAGTATTTGTTGACTTTACATGGCACGACTGGCCATCAGTGAGCGTCAACACAAACGCGCTGGAAGTGAAATGATCACACGGCACACGTCGGTGTAGCGTTAGATTAGAACGTCAAAGGGTTTCGTACTCCGCAGGGATGGCGCTGTGAATGAGCCATGAAATCTCTTCCCTCTCTGAATAACGTTTTGGAAAATCACATTAGCTCAGACGTGCACACGACACACTGATGCGGGAAGTGCACGCCTACAGAGGCGTGTTTCCTTCCGCATTGCATTGATGGACCTCTTCCGCTAGCGCTGTGATGAGGAACAACTTCATCAATAACCGACATCGCCGCTGCCACGAAACATCCACTTAGGTCGACGCCGCTGCATGAGGTCAAAGCTGTAACATCATAAACTGCGCGCCGGAAAGCAAATCAGATATGGGTGGCTGACGACCTTTGTAAACGTACCTGCAGATTGCGTCCGATGCTTTCGTCTCCTTTGGACTTGGCGCAGGCCAGCTGCTCCCTTAGCATCTCCTGCCTCATGTGGATGGCCTGCAGCGCCTCCTGGATGTCGAAAAAGTTCTCCTGAAGAAGCACAACGGAGAGATTGATTTACTGAGAGCGTTGGGTACATCGTTGTTCATCTTTATTTGACTGAAGGTTTGCACATGCAACAAGGCGCACACATTTGGCCAACACGAAAAGATGTGGAAGTTGATCTAACAAGCAGGCACACCCAGGATCGCGTCCATCAAACAGGCAACATCACAGCGCGATAAATTTTGTTCAGGGAAGTGAAGATGAAAATACGTGAATTTAGCACACGCAGTGTAATTTATCGGATCTGCGACGATTTACGATGGCTGATTTAGCGTCTTAAAATAACGCGTAGAAAGGCCGGCGAGAACAGGCACTGCTGTGTGTAACGATAACGGAGGTTACTGCGGTGGGATTGAGGCAATTTCGGAGCTTCTCAAGGATCTTAGGACCTGACTTCTTCGCCAGTCCCAAGAAGGTGCCATGCCTTATCATCTAGGGCAAAACTCAACAACTTGAAACAGGGCTGAAAAATAATCGAATTACTGTTTTTTTCCCCCTCAAGTAATTTGTCATAAACATGAGCAGGTCAATCAAATATTACATTGCAACAATAATGCAAACACATTTGTGGCTGTATCACTTCAACTTTTCATGTTTCATGAAACAATCGGATGTAAAACATGTTTTTTAACCGATGTATTGATCGAGACACGATATTGAAGTAGGCTTTTGTTTTTTCCAAACCGCAATGGTTTGCCGTTTGAAAATTGCGATGTCAGTTTGAATGCAATTAATAGTTCCGCCCTAGTGTTAAATACAATGTTACGCAAGACACACAAAGATATGGAATTGCCACGTACTCGAATTCAATGAATTATTGTGGTTGCAGGCTTGTTTGCCTCTTCCACTTCACACCTTATTTTGTCCTGGCTGGCTGTTCTCTCCCAAATACGTTTTTTCTTAAAATACAAAATGAGAATCTGTTAAATAATAAGCAAACAGACAACTCACCTCCGTTTTAATCCTTTTGGGGGAGGGCTCGTCTCGATCTCCACAACGAGACCTGAGGACAAGAAGCCAACTTAGGTAGTGTCATTTGTGATGCCAGAAAATGAGGGTGTAAAGCGGTGACTCTTACTTGCTGGTGCGGTAGGTGTATTTATACGTGACCTCTCTGGAGATCTGCCGGGCCAGTCCGAACAGCTCATCTCTGCGAGTAAGCAGGGCCATGTCCCTCATGCAGAGCTGCGCCGCTGCCTCGTTCACTGTCAACTGTAGAGTAAAAAAAAAACATTACCACGAGCGCAAAATTGGTTCGTTGATTGTTTCTGGGCTTGAGGAGTATGGTCCCACCTCATGGAGCGTCAAATGCTTGCCATCCCTCCTTTTGGAATCAAAGCGTCCGTATATGGCGCTGTACTTGCGAATCTCCTCCTCCCTCCGCGGGTCGTCATCGCTGAGCTCAAAGATGTGTCCGATCATTTTTGCCAGTTTCCTGTTGCTTTTGAGCTGCTCTTTGACCTCTGCAAGGTCGGCCTTGGTGAGCCCCGGTGCCATCCTCTCCACACACTCCAGTACCGACTGCACGGCAGCCGCATCCAGAGCCTCCATCGCGTCTCTGGGGGACGACGGGGAACCGAGGTCCGACGGCGACAGGCTGTGCTCGCTATCGTTGCTGTGCCCGGACCAGAAGCGAGCTTCGGCATTGCCCTGCACGGGCGAGCCCACGGATACTTTGTCCCGAGTCACATCCGGTTTTCCCGTGTCGGAGCAGGTGGCCACCGCTTTGGGCATCTTGACACTGGACGCGTTGGCCCGATCCTGGGCGCCCAGCAGTGTGGGTGAGCCTTCGGGCAGTTTGTACACCGGAATGCTGCAGACCGGCAACGAGGTGAGCGGCTGGTTGAAGATGGCCGGGTTGGTGACCCAGTCGCGCAGCGCCTTCTGCAGCCGGCGTACGTGAAGCGGCTTGCTGGCCATGCCGACCAGCGCCATGATCTCCAGGAACTCCTCCTCACCGGCTTCGCAGAGCTGCTGCACGTCGTCTCCGCCCTGCTGGATGAAAGCCTCGTAGTAGTAGAGCAGGTTGGCTCGCTGGAGGATCCGGTAGAGCTGCAGCTCACCCAGCGTCCTGGGCAACACCGCTGTCATGACTGAAGAGAGGATGGGTAACACTGTTAACACATTAGCTACTTTTTGGGGGGTTTGTTTTGCTTTTATTACATCCGAGGTGTCCAAACTCTTTCTTCTTTCAGTGGTTACATGCAGAAAAACACACGTGTCACCTTTTAATCAGACACTAAGACACCAGATTCAGACCCAAAACAAGAGCAAACAGTGCTAACCTGAACTTCACACAGAGCAAAAAGCTTCAAAAACAATCACAGTTGATGCTATTTCCTGCTGGCACTGAATTACAGTATGTTGATCCACTGAGGTGTTAATGACAGAAACATTGGTCCTATTTTAGTGAATAGCGAACGGGAAAAACAATGAAGCGAGAGAGTAGGATTCTTTTTTCCCCCCCCTTCTTCGCCTTGCATCTTGCGTAAAAACAGGTTCTTCCAAAATGGAGTCAAAAACAACAGTACACGCTTGATTCGTCACTTTGTAAAATCAATCAAAATTTCCGGCTATTCAGAATCGAAAGGTGCTCGTGAGATTCCGTGATTATTTGTCAATTATCTGTCAGTGTAAACATTTCGCCCGATACAAGCAAGTTCAGCATGGGACACTTTAAAATCCAGAACCAGGTGGGTTTATGCTTTTGTTCAAAATTTTTCAAGTTGGATTCCCCTGAGTAATATTTTAAATGTTGCGAAACAGGAGGAGCCCTCGTGCACTTTCAGTGTGTAAAAGTTGCTCGCAGAGGAGCAAAAGTTGAAGATCCCTAAAATAAGTCATAGCCTACCATGCAGGCGGACAACATGTGAACTGGGAATTTGTATCTATGCCACGGGCATGCAAAGAAGTGACCCTACATCTTAAAGAGACCCTGACCAAGAGTCAAATCCCCAAGGAAGCTTATTGTCACTCCAGAAGAGGAGAGAGCACCCCTCAGCACAGTTGCTGGGAGGACCGCATGCCTCACTCCACCCCTGCAGGATGTGTAGGTGGCGGGCTCGCCTCGCCTAAAATCGGCCCGAGCAGGGGTCCCCCGGGTGGGAAACACACAAAAGCCGTCTGAAACAAGACAGCAGCGTGACCTAGTGAAGCGGCTCCAAATATCCAGGCCCAGCTGCTGCTAAAAGGTCACCGCTATAGATACTGTAAGAACATTTGTGAGCTGCAACACACAACATGTGTTTGGATTTTTCTTCATTTTTTACCATTCCGGCCAAAAACCATAAAATAAACACAGACGCGAGAGAGAGAACGAATCAATGTTGTGTCATTGCGACATTGTGTCTTACATTGATAAAAGTGGTAAGTCCATCACTCTCACGTCAGAAGTCCGCGTCAGAACTCTCGTATCAGTGTGTGTGCGCGCACGCGCATGTGCGTGTGTATACTGTACTCCCTATTCACAAAATTCAGCTGTTACGTATTTTCATTGCTCACACACGCAGAGACACTTTGAATCGACGGATTCACGAGAAATTCCCATCACGCACTAGGAACCACGTCACCATGGCGACTGCTAACACGTAGCCATGGCCAAGCTTCCAGCTGAGTACACAGGCGTTCTTTTAGTCTCTACAAAGGTTCGGTCCAATACAGCATTATTACACAACAACATCCACAGTAAGTAGACTGTGGAGCAGTTTGACGCCAATGTCGCCTTCACAGTACATCGGCGATTCCCCAACACTGTTTGGTGGTATCGTCTGCGGTGCTGAAAGAAATGATCAAATTGTATTGAACTGGTATGAAAAGTATTATTTATGTACTACGGGTTATGTATCTATCTGTGTCAGCGATGTCTAGAGACGGGCAGAACAATTAAATGCTCTTCCTCTGAAGATCAAACTAACCCGTGTTTCCAACTGTTGACATTCATACTTCACAATATTGGCTTTGTGTTCAGCAAAGCACGCCCACATTTCACACTATGTTTTTTGGGAGTATAGTGACGATGATTAACTTTCTGAAATGTTGTTTGGTGGCGTGCCTTGAAATCGTTCGAATGTTGCCTCAGTTCAAGGGTGGCAATGCCTGTATCCATTCATTGCAAGTCTGACATCCACATGAACGGAACGTCTGCCGTCAGTTTCGGCATGATTGTCGTCTCAATTTGACGTGGCACCGATTTGTGCAACGACACGTGCGTTGGTGACGCCGCGTTTTGCACAATATGCACAACACAAGACGGTCGTACTGCACGCGATCTGGTGCGGTTCTGGAGTTGCGCGTACCTGCCGTGTTTTGGGCTCCTTTGGTGCGTTCGCGTGGCGGTCCGCTCCTCTCCCTCAACACGAAGGCCGGTTGCCAGTCTGCAAGAGGAAAGCTCGCAAACTGACACACCCGCAGCCCCTAAAAGCCACGGACGCCAATGTAAAGAATTTAACAATATTTTACAGTTGGGGAAAAAAGACGAAGACTTATTTCTTGGCTCAGGCGGAGAGACGCTCTAGTATTGGAATCCCCCTTTCCCCCTAAACGTGTTACTGTCGTTAAGATAAGCAACAAGACGCAGAGAATACGATTTTCAAAAAAGGAAGAAAGAAATACTTCCGTGCGCACTTCTCCTCAGTGCGTGTTGCGCGTGTAGTAAGTATTTGATTCCTCTCCTCTACGGTCTCTCCACTCCCACAGCACAGTTTGAACACAATAAAGTAACAGTCCCTCAAACACAAGCACTTCCGCTTGTTTTAGCAAATAAAAGCTTCAGGCTCTCCTGGTCCCAACCAGGTTATCTTAACGAATGCGAGCATGTTAAAAAAAGTGTTCACATTGAAAGCAAATATCTACTCATTGCTTATATGTTTGGTCGAATTGGTTGGTGCTGGTTTGCTTGACAAATGATATACCGTACATGTCATACATACCCATATTAATGCAAAAAACCTTCTCAATACGGTTATGTATTTAAGGTCTCGTCATGTTGTGGGCAAACAAAAGCAAAGTTTAAAACATGGTGCACATCACCACCAGGCTTGAAATGCCCTCATCGTAACCTTTCAAACAGTTTCACATGGTTTATAATTATGAGCTCAGACACGCTCTGACTGTCCCTTATGACCTAAGTCAGGTTCATAATGTCCTTATTTCATGTCCCTTTGACGTTTTCAAATTCATGCATTTATTTGTTTACCATATCTTTACCGTATCTTTTGCTATATGTGAGAATCCAACAAAAATGCCACAAAAGGTATCGAGTATGAAATGAGACATCTGATGATCTCTCAAATACTCAGCATTAAATGTGACCTGTTTACCGAAACACGAAACTATCGCTACTGTCATGATTCGGTTTGGGACCAACAGGTGGCACTGTAGGGCTCCCCCTGCAGCTGCACGCCTGTTGGTCATTGGGTAATTAGTACTTTAAAAGGACTGCCATCTCATAGAAGAGCATTTCATTGTTTGTTTCTCTACGTCAGTGGTTTTCAAACAAAGCCCTATGAGCCATATAGCATAGGGGTCAGCAAAATACGTTCCGCTAAATTACATGGCATGTAAAATATAATGCATGCCTACATACGGGGACCAGCATACCAATAAAACAAACAAATTAAACTAATTACTCTTCTATTAATTTAGCTTTGGGCCAATTAAAAGCTCTGATATGATTACAACGGATCATCACATGAATCTGACCCCAAAATGATTTCTTATAAAACAAAAGGCACCTTCTCATTGTTGGAATATGGCCTTATTTTGGTAAACAAAAGATGCATTCTTTCAGGAATACAGTCATATTTATTTGAGAATAAAGGTTTCAGAATTAAAGGTGTAATACTCAGAATAAAATTGTCCTTGTAAAAATTATGTTGAAATAGTTGGGTTTTTTTCGGAACCATTTTCAAAGTCAAAATAGGCAACTTTTAGGGGTACTCCAGGTCGTTCTGCTTGATCTGCGTTCGGATTATTCACTCATCCATCCATTTTCCGATCTGCTTTATCCTCACAAGGGTCGCGGGGGATGCTGGAGTCAATCCCAGCAGTCTTCGGGCAGTAGGCGCGGGACACCCTGAACAGGTTGCCAAAAAATCGAAGGGCACACAGAGACGAACAACCATCCACTCTCACACTCACACCTAGGGACAATTTAGAGTGTTCAATCAGCCTGCCACGCATGTTTTTGGAATGTGGGAGGAAACCAGAGCACCCGGAGAAAACCCACGCAGGCCCGGGGAGAACATGCAAACTCCACACAGGGAAGCCGGAGCTGGAATTTAACCCAATACCTCTGCACTGTGAGGTCGACGCCCTAACCATTGGACCGTTCGGATTATGATAGGGGATGGAGGTCAATTAAAAAAAATACCAATGAATTCTCTGGAATGCAAACAAAGCAACTCCGATAAATTAGATCTGAGCTTTTATGTTTTCATATCATTTCCTGTTTTGTTTTGCTCGACACCCGTAACTTGACTTTTGGGGATATTCCGTCGCCTATCTCTCTCTGTCTGTCTGTCTCTCTCGCTCGCTCTGTCTGTCTCTTTCCCTCTCTCCCTGTCTGTCTCTCCCTCCACGCCTTCAAGTCTTCTGTGCGCCTCGCGCCCACGCTGCTCCCCGTGTGACGCAAATCCGCGCGTGGGTGGACACACCGGGCGTGGGAGGCTTTCTGCACAGAATACCAAACACGAGCAGGTTACACGCCCACATACACAAAAGGACTTTTGCAAGCCGACACGCTCAAAGTTCGTCTCAACATATTTCCGTGACTGTAGTCAGGCATCCACTGAACTTTGCTTATTTTCACTGAAATAGCACGCATTAGGTTTTAACATGTACATGCTACTCACGAAAGGCATGAATGTGAGAAAAAGCTGAAAGGGTCGAAGAGGCCACAGTAACATAAAATTGTGCAGCGGCTCCCCTAACAGAATCCAACACAATAAAGGATTTGAAGCAAACAACCAATAAATAACCACATGCACTATGATCCCTCCACCCCATCCCCAGAGCAAATGGCTTAATTGCATTTAAAAAAATCAAATTGAAGGATGCCACAAAATTGTTGAACAAGAAACTAACATTAAACGCAAGGAGTCAAATTGGGCATTTTTCACAAAAATCAACTCACTCAAAATGTATATTTTTATCGAGGTCCTAGTTGTGTCTTGCATATCATTCTAAATCTGCATTAAAAAAAACGTGGACTTTTCTGCCATATGGTGGTGATTGGTGATATGGCAGCTTCAAACTACGGTTGAAGACTCCTGCATATTCGCAGTTCAGTATCTGCATTTGTGTATTTGCAGATTTTTTTTCTCTCTCCCTCTTCAAGAGGCTTTCATATTTTGGATTCCCCCTTGATAAGTCCGCCTCACAGTGCAGAGGTCGTGGGTTTGAATCCAGCCTCCGGGCTTTATGGCATGCTCCCTGTGCTTGTGTGGGTTTTCTCCGGGTACTCCTGTTTTCTCCCACATTCCCAAAACATGCATGGCAGGCTGATTGGACGCTCTAAATTGTCCCTAGGTGTGAGTGTGAGGGTGGATGGTTGTTCGTCTACATGTGCCCTGTTATTCTTGTTTTCCATTGAAAATGTATGTTGAGTGTTGCTCCATGTTTTTTTGAAGAATTATTTTGAGTTGCCCATTCCTGCTGTAAATGGATGAAGCACCGTTAGGGACACGATTAAAGATTGCCTCTTACTAATGAAACATTCTCGTTAATACTACTGAAACGCTCTCACTATTATGCTCTCACAGTGAGACACAGAAACACACACACACGCACACAAACACACACGCGTAATACTGTATTTTTTTGCTCACGCACTACTTGAAGCACTCCCTCACTCACAACAGAAATGCTCCCCCACACACAACTGAAATGATCTCAAGCACATCACTGAAACGTTGTCACGCACACTAATTAAACACCCTCCCGCACTAGTGATTTTTTTTCCCGCTCACACACCCAATCAAATTTTATTTCGCTCATACACAGCACACTTCGAAAACAATATCACGCACTACCAAAACACTTTTATACACTACTGAAATGGTTTGACTCATGAATGAAATGCTCACACAAATGCAAGCACCCCCCCACCCCACACACAAACACACATTTTTTTTCCGCTCACACACACACCAATGAAGGCATTCTCACACACAACTAAAGTGTTAAATATTGATCTTTCTGTCTGTCTGTCTGTCTATCTATTGATCCATCCATCCATCCATCCATCTGTCTGTCATGGATGAGACAACTTTAACAATATGTTCTCTAAATGCACACATGAAGCGGTAAGAATTTTTCTCCCACCCACCTTTATATCTAAATCCTTCTCTGAACTCTTGTGAATACATATGTGTGCACGTGTGTGTGTTTATTGTTATGCTGGTATATGACCTTCGCAGATAGTGTTGCTGTCGATGAGTGAGGCAGACGGCATCAAATCCAGTCATACAGGAGACAGCAAAGGAGCGTCAGCTTCTTTTGACCTCCTTCTTCACCCACTTATCACTTACGCGTGCACACACATGCATGCACGCACGGCAGATAGAAGAATTAGAAGCAAAGAAATGAAAGTGGCAGTGGCAAATAAGATGTCCACACGCCCACACAGCAAGGTGGGTCAACATTGGGCCTGCTTGTTCCCACATGTCCTTGTTTCCCAAACATCTGACTGCTTTGGACCCAGATTCTTTGGATATAATCAACTGTGCCATCGGTATGAACCCTGGTGTAAACATTCACGAAACCGATTCAGATGGAGGGAATTTTAATTCAGCGGGAATGCGAAAAGCATGAAAGGAGGTCGCTTCCAAGGTTTTACACTCTGCAAGTCCTGTCAAACTTTTTCGAACGTGTTGCCATAGTTTGAAGAACAGAAAAATGCGAGATGAGCTCAAATCAAGGCAAGTCAAATGTATTTTTCTCGCCCCTTAAATCACAGAAATGTCTCAGAGGGATGCCCTCATCATATGCCCACTGTTGACAATATTAGGTTCTGTGTTATAGATGCAGTCCATTACAAATAGGTCATGCTACCAATGTAGCTGTGTGGCTAAAGTTGGCTTTTTTACAGTGCTAATGCGAGATTATTGCTCGTGCTGCAATTTTGTTGAAATTGGATATGTGTTTTGTGTGAATTAGTGAGGGGAGTGGCTTTGGTCTGAAGGAGGGGGGACTAGTGAAATGAGACTACATATTGAATCTTGCTCGCAGTTTTAATGCTGAACACACTCTTTAAGACCTCAACCTTGGTTGACTTTCACGCTCTCTCTTTCAGTTTTGTTTTTTTTACATTGCTTTGTCGATATTTGGTTCAGACGTGAATATTCCGCTAAAGTGTTTCAAACAGGGGGAAGTTGAATTTAGTGGGAATTTGCAAAGCGTGGAAGGAGGCAGCTTCCAAGGTTTCCACACTCCTCAAGCCCTGTCAATCATTTTCAAGCGTAGGCGAGACTTTTAATTTATTTGTGTCTGTTGGCGTCCGCCCTCCCACCTGCTGATAGTGCATGTGCCTCATTTGGCAGGCAGCCTCATCATATCTCACTTTCCGTTTGTGCGGCAGCTCGCCGCTCCCTCCTCCTTTGCCTTTTTCTTCTTCTTCGTTCTCTGTTTGCTCCCCCGGAGGAGAAAGCCATTTCAATGACACGCCCACGCCTGGGCTTGTCAGCCCCTCGCCCTGTCAGAGCACCCACGCCGCTCCACTTCACCACTCCCAGACAGCCCACATCCTCAGCACTCCAGCAGCTCGTTTTTAATCCAACTTCCCCCTTTGGAGAAGAGATGAGTGAGGGTAGATGGAAGAATGGGGGTGGGGGTAGGGGGGACAACCCAGAGGCACAAGTGTCCCTCCTCATTTGGAGCCAATGCACTTCCTCAAGTTTGTCGACGTCGTGGACGCCACTGGGAAAAGAAATCTAGTCTTAAAGTAGCAGCTTTTTTACTAAGCACATTTCTCGTGTGCGTGCGTGCGTGCGTGCGTGCGTGTGTGCGTGTGTGTGTGTGTGTAAGGCTCCTACTTTGTGTCTGTTGAGTGTGGGATGTATGAGCGGCTTATGTCTGACTGAACATGTGTGTGCTTGAGTGGGCGGGAAGTGTCTGCAGAGGAGTGATGTAGATATGTGTGTGTGTATGAGGACACCGACTGTGTGCAGGCATTTTGGGCAAGGATGTGTGTGGGCGTAGCATATGCAGGCAGAGGTTATATGACATACAGACCGAGACAGCAGAATGTGTGTGTGCATGTGTGTGTGTGTGCGTGCGTGCGCGCGCGCATGACTTTCAATAGGCTTCTGCAGTGTGAAAATCGGCCTTGACTCAAAGTGTAAAGTGCAAATGACCACGGTGAACATACATAGCAGCCTGGAGATGCGTCACACCCAGAGATGGCACTAACAGGGCAGGCAAGCCAGGCGATAATGGCCTTGGGCGATCTTCTCTGGCTGCCACTTGTGAGGGTAACCAAGGCCACATTTCAAGACTTCAAACACTGCCAGTATGTACCTTGCAATAGGCTCAGGTGGACACATAACACAAAACAACACATAAATGGGTCCTTTTCATTTGAAATTAAATTCCCTCAACTTAAACTCATCTTTTAGAGGTCTCCTACAAACATGAACAAGTGAAAAACATTGAAAATAAAAGGGCTGCCCTATAGGGTTATCCTAGTTTGGGTATTTCATCATAGAGTCGTTAGTTGTGATTCTATTTTTAGTTCTGTTCTTTAGACGTAGTCAGTTTTAATTCGTTTTCTTTCAAATGAATATTAATGTACGAACTATAAACTCATATTCTGTTAATATAATACAGTGTGCATACACAGTAAAGTGTGAGGTGCCTCAGCTTTGCCGACTTCCAACATGTTGGCATTTCTCATAAACTAACTGAACAGTTGAGATTCCCCCGAATCTTTATCTTCTTTTCAAAAGCTGTGCTGATCTCAAATCCAAATGGATGCAACTCTGCCACTACCACAATTTGTTTGACTTGCTCACTGACATTCTTCGCCATTCATTTCTTGACAGTAACTTGATAAAAACCAATATATAATATATAATACATATATAATATGTTTTTACTGTATGTAACAGAATCACCTTGACTCAGTGGTGCGATATGTAGCTGTGTGAATGGTTACTTTTATTATTTGTCACCGGCTACCCCCCCCCCAAAAAAAACATCGTGCTGCAACTGCCCCACTGACCGTAGTTCGTACACCCCTGGCTTACATCGTGTGTTACTCTGTCTGAAGTCACAGCACTTGTCAGGCAAAAATGAGGTAGATGACCGAATGCCTCTGTTGAAACAATGCGGCCACTGGCATGATTATTGATGTGAACTTTTTGATGTGCAGCCACCAGGCAGCAACAACAACAGCAGCAGTAGTAGCAGCAGCAGCATCCTGAGATCAGAGCCGCCGCCTCCCTCCACGCACACGCCCACCTCGCCAGCACAAGTCCCTGACTCAATTAGAAACAAACCTCTGCAACTTCCTGGCATACAAGTACCCACACGCAGCTCCACCCACATCACTGCAAGCACAATGAGCGCAGTCGGTGACTTTCAGGCAAAGGCCAATGGTCCACACACAAACACCTTTAATTACAGACCACATCTCCAGAGGCGACGGGGGGCATACGAGGCACCTCGGAATGGAGCGCGGTCGCGCGCATACAGACACGCACACATACAGATTCACAATGTGAGCAATGTTTCACAAAAGCTTCTACGTTTGAGCTTTTAGCTCTTTTCAACTGTCAGAGATGGCAAAATACTCTGTATTCAGGTACAACGGTACAAGAAGAAACTGCACTGATTCAACTACTGCATTTTAATGGCACTGCAGTATTGCAATTTATAAAAAAGATACCGGAATGACACAAGTAAATCCATCCATCCACCCATTTTCCGAACCGCTCAATCCTCACTAGGGATCGTGGGGGGTGCTGGAGGCTATCCCAGCCGTCTTCGGGCAGTACGTGGGGGACACCCCGCACAGGTTACCAGCCAATCACAGGGCACACAGAGACAAACAAACATGCACGCTCACACCTATGGACAATGTAGTGTGTTCGTCAGCCTGCGATGCATATTTTTGGAATGTGGGAGAAAACCGGAGCACCCGGAGAATACCCACGGCGAGAACATGCAAACTCCACACAGGGAGGCCAGATCTGCAATTGAACCCGGTACCTCTACACTGTGAAGTCGACGTGCTAACCACTGGACTACCGGGATGCCTGACACAAGTAAATAGAATGTAAAAAAAAATTAAACAGTTTGTTTCGCAATTTTTTGTTTCATTTTAACAAACATTGTGCTGCTGCTTATGGTGCATACTTTGGCCACCTGGAATCAGTGCAATCCAGATACATTATATATGCAGCGCAGTACTTAAAACCATCCAATTTCCGATCCACTTTATCCTTACAGGGATTGCGGGGGGGGGGGGTGCTGGAGCCTATCCCAGCTGTCTTCGGGCAGTAGGCGGGGGACACCCTGAACCGGTTGCCAGCCAATCGCAGGGCACACTGAGGTGAACAACGATTCACACTCACACTGACACCGAGGGACAATTTTGAGTGTTGAATCAGCCTGCCATGCATGTTTTTGGAATGCGGTAGGAAAAAGGAGTACCCAGAGAAAACCCACGCAGGCACAGGGAGAACATGCAAACTCCACACAGGAAGGCCGGATGGAATCAAGCCCGATACTTCTGCACTGTGAGGTAGACGCGCAAACCACTCGACACTGGCCCTCCCGTACTTAAAGCCGTCTGGCCAATTGAAGATTTTGCGCTTGCCACCGCTGTGGATGATTGGCTGTAAGCAGTTATGTCATTTTGCAAGTGCCATCTTGCAGCTCTTCGCCTGCTGGTGTGGAATTCAATGTCTTTTCGGGAATCTTTCATCATTTATTGAACAAATACTGCAAAAATGGGCAATTATGTGTAGTTGTAGGATGCCACATGTGACGGGGTAAATGTGTGAAGCTCCCTGAACTCCAAAAGATGGGAAGAAAGGGCCGAGAAACCGCGTTGCTAGAATGGTTGGAAACCAAATGACAACTCCTCTTTTGTGATGTAAGTTTATTTATTCTCCCTTATTCTCTCGGGTGTAGGTAACAAACGATGAATACAAACCAATAGACGAGACATTAGAGTTAGTTTAGTGCTCTCACATTTCAAAAATTGGTTATGGTGTAAACGATTACTGTCTATTCCTTTTGAAATGTTTGTGGACTTAGAAGGTAAAAAGATTTTTTAAAATGATTTGACATTGGGGACCAAGCCACCAAGCTAAATGTCCACAATACAAGTGGAGCCCCAAATGCCGCCCTTGTGGCCAGGTAGGCCACAACAGGGAAGGCAAACCAGGTAGCAGCTCAGGGCCCAAAGCTGGGGACCTCAAGAGATGGCTGATATTGGCTCTTAACACACACACAACGGGCGCTGCTTTAGACACTGCAACGAAAATGTGTGCGAAATTCTCCGCTTACATGCTGATGCTGGCTAGAAGGGGGCCTGAGAAACAAGGCTGATATTGGTCTACATTAACATGTGTGAATTAGTTAAAAAGTATTTTATTTGGGGCAGGGGAGGAGGTTATGTGGGCCTTCCTGTCTGAGGGCCCCAGCGGTCTAGAAAAGCCCCTATTCTGCTGCTGAAGCATTCTTCAATTCTGGTTGCAAAGCAGCATCTTGAGTCTTGGGGGACACACGCACATTACATACCAACTAATTCACTTAGACTTTTTTTTAAACAAGTCTACTTTTTGAGGAAGCTTAATACTGTCCTCCCACACACGCACTCGCGCACGCACACACACACACACACGCCAATCATTTGTAGGCGTATTATGACCTCGATAACCTTCCAGAGGCACGCTACCGGGGGCCTTGAAGACAGTGATCCTTCCAGTGCGCTACTGCCACCAAGTGGTCACCAACGCAACTTCAAAAACATTCTGCAGGTATGTAAATGTTTTGGCATTGCGGAGGGAAGGGAATATTTTTACATTCAGCGAGGCAAGAGCAAGATCAGACAGATGGAACAAGCCTTCAGCACTACATGTGCAGTATTGGGAATTCTTTGGCATTTTATTTTAAATGGTCACTTTCAGTGAGCTGAGCGCTTGACGGCATGATTCTTTTCCAAACTGCAGTCACCACATCTCCAATGCATGATACAAGCTATTTGAAATAACTGCAATGATAAGATTAAGTTTAAAATACTGTTTCAAGCATTACAGTGCTTTGCTGGGAATGTGGAAGACAAGGCGAGCAAAAATCGACTTTTGTCAAGCAAACCGCAATGTTGATGTAAAAACTGGTTTCACATAAAACAAATGCCTCCAGCTCGGAAAAGCCTGAAAATAGACTCAACTCATCAGTTTCGTTTAAATTCACCATCATATGGTATAACCTATGAAAGAGGCACTTTGTCATCGGAAGGATTTACAGTCTTAAAAGTGACAGCAAGTTCAACTAAGGATATGTGAAGTTGTTTTTTTCATCCGCTGTCTGCTGCTTTTTGTTGGAGTCTGTTGGTGCTGTGGGGGTGGGGCTCGGTCCGGGTGTGGGTACGATGTCGCAATCACCAGCGGTTCTGTGTGTTGCCTCCACAGCCGCCGCTCCGTCATTAGGAACCTGGTCGTGAAGATGAGAAACAGCTTACACACGTGGCCGTTGTTTGTGCTTGAACATTCACGTCGATGTCATGCAAGGAAGACCAGTGGTACAAAAACATCTTCATGCACGATCACGGCCATGCATATATGACGAGAACGGGCCGCCAGGGACATGATGCAGAATTTCCTCTCGCACACGTGACTGAAATACTCTCACAACACACCACTGAAGCACTTCCATACACGCGACTAAAAGACACACAGTATAGTGTAGGCTTGTTTGCAGCATTAGTAGTAGTGCTCTCAAGTGGTTGAGAGCCAAATTGCCAGAATGTTTCTTTTGTGTCTGTTGTGGCTTGGTTGCTCTGTCTACAACTCTACCACTGTTGTATGGTGTTCCACAGGGTTCAATTTGGGGGTTGTGTCTGTTTTAAATGTATTTGCTGCCCTTTGCTTGGATCTTAAGGAAGCATGCTATTTCCTTACACGCCTCCACCACTATGCATCTGCCCAGTACCTCGGGTCAGCTGATCAGATGCTAGTGGAGGTGCAAAGGACTAAGCAGCGCCTCACAGGCAATCGAGCTTTTTCCATTGCTGGTCCCTCTCTTAGCACCCACTTGATAAACTGATAAAGTGGGTGCAATGTGCCACCGTACAAAAATCAGTAGTATATAACAGTAAACAATGCTCAAAGGAGAAAACGATTTACCAAGATCAAAATGATTTCACACTGGGGAAAACTTCTAAGAACGATCCCTAATTTCGCAAAACTCCAGCCAACAAACCCACGACATGTTGATACAGTTTGTTTCCTTATAAACACACTTTGGCACTGCACATTCAAACGATTCAGTTCCCGTATTGGACACGTGATTCTTTCTTAAAGCAATACACGCACCGCTACGGGGTTTCACTCTTGAGCTCTCGGCACTGTGCTGATGCACCAGTGTCCCTCGTCCTATCACTAACTCACGGAGTACTACTGTGAAACAACATACAAATGAAATACTCTCAGACAATACTATAATGCTGTCACGCTATAGTCACACTATAATCCTCTCATACGCATGAATGGAAGACTAATACATAGTGCTGAAACACACTACTGACAAGGTTGTCACACACATGACTGAAATGCTCTCACACAAAAAAAGGCAACACTTTCATAAACACAACAGAAACACTCTCACACTACAATCTGGCTATCAAAATGATTTTTCCCACTCAGACGCTACTGAAATGCTCTCACGCACATAACATAAATGCTCTTACACACTACTTTATAGCTTTCATACACAACCTGGAAATTGCTCTCACACTCTTGTGACAGTCTCACATATACACCTGAAACACTCTCATATACCTTACTAGAATAATATATTTCAGCGAGCAGATTTCTGTATGTGTGAGAGGATTACAGTTTTTTATATTAGATCATTTTAGAAGTGAGTGTCAGTAAAAAAGAATTTTGCAGTGTGTGTGTGTGTGTGTGTGTGTGTGTGTGTGTGTGTGTGTGTGTGTGTGTGTGTGTGAGCGAGCATGTCAGTACCAAGTATTACTGTGTTTAATGTGTGACAGGTCGGACGTCCTGAGGTGTGTCCGTGAAGGCCTCCTTATGTACAACACAGCCTAGGACCCCACCCATGCAAAAAACATGACTGTGGAAACAAATTTCTCACCTCTCTACGGCGAAAGGGACCAACCGGTAAGAAAAGGAAACAGAATGTGAGAGTGATATCATCGCACAGGAAATGATGGTTGGGACACACTTTCTGTCAATACACAGCACACGCTAACTTGCAAATCAACTGAATGAAGGGTGCGTATATGAAGACGCACAGCATTTTCAACATAACGTCACAAAATTGGTGGGTGGCAATTAAATAGTAATTTAGCCTTCTTCTCTCCCGCTGTACTTTTAATATGTGAATAGTCAGTCAAATACAATTTCACAACAGCTGCAGCCATTATAAAAGTGCTTTCTAGAACATTGAACATAAATGTGACAGAAGGTAAATTGCTTCAAAGGGAGACGGAACTCCGGCTATAATTAACATTTCAACAGGTGATTTAGATGCGCTGGAAATTGAGATCCTGGAGGCGTGACCCTCGTCGCCTTTTTACTCCCTGCTAAGTAAGCAATCTGACTCACTCCAACGAACGTCAAATAAAGAAGGCTCATTGAGAGCTGGAGTTGGGGATTTATATATATATATTTTTTTAAGACATTGATGAGCAAAATTGTCTTTACAGCGCCAATGGGATGTCTTAAAGTGAGAAATATGGATCGGGAATGCATACGAACATTCTCATATTGGATGCTGTCGAAAAGTGTTTGGTGCGGCAACACCTGGGACAAACATATCCGATTACTGGGATGGATCCAGGGCCAGAAAGGGAGTTATGAGAAGGGGCACAGATCCAGTTACGTATATATACACCAATATATACCAAAATCAAAGCGGTTCAGATAACGGATGGATTTTGCAAATCGTGCCCGAAGCATTACCATAGAATTAAAGAAGTGCTTAATTAAAAATTGCTTTTGTTGCATTATTATTTTGGAAGGAAATCAAATTTAAATGAAATCCTTAGAGCCGTATCTGGTGAGTTTTTGTCAAGATTTTCAGTTTAGGTCAACGTTAGTCACTTGTGTTCTGCCACTTGGAAATACTGGCCTATGAAACCAAACAGAACCTAATAAAGTGAAAGGTTTTCCCCTCAGACACCAAAAAGACTTAATAAGAATTGATACGAATTGCCAAAGTGACACGGCTCACCTGTAGGTGCTGAGTCTCACGTGGCGACTGTCCACTCTTTGCCATCTTCACCATTTCTTTGATCTGGACAATAGCAAAGGCAATGGTGACCCAGGGGGCACCCGAGAGCACCCAGGCCGGCCGGGCGATGTCCTCCTGCTCTTCTTGGTACTTGGTCTTCTTCACAGGAAGAGGCGCGACCTGCTGGTGGAGGGTGGGGTTCCCTCCTTGGTCCCTGCTTTGGTTCTCGACCAAGTCAATGGTGGCAATGGGAACAGGGCTGGAGGGGACTGGAATGTTCTCTGCCAGCATTTTGGCCTCTAGTGAAACAAAGTAGAGAGAAGAAAAGGCAAAAGGTTGCATACAAGAAATAAACACAATGTAAAAAAAAAAAAACCCTGCAAACTACAACTGAAACAAACTGTTAAAAAAATAAAATAAAATTAATACATTGTACATGAACCTGCTCTGAAAACCACAACTAATCACAGAAAATATAAAAACCAAAAGTCAAAACGCAATGAAAACTAACGACGATGTTAATTCCAAAGCTAAGTAGAACCCACATGGGGCCTGGCACTGCCTAAGGGTTTGCAAAGCAGGAAGTTACCCACCGTTTCCTTCCGTTTGGCCTGTCAGACACTGGATGAGGACGAAGATGAGGAGGATGATCAGGGAAGCCATGCCAATCCCCCGGAATGATGCTGCAGCGCCTGCAAAAATTGAAAGCACTGACATTAGTTTTGCTCTGTCATGTTGTCACACATGACAATGCACTGCTCCAGGACTTTTAACTATGTATGAATCGGTGTGGGTGCACGCTAACTGTAGTGATCTGGTCTCCAGGATTGCAAACTTCCAAGAGTTTTTCAAGTTGGAAACTTTTCTTGGGAATTAATCTATGGGAACCAAAGGAACGCAATGAACCAGGAATTTACAAAACAGCATGGAAATTAACAGGGAACTTCAATATATTTGGTGAAATTCTATTTTTGCCTAATCCTGACAACCTGATGTCATCCAAGTGTAGTGATACCTTGACCTGAAAGTTGCCCAACTTGTTTTCTTTTTTAGTTTCCCAGTAATGAATCATCATTTCGTATTTTGATTTGTGTAGGAAGGCAAAATCAGGGTCACGTGCAAGCTTCAGAGACAATGCCGCTCAAGTGAGATGACATTAAAGCAGCAGAACAATTAGAGTACCACTTTGCATTCATGACTGCTTAAGACAAAACACAAATACAAAATATAATACATAAAAATGAATTATGTTATGTAGAATATCTTTCCATTAAAATAAATTCAATTTTGGGTTAATTCCAGTGGAAGGTTTACTCTAAATATAGTTTCGAGAATTTCAAATTCCCAATTTCATTTCCATTTGAGATTGCCCACCTTGGAGCCTACTGGTTATGAGATAACTTTAAATTTAGGAGCTGCCGACCACCGCATAACTTTAAAGACGCGAATCAAACATTTCTGTAACAATATCACAGACGGCGCACGCTGTAAACCTCTATTTGTCTTTTGCTGAGACAACTGTACACTGTGAAACATCCACATGGAGGCAAGCACTTAGCAGTGAAAATAAATGACTTTATCAAACCAATATTTCCTTCAAAGTGAGGATGATCTACCTCAGGGATATCATTTAAGACTCACACGCAGGAATGAATCACAAATGAATGAAGACATCGTACCAAAATATCCGACCAGGAGTCCCCCCACCATGGCCCCGCAGCCGCGGCCCAGCCCGAGGTGAAGACCCTGCAGGATGCCCTGGGCGGACGTCCTGAGAGCTGGCGGCACAGCAGCGCTCAAGTAGGAAATGCAAGCGGCCCAAACAGAGGCGTGGGTTACACCTGCAACGCAACCACAGGTGACATGACATTCAAAACATACGTTTACTTCTTCGCCTGTGAATCAAACAAAAAACAGTCACTGCTTTTAACTATATTAAAAAATATATATTTGGAATACATGTTTTATTACGAGAGAATTCAGAATAGTAGGAGTAGATGCAGATTATTTGCTTGACAGGCCACATAAAATGATGTAGCGAGTGAGTTCGACATCTGTGCCCCAAAACATTGATGCAGGTGATGTTACCTTGAAGGACCTCCACTGGCAGCACGGTCCAGGCATTCTGTAGGTACGAGATGTAGAGGTAGCGCGCAGTGTTGCAGCCCAGCCCAATGTAGAGCACCCTGAGGGCGAAAACACGTTGGCAGTTTAAACGTTTTGGTAACGTCTTTATGTTGATGACAGTCAACGCTGTCCTACATGAACAAAGCAATCGAAACACGCCCTAAAGTTAATTACTTTCGAAGGCTTCGACCACAAATCCATCAGGAGACGTTTGCTCAGAACACACACAAATTGTTTGCAGACACACACATTCAAATGACAGCTCGGTACGACCTTTTAAACGGCAGCACCTTGTCATTGCACTGCTTCAACTTAGTTATTTGTGTCGTAAAGATTACGAGACGACACCTAACACATGCTCCAAAATGTTGCAGCAGATTGTGGTTTCACCATCACATCAGTGAAAGATGGACAGATTTTGGATGTTGTTGAAATCCTCGTCAAGGTGGCCTTGAGCACAAAACGGACAACGCTCCAAACGATGCGTGTTCAACACCTTTGCCTCTCGCAATTATATAACTGAAATTGTGGGATTTAAAGTTGCATTTAACAAAAATAGGAACTTCATTTATTTGAACAAATTTGATGGATGGGCACTTAATCTACTGAATGACATTTAACAGTTCACAGGGGAGTAAAATTTATTTTGTCATGGACTGTGGACTGCTTAACTGTGAAAATAATGTAAAATCACGTCATGCCATGTATACAATTGGCCCTATATTTGATTGATATTTTAAGATTAAGATATCCTTTATTTGTCCCGCAATGGGGAAATTACAATTTTCGCAATCCACTAATTCTCCCACCAGTTGGTCGAGTAATCAGATAAATAATGATTTTGCATTATTAAATACAATAACATGCATGTAAGAAGCAAAGTATGTATGGCTTTAAAAAAAGTGGAGGAGGAGGGGGGGCTGGCATCGTGAGTGACATTGGTGTCAGCGAACGAAGGTGTCAAGTGGTTGGCTGTTAACTGGCAAATCTGTTAGCTAGTCTACATGGGGTGGTGCTTGCAACTCTCGTGTCATTAGTCCAAGTGGGAAAATGAGTCCTGCAAGTCTTTGGGGCACAAAGACTTTACACTCACTTTTGGACTGGTAGCACTGGTGTGACCAGCTTTTTCAGAATTGACTATATACAGTACAGTACAGCTTAATTTATAAGGCGCTTTCACAACAGCTGCAGCTGTAACAAAGCACTTCACAGAACATTGAAAATACTACCGGTACGTCCAAGAAATCTCGCACACACACATTTTACATACACATGGATATATACAGTATATACACAAAAGTGCGAGTTAAATTAGATGGCCATACACATCCGGATATTTATTCATGTAATTTACGCAGGAAGGTTTTAACCTGGATGTACACTCCACCTTATGTGTGCAGTGTGACAGACAATGCTGGAGTGCCTCCGATGATATGTAACCGGGAGGAGCCTTAAATCAAGCACTTGTTGTACTGTTATCGCTACGTGTTAGATACTCTGGGTATGTTAACGCAGGTCAACAGCAAGCCAAACTCATTTATTCATGAGCCACGAAACTGAGCGTTTTGCTCCTTTATTGCGGTCTTCTTGATGGCGTACAGTGAACAACTGTGACATCAGCTCAATGAAATGTAGAGTGAAAAGCCATTGCTTTTGAAGGTGAAACGAAAGAAGAATATAACTCAGGAGGACCAGTTGCAACGACCACGGTCAGGCTTTCTGTAACGACTCGTCGGATGAAACACGGCGTCTGCTACCCACAATGCACCGCGATAACTAAATGAATATTCTAAACACAATTACTATTCACGAAATGGCCCGAAACCTTTACTGTGGGCAGAACACTCGTGTTGTGGGACAGGATGAAGTTTTTACGAGCACACATTGAAAAAATTAGGAGCATTTGCGAGCATACTGGTCACATTTTCGAGTTCTGTCCGCAGTTTGTGCTTTAATGTTTGATTGGGGGGCGTCTGACAGCAGGGCCTTGAGAGGGACGAGTGGGATCTCTCGTCTATACAGCCTTGAAATTCATGTAAATGAAAATGTTGTGCATGTGCACGTTCAAGATCTCACCTGATATGTCCCACCAGCTCAATGAACTTGTGGCTGGTGAAGTAGGCGCCGAGCTCCGAGACGTGACTCAGGACAGAGCAGATGCCGAAGAGCGTGTAAGTGCCATGAAGATCCTCCAGGTGCCAGTACAGGAAGCTGAAGACAAAGCCGTAGCCGAAGCCCATGAACCAGGCCACAAACAGAACCGAGCTGTAGCGCACGCTGCACAGCAGCTTCAGAAGGTCGCTGTAGTGGAATTCCTGATCGACAACGGTGCTATTGTCGGTCGGATTCAAATTAGATGGCGCCCGTGGGCTGTCTGTCTCTCCAGCGATACCCTCTGGAACCTCCTGCCGATATTCACCACCCGTTTCAAAGTGGAACTGAGTGGCTACAACGAAGGCCGCACCCATAAGCACACCGAAGACGATGAAGGCGATCTGATAGTTGCGAAACTCGGGCACGATGCAGCCAAGGCCATCGACTATGCCGCTGATGTTCGTGTGGTCGATCCAGATGCCCACCAGCAGCATGGCCAGCCCCCAGCCCAGAGAGCCCCACATCCTCTGCAGGCCGTAGCGATCGCGGGCCTTGCCGAGGTACTGCAGTGTGACCGTGTCCACAATGGTGACGGCCGGAGCGCTGAAGAATTCGCCCACGATGATGAGCAGTAAAATAATGAGGAAGATGTTCTCCACTTGGGCGTTGTCGTAGATGATGTGGTGCTCCTTGGGACTGATTGTCGGAACAGGCGTGACAGTTGTAGTAGTGGTGTTGATATCGGGGTTTGTATCGTTGATGCTTCGCTTGGTTCTGGGGACTGGGAACTTAGTGAGCCAGTGGAGGTCAATGAGGCTGCGGCGAATGCGGTCGCTGGAATTACTCTCCTTTGTGACATTTCCGGGCGGGAGAGCACTGGTTACCGGCGGCCGCGTGGTCACGTCGACACCCTCCTCCACACATCTCATGTCGGCTGGCTTCACAAAGCCGATGCCGCAGTTGAACACCAGCCAGCAGGAGACAGAGAACAGCAGCAGCACCTTCCCCTTCTTGAAGCGGTCGGCCACAAGGCCCCAGAATGGCGCGCTGCAGAACTCGATGAAGTAGCGGATGCCCACCAGCAAGCCGCTGCGACTGGCTGACATGCCCAGCTGCTTATAGTAGACCGCAAGCAGTGGGTGCAGGGAGCCATAGGCGGCATAGAAGAAGAAATAGAAGATTTTCGAGATGAGGAGCTGAATGTTGATGCGGTGCAATATCCTCTGACAGCAGTTCAAGGAGCTGGACGGCCTGGATTGTGAGTTCACAGGCAGCTCGGCTGAGGAGTCGTTGGAAATAGGAGCAGGAACACTTGTCTGCTGCAATGACAGTTTGTTGAAGGCTCCCTCTGGCACCGACTTGTCCTGTGACTCCTCATCGTCGTCGGTCAGGATGGCAACCTTGTCATCAGCTGGCATATCTGGACAATTATGAGATGCAAATATTCGGACCTTGAAATTCCAAAGCAATTTTCTAATCCAAAATACTATCATCCCTTGACTAAGTTGAGTGCACAAACGTTTGCAAAGTTTTTATATTTGAAAGCCCTCACCTGGTCAACTTTTTTTTTTTACCTGTTTAGTAGCAAAAATGTGACTTTTGCATAAACTTTAGTGAAGTGGAAAAAAGGAGAGCAACAGTCAGACACACTCTCAGCCGTTCCTTAATGAGATAAACACACAAATACAAATCGAGAACACTCCCAAAAAGCAATGGGAAGAGGTGAAAATTGAACTAATCTTGTTCTATATATATATATATATATATATATATATATATATATATATATATATGGGTTTTTTTCATTTTTTGAACCGCTTAATCCTCACTAGGGTCACGGGGGGTGCTGGAGCCTATCCCAGCCATCTTCGGGCAGTGGGCGAAGGACACCCTAAACCGGTTGCCAGCCAATCGCAGGGCACACAGAGACGAACAACCATGCACACTCACACCTAGGGACAGTTTAGCGTGTTCAATCAGCCTGCCATGCATGTTTTTGGAATGTGGGAGGAAACCGGAATACCCGAAGAATACCCACACAGGCCCGGGGAGAACATGCAAACTCCACACAGGGAGGCCGGAAATGGAATTGAACCCAGTACCACTGCACTGTGAAGTCAACGTGCTAACCACTGGACTACCGGGCAGCCCTATATAATAATAGGTATCAGTGGCGGATGCTCGTCTGTCAAGGAGGGGAAGCTCAATTTTGGCCTACATCATAAAATGTATTCGTTTATTTATACGTGAATTCTACTCTCCGTTCATTTTCAAGAAAATGACCTGTGATCCTGTCAAACCAACAACGCGTCTTTTCCAGGGACTTAACTAGTGTCCTACAACAACAGCAACTACAATAAAAACCCACCAGAAATAAAAGATTAATTTGTCGGAACAAAAGTTGAGCACGTTGTAGCGCATATTTAGTCAATGACATGTACACACAATCAAATTTACATTCATATATTTGATCACTTATTCTTTGACATCTTAGGGCAGGGGTGCCGGAACTTTTCGGATCGAAAATCTACTTTTCAATCAAGTAACCTCCCGGGATCTACCCTTACCAGCGCGCGCACACGCACACGCACGCGCACGCACGCACACACACACGATGAGAAACAGCCTGAAACTGAGGCATACGACGCACTTTTGCAGCCTGTTAACTATCGTAGCTCACACGTACCGTTTAAAGTGCTTCCCTGGACCCTCCAAGATTCCTATTCTTTGCCCGTGCCCTCGGTGAATTGTACACGAAGCAAACTCCGAATGAGAATAATGACGATAAAAAAGATAGAGCGCAACAGCTCTGATCACAAGCTGCAATTGCAGACTGCTGAGCGCTAACAACTTCCGGTGACGTAATCACAAGCCACCGTAAATATTATATTTATATATATATATTTATATTTACCTGCTTTATTTTATTTTTTTAATATTTTTGGGGGGGGTGAAAATGACACTGATAAGACGATTAGGGTGCAGCGTACATGAACACAAAAAATCTGTTACTAACATGTACAAAGACACACAAATAGGTGTTTTTTTTTTCTCCTCGACACTCTTCGGATCTACTTGGGACCTGTCTTAGATCAGGATTGACGTAATGGGCACCCCTGTCTTAGGGGAAGCTGAGCCACTGATATATATATATATATATATATATATATATATATATTATCATTCATTCATTCATTCATTCATCTTCCGAGCCGCTTGATCCTCACTAGGGTCGCGGGGGATGCTGGAGCCTATCCCAGCTGTCTTCGGGCAGTAGGCGGGGGACACCCTGAATCGGTTGCCAGCCAATCGCAGTATATATATTATATATACTGTATATATACACATTTTGATTACATTAGCATTTGCAATGATAACAGTAAAATCTATTGTACATTTATTTATTTTAACGTGTAGTTCTGGCACTAAAAACACTGATAAGACAAGAATGTAGTTAAGCAGTAAAAATTATTAGTTCATTTTCAACTTTTTTGGTTATACAAAAGGTTACTGTTTGTAATGAGGGCAAAATGCAGGTGTTAAAATAAAAACACATTTTGGTTATAAGATGAGTCATTCATTTTGTTAACACATACATGACTTTTTAGCCGATTATATAAAACTATCTACATTAGGTTAAAGATTTGTGAATAATTCCAAACACAACCGATGTATACACAGCAAGCGGGGCCTCTTGAAAGGCACCGAGATGCCAGTGCGCCGCAATATGGAATTTATCCCTCACTCGCTCTGTTGCGGAAGTGCTTTTTTTCCTTTCCTATACAACCCATGTACGATACAAGTGTACAGCAACCAATACGATGATATATTTGGACAGTTGTGCCACATTTGATACATTAAAAAACGGATCTCAGCAGCAAAAATATTGTGTGAGAGAGGCAATGTCCTGGCAAATGCAAATGGGGTGACAAATAAAATGTCAACCGCTTACCTGCTTAGGTCACCGATCCCATTCACGTCAAACTATTTGCACTTTCTCTATGAGGTTTTCGCTCTCTGGTAAGACATTTCACTAACAAAATGCTATAAAATGTCTGCGTTTACCGCTTTAATCCAATCCAAGTCGCCGTACTAAGTAAAATAAGTACGAGTATCTATTTGTCGCCGGCTCGTTTGTCTTTTTCGCATGAGCTCGTCGAACCGGAGCTCCCACCTGTCCAGCACCAACATCAGCGTCAGATCACCCATGGTGGATGAAATACATTTCCGGAATTTGATTTCAAAATAAGAAACTATGTTACACTACGTTTGAATTGCTTTCACATAAAGAAGTAATGCTGACTTATCATTGCATTTTGAAATATGTATGAAGTCTAATTCTGTATTATTACTACTACTATTATTATTATTATTATTATTATTATTATTATTATTATTATTATTATTATTTTGTTTTTGCATACACGACATTTTAACTGACAATATTTGGACTTTCAGCTGCAGAACGTAATGCCTTTGTTTTTTCTACATCTGGTACGGATGTACGGATCAAATCCGATAAGCTTTATTACGCTGGTCGAATAAAGGGAGACTCCCAATTGTATTAATAAATGAACAATGCAGACCGAGACTGGAGACTCTGGCTCGACCGTGTGACGCAGATTTCTTTTCTTTCATTTATCACGACTGTGAAAATAAAATCATAAAATAACACGCTATGGTCCGACATCAACAACAGCGGATACCACGTCCGAACTGATCTCAAGTTATGTGTATTTAATTTATTTACAATGTTGAACTGAAATAATTTAAAGCAAAACAAGAACTCTTCTTCGAGACTGTCCTATTTAAAATATTAATGTAAGCTTTTGTTAAATTGTTAATTATCATCATTTTATATTTAAGCATTATATTATTTTATGTTAGTTACCTAAATTATTTTCTGTTTAAGACTTTCTGAAATATTCTTATGTTGCTTGCATGTGATTAGGGAAGAAAAGCGGGAAGGTGGGTCATTTACCGAAAGGGGGAGTGTTCGTGCGAGAGTTAGGAGGCAGCCGTTGAAGAATAAAAAAAAAAAAAGAAAGCTGTTTTCAAACGAAGTCGTCCTCTCCTTTTTGCCCATTCTAAACATAGAGCAATCCATCTAAAACCTACGAACCCCTCAACTTACATTAAGAATTAAATATGTCCATCCAAACGCATCCTGCACACAAGATTTGCATTAAGTCATGTTACCTGCAGGGGGCGATAGAGACCTTGATTGTTTTGCTAGTTACGTGACGTCATCAGATTTTTTAAAAAATAAGATTTTTGAGTAAAACAAATCCAAACTAGAATAATGTGGTTTTATTGGGAATGAAGCTAAAAAGAAGGAGAGTATATGCTCCGTGCAGCACTACAACAGTATATACCAGTACAACGGTACCTTGACTTGTGATTAAACACCCTCAGACCTCAGAACAGTCATCTTTCTTCATTGAAATGGATGGAAAGACAATGAAAAAAATTAATTAAAAAACTTTTTTCAATTTGCTATATATATATTCATTCATCTTCCTAACCGCTTGATCCTCACTAGGGTCGCGGGGGGTGCTGGAGCCTATCCCAGCTGTCTCCGGGCAGTAGGCGGGGGACACCCTGAATCGGTTGCCAGCCAATCGCAGGGCACACAGACACGAACAACCATTCGCACTCACACCTCGGGACAATTTAGAGTGTTCAATCAGCCTGCCATGCATATTTTTGGAATGTGGGAGGAAACCGGAGCACCCGGAGAAAACCCACGCAGGCCCGGGGAGAACATGCAAACTCCACACAGGGAGGCCGGAGCTGGAATCGAACCCGGTACCTCTGCACTGTGAAGCCGACGTGCTAACCACTGGACTACCGGGCCGCCCATGTATATGCAGAACCCTCAAGCTTCCTGGCCTTTGGTAGAGGACCCGAGCTGAATGAGGGACGGACACCACCCGAGGGGTGAGATGAAGATTTTTTTTTTTTTAAAGAGAGATAGAGAGAGAGACAGAGATATACTGTAGATATACTTATATATACAGTAGATAGATCGATAGATTGATAGATAGATAGATAGCATCGCTGATGGTGTAGTGATACACTCGCCTGACGTGTTTATGGGCAGCATGGGATCCGTTCCCACTCCGTGACGGTGTGGATGTGAGCGTAAATGGTCATTTGTCTCTGTATGTGCCCTGCAACTGACTGGCGACCAGTTCAGGGTGTTGTCTGCCTTTTGCTTGTCAGCTGGGATAACGACTCCGCGACCCTCTTCAGGATAAGCGGTGTTGAAAATGGATGGATATATCATAGCACTCAACAGTATTCCATGCATCCACCATCCATTTTCTGATCCACTTGATCCTCACGAGGGTCGCGGGGCATGCTGCAGCCTATCCGAGCTCTCTTCTGGCAGTAGGCGGGGGACACCCTGAACCGGTTGCCAGCCAATTGCAGGGCACACAAAGACGAACAACCATCCGCGCACACACTCACACCTAGGGACAATTTTGGGTCTTCATTCAACCTGCCATGCATGTTTTTGGAATGTGGGAGAAAACCGGGGAAAATCCACGTAGGCCTCAACAGTACCATTTAATAATAAAACCACAATAATGCCATAATTAATCAGGATGTAGACAATAAAACAGTTTATGCCAATATTTTTCATGCTTTGATTCAATAGTTAATGTTGAAATCCTTCGAGGCCACGAGGATGCAATCTACTGTGCTCAATTTGATGGTGGAATGTGAAGATGAAAGCTGCAGTTGCAGACCACTGTTAAATTCTGTTTGCATGCGTTGCTGCACAGCTTGTATTTAAATGTCTGTTGTTTAAAACTACACTGATGCAAGTTTTGTCAATGTGAGGCGTTTCATATTGCGTGTTATGTTTTATCAATTGGATAATTCCAAATCATAAAATTATCTTAATCACTGCTTGCAATGTCGGACAAAATAATGTAGACTGATGGTTTGTATCTTGAAAAACTCATAAGGTCTGTCACTTGAAAGTTTATGTATATGTTTAATATATTTTCTCAATTGAAATGAATTCCAACAACTTAAATATATTTAATATACATTTCTCTAACGTGCTATGATTGTCCACATATCTACAATAACCAGTTCAAAGCAAGTAAGCTGGTGACATCATAACTGGTTCAAAGCATTTCAATACAGTCAAAATGTGCGGATTAATGTTGAATTATAATTACATGAACGATTCAATCTGTTCACCCTGTGACAATTACAGTGTATCAACCGCTTCCGCAGAGTGAACAGCTAATTGTACTACTTGTGCTGACGTACTACTCCCACAGCACACGACTTGCATACCTTTGACAACGCATTAGTGACAGTAAAAACAGTAATTGCCATCGACAATCTATAAATGTATGTGCCAGAAAGACAATCTACACTGTATGGCAATTTAGTGGCAACCTCCCACTGTAATGCAGTTTCGAGCATGCAGTGTCAAGAATCAACTCCTTCCTGGATCACTGCTCTACGATTTTAGAGCACAACATTGGCAAAACCAACCATCCAGAGTCGACTGACACAACCAGCTGAAATCCAGGTGTGCCTTTGCTATACATACTGTACATGTGCTTAATGACCGGACTCACCAAGTGCTGACTTTCACCTATAATTACTTGTGCCGGATTGCGAGGGGCTACCATTACCGCTATTACTCGTCAGTCAAAGTACCACTACAAAGGAAAATGAAAAGGATCAATGTCAGTAGTCCGACTCGTCTGATAGCTCTCCCTGCTGCGTCCAGTGCTTCCTTCTCTTCTTCCGTTTCCTCTTCCTCTCCCCCATCAGCATGGCGGCCAGCACCGTTATGACCACAGTGACGGTGATGATGAGCACTGTGACTGTTTCGGCAATGCACAGTTCCGTATCCACCTGGATCAGCCGGATGTTACGCAACGCTGTGGGCTGTGCGCACGTCAGGTTGTAGTAGTCATCCAGGAAGAGTCTCTGGATGCTGCTCAGCTTCCCGAAAACTCTCTGCAGGTCACAGTCACAATTCCAGGGGTTTCCCTCCAGCAGGATGTGGGTGCTGTATGTGTGAATGCTCAGGAAGGTCTTGAAGTATATGCTGGTCAGCCGGTTGTTGGCCAGGTTGAGGAGGGTCATGCTGGTGAGCGGCTTGAAGATGCCCGCCTGTGTCTCATTGATGTGGTTGCCGGCCAAGTTGAGGAGCTCCAGCGAGCGCAGCATGGAGAAGATGCCATTGTTCAGAGAAGTCAGCCGGTTGCCCTCCAGGTGCAGATGTCGCAAGCTGCTCATGGAGGCGAACGACCTGACCTGGATGTTGCGGATGCTGTTGCCACTAAGGTTTAACTTCTGCAGGCTTTCCAGGTGCGTGAAGCTGCTGCTGTCCAGGCTGCTCAGTGAGTTGTGAGCCAACTGCAGTTCCCGCAGGAAGGCCAAACCCATTGAGAAACCCTTGTCCAGAGTGGCGATGCGGTTCCAGCTGAGGTCCAGCTTCTGCAGGAACTCCAGCTGTGAGAAGGCGCCATCTTGCACCACGCTGATGTTATTGTTCTGCAAGAGGAGCACACGCAGCTTGCGGTTCTTGTTGAATGAGCGCTCAGGGATGACGACGATGCGATTGTGCGACACGTCCAATAGTTCAGTGTTGGATGGGATCCTGCCAGGCAGCTCGGTGAAGAAGGCTCGTGAGCAGATGGTGAACCTCAGATCACCACGACAATCACAACCCAGCTCGCACCAGTTGCTGTGAGAGCGCGAGGATGCAGCTGACACAGCCAGCAGAATGAAGAGGAACTCCCTCATGGTTCTGGACACTCACACTGGCAAAAGAAAACAATATTTAATACATACAACTGACTTTGAAGATGTGCTAACCACAACTGTGTTTGTCAGGTAAGATGAAAATAACTGAACATTAAGATCATAGAAGTATTACATATTAATGGTCTAATTGTGCTACAGTAACATTTGTATAATCTTTTGGACTGTTTTTTTGTCTTACGTACAGCTGCTTCTCTTCTTCCGACCGCCGTCGACATCCAGCAGGCAGCAGGTGGAAACTAGACATGCTGCAAGTCAGGGAGGTGGGCGGTCACTTGGATGGAAATCCTAATGAGGGACACTACAAAGAGGATGGGAAGATGGAAAGACACACAGCAGTGAGGGGAGGAGAGCTTGTCAATTATTTACCAGGCCATGGGGGGGCGGGCCAAGCTGTGGGTGAGGGAGGAGGAGGAGGGAGGGTAAGTAATTGATGGCAGAGTGAGTCGCAGAGCAGAATTAGAAGGCCTTACTCAGTGGATTGCAAGAAGCTCTTAATCTCCACCATTTCATGGAACATATGTGCAGAAATCTCCCTCCTATGAGGACTTTGCATGCAGATGCAAGCGAAACTAAAACAAAGCTTTTTCTCAAAAATAAATGAAGAAATAGAAAAGAAACTAACTGAATTGAAAAAAGGAAAAAAAGTCTAAATGTGATCAAAACTATAACCGTGATGAAAAATCCATTGGTCTAAATTGTCCATGACTGTGAATGAAAGGTTGTTTGTGTACATTGACTGGGTACTAGTTGATGGTGTATCTTGCCTCTCGCCCAAATTCAGCTGGTATCAGCCACAGCTGCTCTGTGACCGTACTGAAGACAGACGCTCCAGAAAATAAACAGTCAACAAATACGGCAACAGTCCAAAATCACGTTCTTTCGGAAAATTCCATTCATTGATTTTCTGCTCCGCTTTATGCTCACAAGGATCTCGGGGGTTGCTGGATCCTATCCCAGCTGTCTTGAGGCAGTAGGCGGGGGACACCCTGAACTGGTTGCCAGCCGATCGCAAAAGGCATAGAGGAACGACTATCGGCGCTCACAATCACACCTAGGGCCAATTTAGAGCGTTTCATTGGCCTGCCATGCATATTTTTGGAATGTGGGAGAAAACCGAAGTACCCGGAGAAAACCCACGCAGGCGCGGGCAGAACATTGAAACTCCACCGAGAAAGTCTGGAGCCAGGATCAAACCCAGCTCCTCTGCACCATGAGGCGGGTGTGCTAACCAGTTGCCACCTTCTTTAGGAAAATTGTTAACTGCACATTTTTTGTAGGTCTGAATAGTTGATTCTAGATGTGGTTGTGCCTGGGGAACACTGTTGCAATTCCTCCACGCTTTGACGCCCCTGGCAGCGGGTCCAGATGTCATATTGTTTACTCTCATCTGTCAGATGAGGCAGAATGTATCAGATAAATTGCTAGCAGACCTGTTGGTCACCGACAGAACGATTACATTAATACCATCCAAATCCGTGTGCCAGATAAAGCGTTCTGTCGCCATGTGGAGTTCTATCTCGTACTTGAACACATGTTCACGTTGGCCTTTAGCTAGTAACAGCTGAGGCACCTAATGAGGAAGACTCGTTTTCAATACCATTCGCTATCATTCTTTTGCCTTTTTACACCTTGCCCATTTCTGCATTGATTCAAACCATTTTAATTTCACCACCTCATTTCGGACATCCTTGCAATCATTTTCAGCTTTCTCTAAATTCACATTTTCACATTTTACACACACACACACACACACACACACACACACACACACACACACACACACACACACACACACACACACACACACACACACACACACACTCACGAAACAAGTTCTCCATTATTCTCATTCCAGCTTTAAACTGTTAGCTCATTTGAGAACATGACAGGACCTATTTTTCCATATACCAATAATTCCCAGTTTATCAAACTTCAACAATTTTCACAATAAAAGTTATATCCTTGCATCCATCCACCCATCCATTATATGAGCCGTTGATCCTAACGGGGATCACGGGTGTGCTGGAGCCTATCCCAGCAGGCTCCGCGCAATAGGCCGAGTACACCCTGAACTAGTTGTCAGCCAATTGCAGGGCACACTTAGACATCCACGCTCATACTCACACTTAGGGACAGTTTAAAGTGTTCCATTCAGATGCCATGCATGTTTTTGGAATGTGGGGGGAGAAACTATAGTACCCGGAGAAAACCCACGCAGGCAGGAGAAGATGCAAACTTCACGCAGGAAGGCCATAGCCGGAATCGCATCCTGCAACTCTGCACTGTGAAGCCGACGCGCAAATCAGTTGACCACCGGACCGCCCCAGTTTATTATTCACAGGCAATTTATACACAAAATGGATTCTCGAGTTTTCTTCACTTCCCTAACAAAATCAAAAATATTTTTTGCGGACTTCTATTTGTAATGAGGAGAAGGAAGCAGGATACGTGCAACAGCAGCGATCGGGTATCTGCGGGGTTCCAGTTTCACAGAGTCAGCCTGAATACAATGAGCACAATGTCACTCCTTCAGTTACCTGCCAGGCAATGACAGAGTTCCAGTGTCCGAAAACAAAATAACATATTCTGTTCTACTGCTGCATTTGGGTCAGTCAGGAAGCGCTTCTGTTGTCCAAGAGGCAACTTGTCAAAGTACAACCAAAAATAGGAGAAACACAATCATGAAAGTATTTGATTGTTGAGTACATCATGCCTCTCGCTTCCAGAGAGGAGCAGGATTAAAGGAAAACACGAATCAAGACGTTAATCCACACATTGAAGGATTAGATCTGTGTTCTTCTACTTTGGAACATTGTACTCTACATATCTTAATCTACATCATTTTCACACTGCAGCTGGGTGGCACTTTCTATTTCACTGCTTCCCATTGACAGACAAGTGAACGTATCATGCCACTTTCAATTGTTCAGTAAAACGGTGAAAATGAGATTAGCATGTACATTTATGCTCACAGTTGTCATGTATGCATATATTCTTCTTCTTCTCTTAGCTAAACACATAATCAGATCAAAAAAAAAACCCTGAGTTGAGACGCTAATGAACATTGATAAGGATTTGCCATTTCTCTCTGTGTGTCACGATTCGGTTTAGGGACCAACATGTGGCACTCTAGGGCTCCCCTGGCAGCTGCACACCTGTTGGTCGTAGGTAATCAGGCCTATAAAAGGACTCCTGCCCGAACACTCAGTGTCGGGTCATTATTGCTTTTGCTACTGTAATGTTTGTTTGAGTCATGTTTTGGTTGCTGTTATGTTTTATCTTCAGTCATGATTTTTGTTTGCTCCTTTGGACTTTGCTTAGGATTTAGTTTTCTATGTTTTATCAATACACATCTTCAAATACACCCTGCTCCTCTCTCCTGCCTGCTTTTTGGGGTCCACCACCACCTTGCTATGTGACACTGTGTCAGCATGCTGTTTCCTATACAAACCGATACAATGACAATATGCCAACAAAGTGTATGCTAAATGATGCAAGGCAACAACAACCTGATAAGAGAAAGTGCCGAGGCAGACTGGTTCTCATTTTCGGTTATCCTGTGTCATCTGTGTGTTGTGACCTGTGGGTATCTGCCTTACCGTACCATTTCAGATGACTTAAGTTTTCATATGTGTGAAAATCTACATATTTTCACCTTGGCAAAGGTGACGTATTTAGCTGTACACACTTTCTCCAAACAACGCAGCATTTATTACAATAGTCAATAAACACAACACAATGTCACTGTTCAACGTTTTCTTCGCAAAGCACTGTGAAGTGTACTAGTGGCCAGCAGGGGACGCAAAGATCCTGTTTTAAAATCGGAGAAGATTGGGGGCTGCTAAAGCTGAAATGTACTTAATGTTGTTTCAGAATGTGAACTTTTTAAATTTAAGTAGTTAGTATACAATTAAAAAATATTTTTATTGTACCTTTTAAAGAGACAGCACTGAAGCAATGACACACAAGATAAGGGCAGTGAGTGTTCAGAGTAAGAGTATACATATATGATGCCCTCAAAATATCTCAAACATTCATTTATGTTTAAAAAAAACCCCACAACGTATCCAAAATTGAGACCAATTAGCCATTTTCCCTCACAGGTATCCTGTGGCTCACAAGGTTTCTTGAGGAAATGAGGCGGAGGCGCATTACATTATTGCGAAATAAATGTGTACAAAATATATGAAGTGTACTAACTTTTGTGAGGTGCTGTATTGAAAATAAATAGAACAATAACTTCACTGCATAAGGAGCGCCGCGCGGTGTTCTAATTCCAAACATGGCTGCCTTACAATAATGAGGTTTGGTTTGTATCCTGCGCTCTGGTCTTCCTGCATGGAGTTTGTCTTGGTGTTTTGTGGGTATTCTGGCTTCTCCCACATTCCCAAAACATTCACGTTAGCGAAACTGAAAGAAAATCACCAAGTAAATAAAATCAGAAAAACAATGAAAAATCAAGTCTTTGTCTCTTCTCTCAAACAGTATTAGCTTGTCCTGTGAATTTGAGAAACCACGCCCTGCTGAAAAATGGTTGTTCTCTTGTCCAGCAATTTTTTCAAAAACTACACATCCGGACATGTTTCGGCCACAAAATATCCAGCATATGCTTGATGACTCTGGTATCGTAGTAGTATAAAATAAGATAACCTTTATTTGTCCCACACTGGGGAAATTTGCAGTCTACAGCAGCAAAATTGGGGGGGGGGGGGGGGGGGAGAGAGAAAAAAAACGTATTTCATTGCACAAAATAAATGTAAATATATATATATTATAACATAAATAAACATACACACATACATCCATTTTCCATTCGTTTGTATATGTGTGCTCTGCAATTGGCTGGCAACCAGTTCAAGATGTCAGCCACCTACTGCCCAAAGACAGGCTCCAGCATGCCTGCGACCCTTGTGAGGATAAGCGGATTAGAAAATGGATGGATGGTCATAAAGTCTAGCAAGAAGGTATTCGGGATGGAGTGTGGACCCCTGGAGCTGTTTGCGCATGTGACAGACAGAGGTGTTAACAAAGCGGACAGTGACACAGTATGGTGCCTCCTTCATGCCCGCTCGACGCCTCTTCTCAAATTCAACCTGGCATCTCTGAGCCTGTAACAGGAAGTAGCTCGTGGTCGCATGGGTCACCACCGCAATGGGTCCAAAGACTGGACATCCTGCAGAAAATTCATTAGTGTCTATATTTGCGGTCCTGAACCCAATGTGCCCGCCATTGGACTGTTACATGTTCACCTCAACAAGTATAAAACCATTCCTTATTGAAATAATCATAACAGCCACTATCATGGCCACCGTCATCACTGTCATACTTTGTCGGTAGAGAGGTAGGTAGGTAGGGAGGTAGCTAGCTCGATAGATAGATCGATAGATCTTGATTAATGATTTCTGCGCCACCGCTGCCAAAAGAAAAAACTCAACAAAACAACAAAATTAAAACTGTGACTACTACACTGATGCTGCATTGTTATGATTGCAATACACTCCTTTTCCTACCCCACTCCTTCTTTGCTTGTTTGTCCAACATCTAGGTCAAGGTTGTGTGTTGAGAGGAGCACGAACGCGTAAACAAGAGCAGTTATTTTAGTCAGCTCAGTGTGTGATCGCCCTATGAGATGTCAGAGCTTTTAGGGGGATGGATGTGAGAGCTTTGGCAGCTTCCTAGAGAACAGAACCAGCGGTAGGGAAGGACACAGAAAAAAGAAAACACGCTTGAATTATTTAGTAAGATTGCAACAAAGTTGACACAACAAGGGACATCTGTCAAAAGTGTGAGACAAGCGCAGAAATGCATGTGGCTCAGGTTTACCTGTTGGTCCTTTGAAGACTTTAAAAGAAACATGTGATGTTATGTGATTGTTGATGAGTATTCAGTAAATTTCTGTAGTAACTTAATCTGAGGAATTTTGGAAACTAATTGGAAACGTTGGCCTGGTACATTGGTGGGTGGCGTCTCATCGCCGTACCCGATAGCAATGTGTGCCATTCGGTCCTAGCTTGCTCTTCGCACTGTTTCGTATCACTTGTGCCCATTTGATCTCCGTCCGGTTTAAGCCACAAAGACTGTCGGGTTGTTTGTGTTTTGAAAAGTGTCTATGGTCGTCTGCGCTGATTCTGTTTTTGCATTCATAAGGACAACTTTTTTGTCATTGCTGCTTTTCCTTGTTGTCAGTTGCTTATCAGAAACCTTTTCTCCACTTCTGAATGCGACAACCTGACCATCATCTGCTATGCTTAACAATACAACTGCTCTGATCCAAACTGTTTTGGCATGTTGAAATGGCGGACCAGGTGAAGATAGCCGCACACTGCGTATATAACTGGCAGGAGTATGGATGTAGGAGGGGTCAAATGTCAACCCACGTGGGAGAAGTGGGTTGGACTCACAAAAGTCCAAGCGGATTGATGGACTTTGTGAGTCATTGTGGATCTAAATTCTCACTGCTCCACTGACGTGTCAAATAGCAGCAAAACCAGTTCAGACTCTTTCGTGTTGTACAACAAGCCGTCGGGCAGTCGTGCCAAAAGCCTTCAGGCAGACGTTCAAAAAGGTCACACTCGAACACAACCCATTTGTACTCAGAGCTGAGTATGGGCTGATTTTAGGATGGATGGCTACATCTCGATATATCTAGATCTGTCTGAGTAAATACTGTACCGTATTAAGTCCCTCTTGGGAGAACACATTTCCAATAATAATATTTTCGGTGATCTGTGCCCTGCGACTGACTGCCGACCAGTTCAGGGTACAGTCGGCCTTACGCCCGCAATCAGCTGGGATAGGCTCCAGAAATTCCCTGTGACCCTCTTCAGGATAAGCGGTGTTGAAAATGGATGGATTTATGCATGGATAGATGGGATTTGTAATGATTTTTTTTTTGTCTCCAGCAGGTGGCAGAGGAGGGCTTCCCCTTCAGAATGCGAGCCTGCTGCACATTTCAATTAGCCATGTAGCCTGACAGGATCAAGTGAAAATGGTACAGCAAAAAACAACCTCTCCTCTCACATGAACACTTTGAGACAGTAATTCATGCCTTTGTCACATCCCGGCTGGATTACTGCAATGCCTTGTACTTTGGAGTCAGCCAGTCCTCCGTTAAGCGCCTTCAGCTGGTCCAGAATGCCGCTGCTCGCCTCTTGACTGGTACTCGTAAGAGGGAGCACATCACTCCTACTCTGGCATCCCTTCACTGGCTCCCCATTCATTTTAGAGTTATTTTCAAGATCTTCTTCTTTGTTTTCAAATCTCTGAATAATCTTGCGCCACCTTACCTCTCTGAGTTCATCCGCCCCTACACACCTGCCCGGCGCCTCAGGTCTGTGGACCAGACTTTGTTAGACGTACCAAGAACTAAACTGAGGCTTAGAGGGGATCGAGCTTTTCTGTTGCTGGTCCCTCCATCTGGAATGACCTCCCACTGAACATTCGCCAAGCCTCCTCGCTGCCCATCTTCAAAGTCCTCCTCAAAACTCACGTGTATTCTTTGGCATTCGACTCAGCATGACTTAGATTTGTTCTTGATTTTACTGTTTGGTGCTTTCTACCGCCTTTATTACCGATTCGTCTTACTGTTTATTGTGTATGTTAAATCGCTCCATGTACAGCACTTTGTATGCAGCGATGGCTGTTTGAAAGTGTTCTATAAATACTGTTGACTTGACTTGACTTGACAAAAAAAGAACGGTACGGAGCCCTGTAGTGTTCATGTAATTGATGCATAATTTCAGCCTCTATTGATGGACTAAACCAGTGTTATTCAAATACGAAGCTTAAAAGCCCTCATTTTTTCCCCTTTTTTGAGGCAAAGAGCTATTTCATTGAGGCCAGTCAGGCTACGTGCAGTGACACTGTAATATTCAAAAAGATATGGCCTCTTCATTCAAAACAACAAAAATAAAAACTAAACACCTGTGTTCCATTCTGACCAATTAAAATATTACACAGTTAACAAAACACTCCCTCTGTAACTATAGTTTTTGTTCTGAGGGGCAAAGCGCAGCACTTGTGGTGGGAGAATGCCGCTGACTCAGTGATGTCACACGGTAGCTTTCATGAAGCAAAACACTCGGACGATGCTTTCCCGTGCAACAGGTAACAAAATCCTTACAGAATACTTGTATGGTGCTTCTCACTTTTGTCATTGATGCAAACAGGAATTTCAATATAAAACGCCTAAAATAACACTTTGGCGGACTTGACGATATTTTCAAAATTTCTTGACCAAACCCTTTCTACTTAAACTGTTCAGCTAATTCCTATACCTCAGAGAGGGCTTGATGTGTCCTTCATCCACATTTTTGACGCTGATTTAATAAATACTTTTACATTTTTCTAGCACATCAGGATTTTTAGGTATTTTCATTTGTTTTGAACTTTGACATATACACGCTTGCGTTGCCATGCATTGTAATTTATGATGTTTCAGAAAAAAAATCCACCTTGCTGCACAAAACCTTTAATTCATCAAGATTACTAAATGCATGACTCTACTGTATTACAGATTGTATTCTTCTGATTATGAAAACCTGATTTGCTAGGAAAAAAAATTGGGGCAGAACCAAAATCAAGGCAATAAAAATTCATCTGGAAAAGTTCACTTACATCGCTTATGAAATAAATTAGGTAAAAATTTGTTGACCATTGTTATTCATGTACTACAATACTTTCCTGTTTCGACAGGGCTTTGGCGGCCTCGTGTGGCATCTTAAGGGCCTTATTCAGAGCACAAAAACGGAAAGAGGTGATTTTTTCCACTGAATAGCTGGTCAGTTCCACAGAAAATAAACATTGTGAATTTGTGAATACTGAAGCATCACAAGGTGGGGATTAATGTATTTAATTCCTGCTGCAGTAGCATGTGCAATGAGCAGGAGGTCAAAGCTCAAACAGAATATGGGTTACAGCGAGGGGTGGAGTTGAGGTGGTGGGGGCGCTTCTGCCCTAAAAGCCTCACAGCTTATTCATGCTAGCCATTAGTGCAGTCTTTCAAGCTTCATGACAACGCGCACAGGTCGTCGCGCCACCGTCCCGACCTTTGCAAGACCATCATCTGCTGCAGTAGCAGCCATGGCGATAAATGAGAATGAATTGGACGGGCTCACATTCTAAATTGGACTTGATGTTGCTCAACAATTTGTCAGGTGATGTTAAGTACAAGCAAAGGTAGCACACACTTATTCTGTCCGCAGTGGCTGCGTACAGGAAGCTGAGAGGTGGAAGTGTGGGAGAATCTGCTTGCTGAATTGGATATAATGCACAGTGACATTTCGACGAATGCCGACAGGGTGTGTGCAGTCACAGGAGGGAAGACTCTTTACTGATGCACACTTGCACATTTATCAGCAATCCATTTCATTACGTTGACATACTTTATCCCTTTACCCCATTCTTTAATAAGATATCCTTTATTCGTCCCACACTGGGGAAATTTACAGCCTCCAGCAGCAAGAATGAACAATTCCTGCAATGACTGGGCCAATTTAGGTCTGAGACATTTTTATTGTCATTTTGAAAGACAACAGTTGATGTTTCCCGGGGCATAGCACCTACATGAGGGAAACATCCAGCCTTCCGATATGGAATTTGCATGTTCTACCCGTACCTGTGTGGGTTTTCTTCAGGTAATCTGGTTTCCTCCCACATTCCAAAAACATGCATGGTATGTTAATTTGAGACTCTATGATATAGAGTGAGGGACAATATTGAGTCGATAAGTGTGAATGCGAGTGCGAATGGTTGTTTGTCTATTTGTTCCCTACAATTGTCTGGCAACCAGTTTAGGATGTAACTACTGTCCAAAGTCACACCCGCGACCCTCGTGAGGATAAACGGCTCAGATAACGGATGAATGTATTTCTGGGAACTACAGTATAAGAATACAACAAGAGTTGTGAATGAGGTTTAGTGTTCGCTACTCGGAACGCAGCAACAAATTTTTCTCTGTGTCCATCTGAGTGGCCTGAAATCACTTAGATGGTTCTAGAAGGTGATTTAATATTTAATATTTGCCTTGTGGACACAGAACCCTGGTCAAGGCGTTGAATTTCAGAGAATGGCCTGCCACAGAACTCCTAAGGCTTCACAAGCACAGCTGCAATATGGCCAACGCACCAATGAAAAGGATCCCGACTCAGACAGATTTTGGCGGTTGCCATGGTAACGAGGTAAATTATCTCAGTCACCACATGAACATATTTGCTCTCAGCCTCTCCCAGCGGGCTTCGGCTGCAGGAGTCTGCAGCACCACAAAGCTAAAGTGGGACACAGAACATCTTGCTTGGGTGATTGATCATGTCACAAGAGTGCAAAGTGAACCGTCTGAAGACTGCGGGAGAAAGAAAACTCTCATAAATGATTCCGGGTGGCTCATTAAAGATGTAACATCTGCAGCGTTGTGCACTCAGCAGGTCGTAGGAGCTGCCAGCTCGCCCCTGAAAGTCATCTCATATTTTTCAAGAAGTGAGAGCAAACTGTGGTATTTGGGTCTATCTGAAGCTGCTGCCTCTGGAATCTGTGTTTGTTTGTTTGTTTTGGGATTGGTTGCGAGTTCACACGAATGCTGGTGCAAAAGGTCTTGCGCTGGGTGTTGTCTGCTTGTGCTAAAAGCATCCAAAGGTTGTCGGTGGCGTGCATCACTTCAGAAGGTGTATATAGTATAAGTGTGTGAAAAAGTCAACCCGAAATGCACACCAGGCACACCGGAACTAGCACATAGCCAACGGCCCAGTCGCCACGTACGCCAACTCTCCGTGTTTGTTTACATCTCCAACTTTAGGATGGACGGGTGGGTGTTGGTTATGTGGGCTGACAGGAAAAGTCCCGCGAGACGCAAGAGAAGGAGACATCAGTTCAAAGACAACAGCAGAGGTGTTTGGTTGTGATCGTACCAAACGTTTTATTTCCACATAGCTGAAAGACGATACGTTTTAGAAACGTAGTTATGATCATTTGATTGAGACAAAAGTAACGGTGATAGGCAATAGATCCTTGAAGAGTAAGCAGGACTTCATGCTTGCCAAAGTTGCTGTTAATCAGGTGAATGCTGGTGAAACTCACCTCACCTCTGTGGTAGTTCATTGTTACCATGGCAAAAAGCAAGACGCATACAAACCAGAATCATAAAATATAGATTTTTTTTCTATTATACGACTTGAGTGCGAGGTGATTCTTAAGATGTCTTTGTAAAACAACAACATACATTTACATGCAGAGCGCTACTTTTTTCAGCACATAATATGATTGTCTTGTTTCACTCAAAAGTACACGTTCCAAAACTGTTTTTATATAAAAACAAACAAAAATAATTTTACAAAAAACAAGAACACATCATTTAAATCATTTTGGGACATTCAACACTGAGTCACTGTTGACATGTTTCACATTTGGTTTGGAATTTGTGGTAAATGCTAAATGTTGCTAAGTCACTGTGTGCTCGTTTCAATGCGGATGATGAAAAACAAATTTCATCAGAATATTTATCAATAGACATGTATTGAACAGGCATATGAATGCAACAGTTTTGCTTTTGCTTCCATTCTTCCTGAGCAGACTTTCTACGTACAAGCGAGGCCTATTTCTCTCAAATATTTAAGGATTGTAAACCAGTCACCATCTGGTGTGTTTATTTAGTACACAGGCGTGCCTGACGTTGTCCACACTATAACGTGCACTTTAACTGTATTGTGGGATGTGCGGGACCTGGGGGGAGTTCTCAGTTGCACCATTCAATCACGGCCATCACTTCAACTTGCAAGAAGCTGTACACAATTCCTGAAAGCCGATAACTTCCCAGTTCTTAAATGGCCAGCGTACTCATGGAGCAGGTTTGGGATGCTCTGCATGGGCACATATGGCAGCGTGTTCCACTTCTTGCCAGCGTCCAGCAACTTCTCACAGCCATTGAACAGGTGTTGGCCAACATTCCATAGATGGCAATCAACAAATTCATCAACTCAATGTATAGGAGAAGCATTGCACTGCCTGAGGCAAAGATTGGTCACACCAGATCTTGACAGCTTCTCTGAAAACCCTCCACCCCGCTGACAATGGACTCCCCCCAATACAGTAAAGGTGCACTTTTTGGGGGCCCGTTTACTAGGAGCAATGTGAGGCACAGCGGTGCAGTATTCATGCTGTCAATATGCGTTTGATACGGCACGCCTGTGAGGGGGATTGGATTATTTCGGCAAAAGACAGATTTAGACACAGTTGTGAACAATATTCGAGGGGAAACTGGCTCTTTGTGTACTTAGGAAAGGCTTTGATCGTTGACTTCAGATCATAAAAATGTGGGTGAGAACTAAAGTGTTGCATTTATATTTTTGTTCGGTACATGTTCTGGTTAGCAGGTCTAAAGAACAAAAAAAGCTCACCATGGGGAATGTTATCCCTCTGAGTCAAGAGAACCACAAATTGGAGCCCCGACTTTGTCTATACATATTTCGCCATCTGCATTAAGTGTTAATCAGCAACAACAAGCCAGTAACTTCTCCACCCGGGAAAATGAAAATGCTTTTCTTGTGACATAACCGAGCTGCCATTTTTATGTCGGGAACATGAGGGACATTAATGAAGCGCACAACATGGTTGCAGTCCTCTGACGCAAAAATGCACGTGACAATTAATGTTGGGATGCTGCCATGTGTTGGGCTCCTTGCCAGCAGCAGGGAAAGGAAAAAGAAACAAATGTCAACAAACAATGTGATGCGCCAGCCGTACCCTGACATAGTGGCGACGTGCTGGCGTGTCTTTACGGAGGCATATTACTGCCACCCTAAGAAAGATCAGTAGTAGTGCAACAATGTAGTATAGTATATGTTTTTGATTCGGTACCTTCTTGTCAGAGTATAAATTCTGACTTCTGAGCGTCTGTGAGACCATCGGGGCACGAGTTTGGAAAATTGGCTGCCACCTCTCTGTCCCCGTTGGACATGAGAGAGGTCCGGATGAAGGTGGCATTGGAGGCATTGAGGAGGCAACCGTTTTCCAGCTGAAAACCACAAGAAAGTAGTCACACTGAGACGACAATGACTCCAGAATACAGCATCAGTCAAATGTCTCTGCGTTTAAAGGGCAATGCAAAACAGTTTCATGATGAAAACAAAAAAATGCACCCTGATAAGAACTCATTCATTGCTGTGGATGTTTACATTTCTCATCCAACAGGCATGTGTGATATGTTTGTCTGTGAAATTCAGGTTTGTAAACCACTGTAATGACTAGTAGGAGATAAAGATGTGTCTTTGTTGCATCAGTTATGAGAAAGGAAGAGAAATGCCAACATGTTGGAAGTCGGACCAGTTTAGGCACCTCACGCTCGAAAAGATATGTTCACAGTAGATATTTTAATGTCTGTGTTGCGATCGTGTGAAATGATGGCACAGTCCATTGCATGAATGGTGAACTTTGAGAAAAAAAATAGCCACATGGCATTCAATTTGGCACACTTCATAGCTGTATATCTGTAAAAAAAATATATATATATTTTACCTTCAAAAGTGAGTTGTTAGTCTTGGTTTTGAAATGGTATGGTTTGTGGTGTCACAAAAATTAAATACTGTAGACTAGCGTCAAAGTCACAGTTCTGCTTGACATTTATAATGACAGATTTTTGGTCAGAAACTGTTTTTGGTGGCACCATGTACCGATTACTAAAGAATGGAAAACTATCACAAAAAAACAACAACAAAATAAAACATTATTTTCCTGGAGAAACAAGTCTCTTTTTATTTTGTTTGCTTTGGTGCTTATAATGTTTCAAAATAAGATTCTGTAAATCTTGGAAAAAATGCTGGCAAAATGTCTGACAGTGAATGCACAGGGATAATTTCGGACTTTCTCCTATTTAAGACATGAATTTCCGAGATCCGTATTTATTTGTTAAATGCAGTCGTTCTAACCTTAATCACATGCATGCACTGTCTGATGATCCAATCCACACCACAACTCATATTACAAAGTCAGTGCTGAGAACGTGAATCATTCATAACAACCACCCAGATTTCTTCCCCCATCGTGAGGGAACTAATGACAGGCAAATAGTAAGTCAGCAGTGTGACTGTCAATGACCCTAAAAAATAACACCAGAGCCCTGTGAATTGATGTCTGCTGGGTCAGCCACCTTTGAGGCCAGCGGTGTCCCTTACTCTCTTGATTATTGTACACAATCTTTTTCCCTTCTCTCTTCTTCAGTCTGTGGTATTTCATGCTTAAACACTTCTATTGTACGGTGCTATCGGACAGCTTTTTGACTTTCTAAAAGATTTATGTACCGTATGTACATGAGAAAGACACCGCTGAAAGAGGGGCCTTTTTTTCTTTACACTGCATTTCTGGACACATCATCACATCACAGTTAACACAGAGCTTCATGCCTGAAGCTTGTATGTGCTGACTTTCTTGGACAGCAAAAGAATTCAATGAAATGCTCAAGCGTTGACTTTTGTCAAGTCTTTCCACTTGAGCCAAAAGAATACACCAACTCCATCGTTGTCTTTTTTTATGTTAAGAGACAACATGGAGCGAGAAAAGATCTATCTTTCAGATCAATACGCATCTAAAACAAAGTTCAGGTTTAACACAGCAGTCTTTGTCGCCCTTTCACGGACGCTTCATGCAACACTGTGCCAACCTCCATTTCCAAGATGGCCACACCCATGGAACCTCTTGCAAAAACAGAAATTGAGCTTCAAAGATTGTCAGACAACAGGGGTGCTCATCATTTTGGTGGAGTTCATAAAGAAGCACCTCAAGTTGTTTCTTGTTGCTCATTTGTTCCCTAAATCCAGCAACCTCATCTTGACCTTAAAGACAATGGCAAAAGCGAATAAAAACAGAGCTCCGGTGTTTGTTGTTATGTTGGAGTGAAATTATTAAATTCAGAATGCTGTCGGGAAAGGGAAAAAAAATTGCTCATTGAAATGAGTTGCCCGTCAGTACAATTGCTTCGGTGACGCCCCCACCGCCGCAGTCCACAGGCCCCCTCAAAAAAAAAATGTAAGTACAGAGATCTGCAGTGACACACTTGAATTGTGTGCACTTTTCATATTTTCATAAACCATGCGCACCTGCACACCACTTCACTTTATGTGCTCCCCATCTTAGTGGAAGTGAAAGTTTATTATAGTTCAGAAATTATAGTGACGGATTGGATGGACGTTGAGACTAATGTTGCACTCAATTCCCATTTGTTTCCGATACTGCTTACATCCAAATATCATAAGTCAATACGATCCAACTGCAAAATCACTATATCTGGCAAAATGCCTAATTCTGAGGAAAGACAATTTTTTTCTAAAAACACAACATCCAGAGGACTTAACCAATGGCATATAAATAACCAACACCTGAACATTTGTTGGCCTAAAGCAGGACAAAATCTCTGACCCGTTTGTACAAAAATGTGCAATTGATTTGTTGGAGTCTCACCTGATTGTGGTCATCCTGTCTTGCGCCGGCATTGTGGAACAGCCTGTAGGCCTCGAGCGAAGGCTGCGTCAGAGCCAAAATTTGCTGCAGTTCCAGAGCAGCACATTGAGCCACAACTGGCTGCGGAACTGGACTCTGGAGTTTGTGGGATTGCTGACCCTGCAGTGAGTGTGGCTGCACCAAGTGTTCGTCGTGACAAAAATCAGCGGTATTCAGTTCTGAGCCGTCCGCGTGCTGTGTGGTTGAGACTACAGGGTCAACCAATACATTATGAAAAAAAGCTGCGTGTTTACTGGAGCAACAGGTTCCGCCCAACATCTGGGACCTGGGTGAGAAAGTCTGGCTGTTTCTCTGCTGCCAGTGGTGACTTGGCTCCAGTGCTGAGATAACATCTTTGTTCTCCTCGTTGACAAGAGTTTGGTGAGTAGTGTGGGTGTCACAATGCTGGGCTTTCTCAGCCTTAAGCATCCAGCGGCTCTTACCAGAGAGGATGCTGGCATCGACACTTCCATAGGAAAACCGAAGCCCGCCTGCCTCGATGGGCAGCTGCTGCGTTTGCCCGCTAACGGACGGAATGGCAGGGGTAGCAGGCACACGGTGTGCTTGCATTTGCTGGGTAGAACTTGGAGCAATGTCTGGAAAAATGTCATTGAGTCCAAATCCAACTATGTCGCTGTGTTCTTCTTCATGAGATTCCATCTCCGATGACTCATGAATGTGGGACGTCATTTCATTGTTGGTGAGTTCACCAAATGTGGGGCCATTGCCGGAAACCATCTCTACCTGGATCATCTTCTCATCCAGCAGCAAAAGTTCCAGGTCTTCAGCATTCAAGCCAAGGTTCTCCAAGGCACAGAGGAGCTCGCTGTTGGAGCAACTTTCATCTCCATCCAGAGAAAGAGCGTCCAGGGTGGCTAGATCACACTTGGACTTTTCCCTGTTGCATCTTGCCTGCATCTGCCAGCTCTCGCCAAATCCAGCAGTCTCCTCTTGCTGTTTGCTAAAAGTACTGCAAGGGTGGGACTTGTGAGCCTCTGAATCTGGTTGACAGACGTAAGCAGACTGATCCTGGCTCATCAGTGCTTCCAGTAAGGACTTTGGATGTAGGTTCTCAGGGAAATTTTCCATTTTCCCCTTCTTGCATTTGGCTTTGCCCTTGAGAGTTTCGGGAAAGCCAAAGAGCGGGTTTCCAGTCTGATAGAGAAGTGCCTCGCCAGTGGCGAAGGTGAAAGGGAGGTGCATGGAGCGTTTCTTCAGGTGTTCCCCTCCTTCCTCATCTCTATTTGAAAGACAAACAATCAGCGAAAAATCTCCTGTCCCACTGTAAAAACAAGCGGACATCCTCCACTCACACCAGGGGCCTCTGTGTGGCAATGATGTAGTCCGGTTTGCCATCTCTGTAGACGAGGCGGGCGTTGGATTGGACCCATTTCCATCTGTTATCCTTGGTGAGCAACCGGAAGACGGTGAGGCCGCTCTCACCAGTCTTGATCACTAGAATCACATCAGAGAAAACGTTGACGATGGTATGGCTCTGCAACTAGCTCACATTCAAGAGCTTCCGGGCTCCAATCTCAGCTGCCTGTGTGGAGTGTGCATGTTCTCAACGTTCTTCCTACCTACAGTATGTCGCAAAAACATGGTTTTCGGTCATTTGAAGACTCTAAATTGCCCCTGGGCGTGAATGTGAACGTGAATGCATGTTTGTCAAAACATGCCTTGCGACTGGCTGGGGAGCAATCCAGAGCGTATCGCGCCTCTCACCCGAATTCAGCTGAGATACAGTCCAACTCACTGACTTCCTGCTCCCGTGGGAGATGTACATCCAACACAGCACTGCCGTTTTGACTTGTACTTCCTCTTTGTTGGATTAAATACTCAGACAATTTGGTGAATTGGAATTTCATTTGGATGCTTCACCTACAAACAATACAAGAACCAGGGATAAGAATATTCAATATTTTTTTCCTGATGAGGCTGCAAGTCCATAACTGGGCCTCGTCTATAAATTTCTTCCAGTATCAAGTCTTACTAAATGCTTCTACATGTGCATCATGGCCATCTTTTCTCCTTTTCTGTCCCCCCAAGTTAACCAAATAAGTATGTTGCCCTATTAAAAATAAACTTGACAAAAAAATAGAGCACATTCGGAAAGCAAATCATCTTGTTTTAAGGACTTTACCATGGATGACGGTTCCAACGTTTGATAGATCACATTTCAATATATCATAAGTCAATATGTTAACATTGTTACTGTAGAACTCCAGTAAATGTGCGCTGTTCCACCACTTATCAGATGAGATGAAGACAGATGGTCACTACGGTATCATTTTCTACTTTCTGCAATATTCCATGCACTAAAAAAAAAAAAGTAATAAATGAAATAGTGGTGGGAATCAGATGAGCTGAGGATATATACAGAAAGGTGGATGTTTGGTTCTCCGTAGTTGGTTGGATGTCTTTCACCATCACTTGGCTTGCTAAATGTGTATGTGTGGCTGTGTGTTTTTACAGGAGTGTTTGTCTTTGAATTTCCAGGTTCCACCATAGTCACACATTCTTACAGCGACTCCCAAATGTTGTTTTCATTTTTTTTTCAAGGTCCACTTCTTTTGTTCCTCAGTTATTTTTCTTAGAGTGTGTGTTCTGCTGTGGTGAATATTATGCTCTGAACTGTGAAAAATTCAGAACAATTTTTCTTCAGAGTTTTTCTTGAGTATCATTTTTTGTTTTACTGTACAACCAGCGAACCCCGTATAAAAATGAGGTCGAGGGCGAAACGTAGCTGTTGTTGGAGATTGAAATTCAGATTCGGCAAGTGATTTGGCAGTTAACCACTAACTTACTTCGGACATGATTTTCAGCACAGTGCAGCATGTCGGCAGCATGGATGAACTGGTATCCCGAACCTCGGACACGCAGCTCTGCCTCCGTATAACCCAGCACAATTTTACCCCTAAAAAACACAAACGTGGCACTCTCTACGTATGCGCAAAATGGCTCATTTGAAACACGAAAACATCAGCACCAACGCACATACTTTGCATCACAGGCCATGGGAGTGAAGTCCAATTTGTGCTTGGTTCTGAAGATCATGTTCTTTGTTCTGATTTCCAGGATAGACGGTGACTGCAGTGGTGCGGCGATGGCAAACAAGGCGAGCTGAAGAGGGCCACCTTGCTCATTGGGACTCCGCAGTCCACTCTGCCCGTGGAGGAATTTCAGTCGACCCTGGATGCTCAACGCCTGAAAGATGTGGAGACAACACAGCGTCTTCAGTGCCTCTTCTTCCACTTTCTGGCATCAGCATTGTTACTTATACTATTGGAAACTGTAAATGGAAATGTCTTCTCAATACTCTCCGTAAAACCACTGCCTCTTACTGAAAGTCCTTTTGATGTATTGCTTACTGGGCACCATATGAACGCAGAATGCCACTAGACACGTAGGGAATCTATAAGCAATGCGAGTGCGAAAGCAGCTGTTGTATCGTCTCTCTCGTCACTCAATTGTAGCTTCACTGCTACTGGCCACCAAGACCGAAAAACTGTAGCCAGCTAATGTAGATAATGTAGATAAAGTACCAAGTTCGAGTAACTAGTCTTTTTTTCCCCCATTCAGACTGTTTAGATTACACTCTGTTATAATTTATCTTATATATTATCATGCATATGGGGAAACACGAAGGACCATTCTTCAGATGAAAAGTAAATCATTGGCCTATTTGGACTACTTATTTTTTTTATGTTGCAGGATCTTTCAAAGGCTTGCAGTCACGCATAATTTTGTCCGCACCAAATCAATCTTAGCAGGATATATATTAGCAGTAGGCTCCAAAATACATTTAGACTCATTTATTCACCAAATATGCGATTGTGGATGGAGTCCTGGATGGCTGGTAGATGGCCATCATGTACCCGCCCTTCTGCAGGGAAATTATTCTTATAAAAGACAATGCTCATTCTCAAAAATGAGAACCACTTTTGAACTTCTATATATTGGTCAGCAGAGTCATTTAGAAAGGGTTATATTGACTACGTCAAGTCTTAATTGTTGACGTAAACTGATTTGGAGTATGCACCCACTCGGGCTGTGCCATATCTGCAACAATCCAATGAAATATGTACAAAAAAAACCCCCACATGGATAGATACCATATATTTTCAGGAATACTGTCCATTGGGAGCTTTTTCAACAGTTGCAAGCTTCTAAACACTTTCTCCTTCTTTTCGATACTCCGGAACACCTCATTCACTACTCGACACAGATGTACACACGCAGACACAGAGCGTCGGGTGTGCCGACAACCACCATGCCTTCCCAGCACCCCTCGACTGTTGGCGCTGCTTAATTGACCTTGGTGGGTTCAGGGGCTGTCGTGATGTCAGGAATCTGGTACTGAATAGCAGGAGGGATTATGAAAACAAAGCCATAGTGACCAGTAGATACAAGGAGAAAGCTGGTTTACTGCTCATGCAAACACTTTGGGAGGAAGGAGAGAAATGAAAATGAAATTGCACTCCTGCTCCAAGTTTTGGGTTACTTGCTTGCGATTTTGTCACAAGATGAGAACTCTGGAGATAGAGGTGGGGGTGGGGTGGGGGTGGGGTGGGGGGGGGGGCTGTTCTTTTTTGCATTAGCGCTGCATAATTTATTTTTGTTTAGTAGTTTGGTTGTTTTTTTTTAATCATTTTGTATTCTATTCCTTCTTCTTGATCCATTTGGAGTGCACCCTATTTCCATATAACACAATGACAGAGGTTAATTTATTTCACCCATTTCCATATTGTATCCAATGGTTGCTCATTTTCCAATTTAGGATAGTCATCGGCATCTCTGGAATTAGTGACTATGACAAAGCAAATTCTCCATGCGCTCTCATATGATGCGGGGGTGGGTGGATTAAAGGAGATTACAGGGGTAATCCACGATGTTTTATCTTCAGTAGACTTGATTATTGTAACAGTCTGACTGGACTCCCTCAAAAGGGCAAAAAACAGCTGCATGTTGCAGCTCTGACCAGAACAAATTGAGCAGAACATATTAATCGAGTCCTAAAGGCTTTACACTGGCTCTCAATCATCTGTAGAACATTCAAAATTTTGCTACTGGTTTATAAATCACTGAATGTTTTGGTCCGGATTACACTTAAGTAATGCTTATTGAAGATAAACTCAGTTGGGCTCAGATGTGCAGACTTGGGTCAATCACTGGAGCCCAGAGTTCAAAGCAAACAGAGTGAAGCTGCATTTAGCTGTTCTGCTGCACGCAAGTAAAATGCCAACAGAATTTCACAGTACGGTCTATTGGTAATTTTGGTAACGTAGTTTTATTTTTGTTTACCTTTAAGTGTATCAAAAGTTATTAAAGTCCGCTGTTAAGGAGTTTCAACGTTGCTGGCTGATCTTTTAGGAATTTGGGTCAGATACTTTTGTTTTCTCTGCTTTTGAACGTTTGTGAGCTGTTGTGTTTGTAAATACTATTAAGTGGTGTGTCTTGAAGCACATTGGGTTGCCTGGTGTATCAAATGTGCCTTTCCTTTCCTAACTGTCCTGAAAACACAGTAAGCCTTTGAAATGCATTCATTAAAAGACACCGAAAGTAACATTCAGTCATGAAATCTCACCAAGTAGCCAGAAGAATTGTCCAGTAGGCAGCGGAAGCGGCAAACAAAGCTTCTCTCAAAGAAGGAAGAATTTTCCGGAGGAAGCTCATCAGGGTTGTACCTCACCGGGTATGAGGGAGCTGACTCGCCGTCTACTTGTGGAAATGTGTTACCACAAGATAGAAGATGCTGAAAAGATTGTCCTTGACCTAGGTGCGTGCATTAACTGCTGACATGAAGGTAAGTGGACGTGATGTGTATCCGGGAAGACTGGGTGGGGCATATTTCCACTTTTGAGCTAATGCCACCTTTTTTGTCCTCCAATTAGATTCATCAGAAGCAGCAAAATGACTTGCGACAACCTGAGCGTGTTTGGGATTTTTTGTGGGTCAGTGGAGTTATTTAAAGGCAACAGGAGCTTTCTCTCAAAAAATGTTTTCCTTGGCTCTATGGTCTAGTGCTTATGTGGGCTTCCCTTGATCTCTTAATGTGTGAGGTATGTGCTCCTAATTTGCCCCCAAATGTGTAATGTCTTGAGACAACTCTTATTGTGATTATCGATATAAAACAAAGTAAATTGGAATGAAGTCAAAGAGACCTCGCCGAGTCAAACAGTGGGTGCCAAACCTGCTGCAGTGTCCGAGGGGGATCCAAAGCTGTCGGGAGGGTTGAGCGCCCAATGCAGGTTCCTCTTGAACTCTTGCTGGTCTTCAGTGTGAATCATCTCCAACACACTGTGGTGCATCACGTCCGTCTGATAGGAAAAACACCACAAAAGAGGACTTGTAGTCTGAAATTTAAAAGGAAATAGAAAAATGACGTGTGTGTGTGTGTGCGTGCGCATAGTGCAAGAGTGACGCATATGAATAATTTTATAATCCCGCTAGTCAAAATTACATTAGACTAAACTGTGGACCAGTCTTTGTTAGAAGTACCAAGAACTAAACTGAGGCTCAGAGGGGATCGAGCCTTTTCTGTTGCTGGTCCCTCTCTCTGGAATGACCTCCCACTGAACATTTGGCAAGCCTCCTCGCTGCCCATCTTCAAAGCCCTCATCAAAACTCACTTGTATTCTTTGGCGTTTGACTCAGCATGACTTAGATTTGTTCTTGGTTTTACTGTTTGTTGCTTTCTACCGCCTTTATTACCGATTTGTCTTACTGTTTATTGTGCATGTTAAATTGCTCCATGTACAGCACTTTGTATGCAGCGATGGCTGTTTGAAAGTGCTCTATAATGACTGTTGACTTGACTTAAATTAGCTCCTTCAGTATGTATGTATGTTTTCGACCTGAGGTAGGCGCTACCGTCAAATTGTAAAAACTTGACAGACAGTTCATATTAATTTTTTGAAAACATAAGCATACTGGATTTTGCCAAGTGTCATCCCTTGCGTCTCATGGCTGATCGTGTACCTGATGGAAGCCGAGGTAATCATGGATGGTATGAGAGCAGTAAAAGATGATTCCCTCTGCTGTGATGACCAGGACAAATCCACTCAGAGCCTGCAGGGACAACAAAACTAGCGCAGATGAGAAAACGGAACATTTTCGTTCCCCCGGGGAATGTGTGATGTTTGACAGTGCTTAAACTAGATGTTATTTCCCATAAACTGTTATTGTCAAGTTAAAAAAAGCATCTTCTGATTTTGTGTAGCATAAGAAAATAAAGAAATGACAAGTCTCAACAATTAGTTTGATTGAGGATTCACATCAGCAAAATTTGTTGACGTAGCCTACAGCTCACAGCAAATGCTGTAAAAATTTATTTGCTCTGGCCTGCATTTGACAAGTGAAAAAAAAAATCAAATGACTGTCAGTGTCAACATTTAATGTTCATGTGACCCTGCACCTGATTGTGGAAGCATTTCTGCTTGTGTGAACTACTTTCAAATCAATACTTGCGTGAGCGCACAATGGCAGCAATCTCTGCCTTCAACTGATTTCTGAATCTTGAAACATTTGTTTTGGGCATTCAAGTAGGATGGTTTAGAAGATTACCAACTGAATTTAGAAGCTGAGTTCAAGTGTGCTCCAAGCTCCTTGGGAGTGTTTTCATTTTAGATTTGCATTTGTCTTCTCGTCCCGTTCAGTGAATGTTTCAAAGTGCATCCGTGAAGGTGCCCCCTCCAAGTCACTTGAACAATGCAAAGCAAAACAAAAAAACAAAAAAAGACCAAACGACTGCTTGTGACTCGATTAACTTGTAAACTGGGGCACTTGTAAATTACGGTTCCAAAGTATTTTTCAATACATTTACCTGGAGCAGCAGTTCCCCTTCTGGCATACACTGGGCTGTCTGTTCTGGCACCTCACTATCATGGTCGTCAGTAATTTTGCTCACACCATTAGAAAGATGTTTGTTTGATGTCACTTGAGAGAAGAGAAAAGAAGATGAAGGCTGAGGGCTATTTTGTCACTTGAATATCAGATTGTAAAATTGCAGGAGGAATATCACAAAGACTGAATCCAGGGAAACCCGAGAGAACAGCAACAGCATGAGGCAACAGGGAAAAACCGGCAGGAGGAAGACGACAACACTTGCAGGTGTCACGTAGCGAGGTGGTGGTGGACCCCAAAAAGCAGGCAGGAGGGAGACCCCTTCAGCCACCACAATACTCGGGTGTGAGCTACATGAGTCAAGAGTTGAAAAGTGGGTTCTCGTGCCCCCGCCCCAATCCACAAAGTCTGTAAAGTGGTGTGAGTGGATTATCTTGCTGTGTTTTTACTCCCCAAAGCTTTCATCTCCTCCTCCCATCTCCTCAGACCTACATTACTGTGTGTCTGCGATTTATGGGAGGGAGGTCATCTCATGGCCACAGGCTAGCAGGCTGACCTACAATCCATTTAAGAGTGCATTTCACACACTGTGATGAACTCGGGGTTATGCAAGGGTGATGCACTTGCTCTGGAGAAAGACAGAAATGGGGACTGACCTCCTGCTGGTTTCTGCAGTGTCAGATTATTTCTTTGGGCACTCCCCCCCCCCCCTCCAAAAAATGTGTATGGTAGGTTGATTGAACACTCCAAATTGTCCCAAGGTGCGACTGTGAGTGCGATTGGTTGTTTGTCTATGTGTGCCAAGCAATTTACTGGCAACTGGTTCAGGTTCCACCCTGACTACTGCCCGAAGACGGCTGGTATAGGCTCCAGCACGGCTGCGTCCCTCTTGAAGACAAATGTCTCAGATAATGGATGGATGTTTCCAGTCCAACTCGAGACAAAATCATTTGTATGTAAGGTAACACGCGAAATGGCAAATAGTGAAAATCCACGTATAATGTATGCCCATTGAAATGCATTGGGGGGAAGTGAGAGGGGGGCTAAAAATCCTGAAAAAAACACTGTTAAACCTTCTTTTTGCATAAATAAATGAACTGTTTGGAGTTTCATACCTGAAAAGAATGTCTTGGCCTGAATGTAGCTGGCACTAAGCCTTAAAATGGACAGCTTGTCTAGGCTTGAGATGACATCCTCAGGGAAGGGCAGCAAGCTGGCCAGCCTGTCCAGCTCTAAGTTTAGACGGTCCCGATGCCGCTTGGATGGGTTGGACTTGTGCACTTCTGGTGTGGTAAGTTTGGCTCTGGTTATGAGTGAGAGGATACCAAGAACTTTAAATCGCAACTGAGACACAATGTTTGCAATTCATTTGTGTGAACACTAGAAAGTGTTCATGCATACAAGTTAATCTCCACCAAAAGTCTTGAGTAGTAACCCCACTTCTTTAACATTGAATTTATTCCAAATTTCTCCTCTGATTCAAACCATTGAAAATATTTGAAAAATTGATGACGGTAGGTATTAGTTTCCAGGAATCAACACATTTTACCAAAAACACATCATTGAAATTAATGAGGCATTCAATAAAAGAAGTTCTTTTGCATTCCCATTCCGTACCTTGACTCAGTAAAAAGGAGGAAAATACAGTAAATGCAAATAATCAAATCAACATGAAAAGTTTCAATGAGCTTCTGATTCCCATTGTATTTTGTAACCCTAAAATTTAGTTGAAGTGAACATGTGCCGAGGGGCGTTCAGTGATCATGTGTGGCGAAATTGTGCAATTTCACCATCACCACAGCATGTGTGCCAGTGGTGTATGGCGACAGGCATAATAATTACATAGAGGCAAGAAAAAACATAATCGACACATGTATACAGTTTTTTGGTGACGTTTATTTTTATTATTTTTTTGTGGTGTGCCGCAGTATATTTCAAATGTAAAATAAATGTGTCTTGGGCAATAAAAATTGTGAAACACTGTCCGCCATTTTTTTTAAACATCAAGTTGAGCGAGTCTGGTGGTTGGCAACTCGGGCCCGAGAAAATCTCAGTCCTGCTTGCTTTCGAAGTGTCCCTCTTCCAACACGCCTGATTCAATTGATGAATTCAAAAGCAAACTCTGTAAAGGCCCGGTAGTGAATCAGGTATGTTGGAAGTAGTGATGTGTCGTTCGCGAACGAGCCGGCTCCAAGAGCCGGCTCTTTGAAGTGAACGATGGGATCCGGCTCCCACCTCATTGGGAGCCGGCTCCTCATTGGGGAGCCGGAGGGGAGGGTTACACACGCACGCACGCACGCACGCACGCACACACACGCTGCAGTTTAGAGAAGGGGGAGGGGTTAGAGAAGAGACACACACAGCAGCACACTGAGCAGCACGCGAACAAGACAGACGAGGAGACGAGAGAGCTAGTTAGTGAAAAAAAAACAACACGGTGGAAAGTGGAAAGGTGAGAAAATGGATAGGAAACGCAGTGAAATGTGGACTCATTTCAATGTAATCGATAGTTCAAAGGCAGCGTGTAGACTGTGCAAGGTTAAAATATCCCATAGATCAGGCTCCACAAATAACCTGCACAGGCACATCAGAAATGTCCACCCATCAGTACAATTTGAAGAGAAAAGACAAGCAAGGGAACCAGATATTAATGAAGGTGCTAGTGTGTCTGCAACTGTTGCTGCTGCTGCAATGTCACAACTGCCTAGATGTACAACCCAGAGCTCTATGAGCCACTTTATGCAAAAAGCTATAAAACCACCAAAACAGAACACATTTGACGAGGAACTGGGTAAAATGATTGCAAGGGATTTTCATCCATTTTGTGTTGGCTGTGTGTTGTCGCAACATCTGTCCCCTCAGAGAGAATCTTCTCCAAAACAGGGCAAATATTAACAGAGAGGAGAAACAGGATCAACCCCTCAAAGCTGAGGCACTTGGTTTTTCTTTATGCCAATCTTCGCTAAAGACAAGCTAAAACCTTTACCTGGATGCTGCTTTTTTTCTTTTTGTTTTACAATTTTTAATTTATAATTTGTTGTGTGGTGTTCAAAGCTTACTTATATTTTACTGTAAATAGTTAAAAGCTTATAAATATACACATTCAGAGATTGGAACTTTTTGACAACCTTGTTTTGAGATGGGTCTTTGTACTTTGTTTTTAATTTTTGTAGCACTCCATGTTGAGTATGTTCAGAAGAATATAAATAAAGTCATACAAATAATAAATATTTGATATGTCTATTTGTTGCATTAGTACTTCATTTTACACATAATATTACGTTATTTTTGGTATTAAATTAATTTAAGCAACAAAAAAAAACTGAGGAGCCATTTGGGAGCCGAAAGAACCGGCTCTTTTTAGGGAGCCGATCCAAAAGAGCCGGCTCTCTAAAAGGAGCCGGAATTCCCATCACTAGTTGGAAGAGGGACACGTCGAAAACAAGCAGGACAGCTGCTAAATGGACCGGAATTGCCTGGTCGGACGATAGGCGGGTCTTTAATTCATGACACACATTACCCTTTCTGAAGCGGTTTTCTTCTTTTGCGTCCCGCGTACATGTTGGCTCCAGTTTAGTCCCAGTGGAGCGGCACATCCACACATAGAGGAGAATTCCAGCCAGGCGGACTCGTAAACTTGTCCCACCACCATCCAACCGAACGGACGACAAGCACGTGAACAATGTTAAACTAGTTTTCCGAAGCAAAGATGTTGGGCTCGTAAAAAAACGAGCGACATCTGCAACGATCTGAAACGACTTCCTTTGACTCATTAACGTAAGCGTTCCTGGCTCCCGTCCCAGATGGACTCAGTTCTTATGAGGTATCAAAATAGCTGGAACGTCGTCCCCGGTCCTCTTCTCCTCCTCCCCTCATCACTGCCAGCCTCCTTCTCTAAAATCCTGAGGCAGCCGACCGGCTCGCAGTGGTCGACCCCGTTCAAGTAGACTGAAGTTGACGTGTGTGACAGAGCTGGGAGGAAGGGAGGGGGCGGTGTGTGTGAGGGGCGATCTCCTCAGCACCTCATGCTGTCTCCTCCTCATCTCGTCACCACCATTATTGCATCCCAACATTATTCCTTCACATCTTCATGCCCCTCCTCACTACCTTATCAATTCTCGTCACGTTTACTGTCCCTCAACCAACATAATGCCTTCACCACATCATTCCATCACCCCCATCATCTCCTTACCGCCTGTCATCAACCCTCACCTCATCATCCAGTCACCCCCTCATCCCATCTTCCCACCACTCTTCATCCCCTCATTCTTGTCCCTTCATCCCATCACCACCTCATCAGCTCGTCACCCCTCAACTCACCCTCGGTCCCTTCACTACCTGAGCGAGTCACTCCCTCAGCACTCTCAGGAGTCATTTCTAGGTTACAAATGAGCTGGTGGCCAGCCATCAAGAATTAAACTACAGAGAACAAACAAGCCACTGGGGCTTCCTGAAGATGAGCTACCTCCAGGAAGGAACATAGAATCAGTGCTTCGCCGTCTGTTTCCTAACAGCGGCTTCAGGCTGAGAGGGAACCACAGACTCAACGAAACAGCTCAGCTCAGATCAGATCACTCAACTGCATGCAGTTGAGGCTTCCTTCAAGCAAAAATAAACATTGCGCATCATTATACTGACATCCAGTGGACGCTGTTGCGCTACGCCATCACAAAAACAGGCACACCGTTTGTTTCCCTGGCAATCCCACAATTATTTGGTTTACTTTAGTTGATCAAGTTCTCTCCTTCCATAAGAACATTACAAAAATGAACAAACACGAAGCAGATTTTTTAAGGACCTCCGTGCCATATGCCCAATATTTATTGTGGCTACCGTTAAAAGATTCATACTCAAAGCACAAATAACATAACAACAGAAAAAGGATATGCATACTTACATGAATAGGGTGATGTACACAATGTGACAATATGCATTGATAAAACACACACACACACACACACACACACACACACACACACACACACGCACACACACACACACACACACACACACACACACACACACACACACGCACACACACACACACACACATCTCTTAATACATATAGGACATACATACATTCATTCATTCATTCATTCATTCATTCATCTTCCGACCCGCTTGATCGTCACTAGGGTCGTGGGGGGTGCTGGAGCCCATCCCAGCTGTCTCCGGGCAGTAGGCGGGGGACACCCTGAATCGGTTGCCAGCCAATCAGGGCACACAGAGACGAACAACCATCCACGCTCACACTCACACCTAGGGACAATTTAGAGTGTTCAATCAGCCTGCCACGCATGTTTTTTTTGGAATGTGGGAGGAAACCGGAGCACCCGGAGAAAACTCACACAGGCCCGGGGAGAACATGCAAACTCCACACAGGGAGGCCGGAGCTGGAATCGAACCCGCTACCTCTGCACTGTGAAGCCGACATGCTAACCACTGGACTACCGGGCCGCCGACATACATATACATTCACACAAATATAAACAAAGTAAATGCAGTACATATGGTACAAACGTCTATGCACACACGCAAACACACATACATACGCGTTACGGTTAATATACTGTATATGGGTTCTCTATCCAGGTTCACACCAACTTGTGTTTTTTTTCCCTTGGTTGGTGCAACAAATTTCCAGAAGGCGGTGTGAGATAAACCCAAAGTTGTTATGTTGCTCGCGATGGCTTCTTTAGTCGATTGGCATTTGTAAAATGCACATTAGCATTAAATAGAGGACCACAATGGAACACAATACAGAATATTTTTCCTATACACACCAGACAGAAGGCCTTAGGGACAGTCCACAGAAGGCAGATATCCACGATGAAACATGCGAGTTGCACACTTACGGACTGTTTGCGCCGATACCGCAATAATAATTTTTTTAAATGAGTCAAAACCCCAGCTCTGATTTCCATCACGGTTTAAAACTTCTTTGCCACTCACAGACAATAATTGTGAGCATTTCCACCTCATTTAAAGTAGAAAATAGCTGCCATTGTCATTTACTTCTGTGGGGAGACATGAATTAACCACAAAACAAACAGAGAAAAGATGAAGAGGATGGATTTTTGCTACAAAATGATGAGTGACAGCTTCACTTTTTTGTAATTATTCCAAAGGCTGACACACAGCTCCTGATACTCGTTATTTTCTGTTGAAATCCATGATTACAGTGAATAAAATATCCAGGAAGTAAAGAGAGCAAAGTAAAGGCAAGATATACTTGTGGTTCACTCCAGTCAAATCCTAATCAACTTTGTCATTTTAAGGCGTTGTCTTTGCTGCTCCCCACCAAAATAGAAAAAACAGATGACACGAATACAAATAAGTGAAGAATGATAGGGTGCTTCCAAAGGTTCATTTTACTGCTTAAAGTTGATCTCATGTTGGTTAGATGAAGCTTGTGCGCATGACCCTTTCGAGGGCTTGAAATGAATGAAGGCATGGTATGCTTCAATGAAACAAAGGAGCACATAGAATCATTTTATCCTTCGGAGATCTCAAGGAGAGTCAGTTGTGTGTGTTTGTCTGGGCGAGTTGGCAGTGGGCTGACATCAAGTTCCTCCATCAGACCTCAACTATTGAACAGTTGAAATGCTTCCATGAATCATCAACAAAAACATGCCAAGTCAGACGCTGCCGTCAAAAATGAACAGTGGAAAACAGAAGCTCAGCTTTGGTCAATTGGTTTGGAGTATATTTATGGTTCAAAGCATTTTCTAACCACTGACAGTAGATTTCTACAATACAATACAATACAATACAATACAATACAATACAATACAATACAATACAATACAATACAATACATGCTGATTTATATAGCGCTTTCACAACAGCGGCAGCTGTAACAAAGCGCTTTACAAAACAGTTAACATAAAGTAAAATAATAAACAAAACACATAACATAAAACACGGACATGACATTTCTAACATTGAAATGATAATAATTAAAATTATATATACAGTATATCTTTTAGATTGCCCATCATGGAATGCTATAAAAAGGTTGTGACAATTGGTCATCTGTATTGGACTAAATCATAATCCTTGACGCTTTCATCTTTTTGGTAGTAGCTCAATGCTCAGCTTTCACGATCCTGTGGTGATCGTATTTTTCAAAACGCAAATCAAACTCCAGGTGATCTTTCTTCTCATGCTTGATTACCCTGAGCTTTTTGTCCTTCTTGAAAGCACGTTTGTGGTTTTCCTGGTTTCGCAGACAGTTGCCTTTTCAGTTCATGTTCCTGTTTGTTCTCTGAGGAGCGGGAGTTCCCGTTGCGCAATGAGGCAAGGCCAGGACACCATTTCCGACAACTGAGTGGCTGATGAGCTGTGGAACAAGAATAATTAAAACCTCACTTCCAAAGTCAACAGTTAAGATGCTTTTCAATGACATGTGGTGTCTTTTTACCTGGTCACTGAGGTTCAGGTATGGCTGTTGTTGCATCGGCGGGTTCCGACTATCTGTGGTGATTTGGCAGGAAAGCGGCGCCGTATCCGAATTGAACATCAAATTGGACGCAGCCTGATAAAAGCCAGAGGGACTGGAAATATGACTGATGCTGTCTTTCAATCTTTGACAGGGCGCAGTCTGACTGACGTGCCCAACGTTCGCAGGCACAGAGTGGGGTGTGGTTTTGAACATACAACTGCTTGAAGCCATGACAGGTGCCCCTCCAATGCCGTGCTCAGCAGGAAAAGAAGTCCTGAACACCGGACTGTACGGTGCAGGGTCATGGTCCGCTGCAAGTCCTGGATTTCGCTGAAATTCTGACCAGCGGTTCACGCTCATTGGTCCGCTTGAAATTAGCTGCGTTTGCGGAAGCGGCTCTAGCTGCCAAGACTGTCTCTGATTCTGTCTGCCTTGAGTCGGAGGCACAAAGTGGCTGTGCATGCAGCTTGACTCTGCTGTGATCACTGGGCCCCCGGAAACATTACTCTGTGTGTCTCTATGGTTTGAGTTCTTTTGGTCACTCTGTAAACTAAACTCCGTTTGTGTTTGTGCATGGTGATCCACAGCCAGGTTAGGTGTCCTGCACTCATGGCAGTTCCGGTTTGGATGAACCATTTGGTTGGGATGAATCTGACTAGGTTGCCTGCACGACACAATTTCTTGGTTATTGTCCATGAATTTCGTCTGTATGCTCCTCGGTTTTTCCGTCTCGCGACATGAGTCCACTAAACGGGCGTCCAAGATCTTTGGAGGTCTACCAGTGTGGTCCTGGTCACCATGAAGGCGCGCAGGAAGGAAAAGTGCTTGCTGAGAGGAAATGGGATCTGCCACCGGAACGTTAAAACCGGAAGAACTCAGCTGAGGAAGACCAATGTGGGTCAGTTTCATCGTCCGCACAACCGCGGAGGGTTGTTCAGACATCTGCCCTTGACTGGGTAACAAATGGCCCTGAGGTTTTTGAGGCCAGATGAAGCTCTGCACCATACCGTGGTGAACAGGGCCACGGTTCCGGATGTTCAAAGTTTGGACGCAGGTTTCCAGCTGCTCGGGCACCTTCGGTGCAGCCTCGTTTTGGAGCTGCTCCTCCTCATATAAAAGGATGTCCTCAATGATCAAGTCGTTCAGGTCGTCGCCCAGGTCGTTGGTCCTCACCTTCAGAAGAGTGCTTTGCCAGCTCTTAAGCTCGTCGGGTGTCACATCCACCACATCTGCCAGCTCACCCTCCCCCAGGATCTGCTGCAGAGTCTCCATCACACCCTCGATTGTGTCCTCGGACCCGATCATGTTGTCAACAGCCGCTTTGGGTGAAAGGTGCTGCCAGGTATCTCCGGGAACACTGACTGTGGCGTGGGTGTCCTTAAAGGCAGTGTCATTAAGGGTGTTTAGCGTGTTGGCACTATTGTGCTGGCAGTAGACTGACTGGTCCTGGTTCAGTATGCAGCCCAGGAGTGAGTTTGGTCTGACTGAGTAGTTATCGAGCTTCCGCTGCTTTGCGGGGGAGCAAGCGTCAGGCACATCGACGGTTGGCGCCAGATCATACAAAAGCGACTCGCCAGTGGTAAAGCCGAACGACTGCTTCAGCCGATGGAGACGGAAGTGTTCCTCTCCTTCTTCGTTTCTGCAGCCAATAAAAGAGATAAACACCGTGACAATCTCGAGAACTCATTTAGAAGAGGTCCTACTTATCATGAAGGCATGCAAGCAGTGGCAACAAAAACAGGTCTAACAAGAGCCAAAGCCTCAAATCATGCTCTGTGGCAATTGTTATTTCATAATCTGGAAAGACTGTATCTATACAACATGTTGTTAAGGACACATCTTTGAAGGAACCTGTAAACAAGCGCTTTTAGGCTACAAATCATTCGCTGATCATGACAGCAAGGCAAGGCAACAAGAGATTTCCAAATCACTCTGACTTTGCGCCACAGTCCAAAGGTGTATATTTATCATGGCTTGCCCAAAGATAACTTAGCTCGACAAAGACTCCAGCCTCCCACATAGAGAATGCATTGTTGGAGATAGACAACATCTACGGCAACTTACGTCAAAGCTCTCTGCCGGGCCACAATGAAATCTGGTTTCCCTTCCTTGAAGACCAGACTGGCATTGGCCTGGACCCAGAGCCACATTCCCTTTTTAGTCAGCAGTCTGAAGACGGTAAAACCACTTTCTCCTGTTTTTATCACTGGACAAACACGAGAATTAGGTCCAAGTAATACCCTAAAAGTATATTTAAACCAGGGCAGTATAAAAATTCAGAACTGCTTTGAGAATGAATTTCAATTGAATTTGAATTGCGGTGGCAAACAGGAAGCGGAACTGCAATTGAAATTCAAATTGCAGAAAGTATAACTAAAATTCAAATATATTCATCATGCATAATTAAAGTGGATTTAACAATGAAGCTTTACAATCTTTACACAACATGAATTTCATCCAAATACTATGATACGGACTTTATGTACATAATACTTAATTGTGGTAGGTAGTAAAGTGCAGTAACTGTTGTTTTTTTAATTAACATTAAAAGTCTACTCAGGACAGATCGCGGAAATTGTAAAAACTATGACTCACTCCTGACGTGGTTGTCCGCACAGTACATCATGTCGGCAGCGTGGATGAAGCTGTAACCTGAACGCTTCATGCAGAGTTCGGCTTCGCTGTAACCCAGAACCACCTTTCCCCTGAAAAGAATGCGCAAACCCCCATCACTGTCTGCCCGCTCCGAGCACAACTGTGTACTTGAGTTCATTGGATTGGAAATCCCAAATCCGACCCTCTACCTGGTGTCAATGCCAATCGGAGTGAAGTCCAGCTTGTGCTTGCTCTGGAACATTAGCGTCTTGGTGCGGATCTCCAAGATGGATGGTGGCTGCACGGGCATGGCGATGGCAAACAGAGCTAGCTGTGGGAGCACCTGCTCCTGAAGCTCCGACACCCGGTTCTGACAGTGGAGAAATTTCAAGCGTCCACAGAAGTTCAGTGCCTGGAGACAAACGTGCCAGATCCATCACGTCAGACACAAATGCCAACTTTGGACCGGGAGCCAATACTTTGGATCTTTTTTTTCCCTACCAAAAAGCCAGATGAGTTGTCTAGCAAGCATCGAAACCGGCAGCAGAAATGTCTCTCCAGAAAGGATGAGTTTTCTGGAGGGATGACTTGTGGGTTGTACTCTCGTATGTTGGTGCTGACTTCACTGCTGTTTTGCTCGTCTACATGTGAATATGTCAACATTAGGATGGGCTCAGGTCAAACTGGATTTGGATGATGCAAGGCTGACTTACTGCTGCCCACCGCAGTGCGATTCTGCTGGCTGGAATGCGGATCAAAAGCAAAGTGAAGTTGGCGTCTGAAAAGAGCTCGATCGTCGGTGTGGATCAACTCAAACACACTCTGATGTATGACATCAGACTAGAACAGAGAGCGATGGGTTAAGCTTCTTGATCTCCACTCATACAGCAACGTCTTCTAGCAGTCGTCATTAGTTTGCTTTTTTAATACCAACCATTGAAGCAAAATACGGTGGGGCCTTGACTTACGAGTTTAATTTGTTTCCTGACCATGCTTTTGATTGAACATACTCTGATCACAAATTGTCTTTTTCCCCATTAACAGTGTGCACCCTCTGGTGTCCATGTCATGGCCACAGGGGGGGGGGGTGTTATATTTAAAGGTCAAATATGAAGTAATTTTACAAAAATCCCAAATGAAATAAAATGAGGGTAAGTGTGAAGGGTCTTCTGTCTGTTGCTGATGCTTTTACCTGCTGGAAGCCCAGGAAGTCCTGTATACTGGGTGATGCATAGAAGACATAACCTTCGGTGGTCACCACGAACACAAAGCCATTCAATGCCTGGAGAAAAAAACAAAAACAAAACAAAAACAACAAAAAAAGATTTGAGGAAACGCTTCACTTTCTTGCTTCAAAGATCAGTCAGACCTGACCTGGAGGAGCAGGTCTCCCTCGGAGAAGCTGACTCCATCGATGGAGGACACCTGGGAGGTACCAGTGGAGGACATGAAGGCATTATGGACATCTCCCCACAACATGGGACTTGGCTTGCTGCAGCCATTTTGTCCATTCTTGAGGGTGGCTATCGTGATAGCGGGAGGATCAGGTCACTTATAGGTTGCAAAATTGCATTTATTTTCAAAGTGGAAAACTTTCATTGACATTTTTAAAAATAGGGTAGATGGGAATAAATCATGAATGTATACATTTCAAGGTTGAATCTTTATAGCAATGGTGTAATCATAATAGTGAGTTTTCATAATCTTAATGAAAAAACAACCAGATTATACGCAGGTACAATTGACTATGAAGAGACCAATTCCTGACCAAAAATGCCGAAAGTTGTGAAAGCGCTACATAAATCAGCATGTATTGTATTGTATTGTAAAATGCGTCTGAATTTTTGACTGGGACAGTTGTTGAGGGCAAGGGGGTTCTTCTTTTTTTTTTTTTTTGAATGGTTGGTCACAGTCGTGAATAATAAACTCAACATTCAGGTTTTTGTTCTTCATTGAAGGAACTGATTTGTCAATCAAACATTTGATGAAGTTCTCCATAGAATTATAGCTCCTCGATGTTTTTATTTGGCTTGAATATTATACCTTTCCATTATTTTACAGACAATTTCCATAAAGCTCATGACAAATATTTTCAAAATTCAACATCTTAACTTTGCACGGGAACTTTCTGTAAATTTACCGCAAATGTTTGACCGCTTTGTAGCCCGAGTTACGTTTGATTTCAAAGATGAAGACAAACAAAGAAGCTGTGGTGGGTAAATCAGAAATCTGAATTGATTCAGCCTTGTCTGTCCTCTGGATTAAGTAGAGCAGAAGCACGCTGCCTTCCATCAAGGTGGAGTCGCCAACTGTTTCCTGCTGTCTTACAACAGTGTCATTCAGCAAATCTCTGTCCTCCTCCTGTGGAGCTTATCAAGCAGCAGCTAATCACTGTCAGGAAACAAGACCGGGCGCCTTAAAATATCCTCTCAGAGAGGAAGCAGGTAATTTTTTAAGGTTTGAAAGAACAAAAATGAGTCACAGTGTTGAAATAACCAACAGAAAGACCAACAAAAGACAATCTAAGCACTTTAGAACTCGGAGCTAAATGCAGATAATGAGAGCAACCACATAATTACCCGTTGGCCACAACCATCTTAGTGAAGGCCCAGAACAAACAAATTTGAACTGGGATGCGTTTTCAATGACTTGTAGAAGGTGTACATGAACTAGATTATGAGTACAGGAAAGACTCAATGTTCCCATCTTGTTAGCAATGTCAAGTAGAAAATGCACATGGTCGCTTAGGAGGGAAATGCCAACTGCTAGTTTCAAGGATGCAACAATGACAGCGTACCTGATAATATTCAAACTTCTGATTTCCAAAAAGCTCGGAATAACCCGTTTACCGGTCCATGTGTTTGAGCCAACAGGGTTATTTGAATAACCAGATTTAAGCAGCAACATCATTTCCGCTTGTTACCATCTGCGATTGGCTGGCAACCAGTCCAGGGTGTGCCTCGCCTACTGCACGAAGACGGCTGGGATATGCTTCAGCATGCCCCGCGAGCCTTGTGAGGATAAAGCGGATCAGAAAATGGATGGATGGATGGATGGATGGATGGATACCGTTGACCATCATGTCCACGTTACTCACCACAGAAGAAAAGTGTGAGCTTTGAGCTGCGTCTCTGAGCTTCGACATGATTGTTTACCTCCGCGTGTGTGTTTCTGGCGAGTTGTACGGACGTCATTTTAGCCAGTGCCTCATTCGAAGGAGGTAACCTGATTCCAATTAGGCGACACAATATTCAGGTTAGACGTAACCCAGTAGTCAGATTCGGGTTTTTAAAAACTCGATTAAGGTCATATTCAGGTTTTGGCGTGTGTTTACGTGGCTTTTAAAAAAACAGAATACTGCCAATATTCGGGGTTGAAAAGGTTTATTGACTGCATTTAAAATGAGTCCATAAGAAATGAAAACTCAATGACCTCAAATGATTTGGGATGTGGGTGGCCCTGATTTGGAAAACCCCCTGGCAGACGATCGGCCAGCACAATGGACATTGGTCTGAATCCACCAGTGGGATTAGGGTAAAGCGACACCGATGCTGCAGCTGGAGGACTGCAAATCCTCAAACAAGAGACAAGTCGAAACTTGCCACAGACTTCCAATTTCAATAGATGAGAGATTTATGGTTATTGTACAAAAGGCCTGCTATATTGACAAGTTGCTTGACTGGCAAATTGTAAAGTTGAGAGGGGCGAGAAAATGATGACTATGAAAAATAAGTGACTGAATGTTTTACCACCCCGTGAGGAACTGACATGAGTTCATGAAATACACGTGACCTTCCTGTATGACAACTCTCCTCCCCTGCTATTTTCCCAAACTTGGCCACTTTGTGGTTTCTCTCCACTTTGAAACTCGTGAGCTGAGTTTAGCTCAGCTTTTGAATTATTTGAATTATTGTTCGACCTTTTGAATTGCGGGAGGAGTACTATGTGCATGCTTTTTATTTGTGTCTTTGGGCGTGGGCGGTGGCGGCTGACATGCAGATCGACATCACCATCACTACCTTTCACTCTTGACCATGCTTGTTCTGATTCTTGTAGGGCAGGTTTGGGCATGAAGAGTGAAAACAGAACATTCTCGTCAGGTTATCTTATCTTATCTTACCCTGCTAGCCCTACATATAAGACTTATGCTTACAGTAAGAGAGAATATGAAATGTTATGGTTCTGTCCTTCACCCTTTAAGCGCCGAAAGTAGCAACAGGGCACCTGGCAACATTTACAGTACACCTTTATCTCTAACCATTTCCAAGCAATGACCTTTTGAAACAGTGATGTCAAGGCGGAATATTTTATTGCAAAGACTCCAGCGCCTAAAGGGCTAAACTGGACTTTACCAACATTTTTAAATGAAGTTAAGGAGGTAATTATAGTCAAGTGTGAATTCTTTGGCCTGAAGTCAGCTGAGATCGACTCCAGCTCCCTGCGACAGTGAACAGGATAAGCCAAAGTGTTTGAACTTCATAGGAAAACAGCGTACGAACAGCAAATAGGACTGGACACCCAAGTATATTTCCTCCTTTGAAAAAAAAAACTATATGCATTCTTCAGAAGTAGAATAGAAAATGTCAGAAAAAAGAGAAAGACAAGAAAGGTGCTTTCATTGTTTCAAAACAACAGATGGAAATGTGGCCAATTTGCTCTCGTGGCTGTTTACATCTTTTACAAAAAAGCAAGCACGCACACAAACGCACTTGCACGCAGGCACAAATACACATGCACACATACACTAATATAGCCTTGCGTGCGAACTTTTAACCTCCAGCATCCTGAGTAGAGAAAGGAGAGGAAGGAGGCTGGTGGAGGAAAAGAGAAAGAAAGATGGAAAACATTTGGCGGCTCGCACGCACGCAAGCACACACACACACACACACACACACACACACACACACTAATTGCGTCAATTTGAGCATTTTCACTGAGGGGTGAATTCACTTTTGTTGCCAGTGGTTTGAACATGAATGGCGTTATTTTGCAAGGACACTAAATTTAAACAGCGAGAGCAGCACTGACCTATGTGCGATCTCTTTAGTGTTGCCCCATCAAAAACTAAGGAAAATATTTACAAAAATGTGAGCGTTGTACTCCCATTTGAGAAAGACTGTAGTTGAGGATAAGAGCGCAGCGCACAAAGGCAGCTGCAGCTTTAAAGCCTGAATCATTCCTGAATTTAAATTTGAACAAAGACAAACCAAGAAGGTTTCAAGTATGCGTTAATAGTGAGACCTTCCTGGACTAAATGTTCTGCCTTCCATCCTACTCTTACTGATTCTGGAAACGACATGAAAACATTAAATTTAGGAGCATAGTGCTCCACTTTATTCATAACATACCACAAGTTTCTTATGGTTCAGTAGGACAGTGCCTGACCTTAGTGCTTTATACTGTAGTTGAGCAGGTTTATAAGGCCATTCAATTCAGTATTCTACAGACAGCGATTGCAGTGATGCTCGCAGTGGGGAAATATAGGCTGGCGACGGTTGTGTTGGGATGGACTATTACCGCCGTCGCTGTTGACACCATGGGACTTTTACAGCTGTTAGGAGCGTTGTCGGTCTGTGCTCATTGCTCTCCCATTCCTCCCCCGGTTGTTGAACCGCTCTATCCTGTTTTGTCTGTCGACTCTCTGTCCCTCCACTCTTTCTCTCCATCTCAATCGAACCGACCGAGACAGTCGATCACCCCATAGTGCTTGCCTTGTGTTAGTGGGTTCTTCCTTGGGGTAGGGCTCGACGGTGCGCCCACTGTGCTCGCAAATGCTGCCATTTTTGTCAATATCTGCTGGATAAAATTTCACCCGGTCGCACAGCGCGAGTGCTTGTTTTAATGCTCCTTCTGGGACATGCAGCGAAAGCACTCCCACTCGTCCGTCCCTCAGACTGCACACGCATCACGGTAAAACCTTCTGTGTAAATTAAATAAATGAATACCCAAGCCTGGATGTGTGCTTTACCACGGTCAAGGCCGTCTAATTTAACTTAGATGACGAGAAAATCTGCATCAAGTAAAGTGTCTCTCTAACCAAAAAGTGGGTTCATTCGCCAACGGGCACGCAACTGCAACCCGGAGTGGCGACCGACAGATGATATGCCCTCCCTCAGACAAACTGGGCTGGCCGCCAGCAGAGTTGCGTGTCAAGAGTTTATTTAGACAAGAGTGTGAATGTGGGTGTGTGGTGGGGGCTGGGGGGTGTTCAAAGATGTTTTGTTGAGACCCTTGGGATCATTTCTGCAGCAAAGCTGTGTGTGTGTGTGTGTGTGTGTGTGTGTGTGTGTGTGTGTGTGTGTGTGTGTGTGTGTGTGTGTGTGTGTGTGTGTGTGTGCATAAACAAAAAAACTATTTGGTGAATCAGTTTGTGTTGTCATATACAGTGTGTGTCTGATCATGTCTGTGTGCTTCCGCTCACTAATTTATCTTTCTTTGCCTCAGGGGGAGTTCACATTTGTTATGTTTGGTTTGTTTGAACCAAATTCTGATGCAATTGCTCCGCTAGTGCGGTTGGAGTGCAAATTTTATCATGCCAACATAAGTGCACATCAAACAAGCAGGGCAAGACTGCTTGGAGAAGTTGATCTCAATCTGTTGCGTCACGGCACGCCAACATGAGCGCGAATTACAGTAACCTAGCAGAGTTACAAAAATACACGGTTTACCGTTTGAAAACTGTTTGGTTTTCTTTTTTGAAAGACGAATCATTATTGTTGCTGTCTTTGAGACTGAGTGGAGAAGCCCTCCAGAAACCCAGAAACACAATAAGAATTTAGCATTTTCAGGGACAGCGGTTACGACAGTGACCAGCCAATCATGTTATCGGGTTACAGCAGGGGTGCCCAAACTTTTTGGATCGAAGATCTACTTTTCGATCAACTAACCTCCCGGGAGCTACCCTTACCGGCGCGCATGCGCACGCGCACAAACACACACACGCACGCACGCGCACACACACACACACACACACACACACACACACACGCCATGATGAGAAACAGCCTGAAACTGAGGCATGCGATGCACTTTTGCAGCCTGTTAACTATCGTAGCTCACACGTACCGTTTTAAGTGCTTCCCTGGGCCCTCCTAGATTCCTATTCTTTGCTCGTGCCCTCTGTGAATTGTACAAGACACAAACTCTGAATGAGAATCATGACGATAAAAGATAGAGCGCAACAGCTCTGATCACAAGCTGCAATTGCAAACTGCTGAGCGCTAACAACTTCCGGTGAGGTAATCGCGCGCCAACGTAAATTTAAGATTTACCTGCTTTATTTTATTTTTTAAAAATAGTGAAAATGAGACTGATAAGATGATTAGGGTGCAGTGTATATTAACACAAAAAATATATTACTAACATGTACAAAGACACACAAATGGTTGTTTGTTTTTTTTTCTTCTCGACACTCCTCGGATCTACTTGGGACCTGTCTTAGATCTACCGGTAGATCAGAATCTACCTAATGGGCACCCCTCGGTTACAGGTTATCATTATTTGTGCATGAAAGGGTTAAAGAGGCTGCAGTAAACGCGTACCTGTGACTAAATGCCTGGGGAAAAAAAGACATGAAAAAGCAGTCTTGGCATTGAATGCGTTGCGGGCTGAAATGGCAATTCGATTTCATTGTACGTAAGTATGACAGCCATGTCAGTCATACTTACTCTGGTTGCTACACAGTGCCATTACAAAATCAATAGTCATTGCTAGCGTGCGTGCGTGCATGTGTGTGTGTGTGTTGGGGGCACACATGTCTGAACCAGCTGGAAAGGACGCGCCAGCTCCTCTTTCATCTCCTGGCTCAAAGTATGCAAACAAGACAAACAGCACTCAGGAATCTGCATCTCAGCATGAGACAAGGAATCCTGTTTTTAGATCTTGGCAAGTGACAGCGTTTCTCACATTACTCAAAGCAGCTTGTTCCTCAAAGTGTTACAAACCCTGGCTCGATCCCCTCAGTCGTATATTCAAGGCTCATAATGTGTGTGAAAATGTTTGTTTTTATAGTTTGCGATGCTTGTTGTTGGCTCATGTTCTAAGTAGAAACCTCATCACAGACACGTCCTCGTGCTCCAACTTCCTCTCCCAAACAACGGGAGAAATCCATTTGAAAAGTGTGGGCTATAAATTGCTTCTCTATTTTCTTCTCAATTCCTTTTCTTGGAGTCTGCATGATGTGGTGAGTGAGGCAGGAATGCAAACAGATCTGGTCTCAGAGGAGAAAGCCCACACAGACCAATCTATGTGCACTACATACTGTATGTGGCGCCAGGGGCTCAGTCACTGGTGACGAGCGAGCAGATGAGAGACACTATCGTTTGTTTCATAGCCTGCCAGCTGAGTGAGTGCTTCCTGCGAGAGAAGCATCACAGCACCAAGTGTCGCTGGTGCGCCAGTGGGATGCTCTCGTGACAGCACATCTGGGACCAGATAGGGAGAATAGAAAGACCGGCTGGGTTCCTCATGAAGCAGTCGATGGGAGGTGAAGGTGGTAGTTGTGGGTGGAGAGACTTTCATCCACAGCGAGATGAGGTAACCGATTTACTGATTTACTTGTCAGGAAGTTGCCTCCTGTTGTCTTCCATGACTCAAATCCTGCGTAAACTGACTTTTTCAACACGGCAATGTTGATTTGTTAAAAAATGGCATTTTTACACGCGCACTTTGAAAGCACATATGTACGATTCCTTATGAAAAACAAACACAACCGATCCTTAAAATACATTTATAAATGCAACAATCAATGGCGCACGTTTCTGGAAGTGCCTCGTAGCATACGTCGTAAGCAGCATTTTTCCTGCAAATAAAATTGGAAAGTTGCCTTCTCCACCTCATTTCCGGATGCCTACAGTTCTCAAACCTCTGACATCATGAATACTGTTATTATTTGACCTTTTTTATTATTTGAAGAAACAGTCCGCAACTTCTAAAACAGCCATGCAAAAAAAGAGCAATGGATAAGAAGTAACTCATAATGATTGGACTCCAAGGTTCGTACATACCGGTACTTTTACTTTCCGGAGGGCCAACAAGGGCGCAGTCATATTCCAGAGCTGTTAAATTCAAATGTCAAGGGTTTGAAAGCTCAATATTTGGGGACACCATCGCTGTGTTTTTATGAGTACATTATCAAGGCAGTTCCATCAAGGTCTAAATTTGGCTCAGCAGCATCAGGTTGCTACTTCATATCCTGAAATACAAGTTCAGCCAGCCACACACAACTGTGTTGCGGCTGCTTGGGCAAGTTTTAACATGAGTGTTCGGCTGCTCTGCTTTGACTGCAATCCTTCATGAAGAAGCGCTGCAGGTCTGATGCTATCACACTTACATACAGGAATCTTCCCGCAACTTGTGCTCCCGGGACAAACTTGCGTTTGAGCTTGGCTCCGTCAGAGACAAAAGTCTGTATATATTAACCAGCCAGCTCATGATTTACAAATTCAGTTTCTGGACCCGCCCATTAAACCTAGCATCCGGTTCCATGGCCTGTGAAGTTAGAGGTAACCCACTAATAAGTTAGAGTGAACTTCTACACAATAGCATTAAACACGATCTATAACATCTCAGAGTGGGGAGATGTTATATAATATCTAACAAAGAATAAAAGGATGTGTTATTTCGTCCCAAGAGTGAAGCAATTTTACTTATGTAGAGTCACACTTTCACTTCTGGGGTTTTCATTAACATTTGTAGAGAGGCCTAGAAGCGCTGAGAAACACATCTGGAAAGACCATCAATGAGGTGGTGGGTGGGGAGAGGTTTCGGTTTGTTGACATAGTGAGAAAAGTCTTAATGTCCAGCACAAGACAAAGTTCAGAGCTACTTCAAAAGAGTTCGTATTTCCTGAGGCCAAGTGGAGAAAGGAGCTTTGATCGATCGATGATAAGACCACAAAAAACTTCACTCCACACCCAGAGAACTCCTCTGCTAGTGCTGCAGTGGTTTCACACAACCCTAGAAGCATGTGGCAACTTCTGACCTCATGTATTTTATTTAAGCATTATTTACGATACTTGAGAACAACTTTGTGGGATAAGTGAAAGCATCATCAAGTACGACTGCAGCCAACAACATGGAGGGCACTAAGGATAAAACACAGTTGTGGATGCCAGCTAGAAAACACCAAACAATGCTGGTGTTGTCTGAAACGTTGATGCTATTTGACCCTTGGACATTTCCCATCAGACAAGGACGTACACTTTGTTGAGTCCCACGGCTGAGGACCGAGAGCAAGACAAGGATCAGGCGAGAGAGACAGAAGCGTCTTTATTCGCTCTAATTTGACCTCCAGATGAACCTCTGCACTAGCAGGTTATCTTTGCTCAATACAGTGAATGCCAGAAAATGTACAACCGTCTGACCGACGGTGGGACTGATGAAGCCTGATTAGAAGAAATGAGCAGATTGCATGTCAGATTTTCAGAATTCCCAAACTCATCTCATTGTCTGGTGACTTTCATGTTTCCTGCTTGGTATTCACTGAGTCGCAAGTGCTACACCAAGTGCTGGTGCCAATACTGAACTGACATTTTCAGCCATGATTCAATACCATCTTTTTAAGTACCTAAATTTGGGGGAGGGAGTTTGCTCCCTGAGTCACCGTTGGTCTAGTAAAATATACAAATTCATAAAAGCACAAATAATTTGTAGTTGTTTAGCTGTCAGATAATTTTTTGATGTAGTATAAGTATCAAGGTACTACAGGGAAATATAGTATCAACGCCAAAACTGCGGAATCGTGACAACATGACTCCAGAGAATTTTATTTTTGAGCTTTTATCTTGATTGTTGCGTTTACTGCACTTACAAAAATGTCTGATAATTGATTTCACAATGTAACCTTAATTCACGAACGGCACCGCAGACAAACTGCTTTTCGGTTCATGAACAACCACCTCATTTACGTACTTTATAACATGTTTAAAACCAGACTATACAAAGTCTACAATGCCGTTCTTTTTTACAACACATAAAAAAAATGTAAACGATGTAACCTGAGAAAAAGCCAACCTCCACCATTCTATCCTGGAGAGGCTCATGCACTACAAATAATAATTACTGATCAGTGAGGAAAGCCCATGAAAGGCTGAATGAACAAATATCTTCTTAGATCATAAGTCGTGACACGTTTTTAATACCAAAGAGCCAATGAGAAGGATAATAACAAGCAACACAATGCATTTCTGATGCAGGTCCACTTTGAAAGAGCCTTTGAAGAAAAACTGAGCTACTCTGTGGAACTTTCTAGTGTGGTGGGTGTGCCAAGCCCCATGAATGCATAAAGCCCTGAGTTGTCCCAGTGTAAGGTAAAAAGGTCGAGCCATTTCTGTTAGGGTTTGGATTTGACCCCAATAGCACGACAACAGGCAGGTCTCGTGGAAGCCAACACTTCGCGTAGTTTATTTAAGAGTCTTCATAAAGTCACTCAGGGAGAAGCACGAGGAGTCCACAAGGAAATGTCCACACAAGGAACAAAATCTGCAAGATACAGCAACCGAGTCCACTGGCATGGTGACGGCACCAACTTGCACTGGGGAATGGTCTGTGAGTCAATTTGTACCAGTCCAAACGAGCAGATAGGCAACAGGTGGGTGATGAGCTGACGATTCTCAGGTGTGAGGTGCAGAGCACCCTGGCTGAGGAGGCTGCCTGGCTGGCCCCTCCCTAACAATTTCAACAACGAGCTGGACTCCACAACAGGGTTTGGTGAGGAGGAATGGGGTAAAGGTGAGGTAGGGGATGAGCTTGTTTGGGGGATGGATTGGTTGAAAGAATTCAAGATCTGAGGGGTATGATTAACTGTGAACTACAGGCATTGATTGAAAGGGGGGGGGCGGTTGTCAATGTTAAAATCATCCATTGTTAGACGTTTATACAGATCAGAATGCAACTTGTCTGTTGGCTCAGAAACCATGCACACAGACACAGATGTTGAAGTGCTTGCCTTTAACTTTCCACTTCATTTGCCCTAAAGGTCAGTTCCAAATACTGTATAGGGTCACATTTCACAGCAACACAGGTATTAGGAACACTGCTGCCAAGACCCCACGCTATGAGGCCTTGTCTCGGAAAGAGGGACTCGGTTTTTCAGGCAGTCTGCACTTGATAGCTTCTCGATTGCAAAATGACAGTCAAACAGACATAATTGCCCCATCTTTCGTGTTTGCAAGGTGATGGAAGATTGGATGTGCACCTAACCTGTAGACATTTGCCCCACCACTTCAATAAATGATTAAGCTCTGGCATTGCTAAGTTACAGAGAAACTGCTGACTGATTGGGTTGAAACTTAAATCCTGAAGATATCGGAGTGAAGACAAAGTGGAATGAAGCGTACTATCAGCCCAACTCTGCAGCTCTGAGCTCTGCTGCTGAGACTCACCGTTAAAGAAGCTCTTAACCTTCAGGTAACCCACGGCGAGTCGAAGCACGGACAACTTATCCAGACGAGCACAAACATCTTCGGTGAAAGGCAACAGACTGGTCAGCTTGTCCAGTTCGTTGTTCAGTCGGTCACGATGCCGTTTGGACGGGTTTGATTGGGCACCTTCAGGAGGTGGCAGTTTGGGTCTGCCAGAGAGAAGATGAAAATCAGTTCAAAATGTGAGTAAGGTGCATACAAGCAGGAGAACATGAGAACATGCAGATTGATTTTTTTTTTTTTTAATAAACAGGAGCCAACCTGGAACGCCTTCTCCCACCATAAGCAGAACCACGAATCAAAGACAACATCATAAGAAGCAAGGTAACAGCCTGAATCAGCACATACGAGGACAGGATGTACTATATGAAATGGCATCAGCTCTCACTGGCTTGATGAGACATTATAAAATCACGAGACGACCCAGAGTATTTATAAACCACAGGATACCATACCGCATTATTTTATTATGACATGCATTCTTTTATAAGCAGACATCTGCTTAGCTTGAAACAACCCAGACGATTGCAACATATTTGCGGCACCTGTCTTTACAGTTCGTGTGAACGTTTTAGTTCCCTGTTACAAAGCTGTGACAGGTCCTGGTGCTGTGTTCAAGGCTACAGTAAATGCATGCGGTGAAATGAATTAAATGCAGACATTTTTTCCCTCCTTCAAGTACAAATAGCCATCTGCTGCCAATAATCCTCCAGAAAACGTGGGATCTGAAATGAAGGCGAGATGGCCATCGACAAATTCCTGGTGTAAAGAACAATAATCAGCCAGTATTGCTGCCTCTGGCACTATCTGGCACATCGGCCAAATCAGGGGTGTGTCTGGCAGTGCAATATGGGATCAGGTGACGTGGAAAAAAAAACACTCCCCTGCGATCACACAAAGGTGCTTTGTCTTGGGCGGAAGTAAACTGCGTCTTAACACAGGTAAAAGCGAGGCAGCGTCAGCTGTCGGACAACTACAAACATGAAACACAAACTAATGTGCCACACACGGAAATAAAGAGATTTCTGACACTAGCAGCCGAAATGAGTTTCCGCTGTGGGGTGTCCGGACTCTCTCTTGGAGAGAGGGTGAGAAGCTCGGTCCACCTGTGAGGGGCTCAGTGTCCAGCCGCTGCTCATCTGCATTGATAGGAGCCAGATGATGTGGCTAGGGCATCTGATTAGGATGCCTCAATGGTTAGGTGTTGCGGGCACGCCCCGGGGACCACCCGGGACACACTGGCGAGACTCCTGGCTGAACTGGGAATGCCTTAGGATCCGCACAGAAGAGCTTGATGAAGTGGTTGGGGAGAGGAAAGGTACTGCGCTCTCGACCAAACTCCAGATAAGCAAAGAGGATGGATTAGTCAGTCAGTTGTTTTGTCAATTAAGTGAGTAATAAGATTTTTTTTTTAAATCATTTCCATGGCATGATTAAGAAAACGTTTCAAACAGACAGTTCAGATAATGTACAAATGATTCAATTTGTGGTTTGGCAACATGTCAGAAAATGGGCAAAAATTCTCATTGTTGTGAAAGTATATGTTTGCAAATCTGTTACCGGTACTTTGATTCAGTACAGAGATAAGCAGCCTGCTTCAATGGAGGATGACAGAAGTCTCCCAATATTGTTCCGAGGGTTTCGACTATTATTAATTAATGAAACAAGGCGTCATAAAGATTAATTGATGATCAAAAACAATTATGGATTTTATTTCATATTCATTTAGTTATCAATTGATCATTGGACCTCTACTGATATTACTGCAGCTCACTGAATCAGTTGTGAAACTATTTTTGTGTACTTGTAGGTCTGTAATGTACTGCCCCCGATGAACAAAGTGCACACACCCAAAGGAGCAGCAGAATGCCGATTAAATTGAAGCAATAAGTGTGACAAAAATGGTTTGCATCCCGACATTCTATTTAATCAATTCATCACTGACCCATGGAAAACTCATCCATGTGCATGGATCTGCAAAAACAACGGAAAAGGCTGTGATAACCATGTTGGGCAAATATTTGACCCTTGTAAATAAAAAAATAAAAATTAAAAAAATCTTAGAATTTGATGTGTTAACATGTATTTTTATTTTCAACGTGAGACTGACCGTACTCGACACAAGTATGGGGAGAAAAATTTAACTTTACACAGAACGGCCAAAAGAAATGAATACAACATAGCCACAAGAGCTCTGAACAATCAATGAATCGACTAATGGCTGATTACAGCTTTAGCTAAGCTGGAGAAGCACAAATTACACATTGTTACCAATGTTAGCCTCTTCTACACTGATCATCTTGGGCAACTCACTTTCACTGTCCTATGCAAAACGGGTTTATGACATTGAATCAGAGGCAGTCACAAAGGTGTAATGTCGCCAGCAGCGACCGGCATGTGAAGTTTCTTGGTCAAGACACGTAGCTTTCTTCTGAGTTGACAATTTCTGCTGTCGCATGGAACTGCCGGCATGAAATAACAACAGTGGTTGGCCCTACACTCAGTCTACATGAATCGCATGACTGTCGCCAGTTAAGATGTCTCGTAAGGTCAAGGTGGTGCTGAAATAAATCAGTGTCACAGCATGTTTGTGGATCAAAACAGTCATGGAAAGTACTTGTAGGTTTGTCAGGATAACTGTACTTTAGTATTTATTTCTTTTTCCGACTTCACCTTTAATCTTTGTACTCCTGACTTTGCCAACATTGGCATGAGGCTTTTTTTCAAACTTCCTGCTTGATGACAAAAACTAAAAGAAATGTAAAGAAAAAGAGGGCAAATCAACTACAGTTAAGGTTTTCACGACTAGATTTGGGGTTCTTACGCGCAGCAAAAAAAATGATAATTAATGTGAGCCAATTGAACAACGAGGACGCAACAGATTCAGGGAACCAGGGTACAGCCATCAATGGTCTTGTTTCAGTTTATATTATTTATTTATTGGTGCAAGACAATAATGATTAGTGGCAAATGTGTTGTCTTGTGATAACCTAAAAACCACCAGCTTTTGGCATTCAGATATTCTCCATCTTATCTGATAAAACATACACAGGTAAGGCTTTTTTTTTTTGCAGTTGTTATCATTAGCTCATGTATCTCCTTATTTTGCATTGTTGTTTTACTTCAAGACTTTCTTCAAGACTCGTCAGTTCAGTCGTAATTATCCTGTCAGAAATTAGATATTTGCCAGCTATGTCAAGTTATCCAAATGGGTCAAAAATTGACAATCTTTTGCCACATCTGCTGTGGATAACATATCATATATTCATTATGGGACACTATTGTCAAAAACAACAGTCCAACCCACGACGAGATGCATATTGACGTAGCTGTAGAATAATAATAAACGAACAGACCGCAAGTGAAGAGATTACGCGTGATCACAAAAGCGTCTTTTTTCTTCTTCTTTTTTGTGACTTACACTTTTTGAAGCGGCTTCTTCCGTTTCTTCACGGCGTAAACCACCGAGCTCGCCAGCATGCTGAGATCCGAACCCACAAAATGTCACAAACGTGATTGTAATCCTTTGAAGAGCACACTGTCGGTCCAGAGGCACCAGAGACAATCGCATCCCCCAAGAGAAAGGAAGACAGGTGGGTTCACGTTTGAAATGTGAAGAGATGCCTTTTGGTTTGCGTTTCTTTCCGGCGAAACGCCAATCACAAGTCAACAGACCATCGCAGCACAACTGACAAAAGTCACGACGGAACCGCCCCCACAGTTTCGCTCCACTTTGTTCATGTGACGATTGGCCAAAATCCGCTGGCGTGTCGTCAGAATCGCGTGCTGGTGACAACATTCAGGTTAAAAAGTCTCATTAGGCTGGAAAACACATGCTGGACTCTATACTATTCTGGGTGGTATAAATATGAGCCTTCTATTTCATTTTTTTGGTTTTATTTTATTTTGTTTATTTTTACTACACACGAACCTGCAGAGAGTAGCTTTGAGACGTGAAAACGACTTTAAATGGATGTGATTATTCCAAAAACATGCGTGGCGGGCTGATTGGACGCTCTAAATTGTCCCTCGGTGTGAGTGTGAGTGCGAATGGTTGTTCGTTTCTGTGTGCCCTGCGATTGGCTGGCAACCGATTCAGGGTGTCCCCTCCCCTCCCCCCCCCCCCGCCTACTGCCCGAAGACAGCTGGGATAGGCTCCAGCACCCCCTATATATATATATATATATATATATATATATAGAAGGACCAACACAATCAACATAGCCTGACTATGTTAGGGGGAGTGAAACGCCCGCCCCAATTCAGAATGGTTTGCCCCTGCAGCACGGGGGAAGTGCGTGTGCTTGTTTGTAAGACCGGCAGTTTGTCATCAATATTCATGGCAATGTGTATATATATATATATATATATATATATATATATATATATATATATATATATATATATATATATATATATATATATATATATATATATGGGGAAAAAATAGGACAAAAATGTAAAAGGAAAATTCAGAAACGATAAAAAATGTGTGAGTAATCACGATTAATTTTTTAGTTCAGTTGAGTTAATTATGACAGTAGCATTTTTAATTAGATTATATATTTTAATCGTTTGACAGCTCTATATTAGAGCTGTCAAACGATTAAAATATTTTTTCCCCATTTTAATGCTCTCATCAACATGTAATCATGAATCAGTTTTCTATGTGCCAAATGCAAATATTTACTGAAATAACAATTTTGATTTTCAATTTTACATGAACATTTTTCACTTGGTGGTTATTCACACATAATCTCTCACACAATATTACTGTCCATCAATAACGTGAAAAAAATATTTTGTCACACAACAGCTGTTTTAACAGCTTTTTTATGAAATCAAAACAGAGCAATATAACATTATAAAGTGCACATCTAAGGTACACTAGTACCCAGCCTATAGTGTATTTAAACCATGGTTGCATACTTCATTTTCTCAAGTTTGCTTTCAACACAGCAGTCTGTTTCTGTATGTTTGTTGAAGAATAACGAGACACCGGACACTAGTGTTCATTATGTGCCGTTGTATTCGACACTACCGGTCTTACAAACAAGCACACGCACTTCCCCCGTGCTGCAGGGGCAAACCATTCTGAAAGGGGGCGGGCGTTTCACTCCCCCTAACATAGTCAGGCTATGTTGATTGTGTTGGTCCTTCTTGCTCGGAAGTCTCTCTACGGTTTTGTGTAGACCTCATTTCGAATGACTACACTTGGTTCGATGACAACACTGGAGACATTTTACTTTCGCTAGGTCGCTACCACTGTAGCGCACTGTCACTGAGAAGCTCCACCCGCTCTATTTACATAGACACAGAACACTGTAACCTTCCACACAAAATAGTTCCAAACACGTAAAATCGCGTCAGTGGCATACATGGTATACCTGTATGATACAGAGAGAGAGAGAAGAACAGATAACTTTGGTCTTGTCAGTGGAGCAATATAGCAACTTTTTAAAAGTAAACTTTCCATTTATAAACTCTTTAAGTATCAGTTTTCGGTGTCTCGCGCTGCCGTGGCTAGTAAAACAGACATGGGCGTGGACTTCTACAGCGCGCTTGTTGTTTTGTTTCTGGTGTATTTATAGAGCAACGTAACATCCGCTTGTGATGTGTGCCGCGTTAATCTTGCGAGAAAAATTTCAATCCCGTTAAAATTCATTTAAATTAATGCCAATAAAAACGCGCTAAACTGACAGCTCTAATATATATATATATATCTATATATATATTGTGCGGCGTCCCGCACGCGGTCTGTCCTTTCGTCTGTCCCTTTTCAAAACGTACCTACTTCACCGCGCCGCTGTGCGCCGCCACTGCGCCGCTCAGGCAGTGGCTCACTACGATCGCGCGGGCATCTTAGCGAAAAAATGTTGTCTACCCACAAGCATTGCAATGAAATTGTTAGTTATTTAGTAGAGCTAACCATCTCTTTATTTTCGCAACAAGCAATGAAGATGAACAAAAAGTTGAACCAAGCAACAACACTTTTGTGGGCCAAAGGCCCACCTTACCAGCCTTCCGCAGGAACTAGCTGATGAGCCGCCCGGAGGTGAACCAGCTAGTGTGTGTGTGTGTGTGTGTGTGTATATATATATATATATTGTAATATCTGTTTCTTGTATTTGTGTGACATCATAGGGAGGGGAGGAGCCAGGTTGGGGGGAATATTGGCTCCGGGAGTTAGTCTGAGTGTGGAGCGCGTGGGCGTGAGTTGTGGCGAACAGCAACTCCTTGAATGCGTGTGTTTATTACTTATTTTGTTATTAAAAATGATTAAGAGTATCAGCGACTGCGAGCATCCTTCTCTCCGCTACTGAGGGGCATTACATTGGTGTCAGAAGTTTTGGATTCACCCGTCGCACTCCTGTTTTTGCGTAAGGATGTTCGGCGACTCCGTTACTCGGCGGAAGGTGAAGGAAGAGGCCGTTCCGTGCGGCGATCCCGTTACCCGGCGGACGGTAAAGGATGAAGCCGTACCATGCGTGATTGATATGCCTGAGTCGAGTTGCAACGGGCGCGGTCGCCATGAAGCTGTTGATTCGCGCCAAAATGAGCGCGGGCCCGCCAAAACGGAGTTACGCCATGACGTAGCGGCAGGTGCCGCCGCCATCGCAACGGACGTAAACATGCATGGCAGCGCCCTTGGGCTCGCGTGGCCCTCCATGAAAGCTCTTAAATTCTCCAGGAAAAGGAGTTCGGAGGCTTATAGAGCACAGTTCGAGTTGGTGGCGGACTCAGCGGGTTGGTCGGACAAGGTGAAAGCGGTGCAGTTAGCACTTTCGCTGACGGAGGAGGCTACATCCTGTCTGCTGCTGTTGAGCCCCGGATAGAGACTCGATTACAACGCCCTGGTGGGTGCTTTGCAGAGGCGCTTTGGGGAGTTTAATTTGAGGGACTCTTTGCGCTGTGAGTTCAAGCAGCGTGATCAACATCACGATGAGCCACTCCGTTGTCTTGCTCATGAGATCGAGAGCCTGGGTCGGCGCGCATATGCTGGAATGCGAAATGAGATCCAAAATGAACTGATACGCGATCAGTTCATCCAAGCTCTCAGACCGGATGAGCTGCGCCTGCACGTCCAGCTTGCCCACCCGGCAGCCCTGGGAGAGGCACTCTCTTTCGCTACAGAGTGGGAGATTGCAACCAAGGGGGTGCTACAGACATCCGCCTGCCCCGTTTTGGCCACCTCGTTGTCGGAAGTGGAGGAGCCCAGGCCAGCATGGTTGGAGGAGCTGGTGTGCGCAATAAAGACTCGCCCAGCACAGCAGGAGGAAGGAAGCGGACATCGTGCATGCCCCGCTGTCTGCTGGGGTTGTGGACAGCCAGGTCATCTGCTGCGGCGCTGCCCAAAGTTGTTGAACCAGCAGGGAAACGGAAAAGGGTCCGTGTAGCGCCGACAACGCGAACCCCTTCAGTTGTTAACCGGGAACTGCAACCTGCATTCGGAGAGAAAGCTATAACGGTGGGCTGGACGGATGTCGGGGACCCCAGTCATGTTCGTGTGCAGATTGGGGACGTTTCCTGTACAGCCCTAGTGGACACTGGGTCTTCAGCCACAATTGTGAGGCCTGACGTTGTTCCAGTAGGGACCGTCTTAACATCGACCTTTACAAAACTGAGGACAGTCACCGGTGAAACAGCCGAGATGAGAGGCAAAGGGACATTTTTGTTCATCCTGGGGGGGTCTGTCGACAACCCACTCAGCTTGGGTAGCTGATGTGAGTGATCCCTGTATTCTTGGACGGGACTTTTTAAAAGCTGCGAAATGTGTGGTGGACTTGGGAGCTGGGGTGCTCACCCTGCTGAGTGGTCAGCATGTAGGGCTGATCCTGGCGTCGAAGCAGCGTACTCCGGGGGTGGCCGTCAACAATGCAGACCCTGCAGCGGAGAACACAGATGTGCGGATGACCGGACCCAGCCTGTCCTCGACAGTCGACTGTAGATCGGGTAGAGTCCGCTCGCACCGAGATGGACTGCTCACTGGCGGGGCCAATGACATCCAGCCCAGCCACGCCAGTGGAGTTAACCCCGGGTCGGCCAACAGAGAACCGGACTGGGGCTATCAGGTCCATTTGGGAGAAGAACTGTGACGGCTTGGATGTCGAGCAGCGCCAGCAACTGTGGCAGTTGCTGTGGGAATTTGAGAACATCTTTGCCCTCAGTGAGAATGAGGTGGGCCTCACTCACTTGAAGACAACCAACCCTTCCTCTGGTTGCCGGATTGTCAGGAGGCGTTCTGCAGCCTAAAAAGAGCCCTCATGAATGCTCCTGTTCCCACCCCGCCAGATCCAGCCTTACCTTTTGTGCTGGACACAGACGCAAGTAATGTCGGCATGGGGGCGGTGTTGTCTCAGGTGGGGCCGGAAGGTGAGCGAGTGGTGGTCTATTTCAGCCGCACTTTCAACAAGAGTGAACGACGCTACTGTGTTAGCAGACGTGAACTGCTAGCAGTTGTTTTGGCTACACTCCATTTCAAGTACTACCTGTGTGGCGTGCCTTTCACCATCAGGACAGATCACGCTGCACTACAGTGGCTGATGTCATTCAAGGAACCAGAAGGCCAAGTAGCACGGTGGCTGGAGGAGCTGCAGGCGTTCCACTTCACTGTGGTACATCGGGCTGGGGCTCAACACGCCAACGCTGACGCCCTTTCCCGGCGGCCATGTTCTGTTCGTGGCTGCAGCTACTGCGACCGGCGGGATGCCAGGGAGTTGGAGCTGCGTGGGGAAGTGACTGCTGTTGGACCGTCATGCTGCACCTTGGAGGCTGTGGACACTACAGAGTGGGCTGCCAAGCAGGAAGAGGACCGTGATCTCAACCCTGTGCGACAGTGGGTCCAGAGTGGCAGGAGGCCACCCTGGGAAGGAGTAATGGGACTCTCCGCTGCCACCAAAGGGTTTTGGAGCAAGTTTGCTGTGTTACGCATGAAGGACGGCATGTTGCAGCTTGCCTGGAAGGAACCAGCCACCGGGGAGGAGAGATGGCAGGTGGTAGTGCCCGGAGCTCTTAAAGAGATGGTGCTGAGAGCATGCCATGGGAGCACCGGCTCAGGACACTTTGGCAGCACCAAGACCCTCCGACGGCTGCGCCAAGGGTTCTATTGGGGTCAGCATCGACGGGACGTAGAGGACTTCTGCCGGCGCTGTGACGAGTGTGCGGCCTACAAGGGACCTCAAGACCAATCGCACGCACCGCTTCAGCAACAGAGGCTTGGGGCGCCCATGGAGAGGGTTGCTATGGACATTATGGGCCCTTTCCCCGTGACGGACATAGGGAACCGTTACGTGCTATGTGCGATGGACTATTTTACTAAGTGGCCCGAGGCATACGCACTGCCAGACCAAGAGGCGGAGACAGTGGCGGATGCGCTGCTGGAGGGCATGTTCTGTCGGTTTGGGACTGCAGATATCCTCCACAGTGACCAAGGTAGAAATTTCGAGTCCAAAGTCTTTGCTGCTCTTTGTAAACGCCTGGACATGCAGAAAACATGCACCACACCTTTGCATCCGCAGTGCGATGGTCTTGTGGAACGATTTAACCGCACCATGCAGCAGCAGCTCGCCATCCTCACCTCCAAACACCAACGTGATTGGGACCAGCACATTCCGCTGGTACTGATGGCTTATCGTTCAGCGGTCCAAAGTTCCAGGAGCTGTACTCCTGCTCTGCTGATGTTGGGCCGGGAAATTCGGACACCGGCAGAGATGGCGTTTGGAAGACCTCCCGGCAGCTCAGATGACCAGCTGGAGAAAGTGTGTGTGTGTGTGGATGCTCATAAATCACATCAATTTAAAGTATTATATATATATATATACCCCCTCTTATTATATATATATATATATATATATATATATAGATATAGATATAGATATAGATATAGATATAGATATAGATATAGATATAATCGTAAATAATTGTGTGTTATCGTCTGATGTCTGGCTGAATTTGTACTGGAAACAGAGAAAGTATGAACAGAAAACGGTAATAAGAGGGCATGAATGATTTGATGTGAAATAGTACTACTTTATTTCCCCCCCCTGAGCACTTCTCCCACCACCCTAACCCCAGCTCTCACCACTCCCTAGCATCCAGAAAAAAATATTGAAACTATGCAGTAATGTTATTGTCTCAGTTACTTGTGAAACACATTGTAAGAAGTTCTGGGAAATGTCTAAATTATATCCCGGGTTTCCTTCCTTGAGAGTGGTTTCAGTCTGTCCGTCTGACACCTGGATACATTGATATATCTTAGCCACAAGGCGGTGTTGTTCCCATGTTCATTTTAATTACTGTATATTAAAAAATTAAAACGGTACAAATTCAAAATTACAAAATTATGATATCTCAAAATTGGTAGTATTGGCGCCTGACTGTCACATATTTATTACCTCATCTATTAGAGAATATGTGAATGTAAAAATGAGAGGTATTTTATTTACAAAGTGACTAAAATATCTATCCATGATAGATATGAAATGACTCCACACTCCTATTAAAGTGTCCACACTCCTATTTTTGTGATATAGAAGAATAAGGCGAAGAGAAATCCATTTTCACCATGAATGTGACCTGTAACTGCATAGATTCATTCACAAAAAAATCTTTTGGAGAGATGATGTAAAAAATAGACAACTAAAATCATGTAATTCCACAAGTGGGCACATATTTAAAAAACTGGAACTTGTCGGCACACAACAGTCAACATTTAAATCCCTCTGATTAACTCTAATTAAACAATCCTGCCATACAGGACAAGCCGAGGAGCTTCCGCAGCATCTCCCATTTGAACAAGAGTGTGTAGACTTTTATACCCATTGAATCCTGCAAAAATTGATTCTTTCTCCCAAATCTTCAAAGTGTAGTCATATTTGGAGAATAAAAACCACAATACTGTTGAATGAGATAGTGTGTCTAAATATTTAACTGGCACTGTACTTTCACCATCTTCGTGTTAATGTTCATACTTTCCTGCTCTAGTCCTTCACACTTATTTCAAGAGGTACTTCATGTTGGAGTTCAGTGTCAGACCATCCTGAGTCATCATCATTATCTTCATCACCATCATCGTCATCATCATCCTGGTAGTCAATCTCATGGGTGACATAAGAGCCCTTATGTCTGGAGCGGCGCCACAGCACGAATGCCATCAGACAGATGAGGATTAGTGTCGCACAGATGACACCTACAAGAGGAAAGACACAACCATACAGTACAATACTGAAATCCATGCATTTTACTTCCATTAGCAAAAACAAAAGTTTAATTAACAAAATCATAAATCCTGTCTGGCATGTGACGTAACTCTGCAAGATAGCGGCTATGCAAGAATAAGGACTGTGATGCTATGGGAGTGGTCAAAGCCGACTTCAATCACGACCAATCAAAGTGTCTCCTTTCGTTCAGTTTAAATTAGGTGCACTCATAGTTTCAACATAACAGAAGCACATGTACGGTGCGAAGTGGGCATTGGAGTAAATTAAGATTGACTCTTTGTCATCAAATTGTTACTACACCATAGACACACCCTCACTGCGATGGAACGGCCATCTTGACAGAGACTGGTCTGCCAAATTGACAAACGACTTGCCTTGACATGAGAATAAGGATACAGCTGTGAAAATAGAGCCCTTACTGTTAAACTCTCACCTCCAATCAAGGCCCCAATGATTCCGCCTTCCACATTGAAGTCTTGAAAAGAAAAAAAAAAACCACAAATTGAAGTATAAAATTGGTGAATCATTCCTGGTCTGACTCCCAGTTCTTCCTCTCAGTTAAGGAGAAACTTTGCAGCCCGAGGTATTTTCTAGAGCAGCAATTCTTCTAAACAGATCCCCGGAGAAAAAAAAAGACACATCACCAACACAAATGTCCCAAAAAGTAGACACAAAAATTAATTATGTACCTATACGAATACAGTGGTACCTCAACTTCCTCTATGAATGACTTGACTTGTACTTTTTTCGAGACATGAGCCTCAGAGAGCTTTTTTTTTTTTTGTCCTGGGATGTAAGCAAAAAAAAAAAAAAAAAGTTACAGGCACTAAATGGTGGCATTGAACTTCATCCCGATGAGCAGATTTTTTTCAAAGAAGATGCCAGGTTTTTTATTCCAGCCATTTATTGCCATTCCACGTTGAAATTTAACAATTTAACAATTTAAAAAAGACAATTACATGTGTAATTTTTTCAAACTACCAAGTTTGATCGCTTAATGCTTACGCAAAGCAATTATATCAGCTAACAAAATTGGTATCAGTCTGTTTATTTATTTCTAAAATTATTTACGTTATATTTTTTTATCCTCTGAGTAAACCGTGTAAAATTTCTGCAGATACCGAATCACAGTTGTGAAACCGTTCTTTATTTAGTGTAATGTGTATTATACTACTGCGATTGGTTGGCAACCGATTCAGGGTGTCCCCCGCCTACTGCCCGGAGACAGCTGGGATAGGCTCCAGCACCCCCCGCGACCCTAGTGAGGATCAAGCGGCTCGGAAGATGAATGAATGAATGAATGTATTATACTGTCCCCTGGTGGCCCCGACATGCACTCCAGATGAAGCGCGAAGGCGTTGGGCTTTATAGCATGAAATCATGATGCGAAAACGTTATAATAATAATACATTTTATTTATAAGCGCCTTTCAAGACATTTTTTACATTAGATTTATAACTATGTTTTTATTAAGTGCAATACGATACAAGTGCGGCACTGAAACAGAATTTCCAATAATTGAACTGAGGCAGCTCTTTGAGATCCGAGCGTTTTGGGGAACGGAATGTAAATTAAACCCTTAAATCAAGGCACCACTGAATATTTAATGAGAGTCGAAACGAAATACGGTAATTGATTAAGTCACTTTGTGGAGGAAAAGTCTAAAATCTACACAGGAAGGACGAGGCCAAGAATTGAAACCGCAACCTGCTGGCTGTTCTTATCGTCACGGCAACAGACGCTGAACGAGGGAGTTGCTCCTTCACAGACTCTACTCTGATATAAGGCTGATAAATGAAGACACTCCCTCCTACTCAGCTTTAGTAGTGATGTCATCGTTATTTCAACACAGTGTATGACAAAAAGTTTATTTTTTTCTTATATGAAGTAGAGTACGTGTGACCTCTTGGTATATTTCCAAATAAATGAAATGTTAAAATTCTGCCAGGTGAGAAGAAGAAGCAGGAGTGCAGCAGGAGATGAGAACCCAGTGAAGGTGTTCAGTTACCGATAACAAAAGCTGTTGGTCTTTAAATAAAAGATCTCAACCGACTGAAAATGTCTCTTTCAGGAACTTTCATTCACATACCGGCCACAGTTTTGGTCATTGACGCCGGATGGTGGGTCGCGTCCAAGGGGGGAGGAGTTGGGAAAGCTCCCATTTCCACAGCAACCTGCACCAAAAAACAAACAAACAAAAATGTTCATTTTTGTTATTTCGACATTACTCTTGTTGTAATTCACTCATTACTAAGTTTGTAGTGCTAATAGGTAGGAAACACGGTAATTAACTTTAAATTTGAATAATCAGCATCACATCAATTTAATATTAAATGTTCATTCCACACTCTGTTGAATATCAATCGTTTCCTCACAATTTGTATGTGGCATGGGTGCAGCAGCTATGCAGCAACCTATCAAAAGTATGCACAATGTGACCAAAACTCACCAGCTAATGTCTGACAGCAGCGAATACAAGTGTATTTAGAAACACATGCACATCCGTGAAGATGGTTGTCGTGGCTCTGGCACTGGGTCCCCTCCCACCACACAAAAAACATCACACCCCACCCTCCTACGGAAGGTTGACAGTTGCTGTGCATTCATCTCAAGGTCATTGTCTCTTTGCCACACACATTTCTTTCCAAGAGAAATAAAAGAAGGGACAAAGTGTATGACTGGTTAGCACGTTCACCTCACATTGCAGAGGTTGTGGGTTCGATTCCGACCCTTGGTTTCCTGTGAGGAGTTTGCATGTTCTCTCTGTGCCTTGCGTTTTCTCTGGTTTCGTCCCACATTCTAAAATAAATGCATGGTAGATTGATTGAAAGCTCTAAATTGTCCCTCTGTCTTATTGTTGTTTGTCTATATGTGCCCTGTAATTGGCTGGCAACCAGTTCAGGGTGTACCCCACCTGCTTCCCGAGGACAGCTGGGAAAGGCTCAAACACAACTGCGACCTTCATGAGGTAATGCGGATTAGAATATGGATGAATGGATAATGAAAGTGTCATTCATCGAGGTTACTCGGCTGTCTGGTGTTGTAGTTGTCATGGCAATATGCATGTCATCAGGCTGGGAAATGCCTAATCAGCAGCAGGTATCCACCAGTAGTGAGAAGTACTTACTCCCAAATTCAGCCAGCAGGCCGAACTGAGTCTCTGAGGGGACTAGGTGAAGATGAGTTAAGTGTTGCTGTGGATTCTGCACTGGCTGACTGAAACAAGTTCTGAGGCGGAGCTTCACTTCATTAAATGGGCTCATATGCTGTTGTAACTAAAGTTGTGCAGCACTATCTTACGTGTTTAATATTGCCCGCTTGGCATCCATTGTAACCTGATCATCCTGGAAGAGGGGTTCCTCCATCTGTGACCAGTTCTTAAGGTTTTTGTAGGCAACTCTCAAAAGGCACTTGTGGTCACCAAAGAGGCCGAGTGCAGGGATGCTTTACCTTGCCAGGCGTGTCACTTGTCCAAGTGTGTAGAACGCTCATCCGTCCAAAGAGCCACATAATAATAAAAAGTCCAGTATGTTTTACTCGTGGGTTTGAATTGTGTTCCAAAGCGATGAATTGTGTGTGTGATTATCATGCCTCCACGCGTGTATATGTATGGTTAGCAAAAAGTAGGCCTTCCTCATTCACCCTCTGACAGTTCAAAAGAAAGAACACCTCCGCCAAGTAAACAGCTGATTTTACCACCTGTGCTGATGTACCACACCCACACCACGTGACAAGCATCCCGTTTACCAAGTGATTTATTAGAAAACACCTTCAATCCAATTAACATCTATACATGTTCAGTGTGTGACACAGAGCTGGCACCTACAATTATGAATGGGTTTTCTCTGAGTTTTTCCTTCCTGGAATGGAGAGACTCCACCAGGGGATGTTGGTGATTTCATAGAGGGCCCTGATAAGCCCTTTGAGACTCTTTTGTGATTAAAGGCTTTATGAATACACTTGATTTGACTTGACTTGGCACATGATGGTTCCTGTAAGAGTCAAAACGGATTAGGGACCATCAGTTGCAACTCTATTTTCTTGGGATTACCAGCAGAAAGTCCTGAAATTGTTCGAGGAGTTTAAATTTCAAAAGTCAACTTTAAGTATATGAATGAAATATAAATGACTCTCAGTAAAGCCAAAACCTGTCAAGTTGTTTTGATTGATTACCAGATATCAAAGAGATGATTGGCTCAGAAAAAGACCTAAAATCACTTCATCCAATTGTGCTGACGTGCTTTGTTGTCGCCTAATGAAATCTCTTGGAGATATTTTTTTGTCACCATGGCAATAGAGGATGTAGATTTCTCATGTGGCATATTCCCCGCCCTAATCCCATAATCCTTTGCAGCCCCCACTCTCACCCCGGATTAGAAACTCCTGGATCAGGGTGTCTAACCTGCACACACTCCCACCTGATGGCCCACATTTTAATTCCTCCTTCCAGGATGTACTAATTGGACAGACGGGAACTGAAAGGCCCACTAAGAGCAGCCTGCTCATGATCATCTTCCGTTCCTCGACAACAACAAAAAAACAACCCACAATGTATTAAAGCATAAGAATATAATGCCTAAAGTATTTAACTCTTCTTTATTTACTTATCAATGACACTGGACCGCAGCCTCCAATTCAGTCAGTTTCAATTATTTTTTTCTCACAAATCTATACTACTGTTAGTACACGTGTGTGCACGTGTTATTTGGACAAATTACTCACAGATCTAAAGTAGTAAAGATGCCACCGGAGATCAGTATTATGTATTACTGTATGTTTTTATAAAGTTCGGCACTGCCTACGGCTATTTTTATGATAAAAAAAAAAAGATCGAGTTATTATAATTTTGACATAGAGGTCTGAAGTGAAGTGAGCTCTGTGTCAGTGCAGCATCAAACTGCCTCAAAGAGTAGCTCTGACCTGGAAACACAAAAGAAGAAATCTAATTATGATGATGGGAATGGGCTGCCAGGGAATTTGTATCTTTTAAGCAGGTCCGACTTTGACTCCTATGACGTGAAGTGGGCCTTCTTACTTGAAATCATGTAAAAACATATTGTAGCGGTATATCTTCAAATAAAATTAAAATAAAAGACCAGCTAAGAATTGGACCATTTACTCTTTGAAACCTATCCTATCAGTCCATTGATAGTCGCATTTAGCGGCAACCTGAGCGGTCGCGTGCCCGTGGCTCCACCCCTGCTCTGACGTCACCACACCCACATCTCACACGTTCAGCAGCAGAAGCAACCTCCTTCAGTCTGGTGGATTGGGATTTCTGGACCGGGAGGAGGGATTTAATTTGAGCCATCAACCTTGTTATTAGAATATTAAAACGTGGCAACATAGAAGAAAGAAAAGAAACTGAAATGAGCACTGACAATGACTGTGGATTATTGTGGACTTTTGTCACAGTGGACCGGTTTTCAAGCAGCAAGTGGTCAGTTCACAGCTTCAAATTTATTTTAATGGTATCCCCCACCCCACCCCCACCAGCACACGCACACACTTGTAATGATATCATTTCACTCAAATACGTGTATTTTTGTTTTTGCTAACAGGTCCACACAATGCAAAATATGATGAATGTGAGGTGACTCTGAACATGATAAAAAAAAGATACTTGTAAAATGTCAATGATTACAGAATGATTATAAAATAATGAATAAAATGCAAAGCAGGTGTGAAGTGCTGTGTCAGATTTCCACCTTAATTCACTCGAAATACTTTGAATTGAGGAATCTTGTATTCATGCCACAGTAAATTAGTGGCCGTGTTTTAGCCCTGCCAGTAAGGTCACCAGCTAATCTGGAAATCCTTTATTTGACACGCTCTTGTGTGTGTGTGTGTGTGTGTGTGTGTGTGTGTGTGTGTGTGTGTGTGTGTGTGTGTGTGTGTGTGTGTGTGTGTGTAAAAGTGGAAAATTCAGAATTAAGTATTTCTCAATGGGTTATTTAAATGTGAAAGGTAAATATTTTCTTTTTAAAGAGTCCAAAAGTATATTTACTCTGTTCTACACTTCCTTTCATTCAAATTTAACACTTTCTTGTAAACATGTCAACTTTTCTTTGAAATCAATTTAACAAATAAAAAACATAGTCCCTTAGCAAAGCTAAATTGATTAAAAATGATCATATAATTTTGACACATATTGTGTCGATCTCAAAACTCAGGACTATGAGTTGGAAAAATGTGCACAAAAACACAACTAATATCCATCCATCCGTTATCTGAACCACTTATCCTCGCGAGGGTCGTGAGTGTGCTGGAACCTATCCCAGCTGCCTTCGTGGATTAGGTGGGCTACACCCTCAATTGGCTGCCAGCTCATCGCAGGGCAACATAGAAAAACAACCATTCACGCTCACATTCACACCTAGGGACAATTTAGAGCATAGGTGTCAAACTCAGGTCCTGGATGGCCACTGTCATGCATGTTTTCCAAGTCTCCCTGTTGCAGTACACCTGATTCAAATGAACAGGTTCAATGTCAGGCTTCCGCAGAGCTTGCTGATGATCTGATCATTTGAATCAGGTGTGTTGGAAAACAGGGAGACTTGGAAAAGATGCAGGACAGCGGCCCTCCAGGACCTGAGTTTGACACCTATGATTTAGAGAATTCAATCAACCTACTGTGCATGTTTTTTTGAATGTGGGCGGACACCGGAGTACCCAGAGAAAACCACACAGGCATGGGGAGAACAAAAAACAAACTCCTCACAGGAGAGCTGGAGCCCGAAATCAAAACGATGTGCGAACTTGTCACGTCGCGTGTCCGCCAGCAGGTGGCGGGTTTTCTCCCCCGCCATCCGCGCACCTGTCCGCAATTTCGGGCTGATTACCCTCTTTTATTAAGAGACTCCGACAGTCATCTCGCTGCCGGAGAATTCCTCACCGTGCCATTGATCTCTCGTGCTAATTCCTCTATTTGTAGATTACTCGTTGCCTTCTTGCCTTGCGGCCTTTACTCTTGCCATTAGCGTTAGTCACTAAATTGAATACTTCGATATTGCCTAATCAGTAGTTCCTCGCACTTTGTTTTTCAGCGAGCGTTTTCAGTTGTTTCCTTATTTCTTCCCTGGTCCTTATTTGACCAGCGTTTTGTGTTTCCGTTTTTTCCCTGTCGGGCTCTTTCTGTTTTTGTCATTAAAGACACTCTTTGCTTTGAGAAAATCCTTTCGTTGTCTGTTTTCCGGGGATCCAATTCTTTATTTTCCTCGTTCTGCACGGAGCGATCATTATCGCTTCGGGCAGATCGTGACAGAATTCTCCGGCCACCATGGATCCCGCAGACATCGAAAGAATTTTGTCCGCTCTTTCCCGACAAGAGCAACAGATGAGTCAGCAGGGCCAAGCCATTAGGGAACTCCGTGGCGCGGTCTCCATGCTGGCTCATCGGTCCGATGATTTAGAACCTCGGTTGGTCCGGGTGGAAGAGCGGAGACCATCTCCCCCCGGGGTTCGTTCTATCATTCCCGAAGCGCCCCCCTCATATCCCATTATGACGAGGGAGCCATCGCTTCCACACCCCCCTCGCTACGGGGGCGAGCACGGGCAGTGTGGACACTTCCTCCACCAGTGCTCTCTCATTTTTGATCAACAGCCGTCTGCCTATGCTAATGACGCCGCCAAGGTGGCTTATGTCATGAGTCTGTTAACAGGTCCGGCAGCATCGTGGGCGATTGCGACAAGTGACGCCAAGCCGAATCTCCGTACTTCGTTCCCCGACTTCGTGGCTGCGTTCCGCCGGGTGTTCCATCATCCCGTGCGGGGCAGAGAGGCAGAGGGCCGGTTACTCGCCATCCACCAGGGAGTGCGATCGGTAGCGGACTACTCCATCGAGTTCCGGATCCTGGCCGCCCAGAGTGGATACGATGATCGGGCGCTGTGTGGCCTATTTCGCCGTGGACTAAACCCTCAACTCAAGGACGAGCTGGCGACCCGCGACCACAGCACCAACCTGGAGGAATTAATCGACCTCTCCCTCCTCATGGACAATCGCCTGAGGGAGCGAAGCCGGGAGCGTGGGGGTGAGCGGCCCCAGTTCCGACGAACACCCACGGAGGAACAGGTGCAGCTGGGAGGCAGGGACGCTGGTGCGGAGGAAGGAAAGCGTCGTTTCAGCGATCGAGCGACGACTGACGGCGTTCCACCATCTCCTCACGCCGCAACCAGCCATCCGGGGCCGTCACCCCCTGCCCACCAGGAGTACTGTGAGTCACGACCGCGCGCGCCTCCCTTCGAGTCTAGGCGAGTCGACTCGCGGCCTGGTCACCCCAACAGACTCGAACTCGAGGGGGAGATATTAGGGGGGTCCCGGTCGTGGCGGGTTCGGGCTCTGGTAGACTCGGGGGCAGATGACTGCATAATGGACACCGATCTCGCTTCCGAGCTGGGTTGTTCCGTGGAGAAGCTGATAGATAGGAAGCGGGTTTGTGATCTTGATGGGCGTCTCCTGGCGGTAGTTACGCATAGGACGGAGCCGTTGAAACTTCTACTGTCCGGCAACCATGTCGAACATCGTCGTTTTTACTTAATGCGGTCTCGCAACGCTCCGATCGTTCTCGGGTTACCCTGGCTCAAGACACACAATCCCGTGATTTCCTGGGCGCGCCCAGCGATAGACAGCTGGAGCCAGTACTGTTACCAGCACTGTCTGCAATCGGCCGTCGGGAGGCATGAACGTGTCACACCCCCCGAGGAGATCTGCCTTGACGGAGTGCCGGATTGCTATCGGGATCTAAAGGAGGTGTTCAGCGAGGATCGTGCCCACTCTTTGCCTCCACACCGCCCCTACGATTGTGCTATAGACCTGCAGGCGGGCGCTCCGTTGCCGACCTCGCGGCTGTATCAGGTGTCCCAACCCGAGCGCGAGGCATTGACGGAGTACATCAACAGCTCGCTCGCCGCAGGTCTTATTAGACCATCGCGTTCACCGTTAGGGGCGGGTTTTTTCTTCGTAGGGAAAAAAGACAAGACCCTGCGACCCTGCGTAGATTATCGGGGTTTAAACGAGATAACTATTAAGAATAGATACCCGCTACCCTTGCTGGACTCCGCCTTCGCCCCATTACAGTCAGCCACCATTTTCTCCAAATTAGACTTGCGCAGCGCTTACCACTTGGTTCGCATCCGGGAGGGTGACGAGTGGAAGACGGCTTTTAAGACCCCTCTGGGTCATTTTGAATACTTGGTTATGCCTTTTGGGCTCACCAACGCCCCTGCCGTTTTCCAAAACCTAATCAATGATGTGCTAAGGGACATGATTAACATCTTTTGTTTCGTTTACCTTGACGATATTTTAATTTTTTCCCGGTCATTACACGAGCACCAGCAACACGTTAGGCTGGTGCTACAACGTCTACTGGAGAACCGGCTCTTCGTCAAGGCAGAAAAGTGTGAATTCCATGTCCCCGTCATCTCCTTCCTAGGGTTCATTATTGAACAGGGCAGGTTAAGGGCGGACCCCATTAAGACGCGTGCCGTCACTAACTGGCCGGTTCCAACCAATCGCAAGGAACTGCAGCGCTTTCTGGGGTTCGCCAACTTCTACCGACGCTTCATCCGCGGTTATAGTCAGAAGGCGCTCCCCTTAACCCGCCTTACGTCCATTAAAACCCCATTTAAGTGGGATCCGACCGCGGATGCGGCGTTCGCAAACCTGAAGGCGGCGTTCACCAGTCCCCCCGTACTACAGCACCCTGATCCTGATCTCCCCTTTATCGTGGAGGTGGACGCCTCGGATTCGGGGGTGGGGGCTGTGCTGTCCCAGCGCTCTCCGGTCGACCAGAAGTTGCACCCCTGCGCCTTCTTCTCCCGTCGACTCAGTGCCGCCGAGTCCAATTACGACGTGGGCAACCGTGAACTGTTGGCAGTTGTGACCGCCTTGCAGGAGTGGCGGCACTGGCTCGAGGGGGCAAAGGAACCCTTCACGGTCTACACAGATCATAAGAACCTCGCCTACCTTCGCTCCGCCAAAAGACTGAACGCCCGTCAGGCCCGGTGGGCCCTCTTCCTCACCAGGTTCGACTTCATCCTCACCTACTCTCCCGGGTCTAAGAACACCAAGCCCGACGCCCTCTCCCGTCTCCACGAGCCTGCGGGGAGGGATCGATCCCCGGAGACCATCCTCCCGACCCGGTGCGTCGTGGGGGCCGTCCAGTGGGAGGTTGAGCAGCGGGTCCAGGCAGCCCTGGAGGGGGTTCAGGTGCCGACGGAGTGCCCAGCAGGGAGGCTATTCGTACCTCCCTCCTTACGATCTGAAGTTCTGCAGTGGGGACATGGGTCCAAGGTGGCGTGTCATCCCGGGGTGAACCGGACTGTGCAACTCGTCGCCCAGCGTTTCTGGTGGCCGGAGCTCCGCAACGACGTGACGGAGTTCATCAAGGCCTGCACCTCCTGCGCCTGCGGCAAGTCGTCCCATCAGCCGCCGGCGGGACTGCTCCAGCCGTTGCCCATTCCTCCTCGCCCGTGGTCCCACATCGCCCTGGACTTTGTCACGGGTCTCCCGCCTTCCCGGGGTCGAACTGTCGTACTCACGATCGTGGACCGCTTCTCCAAGGCGGCTCATTTTGTTCCTTTGTCCAGGTTGCCGTCGGCGCTGGAGACCGCCGACCTCCTTGTCGAACACGTCTTCCGTCTCCACGGCATTCCACTGGACATTGTCTCGGACCGGGGGCCCCAGTTCGTATCCCGCGTCTGGAAGCAGTTCTGCCGGTCCCTCGGGGCCACTGCCAGTCTGACCTCGGGGTACCACCCCCAGTCCAATGGACAAGCCGAGCGTGCCAACCAGGATCTGGGGGCGGCCCTCCGCTGTGTGTGCCTTCACCGTCCCTCGTCCTGGGTCGACCACTTACCCTGGGTGGAGTACGCGCACAACACCCTCGTCTCTTCTGCCACCGGTAGGTCCCCCTTCATGGCCGCCTACGGGTACCAGCCGCCGCTGTTCCCGTCCCAGGAGGGGCAGGTGGAGGTCCCCTCTGTGCAGCACCACCTCAAGCGGGCCCATCGCGTGTGGAAGGAGGCCCGGGCTGCGTTGTCCCGCACGGCGGCCAGGAACCAGCGGATCGCGGATCGTCGCCGGCGCCCGGCTCCTTCATACGTGGTAGGACAGAAGGTGTGGTTGGCGACGAGGGATCTTCGGCTGGCCGGCACGTCTGCGAAACTGGGACCCCGATTTACTGGACCGTTCGAGGTCGAGGCCGTCATCAGTCCAGCTGCAGTCAGGCTCCGGCTACCGCCCACCATGAAGGTTCACCCCGTCTTCCACGTCTCCCTTCTCAAACCCGTGTCTCCCAGTGACTTGGCTCCTCCTCCCACGCCGCCGCCACCTCCGCGGGTCGTCGACGGTGACCCGGTGTACACGGTTCGTGCCATCCTGGACTCTCGGCGCAGGGGAAAGGGGTTCCAGTATCTGGTCGACTGGGAGGGCTACGGGCCTGAGGAGCGGCAGTGGGTGCCTCGCTCCTGGATCCTTGATCCGTCCCTTTTGCGCGACTTCCACGCTGCACATCCATCCAAGCCGGGTAGTCCGCCGGGAGGCGTCCATTGAGGGGGGGGTACTGTCACGTCGCGTGTCCGCCAGCAGGTGGCGGGTTTTCTCCCCCGCCATCCGCGCACCTGTCCGCAATTTCGGGCTGATTACCCTCTTTTATTAAGAGACTCCGACAGTCATCTCGCTGCCGGAGAATTCCTCACCGTGCCATTGATCTCTCGTGCTAATTCCTCTATTTGTAGATTACTCGTTGCCTTCTTGCCTTGCGGCCTTTACTCTTGCCATTAGCGTTAGTCACTAAATTGAATACTTCGATATTGCCTAATCAGTAGTTCCTCGCACTTTGTTTTTCAGCGAGCGTTTTCAGTTGTTTCCTTATTTCTTCCCTGGTCCTTATTTGACCAGCGTTTTGTGTTTCCGTTTTTTCCCTGTCGGGCTCTTTCTGTTTTTGTCATTAAAGACACTCTTTGCTTTGAGAAAATCCTTTCGTTGTCTGTTTTCCGGGGATCCAATTCTTTATTTTCCTCGTTCTGCACGGAGCGATCATTATCGCTTCGGGCAGATCGTGACAGAACTAGCCACCCACCGTGCCACCCACAGATAACATTGATGATATAAATATTTAATAAACATTTGACCTTGGGATCCTCGTCATGGCTGACATCAGCAACATTTCACTTCCGATTTTCAAGCGTGTGCTAACTAGGTAGCTAAAGTTTTCATTTTATCTCTAGATAATCATTCATTGTAATACAATTTCTTTGTTTAGAGCTGTTTTCAGAATTGAATGCTCCAGTCCAAAAAACATCTTTTCATTCCTCTTCAGATGAGAAGCATTGAATGAGGTTTGGCCATGGCTGCCCATCGAATCATCAGCACAACGAGCAGCAATCACGTCCTCCCTCGCTGCAAGTCCGAGGGGATGCTCGTGGATCTCGGCGAGGGGACTACAGCTGGCCTCCCACAAGTCGATGAAATGTTCTCTTCAGGTATGATTCATTCATACAAATATTTCATTTGCTCTCATGTACCGGTAATTGTTTTGAACCGCTGAGTCATGTTGTCTTGATGATTGGCACATATGGCATCATGTATTCCTCTAAGGGAATCTTGCGATATACTAAAGTTAGATATCAAGGAATAACCTAACCAAACAGTATACAAAGTGTACATTGCTTCACTGATTGAAGTGCATTTATGTTTGTTGTTTATTTGACTATTGTTGATCTCTTTTGCTTTCAGTGCCTTCTCCCAGTTCCTTAAGACGGGACACATCTGTCTCCTATGGGGCTGCACAGGAAGTGATCGCCATCAAGGATTATTTGCCCAGAAGTTTAAGCACGCTGAAATTCTCCAAAGGAGATCGACTCTTTGTTCTGGACACATCAGGCGGCGAGTGGTGGTACGCACACAACAACAGAGAGATGGGATACATCCCTGCTGCTTATGTCACAGCGCTCAACTTCAGGAGTGGTTCGCTCAGTGACAGTGGAATGAGTGACAATCTTGGAGAGGAAGAAGCGATGCTGAAGGACTTTGAAGCGTTTGGAGAGTGGACAGGGGCGACTTTTAAACCCTCGCCAACTGACAACAAGCATCCATTTTCTGATAACGCCATCATCCATCCATTAGATTGGAATTACAGAGAAGCATGTGTCACTAGCTCTGCTGATCTGATTCTTTTAGACACTCTTGCGCGTCCAAGCAACTGCAACTTTGACACCAATAATAGCAGTCATCCCAACCAAGCAATGCAACACCTCTACAGAGATAATACTTTTTCAAAGAGTAAACGGTCACAGAGTCTCTCCCAACTTTCGGTTCTACAAGGACAATCTAATCCAAACATACCTTCCTCTTGCTTCTTCACGGACCTGAAGGCACCTTTGCCAGAGGAATTTCAGAGCCGTGAGGACTTCCGAACAGCATGGCTCAGCCACCGAAAGCTGGCCAGGTCGTACCATGACCTGCAATCGCTGGGCCAGAATCCAGGTTGGGGTCAGACCCAACCGATTGAGACCAGCATTGTGTGCCGGTTGGGGAGCAGCGGAGGTGTTGTTGAGCTGCCTGACACCCATATTACCATGCACATTCCTGAAGGTCACATTTGTCAGGGTGACCAGCAGCAGGTATCCATGAGCGCCTTACTGGATCTTCCCTTGGAACTCAACAATGACCGTTGCTCCACTGTCAGCCCGGTGGTGGAGATCAAACTTAGCAACATGGAGATCAGGTCTTTTATCACTTTGGAGATTAAAGTATCTGTCACGTTAAAGGAGGACGGTGGGCACTTTGCCAAGATACTTTGTGTTAGGAGTGACTGCAAAGATGGGCCTTACAAGCCCATTCCGGGTTGTTACATTTATAATGACATGGTCCAAGTACGCCTGGACAGTCCTGAGCCGTGCATGTATGTGGCGATTGTGGTTCAGTCCCTGTACATCAGTCACTGCATGACCGTGTGGGATCACGTGCAGAGAATGGTAACACTTGGTGTTTATGGACCCAAGCACATCCATCCTTCCTTTAAGACAGTCGTGGCCATGTTTGGTCATGACTGCGCCCCGAAGAGCTTGGTGGTGCGTGAGGTTGGTCGCTTAGCTTGCTCCAGCCCTCCAGTCACCCTCCACTTGTGGGGGAAGCAACATTTTCCCCTGGGGTTTCCCCAAGACCTCCAGGTAGGGTTGTACCCCAACGTAACCAACTATCAGGTAAAAGCCTGTGACGGGGCTGGGGTCATCCGGGGATTCCAACTTAAACGAGGCAAGGTCAGCCAGCTCATCTATATGGTGTCATCACATGAACCCAACGCCATCTCAGACTTCACTCTCAGGATCCAAGTCAAGGACACACTGGACTGCATAATCACCCAGTTCTGCATCCAAACGCCACATCCGCCGCCGCAGTCTGGAATAAAGCCGACAGGCCAGAGGAGGTTTTTGAAAAAAAGAGAGATGGACAAGATCAGCCTGTCACCACTGGCTGTCACTTCTAAATACCCCAAATTTCAGGATCGCTGCATTACCAGCCTCAAATTTGGCAAGCTGATTAAAACTGTAATACGGCAGCACAAGAGCAACTACTTACTGGAGTACAAGAAGGGCGATGTGATCGCCCTGCTTAGTGAGGAAAAAATTAAGCTAAGGGGCCAGTTGCGCACAAAAGAGTGGTACATTGGATATTATCGGGGGAAGATGGGGCTTGTTCACGCCAAGAACGTTTTGGTTTTGGGAAAGGTCAAGCCTATTCATTGGTGTGGGCCGGACCTCACAACAATGATGCTGCTGGAGCAAATTCTCAAACCTTGCAAATTTCTTACATATATCTATGCCACTGTGAGGACAGTCCTGATGGAGAATGTGGGAAACTGGAGGGCGTTTGCTGATGCACTGGGCTATGGGAACTTGTCACTTCATTACTTCTGTCGGACCGAGCTGCACAATGAGCCAGAGAAGGTAGCATGTGTTCTGGAGAAACTCAAAGAGGAGTGCACCAATGTGGAAAACCAAGTGAGGAAGTCGTTTCAGCGGGAGCTGATGATGGTGAGTAAACGTATCGTCTTAGCAACAAGTGGGTCCATCAGTTGATTGTGAAACCACTTTCCAAAATGCACAGAACTTCCACGTAATCACCAACCTTCTAGAAGGAAGACATTCAACTTGAAACACGGCATACTTTTACAATGCATTGTCTGTACATCAGTGGCATAATTCATCAAAGCGGGACATTGGAATGTTGTATGTGTGTATAAGTGTGTATTTGCACAATCAATAAGTATCCTCCTTTAAGCATATATATATATATGAAGGAAGATGTGTGGTATCTTCACTCTCGTCACAGCTCTCTGCCTTCTGCCTCTAATACATTTCTGATACTATGTTGTAAACTGATACCCCCCCCCCCCCATCCTGCATCCGTACCCTCCATAAAAAGCAATGGAAATGTCAGCTTGGAAAGGCTGTGGCAGAGAAGGTACAGTGTCCAGCCTTCCTTTGATTTTGAAGGAGACAGTCCTTGTAAATATATTGTTTGTTGGGTTTTCAAAAGAATTAATTGAATATCTAGGTTAATATTAAAGTTAACATACAATGTTGAACATTTAGAAATGACTCCACTTTGGACTGCAACTGAAAGGCTCCTGTTCTCAGAACGGCTGGAAAGCATTCTGGGTCTGGGATGTGTGTCTCCCAGTAAATTTGGCGTGCGGTGACACTCAAAGTCAGGAACCATCACCGGTCTTACATAGTTATTGCTAAATCAAAAATTCTCAGACCCTGAAAGAAAATCCTTGACTAATAAATAAGTCTCTAATTCTTTTTTGGTGCTCACAAGTGAAGCCGGATTAAAATGCGTTGGCAGCTTTGGGCTGGAATTCGGTTGCCAAATGGGGGATGCTGCCATGAGAAGCTGTGGGAGGCGATAACTGATACCGAAAGAAAACAAAGAGCGCGGACGCACCCCATCATATCATGTCGTGATCGGTTTCATCATTTAGCAACTCACACATTCTGTCCACTCTACCCTCATCATTTTGAACACAAGGAACAGCCTATTTCTTCATCCACTCACCACACTCACGACTGCAAAATCATAGAAAACATGATCTGTTTTCCTTCCTCGGAACAACTGCTCCCATGTGAAATGTGAGCAGACGGCCTGGAGGGGCATCCGACACTTACTCGGCAGATCTCTTCAAGCACCAGACTGGGTTACAACAGATTAGAGTTTACAAGCAGAACCATGCACGAAAAAACATTTTAAAACATTGGATGGACATCAGCATCAGACGCTCGACAATAAATGGAGCTGGACCATCCAGAATTGTCCTCAGTGTGACTTAAGATGATGCGTCAACACCTCCACAGACTGCTGGAAAGTTCCTTTGATTAGCTGACCACTTCTGACCGCCATCATCTAGTAACTAGTCTTTATATGTCAGTGGAGGATGATGGGTGGAAACCTCGACCAATTCGGTTGTCTATATCAGATTCAGGTTCTGCCTCTTCGGACCTCTTGAACTTTGTTTTGAAACCGCTTCAGTTTCACATGGCCATCTTGTCCTCGTTTAAATGAATTGACTGTCCAAAGCAAAGTTGCTTCATTGCATATAAGACCATTGTGCTCGTGCCACAGGCCGAAGCCGACTATGTGTGTGTGCGTGTGTGTGTGTGTGTGTGTGTGCGTGTGTGTGTGTGTGTGTGTGTGTGTGTGTGTGTGTGTGTGTGTGTGTGTTTGTTTGTCAAGATATGTTTAGAATCAAGCCTTTGTGCAGCTTAAATTAGTCGATGAAGGGCCGCACGCTAGAAGGCTGCCACTCTGCTCTGCCAGGCGGTGACGGAGAGTAGAGCGTGCCGGCCGGGCCGGGCTGTTATCCTTAGCTGAGATCAATGAAAGGGATCTCTGAATGTTTTTCAGTCGAGTGAAAACAGACCGTGTGGGTGTCAGGATTAGCGTTGCAAATTGATGGAACGTTTCTGCTAAGTTTCCTGTAAATTTTCATGGGATGCTATATTGGGAATTGTAGGAGATAGTGAGGAAAACCTTATGGAAAGCTATAAGCATACATATAAACATTTTGGTTGGTCATAGCTACACATGCATGAAAATCAGATGTATTTTTAAAGTATAACTTCATCAAGTTTTTAATATCTTATGGAACAATAAATTGCTTCATTGAAGAGCAAAAGCAGGAATGTTGAGTTATGTATTAGTCATCCGCTCCATCCAAAAATATTAGCAAAGTCCCATTCTGTATGTTAAACGACTACTTTATTTCCACAATCTTGAATCCCAAGTTAGGAGTCTTGAGTTTTCGTTTCCTTAACCCTACCTGCTACCCCATCAGGCTTTGCTCAAGATGGACTGCCAGGGTCTTGTCGCCAGATTGGTACTGGACTGTGTCCTGCTGACCACGGCAGTGGAGGTGGCATCCCGTTGGAGGGAACTTGCAGTAAAACTGGCCCGGGTGTCCAGACAGCAGATGGAGGACTACGAGGCACCGCATCGTGATAAAAGCGGAGTGCTGGACAGTGAGGTGAGAACACCCTGCTGGTGATTGTCATTTTGGTCGGAAATTGAAAGCTGCATTTTGGCCAATTTATAACACAATGGAGTGGAAATTATTTACACCGCTGGCAAGAAAGGACTTCAAAAGATGCAGTGGTAAGTAGGGTCACAAAGGTGTATAATATTTCTGGAAAACTTATTGAGGAGTTACCTTTAATATTTTGAGAAATATTCCAAATTTAAAACTTTCTTGGGGAATTGTGTGAATGAATTGACATTTATGGGAAGTAAGGGCAATTCAATGGAAAACAATTGGGTAAAAGTATGCGCTTTCCTCCGCAAACACACATCACATCATTACACATCACAATGTGTGACAGACTCGAGAATTGGTCCGGTTTAGTCTTATTCTACATCAAGAGCACATCACTGTCATGTACAGTATATTCAAACAAGTGTTATGAAAGGTGGCCAGAGAGGTGCTCCACGACAGAGCTTGTCTGCTCCATGGATAGTCTTATATGGAAGGGTAGTGCCAGGTATTGTGGGTTATCTGGGGGGGAAAAAATACAAACATGTTTGGCTCCTCAAAATCATTGCTGCTGATCGAAAATTGCAAATTTCATAATGTTTGTAAACAATAGGCGCCAGATTAGTACTTCTGGGTTGAAGGAAAGACATTGACTATGGCTAATCTCACCATGAAAAAAGAGTGTTGTGTTTGAGCTCCATCTTTTGCCACCCAGAGGTCAGTGCGACATCATGGTGAATAGTTTATCTTACAATGGCATTACTCTCTCTTGAATTGCATAGTTCACACAAGAATAGTCACAATCTGTTTTTGATGATTGAGCAAGGTTTCCTCTGTTTAACATGTAAATTATTCCCCAAAACATTGATATTGAAACTAAACCTTACCCTGCATCCCATCAGTCCATGTGGAAACCAGCCTATGACTTCCTTTTGACGTGGGCAGCACACGTTGGGGACAGCTATCGCGATGTCATCCAGGAGCTCCACATGGGTTTGGACAAGATGAGAAACCCCATCACCAAGAGATGGAAGCACCTGACTGGCACGCTCATCCTGGTCAACTGCCTCGACATCCTCCAAAGTGCAGCCTTCTGTCCCACCGGCTATGGCGACTTTGCTGTCTGAGTTACCGTGATTACTACTGACACAAACAGAAAAATGCAAGAATGCAAGGACCATTTTGAAATTATTCAACTAAAAGTTGTCAAACACGCTCAAACCAATCCATCAAGCAATAAACAAAGTGTCCCAAAAGTCACGACACACATCCTTTTTTTTCCAATTTGGTTTCAGATATCGTTCTGACACATGTGAGGCCAGCAGCATTTGACATCTTTTTGGTCAGCACATTGTTTCCTTGCCCGGGGCTCGACAGTTCACATTGGAGTCGTGTTGTAAAATAGATGCAAGATATTTTTCTGTCCCCTACAATATTTATTTTAATAAGGTATACTTTGTTCTTAAATTTGTATTTTTTTCCACAAGTCTCGGTGGCCTCAGGTATCGTATTTTGTGCCATGTCATGTACAAACGTGTGTTGGTATGGCGAAAAAAAATTGCTTGACTCATTGATGGCCTCACATCTGCCCCCCCACCCCCAAAAAAACTGATATGAAATCGGAAAAAGGGAAGCATAACGTGACTTTTGCGACACTACTACATTCCAACTTTCAGTTAAAGTTGATAAATAGTTTTGGCTTTTAGGGTAGCCTCTGGTCCTGTATCCCACTAGAGTAGCTAAGGCTAAGCATTCAGCAGAAACCAAATCACATCTCTACGCCAAGCCCCAAAAAATGGTTTCCTATTGTGTACTGCATGGCATGAATATATTTGGTGTTAGTATGTCAACAAACTGCTGTTGCTTTTAAATCCAAACTGCGTTTTTGAGACAAATTCAACAACATGCATTTGTTTTTCAGTATGTTTTTGTAAAATTCTGTGCTGAATATATAACTGTAGTTTGTGTTTATTGCTGCCACTTTGCCAGGACTCCTTTGATTTTTTTTTTTATCTCAGCGAGACATTTCCAAGTTCAATACAAATAAATTGTGGAGTCCAACAGTGCCCCCAGAAACTGAATCTGAATGATTTATACTTGCATTGTTATCATGAAACTTGAAAAAAAATTACGTTGAAAATCTGAATTTGAAATACATACATTGAATTTGTATTGTTGAATTTGAATTGTACAGATTTTTAAATCCTCAATGAAAATTCAATTCTGTATATTTTTATAGAATCAGTTTTAGGAATACGAATTCAAATATTTCCTACAGATTTTCGCATCCAGTATAACAAGTAAAAATAAACATTTGAATTTCATTCATTCATTTTCCGAACCGCTTTATCCTCACAAGGGTCGCGGGGGGTGCTGGAGCCTATCCCAGCTGTCTTCGGGAAGTAACCCTGAACCGGTTGCCAGCCAATCGCATAGCACACAGAGACGAACAACCGTCCACGCCCACACTCACACCTAGGGACAAAAAGTGTGCTCAATCAGCCTGCCATGCATGTTTTTCGAATGTGGGAGGAAACCGGAGTACCGGAAAACCCACGCAGGCTCGGGGAGAACAAGCAAACTCCACATAGGGAGGCCGGAGCTGGAATCGACCCCTGCATTGTGAAGTCGACACGCTAACCACTGGACTACATTTGAATTTTCAATGAGCAAACTCAGTTCGTGTGATGAAAGAAAACTTGAATCTCATCATTGAGTCCCCCTCCATCCCTATTATACGCGGCTGTACGTTGATGTATGAGGGGCTTGAAATTATTGACATTGTTTTTTATTTACAACTTCCACCAGTTTCACCCCGATTGTGTTGACTCTCAACTTCTGTTTTCATTGCATAAGTATATCTACGTGCCACTGGCTTTGTTTATCTGTCTTTTTGATGGGATCAGTCGGTGGCTGGATGTGAATTTTATTCCCTGAACTACAAATCAGAAAACATTCCGATACGAGTGCCACGTTCTCATGTGACGAAACTTTGCTGTCATCTAGTGGCGAAGAATGGTCCAAGACCGCATGGATTAAAACAAACCGCAAACGTCATAATTTCAAAAATGAACAGAAATAATTCAGTTTCAGATTCAGAAAACTTTATTTATGCCCGTGGGGCAATTCGAATAAATAAAAATGACGCCCAAAAGACAAAGAAAAAGTATGGTATTATTATCTGATTTAAAAAAAAACTTACTGCTTTGCAAGGATGCTGAGGCTTAGTCTGGTCCAGGGTTTGTGCGCACAGGAAATAGTTCACGCGAGGTTTCAGAATAAAAGCGATTGACTTTATATTGTCAAATACCATGCGAAACCGCCCACTGTTTTTTTTCTTTTGTATTTTTTCCCTCCCAAAACCGGATATCAGTTCTCATCCATTCTGCCACAAACATTCTAGTCGCTACATGGCTTGTTTTTCCTACGCGCGGAACGCACTCGGGTGGGTTAGCAAACTCAGCACCGCGACATTGCAGATGCACGAGGGGACGTGATTGTGACATTTCCACGGGTTGTCACGAGTGCTCGTGGCACCACCCCGAGAATATGCAGGGATGCGGAGGTTAAGGAGGTTGAGAAGATGAAATGTTGATTTAGGCAGCTGGAGTGCCTCTGCGACACCCTCCCGAGCCGCTGCCCTTTTTGAAGCATCCTTCCATCCCCGACTTGATGCCGCGCATGCAGGCGCTGGTCTTGCACGATGGGGACTAGTTTCTCCAACCTGGCAGCCTTCCAGTCCCTGCACATTGTTATGCTAGGCTTGGACTCTGCGGGTAAAACCACCGTGCTTTACCGGCTCCGGTTCAACGAGTTCGTCAACACGGTGCCCACCATCGGCTTCAACACAGAGAGGATCCGGCTGGGCGGTGCAGGCACCTCCAGGGGCATCAGCTGCCACTTCTGGGACGTCGGTGGCCAAGAGAAGCTGCGGCCCCTGTGGAAGCCCTACAGCCGCTGCACGGACGGTATCGTGTACGTGGTGGATTCTGTGGACGTCGAGAGGCTGGAGGAGGCCCGGGCCGAGCTACACAAGATCACTCGCTTCTCCGAGAACCACGGAACTCCGCTGTTGGTCATCGCCAACAAGCAGGACCTGCCGCGAGCCCTGGACGTGGCGGACATCGAGCGGCAGCTGGCCCTGTCCGACCTGAGCCCGTCCACGCCGTACCACGTCCAGGCCGCCTGCGCTATCATCGGCGAGGGGCTGCACGAGGGCATGGACAAGTTGCACGAAATGATCGTCAAGAGGAGGAAATCACTCAAGCAGAAGAAGAAGAGGCAATGAGAGAAGCGGAAGCGATCATTTTCATCTTACATGAATGACAACATGGGACACATTGCGAGTCTCTGTCTGTGATCATTTCGAATATACAGTACATTAGAGACCGTTTCGGGTAAATGCACGTGATCATTCAGAGCGAGGATGTTCAGTGCTGAACACTTATCATTCAAACGAGAAGTGTCCATTTCTGAATTTGCCTTTCACGCCCAAATTTGAGGTGGCTCACTAGGCTTTTCAGAGAAGTCATGAGCATAAACTACAAAAACGTTTTTCCCCATCATTTAAACATCTTAAAAAGAATAATCCCCTTTACCACGTATCTCCTTTTTGCCCAACGAAACAACCCATTCGTGAAAAGCATATTTTTGCATTTAAGCACGTGGCACATTTTCGATATTTAATCTTGCTAAAATCAGCTCAATGCAAATCCGTCTTTCAAGGGGATATTCTGTGCATACTTGGTAAACTCCCTGCCATGACATCAGCATTAGACCATCCATAGTGCTTTAATGCTGACTCTTTCAGTGTCAGTGACATCTTAACATTTACAAAAGAAGAGAGGAATTTTAAACTGATGTTCCATTTCATACCCAAATTTTGGGGTGGCTCATGGGCTTCTCCGAGTCAGAACTCAATTAAGCATAGCATTCAAACACATATCCTTCAGCATCTCCCGCCATAGGGACAGACAAGAGGTATTGTGATTCACTCTTTTTTTCTTGTTGTTGTTTAAAAAATGTAAATTTGAAGGATTTATTGGGGCAACCTCCTTCCGAACAATAATAGTAAAATGTCTGCATAAAAATTAGCCATTTATAAATTGATCAAGTTTGCTTTTGAGTGTTCATTATTGCGAGAAGGGAAAGCTTATCCAAGTTGAGGCAACCTCGACTGCACCAGACTACATTTTCTAAACTACATATAACTTTAGTGATTGATATTCTGCAGACTGGTTAAAATGTTCATTAAAAATAAGATCATCCTTAAAAGTGGTGTTACAGAAGCACACAGCGTGTATGTGTATATATACCGTAACTACATAAGAGGCTGTTAGACACAATGACATTTTTGAGCAATAAAGCTGAATGTGATTTTTTTTCTTTTCTTTAGCCGCATATACAAACTGAATATGAGAGAAAATACAGCTATTAAGTCCATGATTATTTACAACAAATATTTGTAGCATTATTACATTTAAAGCAAATGTGGATGTGAACATTACATCAGGTGGTGGTATTTTACATTTTTCAGCAGTGCAAATCAATTGAAAAATGTTTTGTTTGCAGGGAACCCATTTCACGATCTCCCATTGAAATGACATACATATGCACGGGCGATCATAGCCACCTGATATCTACAAGATGAATGATGACTGCAAGTTTCTGTCCCTGTGGTGACATCACCACCTTGTCATCCATCGTGGATGTCAGAACGGACCATCCCCGCACCTGGAGTCCAGGAAGACAAGATGATGTCAAGGTCACGAAGCCTTTAAACAAAACAATCACTCATGTGGAATCCCCAAAAGGAGTAAATGGAAACGGACCCGAATGCCTTTGAACTTGCTACTTGAATGACTGTTATTGTAGCATATTACGAAAGCTGGTTTTGAAGTGCCATACTTTGAAACAGTGAGACTTTTGCACATTTGCTGGAGGAACTGTTGTCAAATTCCACCTCATCTCTTCTCAGTGTAACCACCAAGTAGCAGAAGATGCTGCATGCAAGCAAAAGATGCACGATGGCTGAAGATGTTGTACCAAACACATTTTTGTCTTCTGTTCATCATTGCAGCTTGAGCAAAGTTTTACACCAAGGCTGTCAAAACTGGGTAACTAACAACATTTCTCTTCACAATGGTGAATAAAGAAGTTAAAATGCTTTGCTCCACTCTCTGCTATGTGTCAAGGTTCAATATGAGAACATATCGAATTATGGTGCTCAAGTAACTGCTTTAAAAACAATCAGCTTAATACACACTGCTCTTTTTAACAACAGCATATGAACAATAAAAACACAATTAATGGACCTATCGATCATATCTTGTTTAAACTTTTACCTCACTTCTGTTGGTTAAAAATGTGGCTTAGTAAGTTGCTTTTTAGGCTAAGTAATTCTAAAATCTTTCGGTACCCTCCCTACCTTCATATATGGGAACCCCTTGCATAATGGGCTCCATTTTGGAAGAGATTCGCATGTGCGCTTGGCATAAAAATTGGCACATCTTCATTGTTGTGTCAGAGCAAGTCGAGTTCATCATGTTTAGAAATTTGGCAGACATCAGAAAAAAGCAGGTCTAAGTTGTGGCGTAACGCAAAGATGTGTGGTGGATGTCGTTATTATTTCATTTCTAAATATGACAACAGCGTGCATCAGTCGCTCTGAATCATTGCAGAAATCGATTCATTGAATTGTCATCTTCAATATATTATTCAGACCATCCCCATTGGGCGGTCTCCAAGTGCCCACGTCACAGCGGCCAAGTTGACATCATCTGTAAATGGGGATCTTCTTGCAGTTCCTCTTAAATGTACATTGCATGCGCCGATTGCCACCATGTGCTTCTCCTGCGCTTGATTTAAAAAGAATGAGGACAGCCGCTTCCATTGGCTGGGAAAGAAGGCAGCTGTGTTCATTTCCACAATGGCAACTGTCCCTTTCCTGCTGCATCTGTCTGCTAAAATACCAAAAGAAAGAAAACTCCACCCATGTGCACAATTAGACTGCAGTACATACTAGATTTGTGCTGAGCATGAAAATATGGCCCAACATGTCTAAATTAGTGTCTATTCAGTCCTTAATCCATCAATGTAAACTGTAGAATCAATGTACAGTACTTACCAAAATATATTTGTACGGATATCATACCTGTCAACTCATATGGTTTAGCCATAGTTCATACGGATTTTGTGGTGAATCTTACGTATATGGCCGTATCGCACAAATCATACGGATACTGAAAATTTACGGGGGGGGTTTTTCCCCCCTAACAGGTAGTTCCGTTTGCTTTTGCCCAGAATGGTGCGAGTCTACGAGAATGCTAGTTCCGGTAACTTTCTCTTCACACAGATTTCCGAAAATCGCTTGCACCACAAACACTGACAGCATTATTGCAGTGCAAAGTAAATATGAATATAACTTCGAGCCGATGGGTCAGTATTTGGAGTTGGTGAAAAAAGTAACGCAGGAATACAACTCTGAACACAGTAATGCCACTAAGTAGAATGATGATTAGACATCAACCAGACATTGTATTATGGAGATCTACAATAAATATCATTTAAATTTTCGTGGGTTTTTTTCTGCCGTTATTTTGACATATAAAATGCTTTGGTATGTTATAAGGATTTTTTGCTCTTTATATACAGGTTGGTGCTCCGAATAGTTGACAGGTATGGGATATTATTGAGCAACGACTGTTGATTTTGAAACACAGGGTGACGTTGGGCTGAACTCACAGTTGAAAGTCACAACCAATGAAAACCTGACCTGTTGATTCCCACGATGTAAAATGAAGTGGACATCACAGTCATGCCACACATTCAAGTGCCACCTAAAGTGGCGGATTTGGAAAAGTGATGGAAAATAGTTGTCAGAAAATTCAAATATGTTGGGAGATAATTGGAAGAATGCATTAAACAACTACATTGGGCACAAAATGTGTGTTATTTTATGCTCAACACCTCAATCTAATGCCAACTTTCAAAGTTCAAAGTTGAACTTTGAACTGTTGTTGTGTGTGTTGCTTGTTGCCAATGTCCAGCAAAATGAGGTCCATTTCCAGAGGAGTACTCAAGAAAAAGTAGAGATTGTGAACTTTATCATCCCTCACACATCAACTGTTAAGCTTCAAGACAGTTTTCTACTTGAAACAAATATAAGTTGAGGGGTTCGTTGTTTTTCAGCGGATGGCTCTTCTTTACGAATGACAAAAGGAGAGATGGAATCCTTTAGTGCAGTTTATTTAAAAGGAGAAAGAAAAAAAACGTCTGCACCTCCGAACGGATGAACGAGAACACAACCCCCTTTCACTAACGAAAACACTTCCTGCTTCCTTTTAGCCAATCAGACGCAAGGAACATAAGAATGTTTCAACAATTATTATACAATATATAATTTATATAACTATAACATAAAAGAATATAATGCTCAAATATAAAATGAAAATAATGAATAATTTAACAGAAGCTTACACAAATTTAAGTCGAATCTAAATGGGTTTGTAATGATTTTGTAAATGGATGGAAAGTGAAGCATGAACTGCATCTGCTAGTGCTTTAAGAGTGAATAAACGTTTGATATACTGTACTGTGTACATTTTCATTTAACGCATAGACAAAAACGTATTATTTTTAAAGAGTGCTTCAAAGTATGGTTGTAGTGTTTTGTGAGGGATTTCCCCCGGAACAATATTCTATATACAGTATTTACATTAATTTGAGATAATTTACATGGCTGGGTAGTTAATCATCAAAAATAGGCAACGATTATTACATCAAAATCTTTGCTTCTTTTATATTTCATACAAACGAAGACTGTCAAATGAGGGCGGATGTGTTTCGGCATTTAAAACAAATCATTTAAAATCATCTGTTTGAAGTCGTGATGCTCGATTTGGTTCATGACTTGATGAATGTAGTGTTTACCTCCCGCATTTTTTTTTCCCGATGAACGAGACATCCACACGCCTTGGCTGGTATGAGTGGGACAGCCCGCAGCCACACAACAAATACCCCCCCCCGTACCCAAAAAAAAAAAACCTGCCAAAAATCAATTTAAAAATGCCAAAAGCTAAGCGAGTTCAACACAAGGCAATACCAGAATTTGATATTCTTATAGACAACACGTCCATAAACCATGTGACGTAATTTTAACCAATGATAAAAAACAGTGAGCTCAAAGACTGTCCAGAGTTTGAAATGATGGCAACACCGGCAACGCCCCCGCTTTCAAAAGAAAAGTCTGCGCATCGAGCCACACACGACACCATTTAGCTCTTAACTCTCATCAACAAGGAGAAGTGAGAATCGACTCATAGACCATTCTTAATTGAAAATGTCTGCCGGCGCAGCAGGAGACACTTTGTGCTTCTTTGTCAACGGAAAAAAGGTAAGTGTCCATTTTTGTAGCTGCGTGGATGGCAATGTTCTGCTTCAACTTGTTTTAGATTCACACACTTCATGAAATAGACTCGTACAACCTAAAGAGACCCAATTCAAGAGCAGGCGGCACGGTAACGAATGGTTAGCACGTCGGTCTCGCGGTGCAGAGGTGCTGGGTTCGATTCCTGTGTGGAGTTTGCATATTCTCCCCGTGTCTGCGTTGTTTTCTTTGGGGTACCCCGGGTTTCTTCCACGTTCCAAAAACATGCATGGCAGGCTAATGGAACATTCATTGTCCCAAGGTGTGAGTGCGATGATTGTTTGTCGTCGACAAATTGTCTATGTCGTCCGCCTACTGCCCGAAGACAGTTGGGAAAGGCTCCAGCACGCCCGAAACACTTGCGAGGATGAGCAAATTTAGAAAATGGATGGATATGTGCAGATGCCTTGCACAATATTAGAAATATATCTCACAGGACAATAACAAATAATGTTGCCTATGTGACAATGTCAATCATCATTTTGTTGTAAGCTTTATAAACTCATCAATCGTGCAGATTAGCTAAGGAGTGGCTGGTGAAGTTACATTTTCAAATATACAGTATTTTAAAATGCTGTATATTTTATAATATACAGTATATATATATATACTGTATATATATATATATACAGTATATATAATATACAGTATTTTATAATAGAAACAGTATTATAAAATACTGTATAATACTGTACAGTAATATACAGTAATTCTACAGATTAAAAATATACAGTAGGTTGAAATTCGACAACATCAAAGTCGTGAACATGTTAATAAAAGTGGTGGATTTAGTTTTATATTTGCTTTGATTGTGCAGGTGTAGCTAGCATGTAGCTGGGTACTATTTCTAGGGACATATCTTCGTAAAAGGAAAAAAATATATTTTTATTATTTCATAAACTAGAAAGTGTGGTATGTACCCCAGTTCCTCCAGGTGGTATGAGAAAGAACAACTGAATGAAATTGTTGAAATCTTTTTGAATCCAGGACAGTACATTTATGAAGTACAGATCAGTTGAATTACATTTTAATGTAATTTTTAAGAGCTATTTTTGTTTTCAAACAATTATTTACGGTGGTACACTGAGAGACAAGTATTTTTTGATATCTTACTTGTTGTAAAAAGGTTGACAACCGCTGCTATAAACTAGGGACAATATGACTCCCAAAATTCGAAGATGAACATTCTCATTTTGAGCATATAAATGCTGTTTTTTTTCTTTTGGTCTCTTATTTTTTTCCGCAGCTGCACACTGGAAAAAATGGTGTGTTGAATTTACTCAATTATACTTTTTTCAAATGGTTGCACCAAATACATTATCTGGGTCCTCGTGGTTTTATTTTGTGCAACCACTTGACAAAATAAAAATCAGAAAATTCAACAACAACAAAATCAGCGCACACAGTGTGTTGGCATACTTTACTGATCAACATCCAAGTCGTCCCGTAAACAATGTACTGTACGTTAAGATGATGAACATGTCCACTTGCATTTGCAATGCATTTTCTCCCTTACCACGAAATGAAATAGTTAGAAATAGCCTGAAAATCACTTGACTTGTGCTATCAACAGGTGACCGAGAAACATGTTGATCCTGAAACAACGCTACTGTCCTTCCTCAGAGAAAAGAGTATCCTTCTATTCCGCATGCACAAACATGATGACTGTATGCATTCATTCATCATAAGAGATCATGAGAGTGTTATCCAAATCTTAATGATTATTGCAACTTGACCATGATGTGAAGTGAGGTTAACTGGGACCAAATACGGTTGCGGTGGAGGAGGCTGCGGGGCCTGCACTGTGATGGTCTCACGCTATCGACCTGCAAACAAAAGCATTTGGTATCCTTCAAAATGCACTCTTCCACTATTTTTGCTGTCAATCAAGATAGAGAGCATTTGCTTCATTAGATTCTGACGGGAGTACAGGACACTGAATATACCTGATAGTCAATAATTGTTAGCTGCAGCGTAGACTTGGTGAAGCAATACCTCAATGTGGATCAAGGTAATCATTATACAACAGTGGGCAACGGTGAAATGCACTGCATATTTGCTCACTCGCTCACCTTTCATGGAAAGTACCGATTTCATAACTGTGTACAGAACATGACACCTCAGTTAAATTAGTTTTGCAACAGAATCAGAAAAATGTGTTTGCCCTAAAGAGGAAAAAAAGAGAATGTACAATTACAGCATCCAGTCAATGAGTGAATGCAATTTCTGAACAAATTGCATGTGAATTCCGAAAAGGTGAAACTGAACTAAAAAGCTGTTAAATTACCGTCATTAATTTGTTTCAGTGTATACTGAAACAAACTTCTGAAAAAATGCCACAGTACATTTACTGTTTATATTTATAATAATTGTAAAATGCTGTTAAATATTCAGTCATAGCATGTAAATTAAAACTTACAGCATAAAACTGGATTGCTGTAGATTTCTGATTTTCTTTTCTGTAAAATATTGTTAAATATTCACGCTTACGTTAATGCTTGGTTAAGAATAACAACGTTTAATTTAACAGTATAAAACAGTATTGTCTGTTAAGCAGTAGAGATAGGGACCACATTCCGATCTCCACTGCTAGAGAAAAGCAACATTCATCGCCAAGCGTTAAAATTAACCACGAGGATTGCGGGCACGCTGTTTGGGAGAATACAAGACAGCCTGAATGGGATGTTTATCAAATTTTACAACATTGCACCGTTTCCCCATCAATGCTTGATAATGGGTCGTCCAAGGTAGCGGTACACTTGAACCTGCTCATTTTTTTCAGGTGGCACAGACAGGCGAATACTTGGTGCATGCATGATGCTAGACATGTTTGTGATAGATTTTAACACAAGAAGATACACAATTTCAGTCAAATACAAGAAACGTCAAATACGGCGCAGCCGTGGCTCAGGAGCCAGAGCGGCTTGTCCAGTAACCAAAGGCTGCGCTGTTCAAATTCCGCTCTTCTCCGTGTCATGTGTCATTTTGGCTGCATATGTAGTTTACTGTCCCCAGAGTGTTCATGCGCAGTGAATCCATTTTGGACACTTTGAGTGTGTGACTGATAAGCAGCATATAAATCTGCTGTCTTATTATTATTATTATTATTATCAAAGAGCAGATTTAATATCTAAACTGGCATGTCGTGTGTAAACACAATAAAACACTTATCCTAAAATACAGGAGTTCACTCTTAAAATAAATAACAGTTGCTTTATATGAAAATTGCCATACCATCCACTGTTATCTTTTGCTAATACTGTATGCTGTAATTCAAAATACAATACTACACTGTCAAAATGAATTGCAGTAGTTGCATTATAAAATAACAGTTAATTCCCAGCATTACTGCTGCCAGTAATTTACTGTTATTTTACAATGAAATTTTTCATGTTGTGCGTGTGAGACTCGAAGTTGGAATGCATTGAATTGGTCAAGAAATGTGGGCATAAACCTTTGGCCTTTTGCCCCGGGAATCTAGCGACCTTTGCACGTCTTGGTGCTTCATTTACTGGTTTTAACGTGTTTCATCATTTAAAGCAGCAGTATGACCCAAAGAAAGTTGGACACCTTTACCGTCACGTCAGTCATTACTCTGTCAACGCCTGCCTGCTTCCACTCTGCCAGCTTCACGGAGCCGCCATCACCACAGTGGAAGGCATTGGGAGCACTAAAACCAGGATCCACCCGGTCCAGGTCAGGCCTGCATCCTTCATATGATAACTTACTGTACACTCAAGATGGCACCTGCTGGTTGTGGTTTTGAAGCTGACTCACTGTGATTTCTTAATTTTGTGTAATACCAAAAAAATAAATAAATAAAAGATGATAAACTACATTGTACGTTTTACACGAAAAAACGGGGTTCCCTATCAGGCTATCATCTTAATTAATAAACAATTAGAGGGAGGAAGACAGACAAGCGGGAGGACATGAGGGCAGTGTTGGGTGTGCCTATGCCTGAAATGTATTGTCCAATGTTTGTAGCGGCATGGGGAGCCTGTCCTCCGAGACAAGTTTCTCCCATGGGAGACCATATAAAAGTCAAATTCAAATTTTAAATTCAAGTCCGTGGGGCGGATGTTGCTCCATGTCTGAACTTGCTGTCCTTATTACCAGCAATGGTGGGAGTCGGTTGCCAAACAAACAACAGAGAGATGGGGGTTGCACTTTCATAAACAGGAATAATGAATGTATAGTACATCTTAGCGAGCGTTCCCTATAAATGTTCTGCATGTCACGTCACCAAGATTAGCTTGAAAGAAAAAAGCCGCCTATACGCAGAACCAAGGTCGCAACATCTTGACCCGGTGTGCAGCCAACAGGTAACGCGTGTTTCTATTTATTTTATTTTTTTAATATTGTGGTTTTTATGTTTCCTGCTTTAACTCTGTTAAGTTTACAATGTTGGTACTCTATAATGTTGCGATTTACTGCAAACGCTACTTTGCTAGCGGTCCTAAATTAGCATCCTTAACGATTGTTTGCAATATCACAAACGTGCTAAAATAATGTGCGGGTTAAAGCTTTGCTATTTTGCTATTGTATTGATTGGTTTGTGGGTGTGCCATGTGCTTTGATTGTTGCGTTTGTTTGATTAAGTGTAAGTTGTGATAAGGGTGAATTTTAAATCAGCTTCCGAGTGACTTGCTGGTACCGCAAGCATTATGGGAGATGGAATTGGATTGTGGCAACTGCATCGTGCTTGTACAAATTTGTCATTCCACTCATCCATTTTCAAGTTGTCTTCGGGCGAAAGGCGCAGTACATCCTGAACCGGTTGCCAGCCAATCACAGGGCACACAGAGACGAACAATCACACCTTGGGACCATTTAGTGTTCCATGAACCTGCCACGCATGTTTTTGGAATGTGGGAGGAAACCGGAGTACCCGACATAACCAGTCGACCACCGGGCCGCCCCAAATTTATTAATGGCCGTGTTAATTGGTCGGATAGTGCCATTCCTGATTATAAGGATACAATGAACCTCCATCTGCTTTTGGCCCTGCTACAAATATTTGTAATCCATGAGTAACAAAAAGATAAGATAAGAAAACCTTTATTGTTTTATAATTCACAATTTCCAGCAGAAAGGAAGAAAGTAGAGGCAACCAAAAGTATTTGCATGAACAAAAAGGAACTGTACACAGTACAGAATGAAATATACAATATAAGCTGAAAGCATATATGCATCTGCAAACGTGGCTGTGCTATTTAAAATGAGCTTGTTATTTCCAATCAATATCACAGCAGTCTTAAGATTCGCAAATGCCTGGGTTCACTGTAAGCTGCATACAACCTGAAACAACATATTCGAACACAGCCTTTGTTTGTCATCAGCATTGCCTGATTGGTTTTCTAGGAGCGAATAGCGAAGGCGCACGGCTCGCAGTGCGGCTTTTGCACTCCGGGTATGGTGATGTCCATGTACACCCTCCTTCGGAATAACCCTCAGCCCAGCCTAGAGGACATCACTCAGGCACTCGCCGGTACTTCCAGACTGATATGATTTTTATTTCACCCACCTAAATGAGCAGAGGGCACTGATCAGATATGTTATTTGACCTTCGCCCTCATGCTTCAGGAAATCTTTGCCGCTGCACTGGCTATCGTCCAATCATTGATGGCTGCAGGACATTTTGTCAGGTGCGTCTGCTGCAGTCCATTGAATTCATAGTAGAAATTTGTTTTTGGTAGCTAAGCATTCAAATTGAAAAGGTGTTTAACCCAAGCAGGAAGCCAATTGCTGTCAACTCAACGGAGGCACTAACAGTGGCAGCAAAGAAGAACACCCTGGAGTCAGTTGAACTGGTGGTATTTTGCTGCCATTTCTTTTCTTGGGATTTCACGTGAAAAACTTTTCATAACCTCCCGTTAAGCAAGCATGACAAATTCTTTACTTGGCCATGTGATGTTTTACAGGAAACTCCCTTGTTGTTTGACAAGTCACAGTTCCTGCCCCTAGATCATACACAAGAACTGATCTTTCCCCCCGAACTGATTGTAAGTATCTTCACACACAAAGGGTTCCATTCAGCATGTACTGAGTGGAGCAGTACAGTGGGTGAGTGGTTAGCAAGTCTGCCTCACAGTTAAACGGGCCCATGTTGGAATCTCTGTTATGTGGAGTTTTCATGCTCTTCCCTTGGTTGCGTACTGTAGGTTTCCTCCAGGTACGCTGGCTTCCTCCATTACATTCCAAAAATCATACTTCTTCGACTAATTTAATACTTAAAATTGTTCAGAGATGTGAACGTGAGTGGAAATGGGTGTTCATCTATACATACTATGCCACTGGCTACCTACTTCGCTAAATCAGCTCACGCTAACCCCAATTAGAATAGATCGGCCTTGAATTGGCCTCATTTGGCCTGTTATATATTCTTGCCTGCAGCTGATGGCGGAGACCTCTAGCCCGCAGACACTCACCTTTCATGGGGAGAGGGTCACATGTGTGTCCCCTGTCCTGCTTGAAGAGCTGGTCCAGCTGAAGACCAGCAACCCAGAAGCTCCACTGATCATGGGAAACACTAAATTAGGTAAAAATGAATATTATGTCGTCTGAGGAGAAGAGTCCTGTGTGCAATATACTGACCTTTGTAGTCCGTTTTAAAGGTCCGGATTTTAAATTCAAGGGCGTTGTGCATCCATTGATTATATCACCCATCCGAGTCTTGGAGCTGTTTGAGGTGACTGAGACCACACACGGTGGGTAATGTCCATTTGACTTTGCTTTGACAGCCAACGATTGTTCACATCACTAGTTCTTGGTTCCCTGTAGGTGTTTGGGTGGGAACAGGATTCCCACTCTCCGAGATCTGGGCTATTTTGAAGAAACTCTGTCGCCAGTTTCCAGAGGAGAAGACAGAGCTTTTCAGAGCGCTGATCCAACAACTGCGGAATCTGGGGAGCCAGCAGATCTGTAATGTTGCCGTAAGTATGCAGTGATTCCTCGCTTATCGTGGTTAATGGGGACCGGGACCCTGCCGCGATAAGTGAAAAGCCGCGAAAGACGGTTTGCTTCTCGCTTGCTCCTGGCAAGCTATGCCCATTAAATACAGCACTCTCGAAAAAAAACAAAACGTGATGTGCTGAAGCCATGATAAATGAAGTGTGATATAGCGAGGCATCACTGTACACCCCCACCTCCCTGAATATGCAGGAGGTCCTGAACAAGAAGAAGAATCGTCTGACAAACATTTTGCTTTTTTAGACCCTTGGAGGACACATCATGAGTGCGTATCCAAACTCAGACCTGAACCCAATTCTGGCTGCTGGGAATTGCAGCGTCAGCACCATCTCCTCTGGTGAGATTTTGGCAACAGGAACTTTGGACACTTTAGATGATCTGGGCTGGCTCACATGATTGCTATTGTCAATCACCAGGAGGATGGCGAGAGGTTCCCCTCAATCAGGAATTCTTTCTGAGCTTTGGGAAAACGATCCTGAGGCCAGAGGAAATTGTGGTCTCTGTGCTGATCCCTTTTACCAGAAAGGTAAAATTGTTTCTTTTGAGAATACCTAAAAAGCAGACACATTAACGGCAACATGAACATTTGGTCCCATTCCATGTTTCTGCTACAGGGAGAACTTGTTCGTGCATTTCGCCAGGCTCCAAGGAAGGAGTGTGCTTTTGCCACAGTAACAACCGGCATGCGTGTGTTGTTCTCCGAAGGATTCAGAGTAGTGGAGGACGTCAGTATATACTTTGGTGGTATAGGACCAAAAACAGCCAAAGCTGTCCAAACTTGCGCTACAATTGTTGCGCGGTAAGACGGATTTGATGTTGGACCACAAGATTAAACAATGACGATACATGATTTACTCTGCATCATTGTTGTTGTTTTTTATCTGTTTTTCTGATTTTATTATTTTTTTAAAGAATTTGATCAGTCCACAAATGTTAGGTCCAAGGCAAAGAGATCAATTCTTCGTTCTTGAGGAAGTTTAACTTTTAAAAGTCTAGTTATTTAATGGTGTTAAATTAAGTATGAATCTTATTCAGACCTTGGAATGCTGAAACCCTGAGCTGGGCTTATGAGGCGCTCGTGAAGGAGTTTGACTTCCCACCTTCAATTCTAAGAGGAAAAGCGGAATTCTGTCGCTCTCTGACTCTCGGCTTCCTCTTCAAATTCAACCTTGAGGTGCTGCAGAGCCTCAAAAAGATGGTAACCACTTGCCTCAAAGGCGATCTTGTTTGTTGTGGAGGTCTCAAATACATGTTTTTTGCAGAATGTGATTGAAAACATTGTTGTGGAGAATATGGAACCACTACCCAGAGAAATCCAGCTGAGCCAGCAGCATTTCCAGGTATGTCTTGGGAGTATGACCCAAAAACATTGTCCCACTGTGACTGGAGAGGCTGAGCTAGGTTTCAACCATGTAGCAATAAAAGTAAGTATTATATTTGCAGAAGACGATTACGGTAAACTGAAAATATGCAAAGAATAGGATGGAGGCTCCATCTCAGGATGGAGCCTTGAGGTACACAGATGATGACCGGTAACAGATTATGTTGAATGAACTGATGCAACCAGGAAGGCAGGATTTGAAGTAGTGTAAGATGCCATCAGACATGAGTTTATTCAGCAGAATGCTGTGGGATGTGTTTTGAAGGCTGCGTTCAGATCTGGGAGACGGATATTGAACAGACCATTTATTTGATAAAATTTTGGTTTTGTTTTAAAGAATAGCAGGTAATCCATCATTTAATTTGATTTGTCTGTCAGTATACTTTTTGACGTGTGATGTTTTTCTTTGTTTAATGCAAGCCTTTAGCGTGTACTCATATCTTTTAAAAATGCTGAATAAATCTTTTGCAACTATTCATTCATTCATTCATTCATCTTCTGAGCCGCTTGATCCTCACTAGGGTCGCGGGGGGTGCTGGAGCCTATCCCAGCTGTCTTCGGGCAGTAGGCGGGGGACACCCTGAATCGGTCTTTTGCAACTAAATAATGTAAAATATTATTTAAATGAAATTTTAGTTTTGCTCTACGTATCGTATCAAATTTGCAAATCATTGTTAATGTTAGAGTTTTTGCAGAAGCGTATATGCTAGATGTGTTAGCTGCTACAGATGGTCAATGCAAACTCGGCTATATAACGAAAAAAGTCAAATGTCATTGTCCATTTCTAATAATATGGGGAACGGGGTTGCATTGTTGGATTGAGTGACACACTCATAGCAGAAAAGATTTACATTAGGTCTGTGCAGGGTCACATCAATTATCTCGATTGCATCATTTCAGCTAGCTCAGTTTTTTTTCTCTTACCAGATGGCTTAAATGTTTTTAGTCGCAAGATTGTTTTTATGTTGAGAGACAAAACATCAGACCATAATTACTGTAATTTATAATGTGTCTGTAATTTTAAAAATGTTTTAATAATTACGAGGAAGACCAAATCCTACTCCCAAAAAAGTTGGCCTAGTATAGGGCTGTTCACACGGCAAGATTTGGTCCGGTGCTACGCCGGGGCTGCCCCAGTAGACCGTTCAGACGTGCAAATTAGCTCCGGCTTAGCCCCGGAAAAAGGCTTACACCGGACCAAATTTGATCCACCTCAGGGAGGTGGTTTAAAAATTTGCTCCGGAGCAAATGCTTGCATGTGTAGCAGCACCGATGTAAATTTGCACGTGTGAACGCAACTGGGTTAAATTTGCTCCAGAGCAAATGCTTGTGAACAGTACGTATGGCGAGAATGCGTTGCTTTCGGGCTCTGTCGGACCTCCGTTATGTGTTTGTTTAATAACGACACAAGACTTGGCTGGTAACATCTTTCCTTTAGTAGGAGACTGAACTGTCTCGGAGTTGTTTGTTCCTTTGTTGTTTGTTCACAACCCCCCGCCCCCATAGAATTTATTTTGTGATTTCTTCTCTTGATTTTCTGTTTGGCGCATTAGTGTTTGCTTTTCTGAGTGACATTGAAGTCATCGTTCATTTGCGTTTTCTTGGGCGGTCACTCTCGAGCAGAAGGCACGGAGACCGAGAAAGAGAAGGACGTGCCGGTCCAGTAGTCGCTTGAGTTGTGTATATACGGTGCATTTTAAAAAGAACCAACACGACAGCTCGTTTGTTTTCTGTCGTTTTCCTCCGCTGCAGAAACTGCCGTGTGAACGCAAGTGTGGCTGCGCCGACGCTGTGCCGATGCTGTCACGCTCAGCGGCGTTGTACGTGTAAACGCTCCACACAATTTGCTGCGGTGCAAAATATATTGCAACAAAATACATCGGTGCAGCGCCGGAGCAAATGTGTGCCGTGTGAACAGCCCTTTTGTCATCTATATATATAAATTGGTCATCAAGACGGGAGTATGGGGAGTGTGTGGGGCAAATTAGGCTATGCTTAAGCATTATTGTTTTAATTCTACAACATCGACTACTACATTAAGTCTTTGCACAACTACTGTCCGTGTTTTATGTTATGTGTTGTGTTTATTATTTTACTTTGTTAACTGTTTTGTTAAGCGCTTTGTTACAGCTGCCGCTGTTGTGAAGCGCTATATAAATCAGCATGTATTGTATGTACACAATAAGTGTACCATACTTCAGTATTTTGTGCTTGGATTATTTTAATGTCATGAAGGGGACAGAAAATGTCGTCCAATTCTGGAATACCAGCCAGTTCTAGTTCCAGGTAGAGATCATTTCTAATGGTCGTATCAAACAATGGCTCCCAATTGTTCAGCATGTGTCGAAGGGCCAAAGTGACCAGGATCCCGTGGGCCGTGCCATCATTCATAGCTCCGCCATAAGCCAGGCCACAGGCGAGGCAATTTACTGCGATGATCTCCCAAAGACTGATGGCGAGCTTTTCCTGTCGCTGGTCACCAGCTCACGGGCGCATGCCAAGATCATGTGAGGAAAACAATTCTGGTCAATATCCTATGTTTCACCTGTTTTACTAAGTTTTTTTTTTTTTTTAAGTAATGTGGACGTGACTGATGCGCTGCTACTTCCAGGCGTGGTCGATGTCATCACAGCAAACGATATTCCTGGGAAGAAAACTCGCATGTTTTCAGGTTATGATGAAGAAATGCTCGCCCAGACACAGGTAAAGATAATAATAATAATATACATTTCATTTATAAGCGCCTTTCAAAACACTCAAGGACACTTTACAACCAAAACAAGAACAAAACAGGTGAAGTGGACAGTGTGGACATGTTCCCACCACTTTCTGAATATCTTTTCCAGTTTGGGAATGGCTGGGTTAGCATTTGATTAAAAACATGTCAGAACATAGGTTGAAACATTGATCAGATCAGGTCAGCTACTCTTTGAGTGTCGTTTTGCTTAAAACACGTAGATAATTTGCTGTCATGATGGACAAAGTAAATCAGAGCACATGCATTTGTAGGAGATCTCCTAATATAATAATAAAATGGTTAAAATCTTTCTCGCTTCCATTTCACATTGTATGCAAGAAGTATGTTCTTTGGCCTCTGTAGCAAGGAGTAGTTGAATGCAAGAAAATTAAGATATCCTTTATTTGTCCCACACTGGGGAAATCTACAGCCTCCAGCAGCAAGAATGTGGATAGAAATGGTCATTTGTTCACAAAAACTGCTTTACTTCTGAAAAATGCGTCCACCCTCACCCTCCGTCTGCATGCATGTTCGCAAACTGCTTCTGTATTTGTGTCCAGGTGTCGTGCATCGGTCAGATAGTGTGTGCTGTTTTGGCGGATACTAGAGCACATGCCAGAAGAGCCGCGTCAGCGGTGAACATCAGCTATCAAGACTTGCCAGAGCCCATATTTACTATCGAGGTGAGTTGACAGCAGGGGTCACCAACGATGGTCCTCGAGGGCCACTATCCACAATGTTTTAGATGTCTTTCCCCTTCAACGCACCTGATTAAATCATCATCTCATCAGCAAGCTCTGCAGAAGCCGCATCACAATTTGGATCATTTGAATGAGATTTGTTGGAGGAAGGAGACATCTACCGCGTTGTGGATAGGGGCCCTTTCGGACCGGAGTTGGTGACGTCTGGTTGACGGAAACGACATACGAAAGCATGACGGCTTCTATTTGATGGAGCGTTTGAGACAAGTGTTCCGCCCCTGTCTGAAACAGGACGCCATCAAGAGGTCATCCTACTTTGAGCCAAGGAGGAAGCTCGAAAGAGGAAACGTGGAAGAGGCCTTCAAAAGTGTTGATCTGGTTCATGAAGGTAAACAGCGTTCAAACACAGTGCAGTAAATGACTTCAAAATGTCAACATTTTAATATTCTGTTCAGGGGTGATTCGCATTGGTGGCCAGGAGCATTTCTATATGGAGACTCAGAGCATACTGGTTGTTCCAGTGAGAGAGCAGGCGGAGTTTAAAATTTATGCGTCTTCTCAGTCGCCGACATCAGTTCAAGTACGTTGTATCTGTCTGCCGTACATTTCCACCCGCATGACATCAGACGAGCTCTCATATCTCCTCCCTTCAGATCGCCGTCTCTGAGACCTTGGCCATACCAGCCAACCGAGTTAGCTGTCATGTCAAGAGACTGGGTGGAGGATTTGGAGGGAAATTTGTTAAAACCGTGATTCTGGCTTGTATCACGTCTGTGGCTGCGTGGAAGTGGGTCTTCATACATCAGAAACTCACAAAATGATATCCTCTTCGAGTCTCTTACTTCACCAAAGAGGTTTGATTTCTCCCCCCCTTCAGGACTAATTGCGCAGTCCGCTGCGTTCTGGAGCGAGGTGAGGACATGCTGATCACTGGTGGACGACATCCTGTGCTGGGAAAATATAAGGTGGTGCACATATTTGTCCAAAAGCTCTGCCTTTTGAACTTCAGCCGCTTGCAAGCAAGTGTGTTTGTTTCAGGTTGGCTTCCAGAAAGATGGAAGGATCCTTGCGGCAGATATCCAAATTTGGACCAATGCTGGCAACGCAGTGGATGTATCCATCTTTGTACGTACCAATTTCCACCAAGCTGTTAACTTCAGCTGGGTTTGCTTGGCTTTCTATTTGCAGATGTTGATAAGCTTCGCTTTCAAGAAAAAAAAGGCAGACCAAAATTGATTCATATCAATGCTCCGACAAATATGTTTTACCAAAAAGGTGCCTTTGAATAAAGCTTGAATTCTTGTATAAAGTAATAGGCAGAGACACGTGAAGAAGACAAGATACAATGTTGCTTGTGAACACTCCGAATGATTGGTGATGATTGATGATGACGGCGCAAGTCGGGTCACCGTTCCGAATCGTATGAACCGATCCGCACGGCTTGGTGTCAACGTGGTTTTCATTGCAAGACTCGGTCGGATGTTGCTGATCTTGCAGGTAGCGGAGAAGATCCTGCTTCATCTGGACAATGCCTACAATATTCCAAACCTGCGTGGCCGAGCTGCCGCCTGCAGAACCAACCTGCCATCCAACACCTCCTTCCGAGGCTTTGGGGTGCCTCAGGTTGCCTGCGTTATAGAGAACTTGATCAGCGATGTGGGGCTAATGCTACAGCGTCCTGTGGATCAGGTCAGTTAAAATCAAATCCTCTTGACGCATTACTGTACGACCTTGACGTGTAAGTGCCCCGATTGAATAAATGTTTCAAGTTATTGGCTTTCGCTCGTTGGATTTTTTGGGGTTTGTGTTGTACTCAACTCAACTCAATTGTATTTATTGAGCACTTTAAAACAACCATCGCTGTATACAAAGTGCTGTACATGGAGCAAATATCATATATACAACAAAACAACAAATTAATAACAAAGACAGTAGAAAGCACCAAACAGTAATACTCAGATCAAGTCTTGTAAGCTGTTGGCTAGCGTAATGCTAGCACGTAATATGAAACATCATAGGTGGGCTAACTGAACTTGAATTGATATTGTATTCGTTAAAAAATTTTCAACAATATTCAGACAGTGCAAACAATAATCACAAGCTGATCCTACAGCTCTGCAGCGTTGTTCGTCAGGGTTACAAACCCTTGGGAGTTTTTATTATCATTATTTTTTTATTTGTTCTGGCTTTTTAAAACATTATTCATTTTACCGGGTAATTAGTTTTCAGAATGCATTTGTTCCTTTGTATTCATTTTTATTTTTTTCAAAAATGCTTTCCGTCAGTTTAGTTCTTAGTTGTAGTTTTTTTTTCAATATATAGAATTTTTGTCCTGTGCAAGATTAAAAAAAAAAAGAAGTAATTATTATGCAGTAATGTAAACTCCAATTCCTGTCATTCCTGTTTGACTTTGCGTCTTTCAGTATGGACTTATAGTAATACCGAAATAAATATACTTGAAATTAACTCCAAAATCTCATGTATGACATTAATTGACAACGACGAAAAGAACACTTTTTGTACATATAGTTTTGTAAACCTAAGATGTAGTTTCAGTTAGTTATCACTCTTTTAAAGCACTGCCATTTTTATTTTATTTCTTTGACGTCGTTTTTTTTGTTCAATTTACGTTTGTCTATTTTGTTTCTCAGAAAATGGATGGATGTTCCTTTTCATTAACCCCAATAACCCTGATGTATGTTACACTGTCTCCTCATGGCCAAAGCCCGCACCAGATGGAGCGGCACAATGTCCATTGAAAACATGAAATCAGAATGCAAACCTGGTTTCATTCTGAATAATCTATTTAACTATGTTATTGTAGCATGCTTTTATACAGTACAATGCTGTAGAATTATACTGCTGTTTTTTTTTTATTTAAAAAAAACAACATATTTTGCAGGGAAAGGAAGGGATTATGGCTTTTTTGATTCATTTTAATGGAAAAGGTTGACTTGAAGAACGATTGATTTGAATTACAAGTGTAGTCATGAAATAAATTGAAGCCGTTAGTCAAGGCACCATTGTATTGGACTTAAACGTGTAACTAATGGATGATTGATCAGGTCCGGGAGCTCAACATGTACAAGGGGCCGTCACTCACCCACTACAAGGTGGAATTCAGCCCGGAGAACTTGCTGCGTTGCTGGGACGAATGTAAGGCCAAGTCGGACTTCTGCACTCGCCGCATTGCTGTCGACACATTCAACGAGCAGAACCGCTGGAAAAAGAGAGGGCTCTCCATCATCCCGATCAAATATGGCATAGCCTTCTCAGAGGGCGTCATGAATCAAGTAAGCTGTTTCTGTTTGAGCGCCATCTTCTAAAACAATGTGGAATACGTTCTGTGTATTTAGTCTGCGGCTCTAGTGAACATCTATCAGGACGGATCTGTTTTGGTAAATCATGGCGGGACAGAGATGGGTCAAGGAGTCCATACCAAAATGCAGCAGGTAGGGAAGTGGATGTCTCAGCTGCACAAATTCCTGAATAATCACTCAACACTTGTTTGCGAGCAGGTGGCGAGCCGGGAGCTTCACATCCCGATGTCAAAAGTCTACATCGGTGAAACCAGCACCAACGCCGTTCCCAACACATTTATCTCTGCTGCTTCCTTTGGCACCGATGCCAATGGCATGGCCGTCAAGGTCTGTGACCTTTTCCCGTTACTTTTACCGCTTATTTTGAAGCACTAACAACATAATGGCCATATTGACTGCAGGTTTGCGCGTGCAAAACAGGATTGTGTTGTTCGTGGGATTCCCCACAATTAGGGCTTGCTTTCTTTTCTGTGACGCAGTAAGGTTTGTTGGCCTCTTATACGAACACTGACAACAGCATCAAAACAACAACTCCATCATGTTGGGTTTGCCTTCCAATCTTAATCGATCACTAGCCACCAACTGCGCGCGTACTCTGTTAGAGTGAACAATTGAATTTAAGATATCCTTTATTTGTCCCGCAATGGGGACATTCACAGTCAGAGTTCAGAAAGGAAACCACAAGGTAGGGAGAGGGGGGAAAAAAACACACTCGAACTATCCTCTTCTGAGGATAATTTAAGTCCAGGATAAAAAAAAGACCCTAGCACATGAATAAGCACATGACAGTTACAACAAGTCACAAGACATAACATGTAATGAGGGGGAGGATGAATGTTCAGTTGGTCAAGTGTGAACACAGAAAAGAACTCTGGTGTGGATGAAATCAAACTTTCCTACACCTCCCGGAATTGGTCTCGGTTCGGTTTCCAAGTGCACTGGAGAGTGCCTCCCGTGTGATGTGAAAGCCATCCTGCCTCAGTACTCTATGGCTTGCCTATGAGTTAAATACTTTTTTTACCCTAAATGGCTCCTCTCATTGTATTCCGTGATGCAACATTTGCGAAAAGAATGCATTTATTTGTAACTTTTAACGATACAGGTGTGAACACAGTGTTTAAAATGTATATGATTTCTTTGTTTAGAATGCCTGCCAGACTCTTTACCAGCGACTGGAGCCAATCCGACAGAAGAACCCGAAAGGAACTTGGGAGAGTTGGGTAGGATGAAATGAGAAATTCGATTGAGAAAGGCTGATCCATACACCAAACAGCTTCAAAGTATACCATGACTTTCTTTGCAGGTCAGTGCAGCTGTTATGGAGAAGATCAGCTTGTCTGCTACTGGATTTTCCAGGTGAATGTCCAACAGATGTGACATCTTGAAAACACACAACAGTACAATATATCGACACAGTTTCAGCGAAACCTCCTGAAATAAGTCATTAGGATGCCAAAAAGTACCATCTATGGCACAAGTGGGGGGGACCACGTGAGCAAACACTTACCAAGAAATTCCTATACAGCTTAATATATGCCATCGCTGTGAAGTGAAAAAGAATTGGTTTGCAGTAGTACTAGCTACATTTCAGTGCCCAGGTACTGCTGGCGAGGGGTCGTAGGGGTGCCAATGTCTATGATCAACTATCAGAACTCACAGCATTGACTTTGGTGACAGTATGCTATTTGCGGTTGTGGGGGAGCTAGCAATCAGGTGCGAGTATGCAGCACAATTGGATGAATCAAGTGATTTTAGTTAAACCTAGATGGTTTTCGTTGGTGTCATGTTGCCCGTTCGGAGAAGAGCTGCTAAGGGCATCAATTGCTTGCAGCTCGGGACCTAGTGCAGATTCCCAAGTTAGCAATACAAGAAGGAGACAATCCTTCATTTTAGCATTTGTCTACTGTGAACTGCGTTACAGTCAACGGAAACGGGTGAATTTCCAGCATTTTAGGAAGAACAAGGAACTTGGTGGGCGGGCACGACCCACCAGTGGTGTTCAAGGAACAACTCAAACAACTGAGCACGTGAACATAGTGTTTCCTGTGTGTTCAGGGGTCCAGACAGCTATATAGACTGGGACAAGATGGAGGGTCAGCCCTTCCCTTACTTCACGTATGGGGTCTGCTGTAGCGAGGTGGAGCTGGACTGCCTCACTGGAGACTACAGGGTCCGTTCAGAAGCGAGTATCAGTCTGTTGCTGCGGTAGCAAACACTGATTTTGTCTTTTTGGCCTTTTTAGACCATGAGGACAAACATTGTTGCCGACGTTGGCCAAAGTTTGAACCCGTCCGTGGACATTGGCCAAGTGAGGATATCCGAAACCTGACTCAATCCAGAACAGCCTTTTGTCGTTTTTCTGACATGGTCATGCAATTTATTACAATATTTCCTTTGTCGCAAATCGCCTCGTGCAGATTGAAGGCGCGTTCATGCAGGGTTTGGGTTTTTTCACCATGGAGGAATTAAGGTTTTCCCCCTGCGGCCTTCTGTACACCCGAGGGCCATCTCAGTACAAGATCCCTGCTGTGTGTGATCTGCCGCTGAGCTTTAACGTCCATCTCCTCTCTGATTCCAACAATCCCCACGCCATCTACTCCTCCAAGGTCAGAGGTTGTCTTGAAGCGGGTATTTGTTTTTGCTCTAGGTTAACCCTCTGCACTTTCATCTTTTACCCCTCCAGGGTATCGGCGAGCCCACCCTCTTTTTGGGCAGCTCAGTGTTCTTTGCGATCAAAGATGCTGTCGCAGCAGCACGGAAAGAGGTTGGCCTTTCGGGTCCGTTTTCATTGGACAGCCCAGCTACCGCCGAGAGGATTTGCCTTGCGTGCGCATCCCCGTTCGCCCAGGTGTGAAGCTGTCTTCTTCTTAATATACATCAACGTAATGAGTTATTTTGTAATATTTGTGTTTTTTCTTTTTGTGCTTGTTATTTCAGAATGAGATTTGAATCTGTTTTACATCTCACATTTCTTGTGTTCGTTCTTGCTGAAATGGATGAGAGTTAAAGTCGTGGTGTGGTGTGACAAGACAGTTATCGGTGTTATATAGTGTGAAATTTTGGAAGATGGGAGTGGATCAGGGTTGCCTCGAGAATTCCTTTGCCTGGTGCAGAACACAAATATTCCTCTCGTAGCCATTTCTAGTGATAAGAGAAAAATCACACATTTAAAGAACAAACATTAAAAAAGGTGAAAAAAATGATTAGATTTACAAGTCCAGTATTTTAGAAAAAGGTGGTTGCTATTCAACTGCCCTTGGGTTTTAGTTATATTGATTAAACCAGTAAAATAATAAACATGATGGTCTCAAAACAATTGTCATTTTTTTATACTGTTACGAATTATGCATTTATGTATTTCTTTAATTTTTGTGCCTTTCAGAATCAAGAGAAGGAAACAGGATGATTCCAACCCTGGGCTATAAACATCCAAAAGGCTCTGTCATCTGTCGTGACTCTTGACAGTTTTTTTTCACCAACATCTTTACTATTTTAAGGACATACAAGACAATGTGAGTCTGATGCAACACTTGAATACGAAAAAAGAAAACCTTTTCATGGAGTTAATTTTTACAACATCCACATGTAACTACGAAGTTCTATAAACAAAAAGGCCAGCTCAAGAGCCTTAATATCCATAAAAAATAAATACATGTTTAAAAATGTAAGTGATCATTCTCCTAATTCGTGGTGTTTTTACCTGTTGACAGTTGACAAGTTGCAAACCTTCAATTACAACATGGACTCTGCTTACTTGTCTTATCTATGATTTCTTGAAAGCTCCATACTGTTATGCTCGTCTCAATAGTTGTACAGTAGAAGTACAACTACAAAAAGTTGTACCTGATACTTGAATATGACACAAATAAATATGATCTTTCCCTCTAAGAAATGGTGATAAGATATTGTTTTGAAAGAGCTTAACTACATCAACAAGTGGATGATGACAAGGCTCATGCCAAAACCACCAGCGTCTAGTAATCAATCAAAAATTCTCCCCCACCTATCTTGGAAATGTGCAATGTGCATCATCGTCGACATACAACAATGCAAGACGTGAAAGGTGCTCTGTCGCATTGTTCCCTTTGACTGACTGGCATATTTAGCCAGTTGAATTGAAATACCGTATGGTTCAACTATTGCCATGTTAGGGTTTGCAACAACGGTTCTCCCAATCGCAAAGTGACAAAAGTTGACAACAGAAAAAGGTTTTATCTGTTCCCTGCTTAGTGGAAGACAGAAGGAAACGTCGTTTCAGAGCTCTCAAAGCAACATTAGATGGCTTGGTTGCCAGCTGTAAAAAAACAAAAAAAATTCACCTTCAAATACCACTGCCGTAGGTTTTCTTTTCTTCTATAAGAAATCAATTGTGTTATAAAGAGCCACTTTCATCTTGCCAGTTGTTTCTGCCTTTTTACTGAACTGTGTTAAATGTGTTTTACAAACAGAGATCAGTTAGTCAAGTCAGCTTCATTATCAAATATGCTCTATGTACAACATACAGCACAGATGAAATATATTTCCTCTCAACCACGGTGCAAACATGCAACAGTTATAGTTGGAAAAGTAAAAAAAATAAAAAGAAGAAACCAACTTCATTAACAAAAGAAAGGAAAACAATATACGGAACAATAGTGCAGCAACACTGCACACGATTTATGGCTTATCCCACCAGTTTCTTGTATTATGACTTGTTTTTGACTCTCAAAGAAATGAGACAAATAGACAGCCTTTACATAGCCTACGTTAAGCCTTTGTGTACATTTGCTGTAATCTCCAACTGGTGGATGATGATAGGTGTCATGATGATACGAGGCATAAGCCCAATTTTACATGTGACATTTCACCTTATCCTTCGGGGCTATCTCTTCCACCAAACCCAAACTTAATAACTTTATGTATGAAACAGAGGCACCCTAAGCACCCCGAAGAGCACAATAATATTAACGACCGAATGCATTTTCGAGAGACTGAATGAAAAATCGTGGAATGATACTGAAACACATGAAATAACATACAATGACCTGAAATTATCTGAACTTGTTCAAGTTAGAATGGCCATTAATATCTGTGGAGTAGTGATGTGTCGTTCGCGAACGAGCCGGCTCCGAGAGTTGCCGGCTCTTTGAAGTGAACGGTGGGAGCCGGCTCCTCCTTGGGAGCCGAAGTGGAGGGTCACACACACACACACACACACACACGCACACACGCACACGCGCACACGCACACGCACACGCACACACGCACACACACGCGCTGCAGTTTAGAGAAGGGGGAGGGGTTAGAGAAGAGACACACACAGCAGCACACTGAGCAGCACGCGAACAAGACAGACGAGGAGACGAGAGAGCTCGTTAGTGAAAAAAAACAACACGGTGGAAAGTGAAAAGGTGAGAAAATGGAGAGGAAACGCAGTGAAATATGGACTCATTTCAATTTAATTGATAGTTCAAAGGCAGCGTGTAGACTGTGCACGGTTAAAATATCCCATAGATCAGGCTCCACAAATAACCTGCACAGGCACATCAGAAATGTCCACCCATCAGTACAATTTGAAGAGAAAAGACAAGCAAGGGAACCAGATGTAAATGAAGGTGCCAATTAGGGATGTGAATCTCAGCACTGAGGACGATTCGATACACATCTCGATGCACTGCCAGCGATGCGATACTTAAACGATACATGGAATTTTCTGGCGACACGATGCGATACGTTTCACCGTCTTCACGATGTGGTACGACGCGATACACATTTAGTTCAAATCAACGCGATCCGATACGATACAGTGCAATTTGTTGTGATATTGTGCAATTAAACATGATGCAAATACGCAAAGAAAAAAGTTTAAAAAAAGATGGAATTCAGTATGGTATTGCAAAAAGTAGACCACTTCATTCCTTATAAACAGTAGAACTTGTAAAACAACTTATTTAAGCCCTTTCACAATTGGGTTTTGGGCAAAGAAAATGTAAACAATTTGGCACCTGAGACTCACAGCTGTTGCTGGAGTGTAAACACAAACAGACTACTCACCGAGTGTCTTATATGAAATATCCATCTCCATAGGACAGAAAAAAATACAATTGAAACAATGTGGCAGTCACAGCCTCAAAGCTGCTGTGTGTATTGTAGCGTACACAGACCACTCTCACTGAATGTCAAAATGAAATGTCCAAAAGAGTCATCCATATATAGTTTTTCCTTGCGCGGTCACCGCGAGCTGCAAGGGGACCCCCCAAAAAAGAGGCGATTTTTTCTGATCCTGACCTGGTTTGCCAAGAGTTTCTCCGGTGTCCAACGAGGAACTGGACGGGGAGGCGCGTGGAGGGGGCGGGAAACTTGTCGGTGATGTGGTGCCATCGTTTTAAGTGGTCTGCATATTTGTGGTGCTGCCGTTGTATGGCTTCGTAGTGCGACATTCTTTGCAAATTACGGAGCTTTTATCAATCTTTCCATCTTTCTTTTCGAAGCCGTAGTATTTCCAAACATAAGATCTGAATGTTGCGGAGGATTAAATACAGTAGTTTCCTCGCTGCTGCTTGCGCGAACTTCCATAGTGTTTCGCTAGTTATGTACTGGACTGTATCTGTCTATCTGACGCACGGCTACCGTCCGTATTCAACACAAAACGCAAAACAATGATGGTGCATTCATTGCACCTAAGAAAGGGCAAATAGGTGACGTTTAACATGAATAAAACGGCGCTTGAATCGGATTTTACCGATACCCACCAATGCATCGTGATGAATCTCGATTTCACCCGTCAATCGCGTCGTACCCAGTGAATGAGCCGATGCACTCGCATCGTGCACGTGCGCATCGATGTATCGATTAATATCGATTATTTTCCACACCCTTAGTGCCAATGTGTCTGCAACTGTTGCTGCTGCTGCTGCAATGTCACAAGTGCCTAGATGTACAACCCAGAGCTCTATGAGCCACTTTATGCAAAAAGCTATAAAACCAGCAAAACGGAACACAAGTGATGAGGAACTGGGTAAAATGATTGCAAGGGATTTTCATCCATTTTGTGTTGGCTGTGTGTTGTCGCAACATCTGTCCCCTCAGAGAGAATCTTCTCCAAAACAGGGCAAATATTAACAGAGAAGAGAAACAGGATCAACCCCTGAAAGCTGAGGCACTTGGTTTTTCTTCATGCCAATCTTCGCTAAAGACAAGCTAAAACCTTTACCTGAATGCTGCTTTTTTTCTTTTTGTTTTACAAATTTTAATTTATAATTTGTTGTGTGGTATTCAAAGCTTGCTTATGTTGTTTTACTGTAAATAGTTAAAAGCTTATAAACATTTTTTGACGACTTTGTTTTGAGATGGGTCTTTGTACTTTGTTTTTATTTTTGTAGCACTCCATGTTGAGTATGTTCAGAAGAATATAAATAAATTTTTGATATAGTGTCTATTTTTTGCTTTAGTACTTCATTTTACACATAATATTACGTTATTTTTGGTATTAAATAAATTTAAGCAACAAAAAAACTGAGGAGCCATTTGGGAGCCGAAAGAACCGGCTCTTTTAGGGGAGCCGAGCCAAAAGAGCCGGCTCCCTAAAAGGAGCCGGAATTCCCATCACTACTGTGGAGACTGTAGGCCAGGGTGAATACCATTATGGAGAATCTGTCGGAACGGTTTGAATCGGTCAAAAAAATGTAGGCCTGAGAGGAAAAAAATACAAACAAAAAAACTCAACTTTGGGCGTTTATTTTCAAATTGTGTGTTGAGGTGTGCGCTTCGTCGGGATGTATTTGGGAGAATAACGACGAGAGATGAATTTACTTGTTTAACTCAAACATGTTGCACGTTTTATTTGCCGTCTGCGCAGAGAGCAGCCGCTTCTCATCGCCACTGAACAGGAAGAAAAAAAATTATTTCGCGCCGAGTACAGACCGGATATGGCATTGTGTCTTGGGTTGCCAGATCCGTTCAAAATAAAGAACACATCATTACAGAAATGAGCATACAAGATATTGTTTCTTAACATTGTGAAAAATGAATTGTGGTACGGATACGGTGAAAAGTTTAAAGTTAGAATGGTTTGAATCACTCAAAACATATACAAATTAAAGTAGAAAAACAAAGAAAATTGTAATTTAAGACTTTTATTTTGAAAAATAATTGCGGAATAGATAAGATAAATAGTAATGTTGAACACTTTGTATCTGTGGAAAAACATGTAGAAATTAGACTGGAAAACAAAAGAATTATAATTTTATTCATTCATTCATTCATTCATCTTCCAAGCCGCTTGATCCTCACTAGGGTCGCGGGGGGTGCTGGAGCCTATCCCAGCTGTCTTGGAATGGTGTGACTGAGTGAATGTATGTGAAAAATTGAAGTGGTAACTGCAGAATGTGATTGGGGGCGGGGGGCTCGAAATTTATGAATGATACTGGGAAAATGTGAAATTTTTACTATATGTGAAAGTTTGAAATGTTGAAAATTCTTCCCAAGGTGATTTGAAGGATCTAAATGTTTGGCACTTCAAATGGGATGTAAATGTGTAACATAGAATGTTTTGATTAAGAGAGAAAAATGCAAACCATGATTTTTTTGGAATAAATTGAAGTTGGAATGGTGAGACTTAGTCGGAAAATGTGGAAGGAGTAGCACGTCAAGAAAATGCGAGGAATAAAATATAATGTGCGAAAATAACAGTCTAAAATAAAGTTGAAATTCTAGTATAACAGCCGTAAGGCCTCAACATTCACGCAAAAATACAGTAATTATAGGTCGACCCAAATATATTTTTTTCTTTTTTTTCCTTCAAAGCGGAAGTGAATGTTACAAGCGCATGCGCAGAGGGTGGAGCCTGCGGAAGTCCTGACGTTGAGGTCTTTTTGTTTGGGGCACTACAACATTCGTGACACTCCGTTCGAGTCCTCTGGTTCATAACCGTTTTTTATCTGCATTCATTTCGGTGAGTAGTCGAATGGGTGTTGACTTTGTTTTGTGTCTACGTCATCAGATAATTAAAGACGACACGGAATGTGATCCGATGGCGTTAAAATAAATCGTAGTTACACGTTCGCGTGCCGTCATGGGCTACGTTCGAAGGCTCGTTACGCTAAATTAGCCCAATTTACGGATTTTCACCCCTTCGATGGTACGTTGCAAAGATTGCCAGGTGACACTTGGCCGACATTTTTTCACGTGAAAGGGCTCCCTAAAATAAATGTCGCTACAAGAAATCGGTCCGCCGTCAGTTTAGTAGTTCAGATTAACCAGGTCGTTGTTGGGCCCAGCTAACCTGTGCTAGCTCAGCGCATGGTAAGGCCCTCGGGGAGCTAAGGCTAACAGCTAAAGCCAAATCTTGTCCGCTCAAGCCAGGCGTTTTTAATTTCTGCCGTGTATGACACGTTCAGTTTCTTTTTCTTTATTCATGCCACACTTTCGATGCAGCTGCGTGGAATGTCTTAGTATTTGTTCGCTGTTGGTGACATTTAAATGTGCGGTTAACTACATTGCAAGTAGTTGGTCACAGCGAACCCGGAAATAATACTTGTGCACTCTACGTTGTCAAACTCCTTAAACCCGGTCTCGTCTTTTGCAAGGTGTCTTTTATGAATAATCTAAAGCAGCAAAAGCCGACGCTAACAGGCCAGCGTTTCAAAACTAGGAAAAGAGGTTGGTGAAACTATTGTATGATCTCCTTGGATTTTTTTTTCGCGTTCTCACAATTGCACGCTCTCCCTCTTCAGATGAAAAGGAGAGGTTTGACCCTACTCAGTTTCAAGAAAGTATCGTACAAGGCTTGAATCAAACTGGCACTGACTTGGAGGCGGTTGCGAAGTTCCTTGATGCCTCTGGCGCCAAGCTTGACTACCGCCGCTATGCTGAGACACTCTTTGACATCCTGGTGGCCGGTGGAATGCTGGGTACGTTGTGTGGAATTGCAGTGAACAATCCTTTTATTGAACTGATGTCTGATTGTCATTGCGTTCTCATGCAGCCCCAGGTGGGACTCTGTCTGACGACATGACCCGCACAGAGTTTTGCCTCTTTACGGCACAAGAAGACCTGGAGACGATGCAAGCATATGCTCAGGTATGTAGGAAGTTTCGATAGGAACCTGTAGGGAGGTGTGGACATCTTTCAATTAGTCTCTGTAAACATTCAGGCAAATTTAAAATTAATTAGAAGTAAGTTATGGTGGGGATTATGTGGAACTATTCCAAATTGGATTCAGAAAGATTGAACATGGGCAACTGGACCGGTTTGTTGAAGACATCTTAACTTTTAATCGAAAAGGCCTTTTTAATGTAAACATGTTCAGTGTGGAATCACCCTATTTATGTCTCTGGTGGGTGTGTTCCCATGGTATGTTTTCTTTGTGTGTGGTTGGTAAAAAAATAATTCTGCATGCTATTTGGTCATTTGCCTGCCGAGTGGAAAAACAGCTTGTTCGCAGATTCTACCTATGATTTCCGATTTCTAACATAAACACAATATTGGCCAAGCAACAAGAAGGCTAACTTGGTCAGGTTCATGCAACAACAACCTTCTAATGATATGTAAAGTTCCCTATTGAGCACCGACCTGCAATTATTGAGAATTCCTGATTTCATCCTGTGTAAAGTTTTCACCTTTGAAACTTCCAGAAAATGTGCAACCCTAAGACCTGTTGATTGACACGTACTTCAAATGTTCTCCAAAAATATTTCTCCCCCAGGTTTTTAACAAGCTGATCAGGCGTTACAAGTACCTGGAGAAGGGTTTCGAGGAGGAAATCAAGAAGGTGAGAACATTTATTTTGAAGATCTGATTTGGTAGCGAATACATGTCGTGAACGGTGGATGTTATGGGTTGGACAAATGAGCATGACTGAGACTACAGCACCCCGCAGTGTCTCATTTTGCTAAAGGACAACTGCACGCAAATTGCAGATGACTCTCTGTAACCACCATGTTATTGTGTGCACAGTTGCTGCTGTTTCTAAAAGGGTTCACTGAGTCTGAGCGCAACAAGCTGGCCATGCTGACTGGCATTCTGCTGGCCAACGGCAACATATCAGCCTCCATCCTCAGCAGCCTCTTTAACGAAAACCTTGTGAAAGAGGGTAAGGGCCACGTGTGTCGTGCTGAGTGCATGTGAGTAGGACTGTCCTCGTCACCACCGCACTCGTCTGTTTAGGAGTGTCTGCTGCCTTTGCCGTCAAGTTGTTCAAGTCGTGGATCAATGAGAAAGACATCAACTCAGTAGCTGGAAGCCTCCGTAAAGTGGGCATGGACAACAGACTGATGGTAGAAGATTTTGTGAGGTCAAGAAAAGGCGCTGCACTTTCTGACACCTCTGCCTCTTCCCTACAGGAACTTTTTCCTGCCAACAAGCGGAGCTGCGAGCATTTTTCTAAGTACTTCACAGACGCCGGGCTGAAGGAGCTGTCCGACTTCGCCCGCAACCAGCAATCCATCGGTGCTCGCAAGGAGCTGCAGAAGGAGCTCCAGGAGCAAATGTCCCGCGGAGACCCGCTCAAAGAGGCAAGATAACCTAGCTGGGAGTGACACGCCTTTTCTATTTGTTCCCCAGGATCAGCTTTAATGTTTTCCTGCTCCCACAGATCATTGCGTTCACCAAGGAGGAGATGAAAAAGGCCAACCTCTCTGAGCAGGCCATGATCAGCATCATTTGGACTTGTGTGATGAGCTCTGTGGAGTGGAATAAAAAGGAAGAGCTGGTGACCGAACAAGCCATCAAACACTTGAAGGTTTGTTCACTCCCCCTGTGCGTATGTGGCCTCGCGCTTGTTCAGCAGGACAGACGTGACGTGATTTCCCCACCCCAACAGCAATATAGCCCTCTGCTGAAGTCCTTCACCTCCCAAGGTCTTTCTGAGCTCAGTCTGCTGCTAAAGATCCAGGAGTACTGCTACGATAACATCCACTTCATGAAGGCCTTTCAGAAGATTGTGGTGCTCCTCTATAAAGGTCTGCCGCATGCATGCATGCACGCACAACCTCTGCTACTCAAATGTCATGCAATGTGTGGTTCGGACACAGTTGGACGACCATCTGCAACTAGATTTGGTGTGATGTGAAATGTAAATTGCTTGCCTGCCCCAGGAAAAAAAAAATCACTTTTTGTTTTGTTGCTGACAATTCGCTGATTGAATTAGTGTGTTGTTATTGATTAGAATGTTTGGGTAGTCACTGTTGCCAGCAATACCCATTAGTGTAGGGCTTCCATGTGGGAACTGACAAATGTTCATAAAATTAGTTTGAGACAAAATCCGATATTTACTTGTGACTTAAAAATGAAGCGTGGAGAGCTGCTGCCAGAATGCCCAAGTTCAGTCAATGAATGAGGCTGTCGTTGGCCAAAAGCATCTGAAATATCTACTCTCTGCTTTCGTCTCACCCGTTTCCGCTTTAAATGGCTACAGTGGCCAACGGCTGATGCGTTTTCTTTGACGTGGTGTCTCAACACGACCATGGGAACATTTCTATTGCAAAGGGAATATTTAAGGGAGATTGTCCAGTTGATTCTCATCAGTTGGTGCGCAGTGGCCTTTAAAGGCCTATTGTTGCCTACAGCAACTTGCAACCTTAGTGATTTTCCCTCCCCTTTTCCTCAGCGGATGTATTGAGCGAAGAGGCCATCCTGAAGTGGTACACTGAAGCCCACCTGGCCAAGGGGAAGAGCGTCTTCCTCGAGCAGATGAAAAAGTTTGTGGAGTGGTTGAAGAACGCAGAAGAAGGTGAGAATGCAAAGTGACACTGAAGCCAGTGCAGAGGAGGCTTTTTGTCCAGCAGAGGAAAATAATGTCACAGATTTATATACTGCTGAGAACACTTCTAACGTTAGCAAAAAAAAAACATAATTGGCATTTGTGTGCTGTTTTTTTTTAGTGCTTTATGTACCAGAACAATACTTGAAAAATAACTAATAATTGTAATTGTAATTTTTAAGCAAAATGCTGTCTTGGGTTAGAACCAAAAATGACGTTATTTAATCTGTAATGTAGTAATGTAATTTTTTTTTTTTATCATCAGGCGATTAATCACTCGGCCTAATCTGTATTTTTTTCTTTCTGCTAAGTGCCAGCATTGGCCTAAAGAAATTCAAATTGGTCAGGCCCCAGTTTGGAAATTGGTTTATGCTGTGATCAAGTCATTGAAACGTTGACCTTTTTATCATTTAATTTTTTCTCTCCCCTGCAGAGTCTGAATCGGATGAAGAGGAAGCGGACTGAAAACCTCAGATGCCAGATGAGCTTTCCCACCCCAAACCCCCCTCACGTACCACCACTTTTTTTTTTAATGAGTAGAAAAGGGATTGGTAGAATGTCAATGCCCTTCTGACTTTTCTACCTCCTGGTATTGTTCCCTTACAACCTGCACATGTTATTTTAGAACCTTTTTTTTAAAGGGCTCGGTCCTCGTTTGTAACTGTTGGTGTCCTCTTCACTTCCCACTCTTGTAGTGCCCTCTAATTTGGACAGCAAACATTCCGTATGATCTTGTGGCCTCTGCTCACTCTGGCGTTTACTCGGAGTTCACATCAATTTACCACAAGACTGAGGCCAACTGACAATTTTTTGCCAAAGTTTTCTTTTCTTTTGATGTTAAAGAAATGAAAAACAAGTTTTCATTTCCCTTCCCTTAAAAGTCTGCCCAAATCATTTTGGCTCATTCTCACTCAAACTCCGCCTTCCTTTTGTAAACCCTCCCCCCGTGTGTTGTGGTCACACTGGTTAGTCCGTTGAAAGACACACCCTATATATTGCCTCGCCAGCTATCAGATTATTGGTTTCTACTTTCTTTAATCTGATGTAAACCAATTGACTTTTTTATGGAAATAAAGCTTATGAAATGATCATGCGTGTTTTTAGTTGACCAAGGGAGTATTCCGACGGATACGCGCACCACTGATGTGAGGAAAAGGTTTTCCCAGCATGCAACATGCCAGCTGAATGATGACGCTTTTTTTATGGTACAAAAATATTTATTTTTCCAGAAGATGATTTGATGTGCAAAGGTATCGAGCCACACAAATACAGTAATGTTACACATTTGATGTTGAGGTAAACATGTTTGAGGTAGTGCAACATTGCTTCAGAGGGTTATATATTTGTGTTGTAAATACAGTATGCACAATTTCTAAACACCTTGTTCAAAAGGGCCGTGTGCATCGTTAAGAGTGATGTTTTGTGCAAAAAGCAACATTGTAAGTATTTGATCAAGGTCTACTTCCTGTAGTAATAGCTACGTCGGGGTTGTTGGGACCAAAATAGTGCAACCTTACACATGGGCTCAGGTTGCAGCTCAACCAAAACACAGGTTGCTTCACAGGCACAAATGATGGCAATAGAAAGTGCATTTCGGTGACCATTTTCTTTTTCCCTACCTTTTAAATTAAGAATAAATATTTTAAATATGTACAAATGTAAACTTGCACGACCGCTCCATGTGGGTCCGAGGCCTTAAGCTTTAGTTGAACGCTTGGTGCCATCTTTGAGCTGCTGAGACAAAAAAGAAGGCATTTGTAATGAAGTGAAAAGCACACAACTTCAGTTGTATGTTAAAAGAATAGGTTGTTCCCAACAAACATTACTTGTCCACTTTTGTCAAATGTCAGCTTTTAACTGCATTTTATTGCTACAGGATGAAATTGTGCAGACTGAGAAATTGCACGTAACGGTTAAAAACATACTGTTACGTGAATTTTTACATTCGCTGAATTAGAAAACATCTACTTTTTACTCTTGTCATTATAGGCGTGTTACCCGTTTCCCAACCTGCGTCGATATGACAAAAAAAAGCTGTAACTTGACAGAAGGAACACGAATTGTGTTTGCGACTTGAATGAGGTCTTGTGAAAAAAGATAACAGCGACATCAACGGTCCTGACCAACCATTACACCATCAAGATATTGATGGTGTAATTATGCAAGATATTCCCCGTTTGTGACTAAACTGAGGCTCAGAGGGGATCGAGCCTTTTCTGTTGCTGGTCCCTCTCTCTGGAATGACCTCCCACTGAACATTCGACAAGCCTCCTCGCTGCCCATCTTTAAAGCCCTCCTCAAAGCTCACTTGTATTCTTTGGCATTCGACTCAGCATGACTTGGATGTGTTCTTGGTTTTACTGCTTGGTGCTTTCTACCGCCTTTATTACCGATTTGTCTTACTGTTTATTGTGCATGTTAAATTGCTCCATGTACAGCACTTTGTATGCAGAGATGGCTGTTTGAAAGTGCTCTATAAATACTGTTGACTTGACTTATTTAAGAAAATTTTTTGACAGTGTCACCAACATCAACTTAATGGATGTGTTTAATTCCAGCCTACAATTCACAATTTTATGCCGTAGGGTCTATGCACCACCATCGGGGAAACTTGTGTCAGTCTTGCTTTTCTGTCATCGACTAACGGCTTCACACAAGGGCAAGACGAAGGAATAAAACACTCCATTTCCTGTTTGCTAAATGGCAAAGTATAAGGGAGTTATTGGGCATTTAAATTAGAAAAAAATATACTGCAGGGTTTTTTTCCCTACTGCTTGAATTATGTATTTTTTATGTACAGCACTTTGTTAAAGCTGTGGTTAGTGCTATAATGGATGCCTGCATACTGGCAAAAAGGTGTGTTGCTTTTAGTTTTGTCATCAAGTGGCTTTTGAAGCAGGCTAAACATTGATTTAAAATGTATCTGGGCCCAGATTATTTTTTTGTGCAACCACTTGATAAAATACAATTGAGTACACTAAACACACATTTATTTCAGTATATATTTGTGGTTTGGCACCCAAAGATTCACCTGTTTGCAGATTTAAAAAAAATACACACACACTTTATATATACTGTATATATATGTAGTGGGTTTTTCCACTATTTTATTTTAGTGGCTGTAAAGCCAAACCCCGGTTTGCACGTTAAATGCTTATTGGTAGGATATCCCCGTTTATTCAAAAATGTTTTGAGATGTGAAAAAAAATTACCCTTGTATTTTATGTGTCAATTATAGCGGATTTTCAGGATTCGCGGGCCGTCCCAGTCCCCAGCGAATAGCGGGGTCCACCGTATACGTAAAACGGAGTTGAGAATTGAGTTCCATTTCTGTTATCTGAAATTAAAACTTTTTTAAATTTAATTTTAAAAACACGTGTATTTCAAGTACAGTAGTCTGTGCAAGTACGCTTGGCCCGTTTGATGAAAATGTATTTCTTTTGTTGGCGCGTTCTTCAAGTTCGGTTAGTTGGTCCATCCACTCGACTGACCTGCTTTCTCTGGGTGCTTAGACAAAAGGTGCAGATGGCCCGCAGCGGCGGCGCGCTACGCTGCGCGGGGCAGTGCACGCCGGCCTGGTGGCGGAGGCACGGCTGACCATCGCGGCTTTCCTCCCCCGGCATCAACACGTTAGCAAGGTGGGAGATGTAGCTGCACGCTAGACGCAGCGTCTCCACTTTGGAGAGCTTCCTGTCGGCAGGCTCGGTGGGGATGAGCGTGCGCAGGGTGGTGAAGGCCGTGTTGACGCTGTGCGTCCTGTCACGCTCCCGCGCGTTGGCCGCCTGCCTCTGTTTACTCACACCAGGTAGACGCGCCTCTGTGCCGGTTCTCCGCCGACACCTCCGCCTGACAGGTTCCGGTTCCTTTCCGCGGCGTGGGCTGCGGGTGCCAGTGGACTTCCCATCCGAACCGTCGCTCTCGCTTTCCGGGTCGTCTGGGTCCGACGCGAAGCAGTCGGTGCGCTCGCTGTTTGTGGACTTCATCCTGGCAGCCTGACGTGTGAACGCGGTGTGCACATCACTTTATCCACAGGGTGAAAATAGCACCGACTGCCCGAGCAGCTGCTCCTGATCCGGTGACTGAGGGATCCGCTCCGGATCAGCATAGCATTTCTACTGAATGACGGCTGCTTTCTGCGTCGCCAGCCCACGGCAGAGAAGGCAAGACAGGTGGAGCGTGCAGGGGGTGGAGGATGGTGGCGAGGGGGACACCTGTTGTGGTGGGAAGTCACGAAGTGCACATAGACCCACATATGCGATTTGCAGGTATTTTTATGATGACGTTTTACTTCATATCTGATATTTGACCCTGATTTCTACTCCTTTGTCAACATGGGGCACTGGTCATATGGTAGTACATACTGCTACCTTAAATTGAGTGAAGGTGCGATTCCCAGTCAGTGCCCAAATACCCAGCCACCTCTGGTCCCACACCAAGAAGGGAAAAAAATGAGAAGAGTGGGTTGCATCCAGAAAACGTGAATACAAAGAAGTAAGAAAGAGGAGATGTGAATCTCAGACGAAAGCCACGCCCGTCACCAACATTGCACTGGTGCAATTCTCAAAAATGGCCACTCATAATGGCATCCGATTATGAAAATGTAGTCATGATACTATATAGCTGCAGAGAACGCATTGGCTATCTAGCGTCAACAAAATAGCAGCGCTATACCCATACCATTACTAAACTAGCATTAGTACTGTAAACGAGCGACATTAGCCATTGCTGCTACATTAGTAGGGTGATTTATTCACGATGGCGTGTTACTGTATCACTCAATGTTATATTTTTGGGATTGGTACCATTAATGATGAAAAAGACGTGATTTACGTGCCTGCCAAACAGAAACATACATTCTCACTGCTTACTGTCCTATCGCGCCGGAAAGTGCCATTGAGTATCGTAAGTCTAATTATTGCCCCCCCCCCCCCCCCCATTCCCCAGGTCAGTTTGGAGACAAGTGAGGCAGTGCCACCCCCTGCTGTTCATTCTCTGCACGTGAAGAGTAAAAAGGGGAAAAAAATGAATATACTGTAGCTATGCTGTATTATGCTCCATTTTAGATTCGTGCTTTATTTTGATTTTCTTTTCACTCCAACAATTTTTAATGATTTCATCACTCTTATAGCAAAATTTCTATTAACCATTCCAACTGTGGGCAACCCCCCCCAACAAAAACATTCATTTAAAAAATAGTACTATAACTTTCTTTTTCTCACAAATGAAGAAATATAAATTCAAAGCGCAAGGGAAGGCATGGTTCCGCAAAAGCAGAAATAAAATGGTAAACAACAAGGTGTCACGTCCCGTAGTTGCCAGCAGGGGGCGGGCTTTCTGCCCGCCGTTTACACACCTGTCACCCATTAGGGAGTAATTGCTCAGCCTTTATTTGGACGCTCTGGCAGTCTACTCACTGCCGGAGAATTCCACGCCGTGCCAAAATTTCTCTCGCCCAATTCCTACTTGCATTGATTCATTGCCTCTTAGCCTTGTGGCTGTTATTACGCGTCGTTGTTCCTCTTGTGAGTGATATCTATATTCATTGTCTAATCTGACCCTCCTTGCTATCTTTTTCCGCAAGCGTTTTCTGTTGTCCTTTTATTTTATCCCTGGTCCCTATTTTGACCAGTGCTTTTTGTTATTCTCCCTGTCGGGTTATTTTTTGTTCGTATTAAAGACTTCTTTTGTTCTTTGACAAACCTCTTTCTGTGTCTGCTATTTCGTGGATCCACCTCCTTATTTTGTTGTGCACGGAGCAATCATTCTATCGCTTCGGGCACAACGTGACACAACGAAAGGGCAATTCCAAAATCAATGAAAACATAATCAGTGATCTTTCACAAAAAATAATTTGCGTCTCTGTTTTTCATTTAATTATTGAACTAATATTTTGCAGATAAAGACTGCAAGTAAGAGATTTGCATCAGCAAAACTTGTTGTGCGATGATGTCAGTTCGGAAAGTGGAGTCAAATTCATTGGAAACATGCAGTCCTTTGTTATGTTAGAAAGGACCTAACACTGTATCCCTTTTTAACCTTACAATGACGTAATCCAATTTATCCTAACCCAAAATTGAAGGGAATGTTGCATAAAGGTGAGGAGATTGGATTTTCTGAAGAGGCCCCAGGCCTCAGCTGGTTGAAGGTCAGTGGTGGCTGTGAGGGATATCCAAACCCCTCCCCTTCGCCACCTTGCATCTTGCCATGTTTGGATGGGATATAAATATCCATAGATGAGTCTCGCCACCTTTTAGCTGATTTGAGTCAAATCTGTTGGATGACAGAAAGAAACCATTGATCGGTGCTGAGAAGTTCATATGGTTAGGTGGAAAATTGCACTTATTTCTTTTGCGAATAAAAACACGTCACATCACCGAAAGGCAACAACGTTACTAGAAGAAGATCGATGTCAATGTCAAAATATCCACAAGACAGACAGACCCCTTTCTGAATGTTAACCAGTGGCAATTATCTAAACCTGATTGAGCGCTTGCAAATGAGCATTAAAAAAACAACAACATTGCTACACGATGGTAAGTGTCTCATTCTGGCAAAACCTGAAATCAAGGCAAAGAAACTCTCTGCCACAATGTTGGGCATGAAACAAAACCATCTGTACTTGATACTTGTATCTTTCATTTACAGATCACAACGAATCAACAGGAGGGGCCAACATGATCGCACCCCTGCTTGAACAAGCTTGGCTGAGGTTTACTTTCACCTCTAAATGTGATGGAGGCTAATTATGGTACTTTAATTTTACTCCAGACGAACACATTCAAGCCTGACATCAAAAGAGGAATATCTGAGAAGAAATCAACGTTGGAAAAAAAAGAAAAGTCCAGAAACAAGTGTTAATGGCACCAGCAACAATCTCCAGAGGGCAGAGTTGAAAGCAATCTTCTCTCCATGCACAAAACAACACCAAGATACACATACAGTACAATACAATGCAAAGGCCAGCCTGGAATTTGGGGGGAAAAAAGAAATAAAATAAAAACCAACTCCAGGGGCAAGTCTAAAAAAAATCTGGGTCAAAGTTTTGGTGATTGATGAGACAAAGATGAACCTTTACCAGTTATGGTGAGGATCTGCGCTGCTGTTTGCAAAGCATCTTCTGTAAATAAATGAAGAATATGTTTGTTAAAAAAGGCATTTTTAACATACTTTGTATAATTATATTTTAAAAGTTACTTTTCTGCTTGGCTCTCTACGGAGGCGGACGCTTTTTGCTCAGCTCCTGTCCTTCACCCCCAACCTCTCTTTGCTCGCCACTCAGTCTTCGTGCTGTCTATGTCTAACTCTACTAGCCTCCTACCGTATTTTCATCCGAAGAACAAACCATGGAATTGGTTGGCTGGTGTCTCGATGCAATTGACAAAAACATTTCAACGAAAAGAGCAGGCAGCGGGGAGCCGACTTGGGGACAGCCTCGGGGACATTTGCTGCCGGGTACGCCCTTGATCCATGGAAAAAGTGGAGAATGGTGTGCCTGTCAATACTGTCCATTGAGGAAGTGGAAGACATCTATATTATCGGCCTTCTGATAACAGGTATGCTGCTGTTTGGTGTTATCAGCTTCCTGTTCTATCGCAAAATTCAACCGACGGGAGAGGCTTTATTGGAAGTGAAGAAGCTGCCGGTCATTTTGGATGGTTTAGCGCGAATGTCCAACACTCAGACTCAAGCGGTGACTGAGCTCAACCGCAATATGGATGCGGTTTTGGAGCGCCTTTGTAAGGTGGAAATCAACTTGGAGAAGTCGGAATCCGCGCTGCGGAAAGAGATTGCAGATTCAACTGATCGGCGCCAGTGAAGAGATACAGGCCACGGACTCAAGGCTGTCTGAAATTGTTGGCGGCCGTCCCTCCAAAACAACGCTATCTGGACCCTTTCCCCTGGATGGAAGCATGCACGGAAGCGAGTACCCCCACCATCACCCCCCTCCTTCTCGGCCATGCACTGATAAGCCAGGACTGTCTTCATGAGCAGACCTTGACGAAGCAGCTCCGGCCTGTTCACGCACACACATACACAATCAGACAATCACACACGCATACACATCCTCATCCTCACCGCCTTCATCGTTCCTCTTCTTCCCCTGCGACGTGAAATGATGTGCCGAGCGCACAGAGGACTGTGCAGCTGGTTGGACGGGCCGCGTCGCGGTCACCCCCCCCCCCTTCCCATTCATCCTCTCCCCTCATTACATGTTATGTCTTGTGACTTGTTGTAACTGTCATATGCTTATTTATATGCTAGGGTCTTTTTTTAATCCTGGATTTAAATAATCCTCAAAAGAGGATAGTTCGAGCGTGTCCCCCCCCCCCCCCCTCCCTACCTTGTGGTTTCCTTTCTCAACTCTGACCGTAAATTTCCCCATTGAGGGACAAATGAAGGATATCTTAATAAATTACATTACATTTAAAAAGGGATTATTTACGTGATGTTGCTATTTTGCATACACATTCTAATGTCTTTTTTTAACCTCATCTACAACTGCGCTGGGCCTCCTGTCATTTTTGAAATTCACAATGTGTGTGTGGCCATTAAGCACTACTTTTCCCACCCCTGTTCTAACACACGATAGCAGCAACAAGCTTTTTTCCCCCATTTATTAAATGTGTCCAAACAAACAAGGAGTTCACCTGGCGGAAAAGGAGTGAAAGATTTTGCCCTGGCTAAATCATCTCCATTTCCATGTTCTTTTTCTTTATTCTACTGCTGATAAGAACGGAAATAGGTCCAATCAAACTTTATTTTCCTGCAGGTGAAATGATAGTTTATTTTTTTCATTTGGTAATTTGGTGTATTTATAACGATTGACCACAATATGCTGTGGGTCTTGAAAATGTCCAAATGGCAGTGAATGAGTTAAAAATCAAATTGGAGGTCTATGAGGCCAGAGAGGGCCGGAATGTAGCCCTTGAAATATGACGTTAACGAGCCCAATTTAACATGACGCGGGCAACCACAGACAGATAAACTGCAGTGCACTTGTTATTGTCGAAAATCTCCTTGCCACCAGAGGGCAGCAGATGGATTCGGAACGAGAGCTTCAATTTGGATTGCTGATGCCGTTCCCAATAAAAAGGCAAGTGACACACATGGTGAAAGGGCTGGATTATTCTTGAAAGCAGTGAATTAAAACCTCTGGATCAGCGCCGTGGCAGCTACGCAAGCCTCTGCTCTCTGTTTGAAGAGCTCGAAATCAGCAACAAGCGCTCGAGCGAAGCTTATTTTACATCATTCACTGGCCATTAGCGTGGAAGTGGTGCACAGCTAATGTGGCCTCATTAAACTTTTAATCCTCATTTCCTTGAGACCTGCTGGCCCTGAACCCAGGCAGCAAAGGCAAATGCTGCCTGACTGCAGGGCAAGCCGTACAGATCACCAAGAGCAAAACTGCACTTTCAATGAGCAAAACAGACCCAGCCGAGCTTTGCATTTGCACCTTCGCTCCAATTCAATGCCATTCACTTGTTTTAACGCTCTTGAGAGAAACTTACATTTCTGTCGTTTTTTTTCCAATTGTAACACATTGAGGTACAGGTACTCAAAACGTGTATTTGCACATCACGCATCTCTTGGACACTGACTTTTTAAATAGTCCCAATTTCTGGTAGTTTTTATACGTTATTTATTGAGAATGCTAATTGAAATGATTCGCTGAAATAGCACATTTACATTTCCGGCGTGAAATGTCACATTGACATCGTTTGTGGCTATTAAAGGTAAGACTAGAAAATGCCCATTTGCTGTGGTTGATATTCTGACAGAAATGTGCCAAACAATTAATGTAAGTGACTCACTGGGGCAAGTTTAACGGTACTAAAAAATAATGGTATAAAGTGTTTTCACATACTGTTAAAAAAAAAAGAGAGAGCGAGAGAGACCAAGTCAAAAATATCAGATTTTGCTATCTGTAGGTATGTATTTGAGTAAAATTAATTTTGTTGTTTTATTTGAGAAACTTCTGACACGTAACTCCCAAGACCCATGTACAAACATTGTCATTTAGATTTTTCTTAGCAGGAAATGTAAAATGCTCAAAATAATAAATATCTGTGTCCTTCCACTCCACCCATATTATAATATTATGTGTCTCTCATGGTGGAAACAAATATATTATTATTCTTTCTTTATTTGTATTTTTCTAAAACAAGCATTACACAATGGCATCACAAATTCTACTTGGTTAAGATATATAATGTACACAACAACAAATAAATACATGGAAAGACGAGTTTAACAATGAAATGTTATTGACCCTTTTAAATTAAATATAATCGGATAAAAAAGTGATGTTGGCCAAATGGTATCAACTTTAGGTGGGCATTACACAACATCATGCTAGCAAAGAGATAGCTGCCTTCTTGGGATGGAGCCCTTTCTTGGAAGCACAGATCATTTTACTTCAGATATTGGATTCGAGGATGAAGATGATTAGCTGACACCTCAGAATCACTAAAACCTTGACTCGTAATCTAGATGGACAGCTGGAGAAGAAAACAAATATATACAGGTACATATATATATTCAGACATATACATATATATGTGGAATTTCTCTTACCTTCCTTGAGCAAAGAGCACCTGAGAATCTGCTGCGACATGCGCACACGTTGGGCCTCACACAGCGGCTGCCGTACAAACACTTTTGTTGACATTGAGCTGAGGGATGAGACACGCACGCGCGCGCGCGCGCGCACACACACACACACACAGTTGGAGCCACGTTCTCTGGGGTTGTATATATATTTTTTGTAAATCACTTATTTTTGTCTGTGAAATGAAAAATAGGCGGTACGATGGGTAATGGGTGAGCACGACTGCCTCACAGTGCAGAGGTCGTGGGTTCGATTCCGGCCCCGACATTCCTGTGTGGAGTTTGCATGTTCTCCCTGTGCCTACGTGGGTTTTCTCTGGGTATTCCGGTTTCCTCCCACATTCCAAAACATGCATGGTAGGTTGACTGAACTCTCTAAATTGTGCTTTGGTGTGATTGTGAGTGGAAATGGTGGTAGTCTATCTGCGATTCGCTTGCAACAAGTTCAGGGTGTACTTCCCATACTGCCCAACGGCGGCTGGGATAGGCTCCAGCACGCCCGCGACCTTCGTGAGGATCAGCGGTCAGATAATAGATGGATGAATAAAAAATATATTTTTTTCTTCTTGAGATACAGTAAATAAATGTAGAAGTTGTAGTTCAGTTCTGTTGTTGAAGTCTTGACCCAAGTCTCATCATTGTTGTTTTGTATGCCCCTCAGTGGCCATTTATGACTACTGCATTAAGAGGTGTGCACTCATTGCTTGGGTCAAGAGTTAAGAGCAAGATGTTATGTCAGGTAGGTGGAAAATGAACTTGGCATGCAAGCAGGCAGGCCTCTTGGGTGAATAAGGTTTTCCAAAGCACTATTTGAAAGCATTCATGGAAGGATACGTTATTACAAGCTTGAAAGATCAGTTTATACATGATCATCACAATGCCCGATCTAACATCCACAACTTTACTCTTGACCTCCTTGCCTGAATAAACAAATGGTGAGTGAATGCAATGAAGCTACGCTGACACCTGGACATGCCCTTCAACTTTTGGACATTGCCATTTGGGAAAAAATGGCACAAACACACACACACACACTCAGTAAATCAATTGAGCCCTCATTTTCTTTTGCCGCCACAGTTTGTTACTGTGTCACCGACTTCTTTTTGTATCCAAAACGTTGAGATGCTGCTCTGCTATGATGTCACACAAGTTAGGTAAAGTTGACAAAGTTATTCCCATGCTGCCCAGTACCTACATACGCCGCAATGGTCAATGAGTTGACAATTCCAAACAGTGACATGATGAATAGAACTGTCCTTTGGCAGTCATTAGGTGCAAACATGGCTTCGATTTACTCAGACCTCACGTAGTGAGCACTGTATTGCGTGCGGCACAATGAATCAGTCCTGAGGTGATTTACACAACTCGTGCGGTTGTCTCGTTACTGTTCATGTGATATGTCACTAACCGGCTGGGACCGTGACAATGCTGTGGTTTTAACTTCTAATATCAACAATCACCACTAGATGGGAATCGTTTCTTAGTTGAGCGTACACTGGGTCTTCTACTGCCCTGTACTACAACGTAATTAGGATGAATACTTTTTTGTGGATTTGCAATGATATTCAGTACAAACGTAATACTGTACCTCAATAATATTAACCTTTTGAGTGGGTTGTTTTTGTGGGAAAATGCATCAAATGAGTTATTGACCGTAATATTTGTTTGCTGTTCAGCGGTTTTGTGCCGTCCTTGAATGGGCATATTTTTTTTATACAGCTCTTTGCTCTACGGAAAAAAAATGACAGTATGTGGTTATTTTGTTGTTTATGCTTCCAACGCTTGGAAGAGTCAACCTTTTATATATAAATTGGGGATTATAAAAGCCTTTCAACATTTTAACAGCATGTATTTTGTCCATATTTAAAAGGTCATTTTTGTCATACATCTGGTTCGGAAGTGCGTTCTCCTATGTGGCCCCCCAATAGCACTGATGAAAAATTGCACCCCCCCACCATTATTTACGTTGCCCATCCCTGCTCTACTCGTTTTGCTCTTTATCTCCCCTCCATTCCTTATCCTGTCCTCTTCAACTCAATCCAAACCGGCCTAGGCAACTGTTCTCATCCCATAGAGCCTGACTTCTCTTTGAGGTTCCTTCCTTACAGGAAGTTTTTTTTGTTTTTGTGCTTCTTTGACCAAGTGCGTGCTCAGGTGGGGGTTCACTCACCGGTAGTTTTCTTTCATGTCTGAGGAGTGTGTTTCTTGACCTAATGTGGAACGGACCTTAAGATAATGTGCATGTGTGGCGCACGTCGTGATTGATACTCACGGATGTGGCACAACATTCCACCCCAGCCCGGTGTGCAGTGACAGGTGTTTGGTCCAACGCACTCAGCCCCATTCAGGCACTGTTGCTCGCAACTGGCTGCAAGGGCCAAAAAAAGAAATTAAAAGGCGCAGAGATTAAGCATGGGTGCACAAATGGCAATAATAAAAATACACACGCAGAACCAGCGCTTCTTACGTTTGTCACAGCTCTTTCCTCGCCAACCTGATGGACAGTCACAAACATTGGGGCCAACGCAACGGCCACCATTTATGCACATGTGCTCGCACACGCCTGGAGAGAAGGTAAGGGATGGTTGTGGGAAGTACACAAGTACAAATACTCTGTCACTGAATGTAAGAAAAACAAATACAAGTAAGGTGTATTTTTTTTCTTTTTTTGTGTGTGTTATTCAGTTCACAGCGTTAGCAAAGCTATGGGACCACGTTGAATTGCCAATTGGCGTTCAAAAACTGCTCGTCTCAGTGGAAGAAGCACATGGTGGTAGGTTAGATTAATTGTTGTTCATCTAGTCAAGTCAAAATAGGTGTGTTCTTGGACGGCCAGGCTAATGTGTGTGATAACATCACTCATTAGTTTTTTTTGGATTGTGTTGCAGCCATATCATTCTAAATGAATGATAATTTGAAAAAAAAAGTTGATCAGTTTGAACATTAAATATCTTGTGTTTGTAGTGTAGTCAATGAAATATAGGCTGAACATAATATGCAAATCATTGTACCCGGTATTCTGTTTGTATTTATATTCAACACAATGTCCCAAAGTTTGCAGACCCCCCCCCGCCCCCCCCCCCACCTCGCGCCTGTGTGGGTGTTCTCCGGGTACTCAAGTTTCCTCCCACATTCCAAAAACATTAAAGGAACACTAAAATTGTCGTAGGGATGATTGTGAGTGTGAATTCTATGTGTGCCCTGCCATTGGTTGTCAACCAGTTCTGGGTGTCCCCAGCTTACTGCCTGAAGACAGCTGGGATAGGCTCCAGCGTGCTCGTGACCCTCGTAAGGAAAATCAAATTAAAAAATGGATGGATAGATGGACATTGTCCCAACATCATTGGAATTTAGTTTGTACAAAATAACTTTGACCCAGGTTATTTTTCTGTGACTGTACTAGGATTTTTATCCAGACATCACTTTAAGGTACTTTCCACAAGAGTGCTATTTGTCAAGACGGCAATGTAAAAACAGCTGGTGACTGACTTTGTTCACAGCGTGTGCCGGTGTATCCCTGCAGGCATGAGCAGACGTTATTCCTCATGCACAGACCACCATTCTTGCAAGGTGGTGTGCAGATGGCTGCAAACGGAGGAGCTACCATCAGTGGTTCAGAGGCCAAATGATAGCAATACTTGTTATCATTATGCACGTACCATTTTGACAATGGGCACCGTAGAAACCCAGAGGACAGTCGCAGATGTCGGGCCGAATGCACAAACCTCCATTGAGGCAGACTGGAGAGCAAAGTGCTACACAAAGCCAACATGGAGACATCGTGGCAGCATAATTCACATTAGAGATTTAATAGGAACATTTTGACCTGTCTCTGACTGAAAATGCTTGATCCATGTTATGTTGTGGCCTGCCATATTAGTGGCTTTCCGTCAGGGCCAGCATGGCCTTCTCTGCTGGCCTAAACATTCTCAGAAAAGTAAATATAATAAATGTACTTTTCTGAGAATAACGTAAATTTAATTAATCTTATTTTATTTTCATAAATATGTAAACAAAATTATTCTCTGTATTCTTTACGTCATATTATTTTCACTTAGTCGAGTGGCTTATTTTAAATAACATTGAAAGCCACTTGATAAATAACTTATTTATTACGGTAGTTTTTTAACCAATCATATTTCAGATAGCTTGTGTTGCCAGGTAAATTAAACTTGCTCGGGGTCTAAATATTAAACAGAACAGGCCCCTGTGCACTGTAAGTGAATGGGCACAGTCAGCTTGCAATAGCCAATCAGATCACGAGTCTGCTTAACACGGCCGCTAGAAGGGCTGACGTCGACACTGGACGTGTGCGTTCGGTGATTGGATTAGCGCCTGCTAGAGGGAGCTGTTGCTGCATTTTGACCCAAAATGGCCCAAGGAGAAGACGTTGATCTGGTTGCAGGACTACTTTCCACATAATTTTCAAGACGGACCTTCCACTGGATTTACCAATTTAAGTTGTTTTACCAAGGCAGCAAGGAAACAATTAAGATTAAGATATCCTTTATTTGTCCCGCAATGGGGAAATTACAATCAGACTTCAGAAAGGAAAACGCTGGGGAGGGAGAGGGGGGGAAAAAAAATCAGAGCATGGCTGGGCACTTACAAACTAAGGTGCGTTTAAACAAGTTTGGGGACACTCGCATAGGTCTGCAGCTCAGTGAAAAGGCACTACATTGGTGAGTAAATGAATTTTATTTTACATTTCTTGTTATTTTATTTCATTGGTATTAATGGTAACGAAATAAAATGACAAAGATACAAAAACGTATCAAATAAATCAGCTCACCTGCAATTTATAATGGCGCATTGTAGTCAGCTTTGTGCATTCAAATTCGTTCAATCTCAGCTGCTCAATATTTTCATTTATTTGCTGTTGTAAAGCCTATTCTCAAAATGCAAATGATCTGTTAATTTTAATTTCAAAGAATAGTTTGTTTTGTTATTGTGTGGTTGGTGTCTTATATGAAACTGCGACATTGCGCAATTTATTGGAAAGGTTTGTTTATGATCATACAGCGTAATTTGGGTGGCATTTTATTTAGTATTTTTTAAATCTTTTTATTTTTGACAATATCTGTAAATGTTGTTTCCTGCTCTTAATTGTGAATGCATACTTGATGGTTTTAAATGCTCCTGAAATTAAGTGCTGCCTGACGAGCCTATATCGTGTTAATGTATGTGACGTCGCTGAAGGCCTAAGGTTGAAATGCACGGCCCGCCACTGTGCCATATGCATTTCTTCAGCGTTGTAATTCCCAACCTCAAAGACGATACAAGTAGTGCTTTTTCAAATATGTTGTGTAATAACACAACTTGTCTTAAAATACAAGTTCTATAGTATCCTGTGTACCAGTAATGTGAAATTGAAACCATGGGCCACAAACCAAAGTGCGGCCTGTGCCGTGGGTTACCTATGCAGTTGCATCGCAAGTACACACGCAGAACGCTGATCTCTTATCCATGCTCACCAGTCTCACAGGAAGGTCCACTCCAACCGGGCTGACACTTGCACTCATCTGGCGAGACACACTGGCCACTGTTGTGACAGTGGCGGCTGCAAACCACTGTGACCAACAACACAAACATATGGACACCCTTAACGCTTGAAAATGGCTAAGTATGTTTTATCATAGATCTAAAAAGGGGGAAACATACTGAAGTGCTATCTTGACTTGACATTTTCATTTTTTACATTCATTAAAATGTAACTCAGTTGAACAAAACTACATACCAAATCAATGTTTCCCATTGAAATTGAAATGTACGTCAATCCGTTGTAACCCTCCACAAAAATACCACAAAGTAAGTTATACTAGCATTTACTGTAAATAGCATGGAATCATATCAAAACATAAAGAGACCGTAAAGCAACAAACTGGCTTTATAAGCTATAATTACTGTACAACGGGACAAACCCAACAACAACACATGTAGTGTTGCGTGTGCCTTTAAGGGCCGTGGCCTAGTGTGTGATGTCAGAAAAAAAAGGCCAGATAGCTTTGGCCTATTTTAGCTGCAGGTGAGCGTTTTCATTTGAGTATTGGTGTGTTAGGCTGTTTGTAACTTTCAATGAACTCTTTTTTTCCCCTCCCACTTCGGTGGGAGGGGAAATATCAAAAACTGCATCATATCAAAAACTTGCTCATAACTCAAACCAATATCAATAAATCGACAATACAACTGTTCTTGACTCAAAACAGGAAGAGAAGTTCCAGCGGCCGTGAACTCACTGGTCTCGCATCGCGGCCCAACAAAACCGTAAGGACATGAGCATGTCTGCAATCCTGTGCATGTGCCTCCGTTTTCACACGGGACCCTGCACACAGCTACACACATTGACGTTCATTAGTGGCAAGAAGCTGTGTGGAGGTTCTGCTCGACCGCGATGATCAAATGAATCTTTACCTTCCTGACAAGTCTCTCCATGAAAGCCTGTGGGACACTGACAAATCCCCGGAGCGATACATGCCCCGCCATTCAAACACTCCGGTTCACAAATTGCTGGGGGGGAAAAAAAGATTGAAAGAGTTTATATCATGATCAGTGACGATTCAGTTCATTTTTCTGTTGTGAATTTGTTTGCCTTTCGTGTCATTGTGGTAAGACTGCTCCCAAAGTTTCTTTGCTGCTGTGTTTGACAGTTGTTTTGTTGGCAGTATATGTGCTTTGCTTGAAAGCAGAGATGAGCACTTTACTCTATTTTGCTGACATATCGCGCTGACCTATTTCGACAATTGTCTGCTACAGAATTGAAAAGTGAGAGGAAAATAATATTTATATTCATTTTAGAATTCCAAAGAGTTTGTGGCTCCCAGGGAATCTTGTATTAAACAGTTCAAATGCCTCTCTAGTTGCCAACATGAATATAATATGTCCATCCTCACTTGGCGTACAGTGATGCACCATTAAGAATAAGAATAAGGACAAGAAAACCTTTATTCGTCTCACAATAGAGAAATTCCCAATTTAAAGCAGCAAAGTTATGAATGGAAGAAAGTAGAACAAAAAGTAGAGGAGCTGCTGTAAAGACAGTCTAATTCCTTAATGTAGGAATCTAAACGTCGCCCAATGTGCCAAAACTGCAATCGATGGTCACCAACATTTATGTTGACATCTTTACTTTATGCTCACATCAACCTCTGAAAATATTAGAATCATTAGCCAAATACAGTATTAGGGATTTTAGGGTGTTTTCCTCTTCATAGAGGCGCACTGGACAAAGCTTATGTCACTTCACGAAAGAAATGCATCATCCATAAAATACAAAACTCGTCTTACAACATTACACAATACCAAACTTCGAATAATGTGCAGGACTCTCACATGGACACATTGACGTATTCATGGCGTATATGCTTGCCCACCGAACCTTCTTTTCAGTAATACCGTGAAAACTCCAACGCACCTCGACACATCCTTCCATCACCGGTGAAACCAACAGGACAGCGGCCACAGCGGGTACTGCCGTCCAACGCTGTATCACACTGGACACCAGGAAAACATGGCTGGTCAGCGCATGACAGGATGTGTTCCTTTTCCGTCATATGATTACTGATCAGTGCCTGGATGGAAGATGTGCTCTGGAGAGGTGGAGTGTGACGGGGAGTCGTCAGGGTCAATACGGCTGCTTCCCTGTCTGCACATAACTCGGACTCGGGCAGGGAGCCAGACAAAACTCCAAGAGGCCGTGCAGGTCTCGTCCAAGGCCTGGACTCAAAGTAGTTGCGAAGTGGAGGTTTTGTCTGTAAGGATTTTGCCAAAAGGCCAAGCTGAGTGATTATGCGAGGAGATGCTGGAGTTACTTTGTAGGGTGCAGCTTGTTCAGACGGCTAAGACATGACCACAAACAGAAGATGGTTTAGTTTTTGAATCATATGATGCTTTCATCTAGATGAGACTCACTTTTGGGTCTGTCACGTGGGGCGCCACAACCCCCTTGGAGGGTATCGCGTTGTCTCTGTTGATGGCAACAGTACAAATGGCACTCATTGTTGATCGAACAGCATCAACAGTGTCCACCTGCCGCCTTCCGGTACCACCTCCCCTCCCTAAAGGTGAAGCTCGATGTAATGGGGCATCTCTAGTGACAGATAAGCGTTTGGTGCCGTCTCTGGAAGGTACGGGGGGTAAGTGAGGGCTGGACACCTTGCTGCTAATGTGCGAAGATCGACTCTTTGGGCCTGCTTTCTGCTCAAGTGAAAGGTGATTGGATGCTGAAGAAGTAGAGAAGATGATAGCATTTTGACGGAGTCCTGAGTAAAACAAAACTGGGCTCCCACTATGTTCAACCTTCTTACCAGCCTTGCCACTCTTCATACAGATCCGCCCATTGCCGTGAAAGCCAGGTGGGCAGCGGCCACAAACGTAGCCGACATGCGGCGGCCTTCTGTTGATACATGGGACCCCAGGGAAGCAAGGCCTGCTGGTGCATGTTGCTGTGTCAGTGACAGGCAGAAAAAAAATTAATATAGAGACAAAAGTTATGTCAAGAAAAGGATCATCTTCTAGTTCCACTCATTTTATTACAACTTCAGCCAGAGGCCAGCCTCCAAGTAAAACCTCACCTGCAGCTGGTTTTCCTGAGTTCTGCACCACAGTGGTTTTCTTCTCATGAGCCTTGACTGGGTCAGTTGCTATCCTGGTTGTATTCTTGGAAGTGCCGCTGGTTGTATGAATCTGCAGGACAGCGCTTAGGCTAATTCTCGTCCATGCTGTGGGTGGGGACTCTGGCAGCCCAAATGGTTCTGCTCTTGGCATAATCTTGGCAACCTGGATTCTTGGGGGAATTGCAGTTGTGCTCTGCATCCAAACTTCCTTAACCTTGGGGACAGTCGTTTCTGGAGCCAATCTGGGTGTGACGGTGGTTGGCCTCATGTCCACTTTATGAAGGAGACTGATTATGTTTTGTTGTTTTGAGCACTGAATGTGTCCAAAGGTTGTGAGAGTATGAACATTCTTACCAGGACATTTTGTGCCATTTCCCGGCATGCCTTGGGGACAAGGACCACAGTTGTAGGAACCATGACTGTTAAGACAGTGGACGCCTGGGAAACATGGTGTCCGCTGACACTCGTCTATATCTTCCTGGCAAGTTGCACCTGCAGAGACATGGAAGTAAACCACAGGATGCCAGATGGATAATGAAACTGCGTTACCTGTCAGCCCTTCAGGACAGTTGCATCTAAATCCACCACCAGTGTTAATGCACGTTCCTACTGCACAAGGTGCGGACAAACATTTGTCTACATCTTCATGGCAGAGGGCACCCTCTTTCCCGTCAGGACATACACAAAGGTACTTTCCACTGCCAGCAGGGTAAGTGAAATCAGTCACACATGTGCCGCTGTTCTGACATCCGCATGGGACCACATGGATCTATGCAGGACCAAACCAGTAATGTGCATCTGATAAATATAATCTTTTGCATCCTTTTGGTGATTATTCTCTTTTATTATGTGGAGCTACCTGAACCTTGAAAGTGCTTTGGGCATTGCACTCATCTGATAGCGTGAAGTGAATGGTTGACTGAATCCACTTGTCATCGGGAGGTAATGGGACCCTCCAAATAAGGAGCCCAGCAGGTGAGAGGATGGCACCCTTTGGTCCGGTGACGAGCTGAAAGAGCAGGGCTGAACCCTCTGGGTCTGATGCGGCAAACTGGAAGACAAAGTTCTCTCCGGCAAATGTACGGAGCTCGCCCTGAGGTTGATGGAAGGTGGGCGGCTGGTTGACTGGGAAAAAAAAATGTTTATATAAAATACTGTAGTTCTCTCCAGATTGTTTTGTTGAATTTATTTTTGGAGACTCTGTCAGTGTTGGTAAGCGTTAACATGATCAAGCAAGTCATATACTTCTTGTGGAGGTTCAACAACAGGTGCATGCTGGGAAAGCACCTTTCAACTGCTAATAGAGGAAAACAGGCTCCCAGTGGGCTGACATCACAGTAAAATCTACCGCCGTCTGTCTTTTAGCAGCAGAAGCAGTGCCTCTAGAACACAAACACTGCAACGTCATAAAAGGACGCAAGCGCCGATGTGGACCCCCCATTGCTGCTGCTGCTGTGTGTTGAGGCTTGCAGCCATATGAGCATGTTTGTGGTAATTGTGGACATTCCTGCAGTCACTTAACGACTGATCTCCCCACTAATGACAAGACCGTAAAGACTTAAGTCTTTACGGTCAGTAAAGTACTATACCTTGGTTGAGCGACCAGGTAAATTTTGAAGTGTCCGGGTCGCAGAGCAGGCACAGACTTCCTGGATTTGTGTCTCCTTCTGCAAAGCACATTCCGTCAATGTTACACGTCCGGTCCTGCCAGAGACACATTCACAAAGAAATAGACCATCAAAAGCTACATTTCGACTTGTGGCAAGTTTAGGTTGGCTTCTCTTTGTGACCATGTTCTGTAAAACCTGGCCCTGTGACAACAAAAACCCACTTGGCTCTTTTTATGGTCACAAGCAGATGTCATGTGTTTCCCAACACATGACATCTGAGCAAACAATGTCTGCTTTGGTCATCAGTAGACCCCCCACTGACCATCAATTTCTAGTCCACAAAGGTAATTCACCATCGTTAACATATGAAGACCAAGAGATTGTGGCATGGCTTTCTGTTCACCATGTAAATTACCTTTAATTTACAGATTCCTGAGTGAGATTCTGTGCACACCTGACAACTACCGTCATATATTGTCAGTGCCATGGCTAAACTGTAGTGCGAGCCATCATTGGTCACCTGAGGAGAAGGTTGGGGGAACAGTTAGGGCTGCATACAACATACAAGAAACAGCTCTAGTTAGGAGATTAAAGCAGCCGTCTACCCTAATCTCCCAACGTGCATACAGTTTGTCATCCATCATAAAGTCTTCTGTGCTGATGGCTTCACTGCTCAATGAGGGGATGTCACAGTCCAAGGCTTTGGAGCTGAGGAAAGTGGCTCTTGTTCTCTGTTTTTCGCCTGGAAGCCAAACGCCATTCACATACTGGAGAGGAACATGTCCACATTTAGAGAGACGGATATGAACTCATGTCAGAGTGTAACCTACCAGTGAACCGGGGTGGGCAAAATTTCTTATTTTGATTTTTTGCAACTTTTAATGTTAGAGACACTAAATATTGCATACCATACTGAAGTAAATCATGCTGCTTGATGGAAACATAGGCTTGAAAGGAACCTGGAGGTCGCTCACCTTCAGTCTGGTTGCATGGCAGCTCAGGTCAGGTGACTCTATAAAGCCCCACCCGAAGACCCGTACTTTCCGGCAGTCAAATGTTCTGAGGTCACATAGGCCGCCGTTTTCCAGACCAATCAGCTCTACCGGCTGGCCTTTGCCGAGGTGAAACAGAGACAGGAATTTTCAATAAAGAGCATTCAACTCCAAGTATTGTGATGGAAGACACTCACCGATGGTCACGCTGCAGTCATATGAACTGAAGCTTCGGTGACACTGGCAGCCAAATTCTGTGCACTCTCCATTGCCGCTGCAGAAATTGGGGCAGCGCAGTGCTGTCACCACCTCCTCTGGGCTTCCGGGGTGACCCAGCACTCCGTGGTTTCTTTGGGCCCTGTTTTCCAGCAGCTTCCGCTCACACTCGTTCGCTAGGTATGGTAGCATTGCCTCATCCCATCCCAGGTCATCTTTTAATTGTAGGTCCAGGATGCAGAGATTCACAGCCTCTTCAAGGCGACGTCCCAACAGCTCACGGCACACAGTGCCAATTGTGGAATTGGACAAAGCTGTGTGGCACGCCTCCAGTGCTTTGCCAGAGGTCAGGCCGCTTGGTGTGGGCCAGCGAGGTTGGACTTGTAGTCCCGCTTTTACGAGGTGATCCTCTGGGAAGAAGTAGGCAAGGTGCTCCAGGTCAGCCTGGCTGATGCTTTGAGAGGCCGACTGGAACTTGAACATTTTGTGTCTCATGAGTCTGTCATCAGATCCCGAATGATCATCTTCGAATTCTTCATCATTGTGCACACTGAAATGATGGCCCCGCCCCTCCAAGGGCTGACTGGAGGACACATTCAGATTTATTCCCTTTCTTTGGAGACCCGTGACATATTCCAATGTCGTATCCAGTGAGGGAAACAGAGTAGTATAATCCACATTTTCCTGTGCAATGCAGTCAGAGTGAGTGAGGAGACCAGACATATGCCCGACTCCTTCATCGGAGGAGGAAAGCGAACTGTATCCTTTCTGGCATTGACAGAAAGGTCTCATTTCTTCTTGTCTCGAACCTGGGGGCGTTTTATCGAATAAGCTCTCGCCAGGAGCTATCCTAACCAAAACATATACACGTGAGTAAACGTCCAACAACACAGCGACAGTAAATGATCATGTGACCCACCTCCAGTCCTCTATGAATGCATGCAAGTCATCATGGACGCCTTTGTAGCCATGGATGTCATTGTTGCTATTGCGATCAAAGGTGCCACAGAGGCCTTGCGTCTTGCCATAGTCAACACTTGGTGCCCGGACAGACAAGCTCATCCCCCAGTCGTCAACGTCGGCCCGGACAAAGGCCCCAGAGGGAAAGGCAATCTGTAATAGGAGTGGCAGCAGCCAGTACGACTCCTTTTAGGACACTTCACAATGTTTGTAAACAATAAATGCTCAGAGACGTCCAGGTGGCAGAACACAAGTGAATACAACTGACCTGAATCAAGCCCCTGACAAAAACTTGTGTGTTTGTGGTGTTACGCCACCAGAAATGCATCAAAAAGCGGATATTTTAATTTGGATTTTTTCGATTTTCGAAATAGATCCTGTCGATATTTTCTCAACCACTTTGCCTTTGTCAAATGACATGGAAGGGTTTGTTTACTTGTGGTGCCATTCCAGAATCCTTCACTTTTTGGATCACACTATGTAGGACTTCATGGTGATATGTCCTGTGCCACGCAAATATTGATCTGATTTGCAAGACCGGATACCTACAGTGATCTTCTTCCCATGATGAGAAACGCGGACACGGCGGCTGCCGTTGTGTTCTCTGTCGAGGCCTTTCACAGTGAGCTTTGGCCTCGTTTCCTGCTGTTGGCCATTGCACATGTCAACGGTGGCCACATCATTACCCTCTCGCGCCGCAATGCCACAGCTGCAAGCCACGGCGTAATGTCGGCTGCCGCAGTCCCACTGCCGGGTATGGACCTCAAAGTCCCTCGCGAGGCTCCGGTACAGCACAAACGTGCCAGTCTGGTGGTTGTCATAGTGCCTGTGTGATCATGTGAGAGAAAGCTGGTAAGTATGTCTTTTGATGAGGTCTTCTCTGTCCTTCAAATACCTGCCATCCAGCGTAATGACATGTGGGTCTGTCAGTGAGTAGCAGACAGAAGTGGGAACATCCTGAACTATGACCTGTAGGTGGGAATAGGACACCAAACACAAAAGGGAGTTTGCCATTGACATTTTGACCCCTGGCTTTGATGTTTTCATGAAAAACAGATGGTGAAATTGTCTCAGCACCAAGAAGTTGTTAAAACCATATCTAATGATCATGTAAGAAGATCATCATTGACCTCTCCAAAAGTCTCATGACGTAGTTCAAATCTTGTGTATCTTATGTAAAGAGTGAATACTGCCATTTAATTAATTTATACTCCAATGATACATCAAATTGAGTCGCCTTCATTAAAGTCTTGACCTTCAGCGATCCCACAGCATTCCCCAAGGACCTCCTAACTCATTCTGAAGAGGCTTTGGAAGTTCTTCAAAAATCTCAAGAGTCTTCATTAATCCAACTGCCCACATCACGTTAAGGACGTTCTGCATTGTTTTTTTTTCCACAATTTGGAACAGTTTCCAGATATCTTAATAAGATGTCTGTGCCATACTTTGATCAAAATACCCCAAGGATCAATATTTTTTTACACTGAAAGTAGCACATTATCTTCTGCAAGTCAGCAATTGTATAACCACCCTACATACTGTTGAGCCATTTTATAAGTCCAGCTTTTGTTATGGCTGGGGGGAAGCCTTAATATTGTGACTTGAATGGCTACTACTTGCGGAATCAGAGCCTGGAATGTGGAAAAAAAAGAAGCTCCTGTAAAAACGCACTCATATACTACATTGTGTGCATGTGGCACAGCGGACACATGGCTTATGCTTTATATTTGTAGTTGCATATCTGCTTATATGTCTATATTATATGTATATTGCATTCTATACTGTGTACAGTTCTTTTTCTGAAACATTTATTTATTTTGTGCATGCAACATTTTGTTTTTTGTTTTCTTAATGTATGGAACATCAGTAAGAACCCACTTTCAGTGATATTGGAGTGTAGCTACTCCACACGTGCGATGTGCTGTTTTCAGGCAGGGGGCTGATCAAACTGATCCGGTTTCCATCACGCATGAAGTCAGTGACGGCGGTGATGAAGAATGACGCCTGGCCGCAGCTTCCCTCACTACATGCAGTCGGACGGAGCTGCACCTGGCAGGCAGACAGCACCACATTGGAGACCTCGTGTCCGAGGCCATCTGTAGACACCAGGGCGAAGAGGGTAAGGCGTGAGCGCAATGCCATGTAAGGAAGCAATGTTACGTTTTAATCACAACTAGTATGAATATGTGTTTGTCTGTGCATACATACTACATATTATTCGATCATAAACCCGACGGTGATGGGTGGTGCCATAAAAACTTCATATTAAAAATCTCGACTGTTACAACCGAGACTTCGCGACTTCTCAGGATTGCAAAGCGAAAGTGACTACAGTTTGTGTGCTCCATCACACTGACATCTCTCAGGTCTATTCTTTGGGTGGTGCAACACATGCAATACAATAAATATATCAGGGGGTCAAAATACATTTTGTCATGGGCCACATTATAGTTACGGATTTCCTCAGGAGGCCACGATGTCTGTGAAATCATAGGAATGCCTCTTCATATTATTACATATACATTCGTTCAAGTATTTTTCAAGTTACTGTGAAAAGAATTTTAGCAAGAAGAAAATTGCAATATCTCAAAGTGTTTGAATAGTCATTGTGGCGATACTTGATGAGCAAAGTATTTTTTAAGAGTTGGAACTTGTTTATAACTATTCATCTAAAACTGTGGTTCTTAACCTGGGTTCGACCAAACCCCAGGGGTTTGGTGAATCAGTCTCAGGGGTTCGACAGAGCCTCTGCCATGGAGGTTAAGACACCCTGACTCAAGATGTCATTTGGTCACAACACGTCAGATTGGCCATCACTGGCTGGTTCATTTTTTGCACATTTGAAAAACGTATACTTATGTCTTGAAATTCTATTTCAGTTCTTTTTCTCTCTCTTCTCTTTTTTAATAAATGCATTTTTTTAATGTCTTGAATTTATTAAAAAAAAAAAAAGCATATTTTTATTTTTCGCTAATAAAGGGTTCGGTGAATGTGCATATGAACTGGTTGGGTTCAGTACCTCTAACAAGGTTAAGAACCACTGATCTAAAAGAAAACTATGCCCGTGATTATGATCCATGCAGCAGACAGTACATCATCCATCCATTGAAATGCATATGCAAAACCAGCCTGCCTGTTTTAGTTGAGTGAAATGGCTGTGCAGAATTCCTGTGTATTTTGCACACTGCTGATTAGCTCAAAGCAGCTAATGTCACCTGGTTCGTGCACACCCAACACCAGGGGGACTCCGCACCGGGTGAAGCCGTAGCAGGGGAGAGGCACAGTGCTGTGGATTCTGACCTCATGCTCCTCGCCATTCTCTGCTATGTGGAGCGACTCCACAGAAAACTTGAGAGAAAAAGCAAATGGGGGTTTGCTCCTTTTCTCCTTTCACTTCAAACCAGATTGCCTGTTCACCTTCAGCCCAGCGTAGAAGGCCTCACTCTTCCGAGCAGAAGATCGACTGTGGTTGACATTGACTCGGAATGTGGACACGCTGCACGAGAACTGCAAGATAAAAATCAACAATCTTTGACTTGTGAGGTCTCACGCAAACTTTATTTTTCATCAATCAAAACATTTCCCACTGGCACAATGACAACATTAAACTGATCTTGGACCTCGCTCCCCAATCAAAGTTATGTCGTGAGTGGCCTTGTGAGCGAGCTTACTGGAGCATGTTGCAGACACGACTAATCCCACCCCAGAGCCCAAATATGGCAACCCGGCGGTCCGCAGCTGTGCGGCGGCGAGCTGCGAGGATGACTTCACCTCAGTGTCACTTCTTCCTGTTTCCCGGTGACAAGTAATTGCTCCAGGAAATGAACTGCTAAATACATTATCGTGTTATTATCAACAATGTGCGTAATGCGAAAAGATGTTTCCTACTCCTCCAATCGTGACACCGTGCAAAAAGCATGTTGCCACTCGTTCCTTTGACTGACGAGAAGATTACAACCCTGCACATGGCAGTCTCTCTGTGATGTGTTGTCACAGGCCCTCTTCCTTCTGTGTATTTATTGTCACTTGGTCATTTATTTTGGGAGGTCCACTTCCGGGGACCTTCTGTTTGTCTTTTTCTTTTAATTATCAGGCTGGGCCAGGTAATTTTCGGAGGGTGTTCCCACACCTGCAGTGATCCTCCCGCGTGTGATACCTCTGCTGATCTGCATTCTGAGTGGTATTTCGGCCTTTACAAGTGCACATGCTTTCCTTTCCGTTTTGACCTTTTTCCTCCACGGACTACTTGATTCCACACTTGTGCTTCGTGCCATTCCTTCTTCTCGCCCTCAGCTCTGCTACCCTAAGCCGGAGCTTCACCTTCTTGTTTGCAAGCCACCATTGTGTCCCGAGCTGGATCATCAGACCCTCTCTCTCGATTTAAACACTCCCTTTAAACTCTGCCAACTGTCGCCGGTTCGCTTTTGGATCCACTGCTGCCTTTACTTTTGTCATCCCTCAAAGGCTCATTATTTGAACGTTTTAAGCGGGGAGGGTCATCCTTTTCCCTCTTACGCTCACATACAGAACTAACTTGAGATTCTTCATTTCTTGGGCAAGTAGTTAAGTTTTTCTTAGTTACTTTGAAAAACTTCTACATCACAGCTTTCTGTGAAAGTAGATAAGAAAAATAATTTATCGGTAGTAAACTGACCATTTTGAAAGTAGTTTCTTGGCATCACAAAGGATGCAAATGCCCCTCAGGTTGTAGTTTGGACATTTAAAGCATCAGCAATGATCAATAACAGGTGTGAAGAAGACAAAGCTGTGCTGCAGCTTCTTATGCAACTCCGTCCCTACACACACACACACACACACACACACACAGCCCTCCCATTGCCCTCTGCTGTCCTTTGGAGCACTAAACCTTGGCTACGAGGGGTCAAATTCATCCACTAAAGGGTCAAACTGAAAAGGGCATCTGGCAAGTATTACCGTCTCTCCGAGTCTGAAGTGAACGCCGTCTATCTCCAGCAGCGAGAAGGTCTTCAATGTGGACTCTTGGTGGATTTGGATTTCGGCCTTCATGCTGTGGTCGATGTGCCGTGCCCAAACCACATGGAAGCCGAGCAGGTGACTGGATACCGGTGGGATGAAGGAGCACTTCAAATGGATGCTGTAGCCGATTAGCTCTGAGCTGATGATGGGCCGAGACTGCAACGACGGAAGCGCGGCTATCGGCAAGGAGGCAAGCTGACAGTTAGGGCAGCTGCATAGAAGTCTGTCAACACCGTTCTCAACTTAGTTCACCTTTACAACGACCGTTGACCTCCACCTCACCCGGTGGGCAGAATCCAGGTGCCAGAGTTGGAGCAACTGAACAGCAGACAGATTTTGGTTACACATGGACAAACACTCCAAAATCGGGACTATGAAGCAAATGCGAACACCTTGCGCGCAGTATCCCATGCATCCTTGAGTGGGCTGCAGATAGTAGAGCAAGAAGTTGCCACAGTTGCGAATCGTGATGGGAATGCGGAAGAGGCAGCAGTCTTTGGTGCTGCCATGAAAGAACTGCCAGGTGGCACAGGCAGACAACTGGAGCACCTCGCCAGGCCTCGGTAAGGATTTGCCTTTCAGTGAGAGCCACACGGGCGCCTGCGTCCCGCATCGATTCATCTGCCCGAGAGAGAAAAAGTAACAAGGGCCCTGAGACTGGTCAACCTCTGTGCTTCCCGTCCTCTTCATCCTTCTGATGCCTTTTTGAAACATTTTCAGAATAACATCATGGCTATTGCTGTGAATGCAGATATGGTTTGGTGTGTTGCTATGTCATCATCACCATCTGCAACAGAAATTTGGACATACGGTACCTCTACGCAGGTGGTTGGCATCTCCGCCGGCTTGTTGTCAATCTTGAATCGGTACCAGCCCGGTGCCAGCGAGTGGTCACAGACCAGCTCCTGGATGGCTGTATTCTGGATCTCAGTGGAGTCAAAGTCGACGCTCCGGTAGGGGTTTCGCAGTGTGCGATGGCCTCCTGGGAAACACTCTGGTGCTTAAGAGACAGAAAGGAAATGCTTTTTCGTTCTGATTTCTATTCATCAACTCCTCAGAGCTTACTGTGTTAAAAAGGAAAATCGCAGAAATACTCAGGTTTTTCTTCTACAAAGGAGAACAGTTCCCAGGTTGTCTTAATGACATGAATCTGCTTTGAGGGGGCTCTCCTGTTTCATGCACTTGAGATTCAGAATTAGCATTGTCTACAAATTGAGCCCTGAGTTTTTATGCAGTGTATTCATATTTTGTGGAGTCGAGTCAGCACATCATCACCAATCGCTTATCAGAAGCTAATGCGAAGCTCTGCATCTAGCAAAACTCAATGCAGCTCTGCTTACTTTCGGGCTTTGTCATAATGTTTCAAAGAGCGTAATAAGGCTGTGGCTTGAAAATTACATTACATCTTTGCCCAGCGGCCCTACTCAGCCAGGTGGTGGTTATGTACATTTATGGTTGAAATCTTTCCATAATGGGATTTAACTGGAATGTATTTGAATTAAAGAGGAATTTGCTAAATTAAACGTTTAAAATATATGTTAGCAGAATCCTGACTAGAACAACCAGACTTCACATCAGAATACATGTAGTTGATGACGAAGATCCCAAGACCTGAAAGGGTTTTGCAAAAATACAGAGGATAGATTCATTCGGGGGAAGGTGTTGGTGCTTGTTATTTGCATGGTGAATGAGATTTTGGGGCATAGAGAGGCTCTTTTTTCAATTGTAACATTCGGAGTGTGACTTTATTCATCTTTTTGTTCATTTGTATGCTGGCTCTGGGGATAAGTAACCTCAAATTCAACACTGATGATTTTCATCTATAGCGACAGAATTGATGATTCAAGCGCACCATTCAAATTCAGCAGAGAGTAGTGACTTTCCAGACCGCTCTACTCCCATCTGACACCACCTGTGCGGGTCAGAAGCGAGTCGACATCGTAATCTAAACAAAGAGAACAAGATGTACTTTCCCCTCTTTCAGGGGAAAGAAAACTGTTACCGTCCCCATTGGAACAAAACAAACACACAGGATTTGTGGCGGCTTTAGTTGGGGGCAGTATGTGTTATTGCTCACCTAAACACCTTCTTAAAAGCCGCTATTTGCCTCACCACGGACTTTCTGGGATGTCAAAGGTCATCCAAACAGACATGTCAGTTGAGAGACAATGGTTGAGACTTTGGCTCCTGGCTAAACTGCTTCAAATGGGGGCTTAATGAGTTTACAGAGTCTCGGGGGTAGGGGCTTCTTAACAAGCCCCTGTGGAAAAAGGAGGGAAGGGGAGTGTGAGTTTTGGGGGACCCGACTGGCCAGATGTGCTCTTCCAGTTACTTAGAACACAAGATGATTTTCTGGGAGCGTGGCTTTTGCATAACTGTGGTTTTAGTTTTTCCCTCCCAGAAGGGCCGCCACTCAGTGCTCGGACATGGACCGGGAACACTTACTGCCGGTTTAAGAGGCTATGGAAACATCCAACTAGCTTTAAAGTTCTTTTGATTACTCTGCTGACAGTAAACTTTATGACTGTAAGCTTTGATGTCTCGAGGTAGAAAAAGGATGAGTGAGATGGGTATGTGAGTCATGATGTTATGTGGTCGAGAACAACAGACCAGAGAAACATTAAAACAACCAAAACAAGAACCAAAGAGAATGGTGATGTTTAAATGTCTAAAGGATGACTTTAGACTTCAGTCCAGTGTATTGCACAAAGTCAGTTGGGATAGGTTGCGCAAAGGTTACGCGACCCTTGTGAGGACGAAGCGCTTCGGAAGATGAATGTGTGTGTATATACAGTATATACACTGTATGTATATGTATATATATATATAAAATATTCCTCGTCTCACCCCCCTCGGGTGGTGTCCGTCCCTCATTCAGCTCGGGTCCTCTACCAGAGGCCAGGAAGCTTGAGGGTTCTGCGCAGTATCCTTGCTGTTCCCAGCACTGCACATTTCTGGACTGAGATGTCCGATGTTGTGGTGATGTCGGAGGTGTTTCCCATTTTGACCTTGGGGTTTCTAGTCCGTACTCCACACAGATGTTTCGGTAGACTATGCCAGCTACTTGGTTATGGCGTTCCATGTAGGCTTTCCCTGCCAGCATCTTACACCCTGCAGTTATGTGTTGGATCGTCTCAGGTGCCTCTTTGCACAACCTACACCTTGGGTCTAGTCTGGTGTGGTATATCTGGGCCTCAATGGCTCTGGTGCTCCTGAGCACCCAGGATGAGTGCCGGGGATCTGATCACTGGCAGGGCATAGCTGTTTATTGCCCGGGTCTTATTCTTGCCATTGAGCTGGCTTCTTAGGACTTGCCTCACCCGCTGGAGGTATTTGGCCGTAGCCGCTTTCCTTGTTGCCAGTTCGAGGTTGCCATTGGCTTGTGGTATACCGAGGTACTTGTAGCTGTCCTCAATGTCTGCTATTGTTCCTTCAGGGAGAGGGACCCCTTCAGTGCGGACTACCTTTCCTCTCTTCGTCAGCATCCGACTACATTTTTCAAGCCCGAATTACATCCCGATGTCCCGATTGTGTGTGTGTGTATGCACACACAGTATATATATTGGATTGGATATCGTTTCATATTAAATATTTATGACCTGTTTAATAGAAAAAAACCGTCAACAAATTCAATTGAATTCAGAGTGATCTGTTAGTTGACGTGCTCTGCTTCCACTAACAACATGGCTGTGAACAGAGACTATAAGCATAGTCAGTGTTGACAAATTAACAATTTGATGACGATATTTAGCTACTTTTTATTTTTCAAAAAAAGCACGTATTGACTTTCAGGCTCGCTAAAAACAGACAAAGATCCACTCACCGTTTTGTGCAAGAGAGTGTGCCGCAAGAAGAAGCATGAACAAGACAGAGATCAAAATGTGCCCTGGACTCTTCATGGCTGCGTGAGAAAAACACACAACAGGCGGCCTTCAGTTGCACGGGGCCATCCAAAGTCTGGCGCAAAAGTTGCAAAAAGCGTGACGGGCTGCGATCTCGAGCCTGAATTTTTCTTCGGAGACTGCGGTGCGTTGATCGTGCGCAAGATGTGCAAGGAGTGAGGGAGAGGGGGAGGAGGCAACAAAGAGAGTGGCCGTGGAGGAACCCCGTCAACTTAAACACTCATTAGCAGTTCCTTCAACGAGGAGAAAAGATGGATGATGGGTGCAATGAAGAGAACAGACGTGTTATTGTTCCTACGATGCTCAAAATATTTCATTTAGTAAAAGCACAAACTTTAATCTCAATGTGTCGAACTGGATAGTTTACGACTTGCTTGAAAGATTGGCGTGACAGTTCACTGTTTCCATGCCAATGGCTCCAAATTGAAGAATGTCTGACTCAACCCATCTGTTTACTTGGTTACCTCCCATACTGTTACGGAGCTAAACATCAGGTGCTGCGCAGAAAAGAAGAAAGAAAACAAATCACAGAGCTCAGAAGCGAAGCAGATGTTCATTCATGTTGTCAGTCACATTGCGAACGTGAGCCTTTCTCACGATACGTTTTTTCACAGCTGGGTGACACCTGGTCCTGTTTCGAAATACGTTTCAATCGTTTGCAATTCATAGCAGAAACTACGCCTCTACTACTTCAACCTCTAAGGAGGTAGGCCCACTTTGTTGCTGAACTAAAGTAGATTTTCCAAATGTCTAGAGCGGAGTTGTCAGGTACAACTAAGGGAGTATGAACGACAACAGCAACATAATGTCAAGAAGGTTATTTTCAAGAACTGTTTGTTGATCAAAGTTAAGAGGGGAACTATTATCTGTGCAGCTTTTTAATTGTAAGAAGTTTTCAAAACAATTCTTTATAATTGCCAGTAAATTTTGATGTTTTAGTACATTTCAGCTTGTACTTTTTGTCATGTCTTCTGGGGAAGGGACATTCATATTTCCCCAGTTTGATGTGTTGATTGAAACGTTGTAAATAAATTCAGATTTGATCATAAATACGGTTATTTCTTCTTGTCTAATTCATAGTGCAAACTCTGAGAACTTTGGGATAAAAATGTGAGAGAGAGAGAGGTCAATTATTATTTGTGGACGATTTCGCCTGTTTTGTAGTGTACGCTCATCAGTTACTAATAGTGGATCTTTGACATGTTTCTGATCTGTCAAACGAGCTGTGGGTGCCGTTGCTTCAGAATAGCTCATAGACTCGGTGAGTGCACCCGATCCATGGAAGACTTTCGTCTTTTAACCACTCACACAAACACATTCTCCCGGGTATACCGTTTTGCATTTTTGATGCCCGAGATACTTCATGAAAGCAAGAAAAGTAAGCCTTGTTTACAGAGTTTTCTTTCCTGGTTCACTGGATGTCTATGTGCACATAGTCACGTGTCATGAGAACAGCACACTTTGCTTAGGTAAATGAGGTGAATTAGAACTACGCGTACTTATTAGCGCGACTTCCACAGTTCCTCAACTCTTATGACTGAGCATAAGGATCTCAGGATTAGAGAGGTGTTGCTGCCATCGCGTGGATCTTGGAGAGAGTTGCTGACACGACTGAGAGGTCACATCAGGCCTACTACGTTATGAAATACAGTACAGGCCAATGACTGCGCGAGCTGGTTTATCAGTTGTTACGAACCTTTTTTGAGATCTGACAGATACACGAAATAATACCTTTGTGGTCGAGAATGTTTTGTCGACCACAAAGGTATTATGACTGGCCTGCCAAATGTACCCGCTAGCGTTGAGTAGAAGAACATGAAATTGTTCTGCCCGATGAATAAAGACACAGTGTACTAAATAAAGAATACTTTTAAAAAAAATTATTTGGGGACCAATTGAGACAATAATGATCGTTTCCTGCTGTGCACATGATGAGCTCTCGCCAGATCACCGAAATAGACATGTAAACATCCAAGTTACATGAAGACTTTGACTGACAAGTAGTGCACTCAATGAAGCACGTTTGAGTTGGAGGTCATAACAATTATTAACTGGAAGGAAAGATTCAGGGGTGAAAGAGCACCTCTGGATCAGATTATTGGCTACCGGCAGAAGAGAAACATCTGCAAATCAACTGTGAGTTACAACTTTATGGTCACCAATTGTTCTGTGCCTTTTATTCAGTACTCTTTTACTTAACAGTTTATCTGTCTCTGTTCTTTATCGTAACAAAATGCGGGTCGTGGAAAGTGCTGTACCCTATAGGCGTTATATGCAAGTCCAATTTTATACCCCACAGGCTGCGGTTCACTTAATATCCTGTACTGTACTGTACTCTAGTCTTCACATTCCCTGAGGGCTTGGCGTTGAGAGTCGACATTTCATTATCAACATTAGAATTAGTAACCATAACTGCAGTCCAAATAGTTCCAATACAGTACAATACAATACAATGAATGATTTGTATGGCGCTTTCACAACAGCTGCAGCTGTAACAAAGCGCTTTACAAAACATTTAACAAAAAGTAAATAATAAACAGAAAACATAACATAAAAACACGAATAGTCGTGCAATCTTAACCACTTTTTACTCACGGGCGTTGTTGTTTGAAGCTGCATGTGGTTATCGAGAATGTCATTTGTTCTGTGGTGACAGGTTTCACCCAAGATCAGCAAATAAGATGAAAAAGCAAAACCTTGTCGATTGCCAAGAAAGTTCTGAACCACACACAAACTGATTTCCTACCAGTGTGCCCCGAGATTGAAAGATGGTTATTTTCACGTGCATGTAAAATACAGCATGCACTGAAATTCTTCCTTGACTGCCTCCGTTTACAATCACAAGAATATAAAACAACAGGGACAGAGAGAGAGAGAGAAAATAAAAAGGAACATCATAATGAGAAAAAATGTTAACCTTATTTGGGGCATAAAGCACAATGTGTGTGTTTATATTTCAACTGTCAGGATGTGTGTGAGGTCTGTGGGCAGCACTTTCAGAGTTGATGTGCAATGGCGATTCAGGAGTCTGATCGCCTGTCTTGTGGTACTTGCATTTCACACTCCTGAAGTGCTTCCTTAAGGGAAGCAATGTGAAGACAAGGTGCATTGTCCCTGCGGAAGTTGGGTGCTCTCCCGATGACTCTGCAGGTGTAAATGTCCGACTCAGTTTCAATCACATGCTGGAGAGCCTTCCGGTGCTTTAATTACAGTCTCGACAACAGTGAGAGACTGAAGCAAAGCCCGGTGTGCTGTTTCACATGTGTAAACAAAGAATGTTTTATTTATTTATTATAATTTGGACCATTTTATTTGTTATTCCAGGTTTTAAAAAAAAGAACGTAAGTAGTTTTCCGCGGACGGCTCTTTTGGGATGGTGTCCGTCTGTAGGCTGACACGGGGGGGGGGGGGTTAGTTAATGACCGAGGGAACTGCAGGCTATCTCATGTAAACATCTGTTCCAGATAAGATAACAAAGTGATAAGAAAGGAATCCCAACATCAGTCAAATTGTTGATTCAAAACACAATTTTACATGACAGATTCAAATCTTCTCACATTTGACAATAATGACCTTCCGGCTAGGGAAAAAAACAAACAAAGGGTTCGACTTTTCTTCTGACTGAAACTCTCTACCCAATATGGCCAAATAAGAACTCCATCACCCAGCTGTTCCTCTTGCTAAGGAAGACAGACAGCGTAGTACTGTATGTGAACTGATCTTAAACAGCGTATTATTGTTTGCTAAATACTTCATCCACAGCTCCAAATGTAAAAAAGACAAAGCCCCTTTTACTCTGTCTTCCTGAAAGATATCACAATCACCTCAAGTCTTTAAGACTGATGAAAAAGGGAAAAAAATGCAAGAGCTCTTCTCCGTATTCCCCATTTCGCGACATCAAGCTTATAGCGAGTGCCGTTGGAGAGGAAGGCGTTAAACAATGCTGGACTAGCTGCAGAATTCAAAACGGTATGAAGCCACTTTGAAGTGGACGCGAATGTGACAGTGGCCCAGCACTCAATCATGATGCTATGTACCGGTAGTCATGTTAAAGTGTGTGTTAGTGTGCAGGCTGACCGAGAAGCAGCAATGGAGCAGATCTGTGGCTTGACTGTGAGAGAAACTGTGGAGAAGGTGGCCGCTTCGCTGGGCTGCCCGACGACTTCTGAACGGGTGGCCGCCTTCTTGGACGACCATGACGAATTAAGACACCTAAGAGAGAACTTTTTCATGCCCAAAATAGCAGATTTGCCTACCTGTGAGTGGACAATGCTTTTTTCCCCGATATTTCATAACTTTTTCGCTTTCTCTGTATTGTGGAAGAAAAAACAACAATATGAGGAAAAAAAACATGTTGAAAGACAAGCAATACAAGACAGCAATTGTGTGGACAATGTAAAACGGTGATGTCCAAACTGCAGCCCAACGTGGCCTGCCACGCTACTGAACGCAAAAAGTGTTTGTGTTGTGAAAAGTGTAGGTGTTGAAAGATCAATCACTCAAACTTTAATAGAGCACTTTTCATATACAGTATAGAAATGCAGCTCATAGTGCTAAGCAAAGCATCAAAAAATACATCATAAAAAGAGGATCCTTCCACTCCCCTCAACATAATCCCCACAAGCTTGCCTGGGCTCGCACACACACATGCATTCACACTAACACACATTTCCCCCGATGAACTCTATTAAAAGAGACATGGAGACACAGAGAAACCACATGAGAAAAAGAGCACCCAAGGGGAGTTCTTTCATGCTGACAAGAATGACAGCCGCCACACCTCCCAGTGTGTAGCCCCCCCACCATGAGGAAACACCAGAGCTTACAAAAATTAATAATAAACTAAAATAAACAACTTGAAGCAAAAGAATTAAAAGATTTTATTCAAAAGCTAAGCTAAAAAGATGTGCCTTCAGCCTCCTACAAACATCAGCAGTGTCTGCGGACCTGATGTCCTCTGCCAGGCTATTCCATAGCTGGGGACCAAAATGGCTGAATGCAGCCTCACCATGTGTTTTGGTCCTCACTCTGGGAAGACGTTAAAGGCCAGTGCCAGATGACCTCAGTATCCGTGAGTGTTGATATGATTCAAGGAGGTCAGATCAATAAGATGGCCCAAGATGTCACATATATCCCCCGTCAGTGTGACACCCCCGACAACTATTACGTTACTATTGCAAATAAGAACAATTGGTCTTAGATTGTTTGGAGCTTTTCTGCGTTGCAGTGTGCAAATAAACTATCTACGACTTTATATTGTAAGGGCATTTCTCTTTGTAACAGAAATGACATACAGGTACTTCCGTTTCAGAAGCAAACATGGTCAAAGTCTGATTGGCGAATGTATCACGTGACCGATCCTCAAGTAAACTGCTTAAGAATTGTCAACTTACTTTTGATTCGACGTTGGGGCTGCGATTTGGTTGCTGCTCACAGCAGGGGCAAAACTATTCCAGTATGATGCGGGCCAGCGGGCCACCCCCAAATCCTAAACTATTTTCATGAATACCTTCAACAGGAAGCTGTCATGTCGTAGGAAAACCCCTTGCCAGATGGTTTGCTTTCATCCTGTTTATTCAGTTCAAATTGAAGAATTTCAAAGTTGCCCATGTTTCCTTCCATTTTTTTGTATGTGGCTCTTGGAAGCAAAACGTTTGACACCTCGGTAAGAGAGAAACAAATGTCAGAGTGTGTCCACTTGCAACATGTTGCAGTGTGGAAACGTGACGTTGTTGGTATGACCCACAGCGGATCTGTCGCTGGTAGATGGCGCCAAAGACAGCATCTATCTGGTTGGCAACTCGCTGGGCCTGCAGCCCAAAATGGTCAAGAAGTACTTGGAGGAAGAGCTGGACAAGTGGGCCAAAATGTACAGCAAGTAATTTCTGCCACGATGCTGAAAAACAAACTTTGTTTGATGGAGTGTGTGTTTGTCAGGGGCGTGCACGGCCATATGCAGGGGTCACGACCTTGGGCCTGGGCTGAGAACAACATGGAGGTGCTCATGGCGAGACTTGTCGGTAACACAATACAATTGAATTGGGTTTTCCACCTTATGGTTTCCATTGGGAAAGTATCAGCGGGCTCATTTTTTCTTTGTTTTTGTCGAGCAGTGAGTACAATACGGGCAGCTGTGGCAACCTTCTGGATTCCCACATATTTGAGTTGTGTTTATTCAAATGCAACCAGTACAAAAAAAGAGTTAGTCTTTGGACCTGGACTTACTCAGACTTCCAGTAAAATGGCCTTTAACTTGCATTTATGCTGTGTTTGTGTTTTTTTTCCCCCTCAGGAGCGCACCCAGAAGAGGTTGCGTTGATGAACGGGTTGACGGTCAACCTACACCTCCTGATGGTGCAAAAGCAGACAAATTCACTGACGTAAGATATGAGAACTTGCTTCACACATCTGACTTTGCTTTGGTAGCTTTCCTTCTACCAACCCACGGCTGCGCGGCACAAGATACTTCTGGAAGACAAAGCCTTCCCTTCGGACCATGTGCGTGACTTTAATAGTCCGTGTCATTCATATGACTGCTTGGCCAGAGTGACATCATGCTACGATGCTGTCTTTTGTCAGTACGCTGCCGAATCTCAGATCCGACTACGAGGATTTGACCCTGAGCAGAGCATGTTGCTGCTGAAGCCTAGACCGGTAAATCCTATTGCCTAGAAGACAGAACCCAACCTATCGTTTACAAACATAATGAAATGATCTCAATTGGCCCCACGTTTCATTGTTATCGTTAGTATTTTTCAGATCAAATAACATTTTCAATCAGAAGTCATGTAAAATGCTGATAACTAAATCTTGGTTTCCAGGGGGAGGAGACTCTACGAACAGAGGACATCCTGGACGTGATCGAGAAAGAGGGCGCCTCTGTGGCATTAGTGATGCTCAGTGGAGTTCAGTACTACACTGGTCAGCTGTTCAACATGGCCGCCATCACCAAGGCTGCCCAGAACAAGGTGAGAAGAACGTACAACAATTACAGTCCAATTCACTTGTATGGACTGAAGATAACCACACCATCGTTTGGCCAGGGCTGCTTGGTGGGCTTCGACCTGGCCCACGCAGCAGGAAACGTTGAGCTGAAGCTGCACGATTGGGGCGTGGACTTTGCTTGTTGGTGCTCTTACAAGGTCACCCCATACGCTACATTGACGCCGGCCACGTATGATGACCAACTTTGTAAATTGATATCCATGTGTGTCCAGTATTTAAACTCCGGTTGCGGTGGGATCGCTGGGGCGTTCGTCCATGAGAAACATCAGTACACCATCAAAGCTGCGTAAGTGCACTGTTCTCTTTTCCCCTCGATAAATTCTTATATGGGGTTGCTGGTCAGGCAACTAACAAAAAAAAAACAAACAAACACCAAAGGTATTTTCCTTGAAAGCAGTAGTAAGGGGGAACACAATAAACTGACTAATTCTCTTCTATCATCCAAACTAACAAAGTGAACCTAAAACCTCACGAAAATTACATTTAAACTTCATTATAAAAGAGGTTGAGACTATTGTCAAAGAAATGGATTGTCCTTGAGCTCAGGCTGGATGCCGATTACAGGTCAACTTCCATGCACATACCAAGTCGCACAAATCCAGAATGAATGTGTTGCCTTTCATCAAGTGTGCAAAATAATCCACATGATAAGAATGATGTAAGTATGTTAAAAGTCCATTTTTGTAGCATCTTTGTCTCACCATAACATCAACTTTATAGATACTGTATTTCAAGATAAGAGGGTTGGACTTGAAAACAAATAAATAAATAAATAAGCAGGCAATGCTAAATGAAAGAAGGGATGACAGGGTACCTCTAATCTCTGCATTTACGCTGGACTCACTTTGGCTGATTTCTGATGCTTATGTGATGCTTCATATTTTTTCCCCTCCTGTCCTGACACTTCCAGGGTGCATATTCGAATTGCGTCACTTGAACCATGCGGTGAAAATCCAATCGTACTTCGTAGCATTATGACTCTGTCATACTGTCCTTGCAGGCTGACGGGGTGGTGGGGTCATGACTTAAAAACTCGTTTCCAGATGAGCAATGGTAAACACACATTTCTCATTTCTTCTTTACCACTGCAATCTTGTGGTGGCAGTTTATGGAAGTGTATTGTTGCCACACCAGGAACTTATCACCTAAAAACTTGTCATTAATGGGCAATGTGAAAATACCCTTACATGTTCTTGCTCCACGCGCCTGAGGACATCTTCTGGTATGCCGCAGTTTTGTAAAAAGCTCAGTAACTCCAGGTTCCGTGCCATTGCATGCAGAAGCGCCTGCCTTTGTGTTCTGCTGCAGGATAGGATCTAGGTCACAACACAAGTTAGGGGAGTCCTACGCGAGGCCAACTTTGTCACATTCTGTACTTTTCACATTTGTACATCATAAGTTTCACATTTTTACGTGATAATTTTCACATTTTTATACATTTTACATGATGCAGAGTTGGAGCTGCAACCCGGAGTGAAAGGCTTCAGACTGTCCAACCAGCCCGTTCTCCTTGTGTGCGCCCTGCAGGCCAGTTTGGAGGTACTGCTGTCCAGTGTGTGTGTGTGTGTGTGTGTGTGTGTGTGGGGGGGGGGGGGGGGGGGGGTTAAAACATGTTTTTGTCTTCAAATTACAGTACTAATCACTTTAAATTGAAATGGTGACAGTATTGTTTGTCTTGCAGGTTTTTAACATGACCAGCATGCAGCTACTACGCAGGAAGTCCCTGTTGCTAACGGGCTACTTAGAGTATCTAATTGGCCACTACTATAATGAGGATCCCTCCCAAGCCTGCAAACCTCACGTGCGCATCATCACGCCATCTGACCCGCAGCAGAGAGGCTGCCAGCTGTCACTCTGCTTCTCTGTGCCCATCCAAAGAATCTTCCATCAGCTGGAGAAGAGGGGTGTGGTTGTGAGTAGCCTCGAATCACCACAGTACAGTCGACCTCCGTTTACTGCGCGAGATGTGTTCCCAGGCACACCTGCGAGAGGCGAAAGTCAGAAATAAAGACAGCCCATCTAACAAAACGTCTTTTTCTAATGCATTCATTTGGTGTGTAGTCAAGTACAGGACAGTGATCCCTCGCTATTTCGCGGTTCGTTTATTGCGGCTTCAGTGCATCTCTGATTTTTTCAGACATATTCATAATATTTTTCTTTTTTCATATACATGTAGTACAGTAGTAGTACATGTAGGACTTTATGTTTACTGTATTTTGTTATTCATAAACTAACCTAACTTATACATGTTTAAATCTATGAGTATACAGCATTAAGTCATGTTAATTACTTCCAAATTTACTTCTACATGCATGTATGCCATTAAATTTGGCCTTATAAATATTATATACATGTACCGATATGGGGGGGTCGCTACGTCGCAGATTTTCGTTTATCGCGGGTGGTTTTGGTCCCCATTAACCGCGATAAACGAGGGATTACTGTATAGTATTTTATTTAATACATTTTATATGACACATTCCAGCTAATGAAAACACGCTGTTTAAAGTATTCCTAACCGCCTGTTCAGAAGAGAATGAAACATGGTACATTTAAACACCCAAATGTGCAACCAAACCGTTTCATTTCTCATTTCATGTCCTGTAACAAAAGGCTGCTAGCTTAACGGTAACATACGTTGTTGTATGTTACGGTAATTATGAATTTTCAAACAACTGCTACTTTGACACACAGAGCAGCAGCGCATAGCAGCAGAGTACACAACAATACCTAAGTTTTAAGTTTTATTCCTCGCTTTGACATTTGAAGTATGAGTGTTGTGTAGAAATCATCTCAGATGGGCTAACAAATAGCACCTATATGGCGGGCAGCGTTATTTTACTTTAAGAAACTGATGGATTTGAACACAAATGGTGTAGCAACACCTGTAGACAGACCAACACCACCGGTGTATGTTCTTTATCTTGTATGAAAAATGACTAAATGATTGCAAAATACTGAGCTGTTTACAGTGGCGCGTGAATGACTGTTTTTCCTTTCCCGGCATGACTGTTATACTTCTGTACGGTGGCCAAGTAGTGCATACCATTAGGAGCCTCCATTAATCAATCATGGTGCACACACTCTTTAATTCTTCACATTCTATTTAATTATATTATTACTTGTCTTTTATATATCGGGCGTAGGATTGTGCAATGCTATTTTCATTGTTAAAACACTTATTTTTGCTTTTTTTTAATGGAGAGGCTGTAACACATTAATGGCATTTCCATCTATTTCATTGGAGAAAGATGGGGACCTGTGTGACATTGTGTTTCCTTTAACCCCCCAAGTGTGACATGCGTCAACCGAGTGTGCTGCGCATCGCCCCGGTGCCACTCTACAACTCCTTCAGTGACGTCCATCGCTTCATCCAAAGTTTGGAAGCGTCTGTGGCCGCCAGCTGCCAGTGAGCCACCTGCAGTCAGCAAGTCCAAAAAGACTCTTAAAAAGACGAAATAAACAAATTAAAATAAAACAAAAAACGATGAACTTTTTATTTTCATCGCTTGCTCTATAACACTACGTCAAAACAAAAAAAAATAGAACTCAACACAGTATGCATTCAAGCTTAAAAACAAAAACAAAGTGCCACCAAATTGTGTGAGCGTGGGGCCCCAAATTTCATGGTCGATAAAGTGTCACAGAAGAGCAGGACAAATCTGACGGCCCAAATTAATGATGAAAAAAAATTGTGTTCTTGCTAACCACTACTCACTAGGTACTCGAAATTTCCTTTCCAAATCCATAACCCCATTTGCCTGCCATATGTGCCCTGGGATAGACTGGCAACCAATACTTGGTGTAGTCAAATCAACATCTAGTACCGGTACTTACTTCAAGAGAAGATTCTGGAGATTAAACACAAGAGTCAAGATTTGTATTTGTATAGATATTTCTTTTTTATTAATCATTTGTTATTCAACAGTATAAGAAAAGCTCCAGCTATTAATAATTTCCAAAATAGAGTAATTTAAAAGTTCTCACTGATGAATCACAAAAATCATCGTGAATTGTGATTACATGTATTGCAAGTTGTCTAATCTGTCTACATTTTAAACAATGCAGTGATCGGCAGCAAAAGAAAAGAAATTGTCGAAATGATTGTGTCAGAGTGCCACATCGATATTTCTTTCTTCAAATATTGCCTGACAACACGTAAAGCTAAATACTGTTTGTCTATAAACATTCTATTGTAAAAATTCCATTACAGTCACCTTTTTGCTATTTTTTAAAATACAAAGCAGCTCAACAAGACAATGTGATTACGGTAACTGAAGTCACACAAACTTCACACAATCTGGGTGCAATCCACACAAATTATATGTACGGTATATATATATATATGTGTGTGTGCAACTTTTTCAAAGAGCTTCAAGAGAACCATGGCACAGAAGATTCAACACTAAAAGACTTTCACAGAAGGAATGTGTCGGTTGTACTTTCAAATCTTTATGCTTAAAGATGATCACCGCGGAATGAAGTCAAGATTGCCTGTTACTGTTATTTGCATCAAGCTTCTGACCACTTCACTCTTTTTACTGTTCAGTTGCAGTTAAGAGTATGACATTCGGACAACCCTTTGTGGATTTTCAACTCAGAACCTTTCTAAAACAGGCTATAAAAAACAAAAACAAATGAAAAACTGTCCCTAAATCACTAATTGCATGCGGGAAAAGAGAACAATTAATTTCCAGTGACACTTAAAAAACTGATGCTAAAATTACAAAAGAATCTATGATCAAACACATGCTAATAGTTAATAGTTAATGTCGAGGAGGCAGTTTTCAATTAATATATATTTTTTTAATTTCATATTTACTGTCATTATGACTTGGCAGTCCCAAAAAAGCTATATAATAATAAGGTGCTTACAAGGAGACAGGTCAACTGTTGGCCACATCGTGTGCCTGCTCTGAGTGCATAACAAATGATGGACACCTTGTAAGTTATGCCTTCTCTCAGTTAGTTGTTTTTCCTCGGGTAAGGTGTTTTCTTGCTCGTCACATAATAGGCACAAGAGGGCCAGAGACGATCATTGATCGTTTACTGCTGTCTGGTAATCCAGTTTTGACAAATATGACAACGTTTTTTGTTTTGTTTTTTAATGAAAATGTCAAACTTTTTTGAACGAAAATTTTAAACTCCCACTTTAAGCAAACCATCTTGATGTTGAAACTGTAATGATGGAAAATAAAGCTTCAAATTTGCTTCATGGACCAATTGTTGTATGTTGAATCCTCCAGATGGCACTGTTGGTTTAAATGAAGAGGTTAAAGAAATGACCATTTGAAGTAATGACTTTCATATTTGAAATAATGTGCTTTCAGCTCGATGTTGAACACAGAGTGCCATCAAGAGAAATAAAAAAGAAAATACAACTGGTTCATGAAGCAAATGTGACGCTTCATTTTCCAAACATTAGAATACTGTTAAAAAAATAATAATAATAATACAGAGAACACCAAATTTGGCATATAGAAAATGTTGCATGGTTCTCTATCCATGGAGGTTAGGATGTTGTACGTGATTGCAGATACAATATGTGCAAAACAGATTGGGTACATGTGTACAAGAAATGTGTGTATGTCATTTAATTTATTTGGCACTCTGCGTCCATTTGCATAAAACTGATAAAACTGGAAATTGGATTAAGACTGTCGAGATCACACCAGAGACCAATCAGATCACAATTATTTTTAAGATGGGGGGTGGGACAAGACTTATCTTGTTCACCTTTAGAGAAGGCATCAGAGTTAATCGTGTTAGGATATCTGTCTTTCTCATCTGGATTCTCCCTGCAAGGTGTCACATCCAATATTTTAAAAAAGGAGGGGGGGGGGGAATCCTAAATACAGCAGTGTTTGTTTGTGGTGAATGAGCTTCTGGTGAGCCTCCATGGCAGCTAGCCGCAATCTGGAATTGGCCACCTTCTCATTTTTACACTTTACTGCTCCAAAGAGATGTTGGGAACAAAATGTAGGAGATAGACCACAGTAGGTAGTACACACAGGGGGGGAGGAAGAACGAGCAGAACAGCATGACCACTCCTAAAAAGGAGAAATGAAAAGTGGGGGGGGGGGGGGATAGAATTTAGTTCGGAGAAGACAATGTGTTGTCAGTCAAATGAATGCCAAGGCAACGCGGTGCCAATAGGAGTGACGGATGGTGCAGTTTTCATATTTCAAAAAAGATTTTAATATTTAATACAATACAGTAATGAAATTACAAATTTGTGTGTTAACGTGCTTCCCTATTCTGACTGCAGCACTTTTTATATTTCCTTTGTGACAGACGCAATAAAAAGATTTTGATACTCTCAGTGCTTGGTTCTCCAATCTGCCAATAAATTCAATATTCAACAAAGATTCAATAAAAAGGACAAACGCAACCCTCTACGATGGTACGGTACAATATTTCATGACGATTAAAAAAAAAAAGACAAGTATGTTGCCGGGTTATGTCTTCTTTTCTTTTGATTATCATTGCTGCTCTCAGATAACATCATGGAAGTAGAAGCCTTACGTTGACGGTGTGAAAAGATATTAGCAGTTGGAACTGCTCTGTCCATATTGTTTGGCACCTTTTTTGAATATGGGCTGGTTCCAACTGTAGGTATAACCTACACACGCAAGTATGTCTTTTTTTCATTTTGAGAGTCCAAGTTGAAGTTATATTTGAGGTTGCCTCATCATATGTCCAGCTGCAATTGTGCTCAATGCTAATGAGCATTTTACAGAAACAACAAATTGATGTCTTGAACAATTCCACTTACCATTTCACTGTACTGAACTAACAGAACATGCTCATCACATTGCAATACCATTAAAATTAGTTACATTGCACTGAAAGACTTTTTTTTTAGCGCTGAGAAAAGAATGGACTTACCTCCAGCATAGACAACTTTCTTCCAGGCCTCTGACTCCAGCACTCGGTCGTGAGGGTAGAAACTCTGATTAATCATGAATAGGATCATGGCCACAGCGAGGACTCGCAGCATGGCCGTGTTGTTGCCCGACAGCAACGAGGCACTGGCGAGGACGCCCGCCGAGTAGGTGCAGGGCAGTCCACAATACATGAATGGGATTCCTGAAGGCCGAGACGAGAAATACTTGAGTTTAGAGGTTCCCTCTGTGGGCCATATGTTGGCGTGTTCCTAATGAATTGTCTTGCCGAAACGTAAAAAAAAACAATTTAAAAAAAGCGCACATCAGACATAAAATAAAACATACGCGTACAAAACTTTTTGACAAAAATGACTCCTCCCTACCTGAGCTATGGGACACGGAAAAGCTCTGACATGAATGTGACATAGCACATGACTGTTACGATTGCATCAGTCGCTTGACTTGTGAATCACTCGCCACACAGCTTTATCGTTATGGAAAATAGATCAAATTTTAAAATACATCAAGTGGCGCTACACCCAAACCCTCAACTTAGCTATCCCTCCGATGACCTCCTTTCTAATGCTATCCAACGTGGTCACTCCTGAGAAGCTCCTCGTCTTCGTCTCTTGCCCCTCAGTACCTTGGGCATCTATTTCGTATTTATTTGAAAACCACGCTGGAAGAATGGATCCAAACATCCAAACCCTGGCAGCCCATCTGCGCATGTTAGGAAACCAGGTTCGGTTTTAGAAACTCACCGCTCGAGAAGAAACAGAGGCGAACAAAAACTGAGAGGATGTAACACATGCAGAGGATGTGATCCAACAGGTCAGGCGTCCTCAGCAGCAGGGATGTGGCGATCCCAAACGTTGTGAAATCTGCAAAATCATCCAGCTTTGCACCTTGAGAAAGAAAGGGGGATGAGACAAGATGAGTTAGATGAAAAAATGGTCTGTATTTTACTGAACACGGTGTTCCGCCGCACGGTCATCCGCAATGTGGAAATTTCAGCGTCAGCGGCCATTCAGCAAACAACATTCTCCACTGCCTTGTCTCTTGATCCCTCAGGAGAAGCGGGCGTGCTTTTGAGCAGAAAAGGAAGAGGTGAGTCGGGCCACGGCTGCATTGGACGAGGTGACATTCTGAAGCGCAGGGTCAACCATTTTAGCAATTTCAGATATGCACAGAAACCAAAGCAATGGGATCACATGAACAATTGAGAGGCCGTCCAGTGGAATTAGTCTACCTAATCACAAAGTTCATTTGACATAATACATGAGAGGGCAAAACAACATTCACCTGCAAAGTCATGCAGAAAAACACGGCACAGACACAAAGGCCCCCTAACATGTGCAGCCAACAATGGATGATGCACCTCAGAGCTATTTTGGGCTTTTGAGGAAAAAAATGTAGTTATTGTGACTTGTGAGCGGATGACTGAAGTGCTGAGCTTTTCAAATGAGAAAACTGAATGAAAACTCAAAAGCTTTACGGGCTGTGTTCTCCCATGTGTGAAAGTGGGCAAGGTGCGCAGACGCATGCTTTTCTGGTGCTTGGATTTCCCCATCGGCTTAAATCGGTCATTGACGGGCACGCATTCTGGGTTGAGTGAACCAAAAACATCAAATCTGGCCTGTTAAATCTTCTCCCGTCAATTCAAGCATCTTTCATCTGATGCGCTTCTGAGGTTTGAGTAAATGAAGCACTCTGTGAAGGGGAAACGTCATTTTGCACTTTATATGACACACCCAATGCTGGGAAAGCTCATTTTCTTTGCGAACAAGTTCAAAGTTCAATTTAGTTGTTTTACACTTCGTAGTCAATTATTTTGCCCCCTTTTATCATTTTACGTAAATACGTCAGAGCTGGGGACCAAGTTTGCAAGTCACGGCTGTTTTGAATACAAAGAGACTCGCAAAGTACATTCCCACGAAGGTCGCACATGCAGAGTAAAAAAGAGTGTACTCCTCATTCTTGATGTTGACAAACAGCCATTGAGTCACGCTGCTTACTAACAAGCAAAAAGAGTCCAACAGCTCGAAGCAACGACTTCCCCAACGACCATGACCGCATCAAGAGACTGAGCATGAAAACATTACATATCATTACTTGCATTGTCATCATCCATGAGTGTTTTTGAGAATATCAGTGTTATCTGGTTTTCTGTAGTGTTTTATTTTATTTTTTTGTTTTTTAAGCAAACTTCTCGTTTTCACCTTTTATTCACTATAACCAACACTGGTCTCTGTGTGCCCTGCGATTGGCTGAAAGGATGTACCCCCGCCAACTGCCGGAAACGTCTGCGATAGGCTCCAGCACGCCTGCAGCCATCGTGAGGATAAACGGCTTGGATAATGGATGGATAATCGCGTTGAGTGTTGCAGGGAAATGGAGTCTATCGCAGTTGATTTCACGCAAGGCGCACAAAGACAGACAACAGCGTCCCTGAGTGGGAAGTGACTCCACGTCGCCTGCATATAAATCCACTGAAGTGAAAGAACCACTACACTGTCAAGTGACTGGCCATACGAGCTTGTACTTGATCAAGTATCAAGTACAACTTCATTGTCAAATACAGCACAAATGAAATTCCCTCCCGCTTAAACAGACAACAAGAGGAGCCGCTGCGGGTGCCCGCGCTGCGGATGCAAGTCTAACTTGATAATGATTGAACACTCCCTGAAAATGTGAAAACCCATTAAACTTTTTGTAGTAGAGTGCTTTTCGGAAATGTTATGAAAGCTTAGTTAAGCTCTGTCAAAATGTTCAACTATATGCAGGTACTTTTTTAATTTGACATTTAATGTCCGTAATTCTAACCTACAAACAACTTTCTGCTCAAACCTGAACTTGAATACATAATGAATTATTTAAAAGCAATACGCATCCTTTCTCAAGGCTGTTTGCCTTACGGATTTTGTAAGATAATCCGGATGATTAACTGGCTTAGTCTCCGAGAGCAGGGAGCTTTGTGTTCTTCCAAACTGAAAAGCCCAACAAAGCACTATCGACCACAACACTCCACTTACCTAGAGCAGAACAGGTGCCAAGCCTCCTGGCAACAGCTCCATCGGCCAGATCCAGCAGGTAGCCAATCAGAATCGACCAACATGCCGCATGATGGCGCCTAAACAAATCAGAATTATTTGATGGGAGCAAAATGCATGAGGATATGCAAATGTTGAGCCGAGAAAGGGCCTGGCTATTCATATCTGTTATTTTTATACAGTATTTGGATCTTTGGTTCTATATTAGGAATAGCACCACATCATGGCATTTACCTTTCACCACCAGGGGTCAATGCATTCTGGGTGATTGTCCGTTACGTGTCCCAGAGCTGTGCTTGTGCGGTCTGGATTATTTTGCCACCATGGTAGGACGTATGTACGTATCTAATTAAGTGTATTCAACGCGACTTGTGAGGGTGTTAGTGTCTTTTCAGTTTGTTAGGTAAGGTTGAACATTTGGATTATAATTCAAAATGGGCCAACGTGCTTGGCAACAATTCTGTAGTCACCCCCCCCAAAAAAAACACCATGCCTATCATGAAGTGCAGTGTTTCTTCAGATGGAACTGGCATCATAAGGTGGAGGGAATTATGAACAGTTAGAAACCGCCATCAGTCTGAGCAGAAGTCTTTCCAGCTTCTGCTAGAGAGCAGCCTAGCTAGGATGTCTGAGATTATATTTCGGGTTCACCAGAGGCACTTTACATCGGGGCCAGTGTGCTGTGACTCCCCGTTTCATGAGCCTGAATGTGGTTGGCTCATTTTCAATGCTCGCGACACTTGTGCAACCACATTTGAGGCTAAAGTTTTCAAATGATGCACAGTATCTTGGTCTCATCTTATTTTGGTATCTCCCAAAAACCCTGCATTTCAACAACATCACAATCACTGTTATTGCAAAAAAGTTGTAAAGGATATTCTTCAATGAATAGACCTGCATGGACTCACCCATCAAGACTGCCGAGGATGGAGGCTATGCCCATGACCATGTTGGCAACTGATAGGGCGTTAGCAGCATTTCTACGAGCAAATTCCATGATCTGGAGTCCCGTGGCCTGATCGCTGAGAAACAACTTGTTGGTGCACTGGAAGAGACCTGCGATCATATTACAGCGGCAGTTAGTAGCCATCCCGGTGAAGCTATGTGCCAGACTAAAGCTAAAACCCTACCTATCCCACAACCGAGCCGGTTGACCTTAGTGTGTCGAAACGTGAACCATTTGTCCCAGTCTGAGTCAAATCTCAGCTGTGAAAAGCAAAAACTGGATACGAAACGACCTATCGGAGTCTGCTACCTAATATAAAAGAAGCATCACTTGTCGCCACACATTTATTGGGCGGGAACCGGCAATACAACATATAGGCCCATATTCGGATAACAAGAATGCATTCGTTTAGTCAGGGGTGTGCAGCCTACAGCATGCATCATTAGTGTCCTCCACCCACGCAATCGAAGATTTGTTAACTATTCCACTGGTCAACAGCAAATTTTAATCAGAGACCCTCAATTGTATTTTCACGCTTATTTCAAAAATGTCTTTACTTCTTTTTAGCACATCGAGTTTTTGAGACATTTTCATTTTTGGGTTTGAAGTTTGACTGAATAAAGTTTGCGAGAATACGGATTTGCCATGCGTTGTAATTTACAGCCTAATGTTTTCCGAAAAAAATAAGTCCACCTCTTGTTGGACCAAAGCCTGAATTCAGAAAAATTCTAAACATTACTACAGTATATCGCGTATTACATAATTCCAAAGACCTGATGTGCTAGCAAAAAGAAACGCTGGCCGATTCAGAATCAGTTAAAAAAAAACAAAAAAAAACCCCACATACGTTTACTGTACCTACATCTCTGGTCAGTATTTGACAGTTTCCATTAGGCAGTCAGACATTATCAAGGGTTTCTCTCGTGCTACATATCACACACCACTTTGAATTTACTTGCATTCAAACATGTGCATTGAGTGCAGGTGATTAAAATATGGTTGAGGACCGGACTTGGGCATTGCTGCTCAAAAGGGTCACAAAGCGTGTTGGAGCCCATCCCAGCTATCTTTGGGCGAGAGGCAGGGTACACCCTAAACGGGTCGCCAGCCAATGGCAGGGCGCACATAGAGACACGTGCGTTCAACACCTATATACGGACAATTTAGAGTCTTCAATGAGCCTCGTTTGTGGAATGTGGAGTACTCGTAAAAAACCCAAACAGGCACAGGAAGAACATCCAAACTCCACACTGGAAAGCCGGAGCCTGGGTTTGAGCCCAGAACCTCTGCAATGAGAGGTGGATGTGCTATAACCAGTTGTTCAGTTGTTCATGATGCTGCCACATGATCAATTAAAGTGCTTTTTTCTGTCAGTACACACACATATATACACACTCACACAAGCACTGCTCACGAACAATGGACATTTGGGTAACTACGTACTTTCACTATTGGCTAGAGTGAGAGTGTGAATTAATTGCAACAACTGCATTGACATATACCAGACGTGAGATCAATTTGTCTGCTGGCTAGCACCAATCAAGAGCGGTGACCTAGGACAATGTGGCAGCAGCTAATGGCCCCAGTCGATTGACAAGGGCCACCCAAGCATCGATTTTAAAGTAGAAAAAAAAAGCTTGCCTGCGTTGTTCGAGTTTACTGCTGAGAGAGCATACAGTACACTGAAAAAGACGCCGTTTGCTTTTGGCTTCATTTACAAGTTCTTGTGTGTTTACAGTGACGCTAAATTTTGCAATACAGATTCGAGTAACAGCTATATACACGACATACATACTGTGCAGCCATCAACACAAAGTCAGCGAGATGTAATGAAAGCTGACACCAGCTCGCACGGGCCAAAAAAAACCCTGTCTTTACCCCCCACAAATCAATATTCGCTTTCTCTCATGTCATAGTACCGTCCAAGACAGCGTGCTTAGATCATGACTTCAAAAGTTGCAATATAGATTTAAATGGTGCATTGTAGCAGCCCGTATAGCAAGTTTCACCCTGAACTTCCTGTGATTCCAAAGGCAGGGCAGTTCAAGAGATTCTTCATCTGAAAGAAAACAGCGGATGAGACAAGAGCAGACAGCCACGAACAACTTTTTTTCACTGCAGGAATGCTTTTACTTTACTGAAACGTCCAATTCTGCATGACACCTGAAAATACTTTCAGACACATTAACTTGTGAGTATCACAAAAGAGAAACATGTAGTTCGTCTTTTGAGGGCTGTTGTTGAGTATGTATAATATGTCGCTGGAAATCAAACGCACACCGATTCGGCCAATTTCAAGCAGCTCACTACATCTGAGTTGCTGTTGAATGTATGATGGCAAGTCCCATGTTACACAAGACTACCACGTTACCTATTATTGACTGAAAGGCTGAATGAGAGGACAGAAGAACAACAGGTATTGAAAAATAAAGACATGACATTCATTTGAGCGCTAAGACGACGGGAACATACAAATGCATGCAGGCTATACACGATATGAGTACGGCGATCATTTAAGAAAACCTCATCCCATTTATTCACTGCAACCAAAATCAATCCCTAATTTGCCCAGACGAGTGCACAGTAATCCAGATTAGATTGATGCACCTACCGGAGGATGGCGTCAACAGGATCATGACTGTCTCTGAATCACAACAGCTGAAAGACAACGTGACAATGTATGTGAAAAAAAACATCAAATATTCCACTTTTCAAACTTTTTTTTTTCCAGACCCAAACTGTTGCTTTAGTTTTCATTCCCATTTGACCGAACACACACTGCTTTTTGTTTTTTTCAAACGCCTCTCCAAATATTTGGCACCTGTTGTCACAGCGCTGCACCATCAGCACCACCCATCTTGTTCACACATTTAGTGCAAAATTCCCAGAAATACAATCATGCAAATAGTATAACGCAGGGAGGCTCTGTTGCAAGTGGCGCAACCGTGTCACAAACAATGCAATTTCACTTTAAATGCGTCATTTTGTGAGACTACGAGTTGATCATCTTACGTCACCTTACCTGGAGTTAGCGCCAAGCAGAAGAGAAAATACTCAAATTAAGCGATCAATGCCGATTAAACACGCCCCCGAACTGCGCGCTCTTTCTTTACGACTATTTTCCTTCCAATTCTCGTGACTTTATTCTGTCAGCAGCATCGGCAGCACGTTTACCTGTCAACGTCGCGGGAGCGTCACCAACGCAGCCTTTTAAAGCGCAAGGCGCAAAGCGCTGGAAGATTCCTCCGGAAGTGACGCGTTCTAGGCTTCAACGAGTCACGGATGGTCAGCGCTCGCGGACAAAGCGTGCAAGAATGTGCATGGAGCGGGATAAGTGCAAAACGGAACATGCGTGACATTTTTGACATTGCACACTGCGCCTCAAAAAAAAAATGCTGTGGTGACTATTCAACTCAAAAGCATTCACATTCAGAAATATATGGAGTTCATATATTAAGCTGGAACTAAAGCATTGTGCACGTTCCCATCAAATGAATCCATATTTTTGCATCTCATTTCAGAAATGTCTCAAGTGTCCTCTAATGGCAACATTCACTATTTAAAACATTTCACGATAACATGTCTCTGGCATGCTTCACACTGAACATACTCTTTTAATACCCTGGTTGAAATCACTAGGTTTAGTCTCATGGCCCTGCTTGCCTCACTCCTACACTGAAAAATATACTGATGGACAAGCATTCATTCATTCATTCATCTTCCTAACAGGCTTGATCCTCACTAGGGGCGCGGGCGGGGGGTGCTGGAGCCTATCCCAGCTGTCTCCAGGCAGTAGGCGGGGGACACCCTGAATCGGTTGCCAACCAATCGCAGGGCACACAGAGACGAACAACCAACCATCCACGCTCACACTCACACCTAGGGACAATTCAGAGTGTTCAATCAGCCTGCCATGCATATTTTTGGAATGTGGGAGGAAACCGGAGTACCCGGAGAAAACCCACGCAGGCCCGGGGAGAACATGCAAACTTTAGACACTAGAGGGCATCACTCACGAGTTAACAAGACATCACTCCGTGTTTATATTGACTGATATACAATACAATACAATACAATACAATACATGCTGATTTATATAGCGCTTTCACAACAGCGGCAGCTGTAACAAATATGTCATATTTCAAATGATCCTTGCAGTTGTGGATATGTGTATTGCTTGTTCATTTCCCTGTTATTCGAGTCAAAGGTTTTGTGACTATTGAAAAGTCATGGTGATACATTTTATGTTTCAAATCAATCAATTTGCACTCAGGAGACTTCTGTTTAAGAAAAAGTCAAGTGAATAAGCAGTTGCGAGTGATATACCTGTTTCAAATGAACCAAAAGAAATTCTTAAGATTGTTGAAATTAAAATAAAAATGGAAATGTGAAACAGACTGGCTTACTAAAATTTGTTGAACAATATTGTTGTTCAATGTAAAGAATGTCAGCCAAGGTCGGCCCCCCGACATTTTACCACATAAAATCTGGCCCCCTTGGCAAAAAGTTTGGACACCCCTGCCTTAAAGTCTAGTGACTGTTACTACGAACTTTCTTATCATCTCGTTCGAGATTCTATCGTTGCCTAAATTTATTCTCCTTGCTATTTTTTTACGCAAGCGTTTTCTGTTGCCCCCTTATTTATTCCTGGTCCTTATTTTGACCAGCGTCTTCTGTTGTTTTCGTCCAGACAGGTATTTTGTGTTTTATATTAAACCTCATTTTTTCTGACAACCATTTTTTCTGTGTCTGCTATTTTGGGGATCCACTTCCTTATTTTGTTGTGCACGAAGCAATTATTCTATCGCTTCGGGCACAACGTAACAGTTGTATTTTTCACTTAATTCATTAGCAAGCCATTTGTCAATTGTTGTTGTCAGCATATCTGTGTATTTGGCGCATGCAGTGTAGGGAACACCCAACTCAAATACTGCCCAAAGTCAATGTGTCACTGACATCGGGGAAATGATGTATTTTCCATATATGACAAGAGCCGTACAAGGGCAACACGCAGGTAGAAGGTGAAAACCATAAAAGCAACATAGCGGAGCAGAACCAGTTCAGAAGTGACCGCAAAGAAAAAGCCTAATCATTTGGCTGAAGGATCATCCATGTTGAAGTAAAAGTGAACAATGCAGAGGAGAATTAATTTTTTTTATAAATTATTGGTGCGGTATCCTCAATGGGAGAGTCCTGAAAGGAACAACTTCAGCTGAGGGCTGACATGGAAGCGTCACATTGTTGAGCCAAACTGGGTTATTTTTCAATCAACTGTTTTTGAGTGTACACATTGTTTAAGGAACTTGGACAAAGTATCCATCAAGGATATCCCTCGCTATTCTTGAACCTCCTCCAGAGCACTGAGCAGCAATTTAAAGAAGGGCCTTACGCCTCCTCTTGCATCCACGGGAATGAAGGTGCAATGTTAACATTTTTTCAAAACGTGTTTTACCTGTACGTGTTCAATGTGAGTTATCAGTATTCTCATAAAAATAGATCCAATGACATCCAGACATGCACACAAAATGCTTATGCGTAGCCGAGAAATAACTACCATGTGTACACAAAATACTACTTGGGGTAAAATTTCTATCCCTTGCAGAGTACAATATTATTACAACGCAATATTGATCATACCCGCCAGATGCCTCTAAAGAGTAGTCTCTCTCTCTCTCCCTCTTACACGCGCGCGCGCACACACACACACACGCACACACGCTCACACGCAAAGTCCAAACGCAGCTTGCTTTCATTTATAAATCGCTTTCAGTAACTGCCTTTTTTTATGAAGGAAATATATTCAAAAGCATGACACCCATGTACAAGAAAAGTATATGATGTGATATAAGTTATTAACCAAATCATGATGGAACTTAATTTCAACCTATTAATGGGCTGCCAGAAAAAAGGACAAGTGAGGAGAATTAAGGGATAAAAGTTTACCAAAATATTCATCCTCAATGTTGTAAGAACTCTAAAATGGCGTTGGTCAGGTGGTTAAGTGGTTGTCTCCCAGCTCAAATGTTGTGGGTTCAAGCCTGAGTCCTCGCTTGCATGCATTGCTCCTTGAGAACAACCAGTTGCTCCTGATTCTGCGTGATCGGGTGATGTCAAGAGTGTAGAAATGCTTTGAGTGCCTGGAAAGAGCAAAAGCGCCTTTGCAAGGGAAGGCCCATTGACCTGTTTACTGTACTTTACCACTGCAGAGTCAATGGAGAGCAACGTGCTCTTTTGGATGTTTGTTTTTCAGTGTTCAAAATGTTGATGTTATGTGTTTTATACCATGTAAAAAAAATAAAAAGTTAAAAAATAAAAAATACATAAAGACGTACCTCGGATTGAATGCCTGCATTCTGAAAAAAAACATCTATAGCATTGAATGAAATAATAATAATAATAATAACAATAATAATGATAATGACACTTAGATTCCCTCTTCATTCATCTAGAACTGCTTAAAACAACAAAGCCTATGTAGGAATAGTGGTTACGATTGCGTGACTGTCCGTGTCTTCTATTATGTGTTGCGTTATATGATTTTGGTATTTTATGTTAACTGTTCTGGAAAGAGCTTTGTTACAGCTGCAGCAGTTGTGAAAACTGTAACAAAGATGTTAGATGAATAAAGATGTATTGTATAATAATAATAATAACAATAATCATCATCATCTTCATCATCATCATAAAAGGCATGTGTTGACCAAAATGTGATACAAATAATACTTTTGTATTATTGAAACCACTTTGCCAAAGTGGTTTCAAATAAAGTCCAATGATTCTGATGCGGGTCATTTCTGACCCCTCATAGAAAAGTGTAGAGTCCAGTTGCTCATGCATCTCAGAGTTAATCATAAATCCGTAAATAGTATATAGTGACAAAAGTAACAAGTGATAACAGTACTGGTGAGATCTCCTTTTCTGATGGACAAGTACCGTATTGGGCTTGGAGGAGCTGGTATGCAAGCCCTGTCATCTAGTAGTGAAGAGTGTCCTACTTCTTGAAATTGCACAGCTACAGTAAACATTTTTTATTGTCAAAGATGAATGGAAGGCAACTCCAAATGCCCCATCTCTTCATCTTGGAAATTTGGCTTCCTTTTAGAACTTGATCCTCTCATATTCCTTGAACAAATTTGAATAGTTTTATTATTGCACTGCACTTCAGTCAATAGCAACCCATTACCAAGTTCAATATTAATACAAGCTAATGTGTGCGGTGGTGGTGGTGGCGTTGGGGAGGGGGGTAATTTGTGGCAGTTGAAGCTAATTGATTTCAATAAATTGAACCAAAATAGGCACCGTTTTTTTTTCCTTCCAAACAAGCAGGCAGCCTTAAGCTATATTCTGATAAAATTGCTTTTATTAGATTTATTGAACACTGAAAAAAAGCACGCTCTCCTTCAAAGTATAAGGACTTTTCAAACTTCAAGTGTGCTTGATCTGTTTCACTGATTCCAACATGCATTTACAAGTCTCAGAAGAACTCGATGTGAGTTCCAGACAGCCTTAGGTGTCAAAGAATCACACCGCTTTGGGAAAATTATCGTGTATGATGGACACATTCAATATTTTTGTTCAGAAGAGTGAGGCTTTGAATCATCGCCTAACAATAATCATTAAGAGATGTTGATGTCCTTATGCTCGACGAATACAAAAGATACATGACTGCAGGTTCAGGCGCAGAAGTCCGGTGGGCAGGTGAATCGAACCTTGTAGTCTTCGCATTGTTTCTCGGGCTGCTCATCATTCACACACGCAAAGCCGTGAGTAGCGTCATACCTGTAAAATGCATTTTATTCAAGTAAGAACGAGTTGTGTTTGTAATTCTACGACGCCACTTCTTTGACTTTTCAGCTCAGCTTTTTCAGCACACTTGTGATGGAGCTTACTCATTCATCCACTGATTATCTTATTCTTGCACTTGCATTCTTGCATTATCGTATTCGTGCACATCTCGTAAAGGTGAAAATGTACTTCCGGTAGCAAAAAGATTTAGAATCTTTTTAACATTTGAAAACTTCTGCAACACAAAGTCAGCATTCGCTGGAATGACATGAACAAATATTATAATATTGCTTATGCTACAGCGGTGGTAAGAAGAGAGGCCAGTTCTGTCCTCACACTTGTTGAGAAAAATCCCCATGCCCCATCCTCACCAGTTGATTTATCAAATGACAGATGGATGTCAAATGTTTGACTGTTTTGGTGCAGCAACAGAAGAGAGCAATCGTTTTGGGCATTGTCGTTTGGCCCACTCACGTTTGCAATACATCGCCAGTCTTGTGTGCTGGGATGCCAGTTACTGTCATGGCCTCCACCGCTACAGGCTGAGAGCAGACCCCCGCAGCATTCACCCTTTGCACCTTGTCCAGAGTCTCGTAATCACCGCCGTTGGCGGGATTGTCTACGTTGAACCAGCCAGTCCTGCAAGCTGTCATTGAAAAGGTGAGAGACAAGAATTGCTCAAAAGACCAAAGTGTCAGTTTTTACAAATCTTACGTTACAAAAAAATAGATAGACAAGCATAAACAAAAACTCACTGTGACAGAAATCGGAGGGACACGTCAGCACCACTTTGTAATCCTCGCATTGTTTTGCGTTCTTCTGATTCTCATTGATGCATGCAAACCCAAAAATAACATTGTAGCTGCAATTTAAAAGCATGCCAAAAGCACAAGTCACACCGAGCACAATTTTCTTTTCTAATTGGCATGTGAATGAAGGACTCACAAGAGGAAGCTGTCTCCCGTGTGTTTCGAAGGCAAGCCGTCTTTTGTCCTGGCCTCTATTTGGAGCGGATTCCTGCAGACCTGATTCGGGTAAGCCTTCATCAGCTGATACAAGGCCTCCACATCACCCTCGTCTGATTGGTCAACATCGCTATTGAACCATCGTGTGCGGCACTCCGACACTGAGACGTGGATCAATACATTTCCACATTTAGTACAATTTCTTTGTCAGTTTTGTACTCATTTTAGATTACCTTATTAAAACTTAAATATGGTGCAACAATTATCTGCACCGACTGCACAACTGTCATCGTATTGTACCACTGAGCAGTTTATCTCTGCTCGATGACTATTCACATTGTCACACAGCTGTCATTGGGTAGTACTACTGCTCAATGGTAACCTTACATTATGGAAAGTCATGTCCTTGTTTATTGTAGTTGCTTGTTATTGCAACTACAATAAACAAGTGGTAACAAGCAACTACAATAAACAAGTGGCTAGTGGAGCCATCCATCCATCCATCCATTTTCCAATCCTCTTATCTTAACAAAGTGTTGGGGGCGGGCTGGAGCCTATCCTAGCTGTCTTCGGGTAGTGGGTGGGGCACACCCTGAACTCGTTGCCAGCCAATCGCAGGGCAAACAGAGACGAACAACCATCCACGCTCGCACTCACACCGAGGCACAATTTAGAGTGTTCCATTAACCTGCCGTGCATGTTTTTTTTGTTGTTTGTAATGTGGGAGGAAACCAGAGTACCCGGAGAAATCCCACGTTGGCATGGGGAGATCATGCAAACTCCACACAGGGCAAGCGATGAACCTCCTAATAGTTTATCTCTCTCTCTCTCTTTCTCTCTGTCTCGATATATATATATACATATACCGTATTTTCACGACTATAAGGCGCCATTAAAAGTCTTAAATTTTCTCCAAAATGGACAGGACGCCTTATGGTGCGGAGCGTCCTTTATATGCGCCGAGTTCCAAAATCTGACTGACAGGCGACACGCTGTTTATATAGAGAAAAGGCGGAAGTGACGGCGGCCAGGCATGAAAGAAGTCGGCCAATCAGGGAAGGGTGGGCGTGTATATATACATATATGGAGAGGGAGAGAGAGCGAGAGAGGGAGAGAGAGGACAGACAAGCTAGTCCGCCAATGGTGAAGGGTGGGCGTGTAAGTGGACGCCTCAAGCCAGTACCAACACTTGTATAGAGTGTGGCAATGTGCATTGTTGCAAAACAACTCCGGTTTTGGTTTCTAAGAACCCCTGAAAATAAATTCGACAAAAAGACACGCCTACGAAGCTCAGTTCAAACTTAAAGCCACCGGTTATGCTTTTGGCATGCGTCCCCATTTCACAGCAGCGGTGAAAAAAAAGTCAAGCAAATGAACTCAGAGCTTGCCGTTATTCCCGGAGGCTTGACTAAAGAACTCCAACCGCTGGACATTGGCATCAACCGGGCGTTCAAAGTAAAGTTGCAAACGGCATGGGAACAATGGATGATCGGTGGCAAACAACTTTACAAAGAGTGAGAGGCAGCGCTTGGCGAGTTACGCCACAATACGCAACGAGAGGGAACGCGGCGTTTTTGATGGATTACGGTACTTGCACAATTGTTCAATTCTTTCTACACACACACGCGCTGCCACCATGTTTCGCTCTGTTCTTTACTTTCAAATGTGGGAAAGCTTCACACGAGAGAAATGTTGACTTTGCTGTTGGTACTCCTTCTTTCCGCTCGGCAATGCGTAGCAACTCACACTAGCATGCATTCAATGACAACTGAGATGTGCAGTCCTCTGCTTCTGATAGAGTATGAGGACTTTGATGGATTTCTGGGTGATGATTGATCGAAAAACATGAGAACATTGTACGATGGCTAAATAAAATACACCCAAACTCAGTTCTGCTTTCGTTGCCTTTTTAAAAACGTGTTTTTATCTTATCTGTATGTCTTGGCGTGCTACCGTATGCTTCAAGCTAACGTGGCAGAGTGCGCGCATGCATGCCGTATGTTTAAGCTGGCGTATGTTTTACCACTGTAAAACTGCGCCTATTCGTACGATGCGTCCTGTGTATGTGTAAAATACAGAAATGTCACGCATTACTGAAACTGCGGCCATTAGTACGATGCGTCGAATAGTCGTGAAAATACGGTATATATATATATATATATATATATATATATATATATATATATATATATGGCGGCCCGGTAGTCCAGTGGTTAGCACGTCGGCTTCACAGTGCAGAGGTACCGGGTTCGATTCCAGCTCCGGCCTCCCTGTGTGGAGTTTGCATGTTCTCCCCGGGCCTGCGTGGGTTTTCTCCGGGTGCTCCGGTTTCCTCCCACATTCCAAAAATATGCATGGCAGACTGATTGAACACTCTAAATTGTCCCTAGGTGTGAGTGTGAGCGCGAATGGTTGTTCGTCTATGTGTGCCCTGCGATTGGCTGGCAACCGATTCAGGGTGTCCCCCGCCTACTGCCCGGAGACGGCTGGGATGGGCTCCAGCACCCCCCGCGACCCTAGTGAGGATCAAGCGGTTAGGAAGATGAATGAATGAATGAATTAATATATATATATATATATATATATACAGTATATACATATATATATATATACATACATATACATATACACTGTAAAAAAAAATCCTCATCTCACCCCCCCTCGGGTGGTGTCCGTCCCTCATTCATTCAGCTCGGGTCCTCTACCAGAGGCCAGGAAGCTTGAGGGTTCTGCGCAGTATCCTTGCTGTTCCCAGCACTGCACATTTCTGGACTGAGATGTCCGATGTTGTTCCCGGGATCTGTTGCAACCACTCATCTAGTTTGGGGGTCACTGCCCCGAGTACTCCGACCACCACAGGCACGACTGTCACCTTTACCTTCCAGGCTCTCTCCAGCTCCTCTCTGAGCCCTTGGTATTTCTCGAGTTTCTCGTGTTCCTTCTTTCTGATGTTTCCATCATTTGGGACCGCTACATCCACTACAACGGCTTTCCTCTGCCCTTTATCTATGATCACGATATCTGGTTGGTTCGCCATTACCATCTTGTCAGTCTGGATCTGGAAGTCCCACAGGATCTTCGCTCTGTCATTCTCCACCACCTTCGGAGGTGTTTCCCATTTTGACCTTGGGGTTTCCAGTCCATACTCCACACAGATGTTTCGGGAGACTATGCCAGCCACCTGGTTATGAGTTCCAAAATCTGACTGACAGCCGACACGCTGTTTATATAGAGAAAAGGCGGAAGTGACTGTGGCCGCATGCGGGAAAGAAGTCGGCCAATCAGGGAAGGGTGGGCGTGTATATATACATATGTGGAGAGGGAGAGAGAGAGAGGGAGAGAGAGGACAGGCAAGCTAGTCCGCCAATGGTGAAGGGTGGGCGTGTAAGTGGACGCCTCAAGCCAGTACCAACACTTGTATAGAGTGTGGCAATGTGCATTGTTGCAAAACAACTCTGGTTTTGGTTTCTAAGAACCCCTGGAAATAAATTCGACAAAAAGACACACCTACGAAGCTCAGTTCAAACTTAAAGCCACCGGTTATGCTTTTGGCATGCGTGCCCATCTCACAGCAGCGGTGAAAAAAACAAGTGAAGCAAATGAACTCTGAGCTTGCCGTTATTCCCGGAGGGTTGACTAAAGAACTCCAACCGCTGGACATTGGCATCAACCGGGCGTTCAAAGTAAAGTTGCAAACGGCATGGGAACAATGGATGATCGGTGGCAAACACAACTTTACAAAGAGTGAGAGGCAGCGCTTGGCGAGTTACGCCACAATATGCAACAATGAGAGGGAACGCGGCTTTTTTTGATGGATTACGGTACTTGCGCAATTGTTCAATTCTTTCTACACACACACGCGCTGCCACCATGTTTCGCTCTGTTCTTTACTTTCAAATGTGGGAAAGCTTCACACGAGAGAAATGTTGACTTTGCTGTTGCTGCTCCTTCTTTCCGCTCGGCAATGCGTAGCAACTCACACTAGCATGTGATGCATTCAATGACAACTGAGATGTGCAGTCCTCTGCTTCTGATACAGAGGATGAGGACTTTGATGGATTTCTGGGTGATGATTGATCGATAAACGTGAGAATATTGTACGATGGCTAAATAAAATACACCCGAACTCAGTTCTGCTTTCGTTGCCTTTTTAAAAACGTGTTTTTATCTTATCTGTATGTCTTGGCATGCTACCGTATGCTGCAAGCTAACGTGTTAGAGTGCGCGCATGCATGCCGTATGTTTAAGTTGGCGTATGTTTTACCACTGTAAAACTGCGGCCATTAGTACGATGCGTCCTGTGTATGTGTAAAATACAGAAATGTCACCCATTAATGAGACTGCGGCCATTAGTACGATGCGTCGAAAAGTCGTGAAAATACGGGAGGCTTTCCCTGCCAGCATCTTACACCCTGCAGTTATGTGTTGGATCGTCTCAGGTGCCTCTTTGCAAAACCTACACCTTGGGTCTTGTCTGGTGTGGTATATCTGGGCCTCGATGGCTCTGGTGCTCATGGCCTGCTCCTGAGCAGCCAGGATGAGTGCCTCTGTGCTGTCCTTCAGGCCAGCCCTCTCTAGCCACTGATAGGACTTCTTGAGATCAGCCACTTCAGTTATGGTCCGGTGGTACATCCCGTGTAGGGGCTTGTCCTCCCATGATGGTCTTCCAGCGCCTCCCTCTTCCCTCTTCCAGCGCCTCATCTTCTGTTCCCTATTGTCTGAGACATTCTCTGAGTACGTCATGGAGCTTGGATGTTTCATCCTGGACAGTGGCTCTCACACTCACTAGTCCCCGGCCTCCTTCCTTTCGGCTTGCGTACAGTCTCAGGGTGCTGGATTTGGGATGGAACCCTCCATGCATGGTTAGGAGCTTTCGGGTCCTAACGTCTGTGGTCTGAATCCCTTCCTTTGGCCACCTTATTATTCCTGCAGGGTATCTGATCACTGGCAGGGCATAGCTGTTTATTGCCCGGGTCTTATTCTTGCCATTGAGCTGGCTTCTTAGGACTTGCCTCACCCGCTGGAGGTATTTGGCCGTAGCCGCTTTCCTTGTTGCCAGTTCGAGGTTGCTATTGGCTTGTGGTATACCGAGGTACTTGTAGCTGTCCTCAATGTCTGCTATTGTTCCTTCAGTGAGAGGGACCCCTTCAGTGCGGACTACCTTTCCTCTCTTAGTCACCATCCGACTACATTTCTCAAGCCCGAATGACATACCGATGTCGCTGCTGTAGATCCTGGTTGTGTGGATCAGGGAGTCTATGTACCTTTCGCTCTTAGCATACAGCTTTATGTCATCCATGTAGAGGAGGTGACTGATTGTAGCTCCATTTCTGAGGCGGTATCCATAGCCTGTCTTGGTGATTACTTGGCTTAGGGCAGGGGTGCTCAAACTTTTTGGATCAAAGATCTACTTTTCGATCAACTAACCTCCCGGGATCTACCCTTACCGGCACGCCACGCACACACACACACACACACACGCCCTGATGAGAAACAGCCTGAAACTGAGGCATGCGATGCACTTTTGCAGCCTGTTAACTATCGTAGCTCACACGTACCGTTTTAAAGTGCTTCCCTGGGCCCTCCTAGATTCCTATTGATTCCTATTCTATGCTCATGCCCTCGGTGAATTGTACACGAAGCAAACTCTGAATGAGAATAATGACGATAAAAGATAAAGTACAACCGTTCTGATCACAAGCTGCAATTGCAGACTGCTGAGAGCTAACAACTTCCGGTGACATAATCACGCGCCATCGTAAATTTAAGATTTACCTGCTTTATTTTATTTTTAAATATTTTTTGGGTAAAAATGAGACTGATAAGATGATTAGGGTGCAGTGTACATTAACACAAAAAATATATTATTAACATGTACTGTTAGAAGAATCTATGAGCAAAAATGTATCATGTTTAAAGTTTCATTTATTTGGGCACATCGAAGCGTTTGGGTGCATATCCAGCACCCCCAAATGCCTACACACAAAGGCGCCGGCCACCTGGTCGGAGGGCTGTTGAAGTCCACGATTAGCACGTCAATACAGGTGGGCGATCATGGGGGAGAAGGCGAAACTCGGTCACAAAAGGGGAATGAATAATTCGGGAACTGCGGTTGAGCAACAAAAGACGAGTTGAGAACACTCGTCGCGCCCAGACGACATTGACCATCCGCAAAGTCTCCAGCATGCTAATTCGATGTAGACCAGCCAGAAATGGCGCCAATGTACTGGTGGTTCGAGGTTGAAAAACAGGTAAACAATCACTACTGAGGGGCCCGACCGGGGGTGAGGCATGCAAATATTGGGGGCAGTGTTTTTCTTGTATTTTGCATATGTTACAATAAAATGTGGAACTTGCGGAGACGGGACTTTGAGTGTGATCACGGAGCAACAACCGTCGTTCGCTCTCAGAGGTCCGCTCCCACCGATATTGAAGACAATTTTCCTGTGTGCCGAGTCGTTTCTTTAACTTTGTCCGAGAAAATCTCTGACATGTACAAAGACACACAAATAGTTGTTTTTTTTTTTTCTCCTCGACACTCCTCGGATCTACTTGGGACCTGTCTTAGATCTACCGGTAGATTAGGATCTACCTAATGAGCACCCCTGGCTTAGGGGGTTCAGTCCTATGCAGAACAGCAGTGGGGAGAGTGCATCACCTTGGTATATGCCACATTTGATGGACACTTGGGTAAGTGGCTTGCCATTGGCTTCAAGTGTGGTTTTCCACACTTGAAGCCAGGCTCTTAGGGTCCTGTTCACCTAATACAACTCCAATCATTCAGTGATCCATGTATGTGGCATCAAGTCATATGCTTTTTTTGTAATCAATCAAGGCTGTGCACAGGTTGGTACATCGGAACCTGCAGTCTTGTGCGACTGTTCTGTCAACCAGGAGCTGATGTTTGGCTCCTCTGGTATCTCTACGTACCCTTCTGTGTGTCGCCCATGTGTCCACTTATCTTGGCCGCAATGATGCCTGACATGAGCTTCCATGTTGTGGAGAGACAGGTCATTGGCCGATAGTTGGATGGGACTGCACCCTTTTAGGGATCCTTCATGATCAGGATTGTTCGCCCTTCGGTTAGCCATCCTGGGTGAGTCCATTCCCTCAGCAGCTGGTTCATTTGTGCTGCTAGGCGCTCATGGAGTGCTGTGAGTTTCTTTAGCCAGTAGGTGGACTGGTACTGTCCAGTTCTTCATATCTGAGACTCTTTCATGTATGTCTGCCACTGTTATGGTAACTGGGTTCTGTTCAGGGAGGTTGCTGTGCTCCTCTCTCAGGGTCACCAGCCATTGTGCACTGTTGTTATGTGCAACCTCCTTCTCCCATATGCCTTTCCAGTACCTTTCAGTTTCCAGTCTTGGTGGGTCAGCTCTGTTGTTAGGACCCTGCCACTGAGCGTACACTTTCGCAGGTTGTGTTGCGAACAGCCTGTTTATTCGTCTGGCCTCATTCTTTTTCGTGTACCGCTTTAGGCGGCTGGACAAGGCTTGGAGCCTTTGTTTGGCAGTTTTGAGTGCATCTGGATGTACCTCTCGGGTATCGGTCTTTTCATCACACATCTCTGGGCCTCCGTCAATTGACTCACATCTTTCCGAGCCGCCTTGATCTTAGCCTCCATCCATGGTGGGTAACGTATCTCACGGCTTCCATGGTTGCTCTTATAGCCAAGCATCTCAAGGACCACTGATGCTGAAGCGTATATCAGCTCATTGGTTTCCGTGATCGTTACGGTAGGAATCGTCCTCAGTGCTGCATTCACACTTTCCATGAGACTTTCAGGTGGTACTTCACATAGCCGTTGTAATCGGTTTCTAGGTTGCCCAGCTTTCATTCTCGCCATAATCTTAGCTTTCAGGTCAGTTGCTGCCTCTCTCAGCATTTCATTCATTGGGGCTGGCCTCCTAATCTCATCATCTGCATTCATTGGGGCCTGCCTCCCAATCTCTGGTATGACCTCCTCCTCTGATCTGGCAGCCTGGGGCCCTTCACCAGGGAACCTGCGTTATCCCTCATCAATCTCAAGTTGTGACAGCCGTTTTTGGATTTTGGAACACTGAGCTCCTTGTTGTTTCGTGGTAAACCGTGACTGTGGGTTTCGAAGTAACCAGTTAGCCCACATTCTCTGCATGTAACCCCTCTGACTAGGGTTGCTTGAGTAGTAGCATTCCAACATAGCCATGTTATCGCATCTCGCCCATCTCCGCTTTGTTCCAGTAGCCCATTTTTCATCAAGGTACTCTGGTTCCCCAGCACCTGACGCAGACGTCTGAGCCGGTCATTCATGAGCATGTCATTCATTTTATTGTCTCTCATCATTGTATGAGGTAGGCATTAGCGTGAAGGATCTTGCCCAAGGACCCACACTGGATGGTGTTATGTGCTCATTTTTTGCCCCAAGCAAACCACATTTGAACCACCGTCTCCCGTATGCCAAACCGATACCTTACCAACTGAGCTATCCAGCCGCTCTGTATGTATGTATATATGTATATATATATATATGTATATATATATATATATATATACATATATATATATATATATATATGACCGATTCAATGACCGATTGAAGTTTCCGCGGTAAATTGATTAGAGTTTACAACAATTTGTCACGCATCCGTCCAACCATTTTTAACACCGTTTATCCTGTTTCGGATGTCTTGACTCTATCACAACTGATATCTGGAGGAAGGTAGACCACACCCCGAAATGGTCGCCATTCAGTCGCTGTGCACACATTGAGACAAACAACTATCCACACCCTGTCACCGAGTGGGAACCAATCCCACGCTGCCCGCAAACAAGTCAGGCGACTGTACCAAGACATCAGTGACATGTCATACATCCAAACTCACATTTCATCGCCAAACAAGAGTTTGATTGATTTGAGATAACATGCGATATCAGAATGTTACGATCGAGGACTGATTGTGAGGCTGCATGTGGCGTCCATTTTTGCGAAAAGAACCATGACTTACCTTGACAGAACTCTTCGGGACACGTGAACCTGACCTTGTAGTCTTCACAGCTCTTGTCAATCTGATCTGCATTCCAACATGCAAACCCATGTGTAGGATCCAGGCTGTAAACAAAACGACTGTCAATCGCGGATTGTGTCACCGATGTCCTGACGCTGAATTTCCTGAACATGATCTCACTTTAAGAATGTCTCTGGAGTACTGGAGGCAGAGCCAACAGAAACGACCTGGGCTTGGATGGCTATCGGCTGGGGGCATATCTCTCCGGGGTACTTGAGTTGCAGATCACCGAGGAGCTCAAAATCTCCATGTCCTTCGGGGTCATCCAGGTCAAACCAGCCCGTCTGGCACGCTATGGGAATCACATCCGCAAAAAACCCTCAAACTGAAGAATGACGTCATTACGTTTGTGTTTTTGTTCACAAACCTGAACAGAAATCTCCAGTACAGGTGAACTTGACCTTGTAATCATCACATAGACTCCAGGCTTGCTCTCTGTTGAGGCACAAAAGGCCCTCGGACGCATTGTGGCTAAAAACATGATTTAAATCACGTATTAAAAGTCGCTTTCCGTCTTTGGTGTTCCCCAACCATGCATAAGAGTTGCACATATCTGCAACACTTTGCGCTGAGCAGTTGGTTTCAAATGTGCTCGAGAAATGCAGTAAATTAGAATTGAAGATTGGAATCACACACACACACACACACACACACACCATGTCGTCTATTCTCCCAAAGTGAACAAGTAGGCAAACTTTCACATGGTTTGCCATGTGAATGTCATCCATACCAAAGTAACATTGATTTGCATCAAAAAAATGAACATCTTTTGGACATCATCAAATAAAACCTGAAAGAAAGCAAATTCTTTCTTCTTTTCCTTTCGGCGAGCATCACAAAATAGCTTTCAAATGACACTTTCAGAGAGAGAGTGCTGTACATCTAAAAATAGGTTTTGTATGTTATTATTCCACTCTATTCTATTGTAGTGTTTTTCTCTCTCCTCTTCACTATTGTTTTCTGCGTACATCAAGAATATCGAGGCGCTGAAAGCAAACTGCCAGGTTTCCTGGTCTGTCTCTCCCTGTTGGTCATTGTTTATGTCCCTCTGGATGGGTTGCAACCGGGATACGTAAATTCCCGTGTTTGACATTCTTGGCCAATAAATCTGATTCTGATCCCGTGTCCACTAAAAGTCACTGTGGACCATTTTAAGTTTCATGTGGCTAGTTCACAAAAGGAAATGTAAAAAAATAAAATAAAAACGACCATACGTGTGGAAGATGTTCCACGTGTGCTGAGACTTGATCCCGGCAACTGTCTGAGCCTCCATGCCCACTGGCTCAGAGCAGATCATGGCCCCATGTTTGCTTCTCAGGTCAGTCAAGAGCTCCGAGTCACCTTCTCTCGAAACATCTCCATCGTCAAACCAGGCAGTCTGACACGCTGGGGGAAACGAACTACTAATTATTTCTAGGATAAATAACTTACAAAATGGACACGAGACTTACTTTCAAGTGCATGAATGGCAGATAAGTGCAGGTCTGGAGGAAGACAATGGTTGTATATTCATCAACATTTATAATATATAGCAACGTACGAGGGTCTTTCGTTTTATTACCTGAGATAAAGAAGCAAAATGCAATGCTCTTCACAACAACAGATGAAACAATAAAAAAAAAAAAACAGTTTGATTTGCAAGTGAATAGAATGAACATTCACAACAGTAAAAAAAAATAAAAATCTAATGGACTTACCTGAAAGAAAATCATGACCGCATACCATCTGATTTTTAGGAGTGAATGATCGTTAGATTATGACATAAATTGACATGAAATACTCTTTTTGGAGTTTGCTCAGAAGCTTCATGTGCCAAAATGAGACTGAATGCAACATTCACGATAGATAATCACATCATCTAGATTCCTCATTTGACCAATGGACTTGCTCCGCTGGGATTTTGTTGGAGGGTGGGCGCTGTTTTTTTTTTCTTTCCTTACTTCCCACAAAGGAAGAAAGAAATGCAACACCTTGTCTCATAATGACAACCACTAGTGGGTGACGTGTGGTGGATCTTCAGGCGGGGATCGTCTTCATTTCATATTCCGCTTCCATTAGAATTGACTGAAATGCAGATCCCATTTCTTAACAGAGCTCACAAAGATCGCCGGTCACAAAGGCATGAGGTACCACCCAGTATTCAGCCTGTACCGAAGAAAGGTCTGGATATGATATGAACATACTTCAGCTCATGCCTTAATGGAGTATTCAGGTTGATTATCTGGATCATTTTTTAAAATAGTTTGAATTCTGACCTAAAAGGTTACATTGTGAGGCAGTTGGATTGTTGTGGTTTCAGTTGTCTGATAATACTGTAAAAACAAAAAAAACAAATCAAAAACACAACTTGTACTGTACTTTATGGGTGGGTGCTAAAAAAGTAATTTGAGTCGTAACAACTTTACATGAATGACAATGTTAGTTAGCTCAACAAAGCAAGCAAGTTGTTTGCTCCAAAACAATTTGCTAACTTGTTTGTTCCCTTAAAAAGGGGAACAAATCTCAGGACAGTTACTTCAATAAACATTTATTTCTTTGTTGAAAGAATGCGGGAAAGCCACTTTCTGTATTAGCAAAATTTTAAACATTTGGTTCAACTGTCCAACCTAAAATTTTGTCAAAGGTTGATGCCTTGAAATTTTCAGTTGACCCAACTTACTGTATTTTTTTTATAGTGTGTAAATTCTGATATCTTTGTTGTGAAATGTGGGAAAACCAACTTTCACAAAAGCAAAATTAGAGCATTTAGTTAAACTTCCCAACTTACAAACGTATTGTTTTTTTGCCTGCAAAATTTGAGTTGATCCAACTATTTTGTTTTTCTTTAAACAGTGCGGTCATATGGCATTTATGGTTCCAGTAGACTCGTCTCCACACTTGAGACGGGGATGTCCGACACGTAAAGCGGCCAAAGCTATGTGTCATGTCCATGGAAATCCTCTCCATTGTTTTGAATCTGTCCATGCACCTTCAGGTGTGGCTGGATGTGAAAGAGAATGTTTGGCCACATTCGGTGTCTCCCAATGAGATGGGCCATCAGCTCCCGTATCATAAAAATTCTCAATCGGCATCGCTGGTTCCTGGAGGATGGTCGGCAAGCGTTTTCTACTCGTGGGTGTCTTCTTGAGTTTGAAAACAAAGCCTCTCAAAAGATACGTCTTGTCGTCACGTGGCGCAGATTTGTTGTCATTGGAGATGACCACCAATGGATTTGGGGAGGGATTGTGGTCCCCACTAATTCTCTTATGTAAGTGCCTCTTGATCATCACATTGTTGGCAAAAAACTTTTCACTTTCAGCGAAAGTTGAGCTGCTATTCTTAACTGTACTTCACTTAGGGCTCAGTCTGGCTTCTTCATTCGGGAGGCGAACCTGTGGTTGTTCAGTGTTATTAACAATGCAAGACAATGATGTTTGTAAAAAGAGTGAAATGAATTGGGTGTAACCTGAAATCCAACGCTGAATCCCACTTCCGAATATGCTTGGGGATAATATTGCCACTTTCCCAGTATCACTCGCACGTGACCTCAATCATGCGGGAGCGAGGGTTGGATGTCGGCAGAATGCATTGAGGAAAAATGTAGCAACATCCAGGCGACAAAATAAAGCCCACAATATCACAAATAGCACATGAATTTTGTTTTTTATTTAAGAAACACAAAGGTTAGGTGCACGTCGCTTCGCTGAGTCATCGGGTTGTCGTGACATAAACAATATATTGTGAAGTAAAATTTGATCACTTGAGCCAATGCATTGAAAGTTGAGAAAAAAAACCCCATCCTGACTAAAAGTGCACCTTTTATAAAGAGCTCAAATCAAAGACCAATGCTGGGTTTCAAAAAACAAATACATCTCGCATGACAATGCTTCCAATTAGCAACAGTGTAAATACTGTATGAAAATCCAGTTTCAGAACCTAGCTTGATATCGTCCTAACTGGACCTCAGCCTGGACTCTATGCCCACATCACATATTCACATTCTAAAAAGACACGATGGCAATTTGCTGCAATTTTAAAACCAAAGTTTGTAGCCTGAACTTTTCTGGGAGGAAATTGGGGGATGTGCTCAACCTTGAGGGAGATATGCAGGCAACGCGTGACACCCAGAGGAGGGAAAAAAAATGCTCTAAATCTATAGAGTGAAAGGAGGCAAAGACTTGAAGAATAAATAAGAATGAAGCAGCACTAACTTACAAGATGGTGCTGGTGCTCATATAAACACTTTAAGCCCTCCCCCAAAAAAGAATTGTGTTGTATTTAAAAAAAAAGAAAATAAAGGGGCGAGGGGGCGCATTCCTGATCGGAAGCACACAAGTTCCAAAAAACAGGCTGACATTTGCCACCGAAGGTTCCGTTTGACTAAAGCATCACAAGAACAAAACATTTCAATGCACCTTTGGGATAACAGGCACGCACCGTTGACTGACTCAAGTGGCCTTCATAAGCTACACAGATCATATGAAACTCAATTTTTGAGATCTACTCAATCAAACAAGGCTGTGGTGTCAAAAACATACAATCATTTCATTGTGAAAGCAAAAAGCACACCCTAAAGTAAATATAAGTGGAAACCATTGTCCTTCTGAAATGTTTTAACCAATTTAAAATCAGTCAATCTACTTTATTTGGTTTGTTGCAAAAACCAAGCCATCTTGTGTCAGATAACATCATTTTACTTGACGGTCACCATTACCAAATAATGCTAAATCATCGCTAGCATTTATGAATCTTATTGACCTTAAAAAAAAAAATAAAATAAAATGTAACCATGACTACAGCCTCTGCTGTATGCTAGTGTCTGACGTCATTTAGCACCAAGCCTTCTTTTTCGCATTGAAGGAAAAAAAAAAGAAGCCAAACAGACAGAGACAACACATGTGCTCCAAAGCTAATGTCAAAGCGCGACCATTTTTTTTGTTGCTGATGACCTGAGTTGTGTCGTGAAACTGCATGCGGCTGTACGTGCTCCGAGCGCCTGCTCTGTCCCCACAGCAAACAAACGCACTCATGCCAAACACCAGCGGCAAAAGGAAATCTTTGCCATCAGCAAGTCATTGGAGTACAATGGTGAAAACCTCTGGAGAAGCAGTGTTAGATGCCAGAACCATTTCTAGGAAGTGCAGTTACGGTTAGTTTGCAAGTTCCCCTCCCCTCGCCAATATTGTAAATATTCATATGCATATAAATAGAAATTCAGTGCTGTAAAAACCTCTTCAACTCCATAGGATCTGATTTTTCAGGGCTAATACTACTGCTCAAAGTATGTAAACTGCATGTTATCCTTCTTCCAGACTTAAAAAAAGAACAAGGAAGAGTAGAAATGTTTTTAATGTTTTTCTGATTTGTTGTGGTTTCCACACCAAGATCTTGCCGCAATGTCTGATTTTTGGTAGTAGCTGAGCACCAAGTTTGTGTAAGGTTCTACGTGCGTCAGTCTCTCTGTGCGAGTGTGTCGATAACAATCACTCCACGGTCTTGATGTGTGTTTTGTGTACTGCGTGTGAGTATTTGGGAGTTTGTTTTTGCACGCGTGTGTTGTGTACGTGGTCTACGACGTGCACGGCTGCACGTTGACACTGTGAGCTGCGTGGCCTTGCAGATCGATGGTCCGGACCTGCTGACCTTCTCGCCGGGTGTTCATCAGGGACAGGTTCCTCACGCACCCTGTCATTCCAGAGGAGAACTTCCCTCCTGTCATGGCTGCCATGTCTGGAGCTCCGCCTGTCACACAACCATACATGCTCACTAACCGCCCAAGACTGTCCCCTTGGAGCGACTTTTGAGATTTTGGATTTCACATTTTGTGGGGTGGAATGTAGCGCACACGATGGAGAGGGGGGCTTTACTGTAATTGTGGAGGTCACCATGAAGTCCACTCACCAAGGTAAAGCGGGCCTTTTGTATTGACCATAATGCTTTTTCCCTTGGACTGTCCATGGAGCGCAGCTCCTCCATCGATTTGGATGTAGCCATCTTTTCCAGTCCTGCAAGAAAACCAACACCATTTTTGAATTACCGTACCATTTTCTACCGCTTATCCGGGATCGGGGTGCAAAGACAGCAGCTTTAGCAGGGAAGCCCACACTTCCCTCCCCCCGCCGTGTTTTGCAACTCTTCCGGAGGGATCCCAAAGCGTTTCTAGGTCATCTCTGGGGCCACCTTCTGGCAGGACAACCACGAAACACTTCACCAGGGAGGCATCCCGGAGGCATCCTAATCAGATGCCTCCCACGCCCAGGTTTTTGCTTGAGTGACTGCAGAAGCTGCGTTCCGCTAAACCAGCTGGTAGGTCCGGCTGCCTCTGGCATCCCAGGCGCCAAAAAGGCCCTGTAGGACTCTTTCTTCAGATTGACAGCATCCCTTACTGCCGGTGTCCACCAGCAGGTTTGGGGATTGCCACCACGACTACAATTTGTATTGTCCGTGCATATTCGCAATTATGCCTTGAAAAAACTTTTTTCAAGGTACCGGTACATGTCCAAGGATGATTTTTGTCTCTTTTCTGTAACTGCACTAAAACTTGTCTTTGTTGGATAGGTCTTTTTTGTGATGAAGGGATGTATAAATAAATTTGACCAGACTTTTTTTCGTAGCTATTGTCCTGTTTTCGCTTTAGTCGCCTTACACAGACTTGATTTTTATGTGATTTAACGTATTATTTTCATCTAGCTTTATGCTTCCACTGTACTTCATTTCAGACTGCAGTTGGTTTTGAATGTCATCGTGGTGTCCTTTGAAAAACATTACACAATACAATTCTATACAACTTCATTTATACAATGCATTTCACAACAGCTGCAGCTGTGACAGTTTGCAGTTGTTTCAATATTTTACGTGACATTTTGAAAATATACCAAAGTTACAAATTGTGCACATGCTGACGGCAAAAAGAAACACAATCTACCTGACTGCTTTAACTTTATGCCATTTGCCGTCATTGATGGACTGTCGTGACATGATCTCGGCCTCTCCACTGCCCAACTGGTAACTGGAGATCGATAAATCATCAGAAAGGCTTCAAGTCAAAGCAAAACAGTCAAGTATATTTACAGAACTGCAAGGCCGAACCTGAACATGGGGTATCCATTGCGAATTCCGAGAGCGATAAAGTCCTTGCCTCTGCCGTGTTCGCCATGTTCCTGCAGGTCAGTTGTTTACGTGAGTGTTTTAAGAGAAGAGGACAACAAGCTGTGTTTTTATCAGAGCATACAATTGCAACATTAATCTCTCATACAAAAATTGTACGAGAGTCATTGTCATTGTTGACATGCAAAGATGGCTGTCACTTCCAAACCATGTGGCGATGTGCACATATGATTAGTGTGGAAACAGCCAAACGTGTTGACTCATAAGTGTCTCGTATTGGAGTGGATACCTTTTTACTAGCATGCATCTTTCGCATATTGAGTGTGCCATTGGTTTCCTGGAGGAAATGGAAGGGAGGTTAGAGAAGCAACATGCATTTATATAGCCAGAGCATGCCCACAGATGGCCCAGTCAAGAACCAGAACGAGCCTGTGCAAATGTTTGGCAACCAGTGAGATGAATGCAAAAAGCAGCGCTGCATTATGGTTGACATTCAAGTGACAATCATGGCGTTAGATGTTACATGAACTTCAGCCTCCTCGGAGCCAGTTCTATACACATGATGTGATGGAATAAGGAGCGGACGAAATCTAAGATGAGGACTTACGACTCCCTGCCACAGGATCAGACCCTCGGAGGAGAGGGTATTGATCTCAAATTCAATCGTCTCCGGCGCGTCATGTGCACTACAGGATAAAAATATGTCATGATAATTATTAGATGTACAACAAACATGAGAGCAAACAACTTTAAACTAACGTATTACCGTCTCTGTAAAATGGATTTCTGAAGGGCAATATATCCATCGTTGTCAAAATGAGCTGCATACTGATAGGGGGAATCTGCGTGCGATCGGAACAAAAAACACAAATCAATATAGCGTTGAAGTAACAGGCAAGCTTCTCATCCGCATTGTTATGGCGCCCTCCAGTGGAAAATATTTTCAGACCTGGTGAGACAGGCTGCGTTAGACAGTAAAAGACTGTGAAAAGTAGCACACTTGATTTAGTGGTAGAGAATATTTGTCGCATTTGGAACAACAAGTTATGAATCAATAAAATACATTTGCGTGTCATTAGTTCCCTTTAAAATATACTCGACCTGATCAACGGAGGCGGGATCTGCCCCGTGTGATCAAACTATTTGTAAATGACGACAAAGCTCTGCAGTCTATTTCGATGACGTTGCATCACATCACATTATTTTACACTTTCCATCACCCACCACCAAGAATTGTGACTCCATGCAGAAAATAAAACACTCAGCAATGAGTACATTACAAGTCATTCAAACACCAGCCCGTGCTTTCAGTTGTTAAATGAAGTGCAGACATGGAGGACATTCAACGTTTGGATTTGAACAGTTATTTAGTCTTCATCAGCATGCATAAAAAAAAGTCGTGAGTGATCATCTCATATGAACGGACATGACGAAATGAAGAATTAAGGGAATTCCAGTTTGTGAAATTGAAAATCCGCACGTCCTCGCAGCGCTTAGCACGGATTCTCGCTTCCCAGCTTTCCAATGTGAGTCCCAGGTGGAGTGCAGGGACATGTTTGGTATGTCTTAGGAGGTTATGGGGCCCCTCGACCTCAGACGGTTCCCTGTTAGTCACGGTCAGATCAGTCAGACTCAATGTTCGCATACTGTACCATTAGCTTCGCTAGCCGCTGAATTCCACCCGGCCTTAGGGAAGCGGGAGACGCGGCCTGTGAGTGCAGGATATACACGTACGTATATAGAGATAGGGTATATACAGCCATGAGATTGTAGTGGGTCAGAAAATGTGAATCACTGAGGGGGATAACTCCCAGCATGCTCTACAATACCAAGGAGAGCCACCATTGCGTCATACTGGTGAACAATCACGATGTATTCTTTGTCAAACGTGTGCCGTGATAAATCAACAAAAGAACTAAACCATGGTAATGTTTTTGTTTTTCGCCTCACAGCGAGAGTACCAACCCAGTAAACACTTACTTTCTTCACAATTGAGGCCTGTGAATTCCGAGCGGCACACACAGCGTCCGTTAACACAGCTGCCGCCATTTTGGCACTGAGAGTCACTCAGGCACACGTCTTTCAGGATCTCGCAACGCTCACCTGCAGGGTCAGCCCACCATTGCGGGTGAAAGAACAAATATGAGCAAATGATCACAAGCAGTAGATTGTGTGCAAAAAAAGTAAACATCAAGACGCACACATGAGAATGGAAATTCCAGTAGGTAAATGATTTGGCAGACAGCTCATTTGTTCGCACAAACCTTCAAATCCATCTCTACAGAGGCACTGGTACTCATACTCAGCATTGGACATGCAGTGGCCTCCATTCAAGCAGGGTCGGCGGTCACAAGGGCTTGTATCCACACACTTGCGGATCGCTCTACTCTCTGTAAAGCTGTACGACAGATCCAACTTCTTGTTGTTTATGAAGACCTAAGCAGGAAGTGCGGGAAAAGTGACGTTACAAAATCTGGCAAAAAAAAAAGGCGATACTGCAGCGGCTTCCATTAATTTGGCGTGGAGAGAGCTCACCTCTCCAACACAACCCTCAAACATATGGCTGATATTTGCAGTCTTTGGCAGGATCTCCATGTTGGGGACACCTCCCAGGAACATTGAGGTGTGGATATTGAGGCCCTGGGCTCTCCCGGGAGAAGTCGTCTTGTCTACTGGGCCATGGTCAACTCTGAGGTGACCATCCCGCTTGATCCGCTCAGCCACCACTCTGTGCCATTGGCCCAAAGAGACTGGTTGTGGACTGCGAAGGATGGCCTGGCCTGAAAATCAAGATGGATGCAAAAATTTGGATGGCAACCCATTGGATGAGTCCTTTCAAACACTTGTTTCTACCTTTAAGCTGTAATTAATGCCAACAGTACTGATGGACGGCAGTTTTTTTCAACAGTACAATTGACAACACAATAAATAAATATACTGTCCTGAGTAATAAAAATTAAAATAGAGCATCATTATCTTTGTTTAGAAGATATTCTACAGAACTGGTGCACATGCTTATTTTCATATATTTATAAACAATATAAGCCTTTTAAAACCTTATTGGTTCATAATCATAATATTCATATTTTGAGGTCTACTCTTGACACAGTTCTATCGACTTTCCACCCCCCCCCCCAAAAAAAAACCACATGAGATTTCAAAGGCGTAGTCCACCTCACCTGTGCCAAGTTCATATTTGAACTCTACATGTCCATCTGCCATGGAGATAGCCACAAAGTCCTCCACTTTCATCTTTTTTCCCCCGCAGAAAAACATCAGACCATCTCTCTCAATGGGTTTGAATTCCAGTTCAACTCGAAGGTCATCATGGACATTGGTCAGCGGAGGATAGGAAATGTATGACTGATCTCCGTCAAACAGTGGAGTGGTTACCAATTCGCCTAGGGAAGATGAGGGAGTAGGATATTAAATCAACTTATTTGTCTACTTCAGCACATGTAAGATTCCTCATACTTTCGAACCTAATTCACGTTACGCGTGAAGAATGTCATCAAAGTTGCAAACTTGCGATCATAAGATGTACAGACAAAGGGGAACCATTCAAAACAAAAAGCGCAAGCATTTAGAGATCAATTTGGATGATTTCTTTAGCCTTTGTTCAGAATCCCACTATGTGCCACTGTCATATGGCGTGCCACAGGGATCCACTTTGGGGCTCTTGATGTTTTCGTTGCATATTAAGTCCATCAGTCCATCCATTTTCCAATCTGCGTATCCTCACGACTGTCGCGGCTGTGCTGGAGCTCTCAGCTGTCTTTGGGGAGCAGGCGTGGGAGACCCTGAACTGGTTGCCAGCCAATTGCAGCATTGCATTTGTTGCCCCTGGATTACTTGGATTAAGAAAGTGTGGTATCTTCTTTTGATTTTGGTCCAGGTCAGCGCAGCAGATGCTACTATAGGTTCTAAAGACTAAGTGGAGCCTCAGAGGGGGTTGAGTTTTTTCTGTTTCTATACCCTGAACTGGGCGTCAGCCAGTTGACTGCAGGGCATGCATAGAGATGAACATCCATACACACCTACAGTACATCCACACTATCACTGAGCGGGAACCGATCCCAGGCTACCTGCACACAAGTCAGGCAAGTGTAGCACTACATCATGAGTGACCTGCTTGGCATTGTTTTGGTGCTAATTGTGTTTATTTACCTTTTTATGTTATAAGTAATTAAGTATTGTTTGAACTGTCTTTGTTTTATATGTCACATTTTTACGTTAAGTACAATACAATACAATACAATACATGCTGATTTATATAGCGCTTTCACAACAGCGGCAGCTGTAACAAAGCGCTTTGTATAAAGCTGTGGTTGTATTTCAAGTAAGATAAGATAAGATATCCTTTATTTGTCCCACACTGGGGAAATTTACAGTCTACAGCATCAAGATTGTGGGTAGAAAGAAGAAAGAAGAAAAACAAAGTGTTTGCATTCACAAAATAAATGTTACAGTTTCAATGTACACCGTTCAATATAAATATAGATATAGATAGGTGGCTGTGCTATTTACAATTGTTTTTCACATCATTTACTCTATACAAATAATTTTGACTCGAGACTTGCTGCCTTACCATCCATGCATTTGTTTCCAAACTTGCCCAGGTGGCAGCGACAATCATAGCCCAGACCACTTTGACGATTTATGCAAGTAGCATCTGGTCCACAGGCCTCTGCAAGACCACAAAGTCACAAACGTTCAGAGGTTGTATACTCGATTGCATTGGTCACTTGCTTGTTAGTATGTACCGGAGTGGCAGTGAAGTGATGAGTGATGCTGGCAGTTGCTGCCTGTGAATCCTCTGGGACAGCTGCACGTATACAAGCTGGTGTCCGAGTCCTCGCACCTGCCTCCATTCTGAAAAGAGAAAGGAAAAAAAAAATGAGATGTGGAAATGAAACAGTGAAAACATTCGCGAATCCAGCCAGAGGCTGACCTGGCATGGACGGTTTTTGCAGGTGGGACAGTTCGTAACACCAGTGGAGCTGCGGTCCATGTCCTTGAAGATCACCTCTTCACCTTGAATGACCAGCTGCCGAATGCATCCTGCACATGTCCAAGTCATGGTTGGTGAAAAATATACACCCATAGCACGTTTTGCCAGACACTGAGTTTCAATTCCTACCAACAAAACCAGTCTTGATGGCAGCAGTTTTGGCCAGAACAGTGTAGTTGGGGTAACCACCTACATGCAGCTCCTCGTTCAAATCCAAGCCCTTGAACTTGCCCTGAGGAGAGAAAAAGAGCAGATATAAAACAAACTCCCCACGTGCTACGCAACGTGACATTAAGCGGCGATGTCAACAGGGATACCTGTGAGCTGCCATTGACAGGCTCCCCTCCGTCTACCACGATGGAGCCCAGGGTAAGGTTGCGATACAGTTCAACTGTGTGAAACTCTCCCAGCTTGATAGGGTTGGGGTCACGAATGGTGGCCATCCCCGAACCCACGTCAAACCTATGACAACACATCGGATGCTCAAGCTGCTGGCACCTCTAATAGAAACTAGCTGTAATCACCTTAAATCAAAATTTCAAACTGACCTGAACTCTAAACGGCCACCTACAAGGCCAAGAGAAATGAAGTCTGCTCCTGTAGACCTCCTCTGACCATTATAAAGGAGCATACCTGTGTATGAAAAAAAAAAACAAAAACATAAAAGAAATATATCAAAAACTTGGATACATACAGTATTTCCATTCACTCACAAATTGTGAACAAGAAAGAACACGGGAAGGCGTGAAGGGTAACAAGTAAATATGAATGGGGACATAATTACCATCACTCAATACATTAACTCACAGTTTATTTTTATTGCTGTTATTCATTGGAAACCCATTAGACCTGAAATGTAGTTTTTGTAATTAACTATTTCACAGTTTATAATGCATTAATTATTAATAACCTATAAAAATTTTTACTTTCCATTAAAAAAAGCTTTTGATTTCGATTGCCTGTTATATGAGGTTAAACATTCAATGACCCTTCAAACAAATGCTGATTGATAGATAAATAATGAGGTCAAGTGTGTTTCTCTGATTACAGGTAACATTAATTGTTTTTGGAATTCCTTATCTAGTCAAGCTTCATTATTGTTCAAAACTAACCTTATGTGCGAACTGAACGACTAAAGTAAAGCCTCACAGTAAACTAACAAAGGATTGCTTTACAAATGAAGGAATTCCGCCGTTAGTTGAGGTTTTGAGTGCATGAATTAATGGCAGTAACTGTGTCCTTGTTGCAGAGAATTCGTTTTTACACGTGGCCGTGCTCTTTGAAAGCTGGATGCTAAAAGCAGCATGCGATGATGGGGAAAGTGGCAGGCTGAGCCATGTTGAAGACCTAATTGGGCACATTCCTCAACCAATCACTTGCACATCATGAGTGTGCCGTCCTTCTCCGCATGCTGGGAGCACATGCTTCCGCCAGAAGTCGTCGCTGACTGACTGACTGATACGTTGCGAATATAGGTTCAGATACGTGTAGCATTTTATTTTCGTATTGCAAATTATTATCAGTTTCTTGATAGTCAAATGATAGACGGCTGAGTTTGATCATCGCGGCTTAAAAGCATCACAAGAACCAAGCAACATGCAGCAGCTCTGAGCTTGTTGCAAGACATGAAAGCTGGATGCAGCATCAACATTGGCCTTCAATTCCTGCAGCTTCAAGCACTGAGACTCACCCGCGTACAATATCAGACCTTCCCAACGCATGGGTGAGGGGAGGTGGTCAAGGAGGAGAGAAGGACCAAGACGTTATGACATTACACACGAGGTTATACGGTCAACAACAATGTAGAGGCTACAATATTCCTGTGCGATGGAACGCCATGTACTCACCATCAACATTATCGGGCCTAAAGTTGATTTTCATGCGGAAAGCCTTGTAGGCGTTTTTGATGGTGGGCAGGGTGAGGTAGGACAGTGGCTCCTGGGCAAAGTACGGCATCACTCTTTCTGGAACAGGATACCGTTTCACAGTTAGACACGCACACGACCAAGTTTACCATCACGCCACTCTGTGATGCGTAAACAACGCGCACTAACCATGAACATCCAGTTTGGTGAAGGCTTCTACTTTGCCCTGTTTGTTTGATGCGGTGCACACGTATGTCCCTGAATCGCTATGCGTGACCCGAGGAACCGTCAGCACATTTACTTCCTGGAAGCACTTCGGAGGTAGTTCACCTTCAAGCTAAAAGTGAAAGGCGTGGACACATACACTGGAAACTTTAGAGCTTGAACAAAGTGAGGCATTGTGGGAGTCTTAAACTTCACAGTTACGTCAGAGGGAGTGACATCATGTTTGCATTATGTCCCATTTTCAGCGCATTGCCGACTCATGTGTCCATAACATACCACAAAAACAACAATGGAGGAAAGAGAGAGAGTGCGTTTACAAGTTGGAAATATAGTCACTATTTTGAGATTCTGTGAACTGAAAGTGTGCTGTTGAGTGTTATCTAGCTTCAATAACGGACATCAGAGGCTGTATGCACCCAAGTTTAACCACTGCCAAGGACATATATGAACATATGATATATGAGGTATATAAGTTTTTGGAATGTGGTAGGAAACTGAAGTCCCTGGAGAAAACCCGCACAGGCATGAGGAGAACATGCCAACATCCACACAGGAAGGCCGGAGATGGAATTGAACCCATTACCTCTGCACTGTGAAGTCGACGTACTAACCAGTCGAGCAACGTGCCTCAATGTCTTTATTATTATCATGAATAAAAACAGACTTTATTCTTAAACGTCACTGTTAAAATGCACTTCCAATTAAGTGTCAAAGCAGGTGTCTTTTTTTATGTTAATAAGGGTTGTTGGTATCTGATGGTTGGAACGATTCAAGTCACTTTTAATCTAATTTTGTTCTTTTTAAAATCAAATACAGTAATCAGTATAGTAATTGAGTTACTTTTTAAAACAAGCAATCTGCCACTTTTGACTAACTTCTCCAAAATGAACGAAACATGTACAGGAAATAAAGAATGAAGTAAAAGGAAGCCCCAAATCCATCTTTGACTCCAGGTACTTTCAGAGAAAAATTCAAGCAGCTTTATCTTCGGTTACCTTGGACCACTTGATCTCAGGTACAGGATATCCTGATGCCACGCATGGCAAGACGGCATCAGACCCAACAGTCACCTCCTTCGTTTCAGGCAGTGCAGAAATTTGAGGAAGTGCTGTGAAACAAACAATAAAACGATGAGGGACCATCAGCAGTGACTCTGCAGGGAAGGAGTGTCCTTTGACATGGGCAGATTTTTCTTTTTAAGATGAATCCTCGGTTTAATCCGGGCAGCGATCAACTGCAAAATAGGATCACTTTTTAATTGCCCCCAATTATGATCATGTACTCACACTGGACATTGAGGACCACCTGGGACTGCACCGAGCCCACATCATTGGTGGCAGTGCAGCGATACTGTCCTGCGTCTGCCTCAGTCACCCGCTCGATCTTCAGCATGCCACCCATCACCGCGATGTGGGTTGGGAGAGCCCCGCCCACTTTGCTCCACTCGACGGTGGGCTCGGGGTCACCGACGGCCTGGCATTCAAACTCCACCGAGTTCCCAATCATGACGGTTTGAACTGAGGTGCGCACATTGATCATCACCTTGGGCAGTGCTGTGGAAAAAAAAAGAATACAGGAAAAAAAAAATATGAATGAAATGAATTTATGAAGAGCACAGTGTGTAGATTGAATTTAAGCCTACCTTGGACAGTGAGCCTGGCTGCGTCTTGAGCCTGACCATATATGCTGCTTGCTCTGCAGATGTAAACACCTTCATTACTCTGTTCGATGTTTTCAATCCTGAAGAAGGGCATAAAGAAACGCAATGGTTCATTTTTAGAATTCAACATCAATATTTACCAAACTAAATGAGTGCACTTCATGTTCTGAACCCATTAAATGATAGGTTCAGTGATTTGTTATTCACAGAACCCATAAAAGTAAACTCCAGCATGCAGTCATTTTATGGAGGGAATGATCCTGTACTGGATGTTAAGATGCTGTAATAAATAACTGCAAAAAAAAAATAATAATAATAAACAGGCACATACATACAATAATTCAGATTGTTTGAAAACATTTGGGAACAAATGGGCTTGACATGGGAGTGTGTATAATCTGCCAAATATGTCTCTGAAATAGAAGCACTGTTGTAGCTGTGTATGTGCTCCTGAGGAGCCTATTGGGACTCGCATCTACGGCACGGCCAAAAAATGTTGAGGTTTACTGACGACATCTATCCAAACTGTCCATCATAACAGTGCAGAGATGATATGTCGGCTACGTGTCACCTGAGCACGCCGTCCTTGACATGGTGGTTTAGGGGAAGGCCTCCTCCTTCTTTCAGCCACTCAATTTTAGTCTCTACCCCACCAGCTGCTGAACATGTAAACTCCACGGCGCTGCCCTGAGCCTTCACCTCCACTTGTGGAGACACACGTACTGCCAGTGGCGCTACAAAAGGGAATGTCATAAAGCGGTGTTATGTTGTTAGCAAGTCTTCAGAAGGTCCACTTATTCAATATATTTGGACAATTTGCCTGAAAAGAAAAGCTAACATGATAATCTCAGTTTATTTTCACCTTTGGATGCCAAAACATTTTTCTTGAGTGCCCACCCCAACCCCCACCCCCACAAATAATGGAATACGCCTCACTGTTCAACGAACTTTGGAGGAGAAAGGAAAGGGTTAATGTCTTACTTACATCTGACGGTAACTTTAGCCACGACTTCACTGTGGCCAACTCTATTGCTGGCTACACACTTGTAGCTCCCGGCATCCTCCGCGGTAGCCAGATTGATTTGGAGATCGCCGTCGCTGACCTGGGCCCTCGGCGGCAAGGCACCATCTAGCTTGCTCCAAATGTAGCTCAGTGGAGGAGTGCCATGAGCCAGGCACTGCAACCTGATCACCTCCCCGACACGCACGGCCACATCATCAGGCACAGAAGTAGCATACGGAGGGGCTGGGGAAAAAGGGGACCGGGTTTATCATGAGATAGATGGGGATGATCGCACAGCTGTAAAAAAAATGAATCCAGCACAGCACTCATTATTAATTGTCCCAAGACAAATGTTGACAAATGCATCCAATCAAGACATCCTCAGCAAAGCTCGACAACCAGTCGTATTACAGAGATGCAAATAACTTCAGTACTTATATGACTGTATTTTTCAGACTGGAGTTCTACTTTTTAGTTTTAAAGGGCTGGCCTTAATGGGAATGTCACTTTGTGTCGTTGGCAAAGGTAGAATCCCGGTTGGTTATCTCGCCTTTTAGTGCTCTAAATCGTAAATCCTTGTTGTAGTGGAGGCCATACACTGAACTATAGTGATACATTTGACTAGATTAGATTTGCTATGATGACTTCTTCCATTTCTTCTTCTACTTTTTCGGTTGGCAAATACTTTTGTTGTATTACCGCTATCTTCTTTTAATGTGGCATCTGCATGTGAGTGTGTGACATATCCTTAGTTTAGCCTGCGGCTTCAGTCATCCATCAGTTTTCTGATCCGCTTATTCACATAAGGGTTGCGGGGATTCTACGCTTGGCCACAAATTGATGTCGGATTTTAGCTCAGGTTTTCCCTTTTTTCAACTAACAAGACAAGTATTTCCTGAGTTAGAGGCGAAAGTTCCGAATCGAAATGGAACCCGTTTGCTGCCGACAAGCCTTATTTGCAGCAAACGGATAAGGCAACGGAGATTTAGGCTGCCAGTCCAAGCTCTACTGCTCCTGGTATTGTTTTTTGCTAATTTAATTTCCCCAAAAAGGCAAGTGACACTCAAGAGCGATTTACACAAAGCATATGTTCTTGTCTTCTTCATGATTCATTTTTTGACTGGTGCAACTTATATGCCGGAGCAAGTTAAGTCCAAAAAAATACAGTAAATATCAGGATATGTACTGTAATACAACAAGAAAACAAAATCAATTAAATTTGCACGTGTACTTACTACAGCATGAAAACAAAAGCATCCCAAAAGCATTTGGAGTATCATATAAATAAAAATATTATGTAGCACATTTTATCATAAAAGACATTTTCTTGAAAATATTTCTTTTACATATAACTACTTTGGTGAAAAAAAAAAAGTTTTAATCTGTATCAGAAATTTTTTTTAAACAAACCAAACAAAAAAACAAAAAAACAACCGTGATAGATTTGTCACGAAATGTGAGCGGAAATGAAAACGTACTTACTTTCTACATCCAACGTAATGGTAACTTCAGTCGTGCCCATGTTGTTGACAGCACTGCAGATGTATTCCCCAGAGTCTTGGCGTCCCACATCGGGCAGTACTAGGTTGCCGTCTACCACCTTATGTCTCCAAGGCATAGGTGACCGCAATTTTGACCATGTAATAGTTGGGGCAGGGAAACCTTGGAGTGCAAAGCGGATAGAAAGTGTTGTATGAATTTAGTAGTTTTAGCTCTCTGCTTAATTTGCAGTGACACGACACAGGTGACAACAGGCGGAAAATGTTTTAGTTTTTTTACTAGTTTGTTTGATTACCATGGGCATCGCAGCGCAGAGTTGCGGTCTGTCCTTCCACCACAATCATCAGCGGCTCGGGAACGATGACTCTGGGCACCGAGGGCATTTGGGAGCTTCCCTGCACAATGACTTCTACCCTGGTCTCGGTGCTACCTTCGTTGTTGCGTGCAACGCACATGTATGTGCCACTATCTTCCGGACGAGCCACAAGTATCTGAGCCGGAGGAAATGCGTGGTTAATGTGATGTTTGAGTAATATAATAATATTGTCAAGAGATTATTGATCTGACAGTACCTGCATGACTGCATTGGATTCTGCGGGAACGGGACTGCTCAGCTTGATCTTGCGGTTGCTGTCCAACCTGTGCCATGAGACAGATGGGCGGGGCTCTCCTGAAGCCTGGCACTCCAGGTTAATTGGTTCGCCCACCCTGATGTGCACTGGCCCCACAGGGGTGACAGTGGCCACAGGAGACTCTGATTGGACGATAATCTTAGATTGATTAGCATGCCATTCAGAGTCATGAAAAATAGAGCATAAAATATCGTGTGCATACATGGTATGAAATTACCTTTCACAATCAAGGATATAATAGTGTGGGTGATGCCAAACGGGTTGCTGGCCACGCAGCGGTAAGCACCATGATTCATGGGTTGTGCATTTACAATGGTAATGACAGAACCATCGGGGCCGACCTTGACATTGTCTGTGGGGAAGGATTGCAAATGACATCTGCTGTTAATTTTGCAAATTATAGAGGAAACACAAATTAAATGGCACCCACGTTGTCAGAAAATGGGGTGGCAAAAAAAGCACATTTTTATACAGTAACAGTCCTGGTGAGTGTTTTAAGAGAAGGAGAGATTTTGGTGAATACCTGGCAGTGGTTGGTTGTTCGATAGTTTCCACTCCAGTCTGACAGGTTGGGCTCCGCTGTACACTTTACACCTGAAGCTGGCCGATTCGCCAACACGAACTGTCGCGCTATGAGGCTCAATGGCGATGATTGGACTTTGAAGACCTATCAAAAGAGAGCAGCTTTTCGGAAATCCTTTTTTTTAACAGGTACAGTCAATTGACAATCTAACTGAATTTATCATTAACAATAACAAATTTTAGAAGCGAGAGTGCAGCCTCATAGAAACTGAGATTGTTCAATCCGGACGCAGTCATTTCATTCAGTAAGCAGGCATTATGGGTTTCTATCATGCCCTGGCCAAGTTTGCCGCTATTAGAAGTCATTTTCGTGACCTGACTGAGATGTATTTCACCTTCACCACATGTATGTGAAATGTCAGGGGGGCTTACGTGAGGATGACGACGTGACCGAGACAGAGACAGAGGCTCGGTGAATTTGTGATCCTGGAGCACTCTGCACTTGACAGATGTACTCTCCCGAGTCCTCTGGGGTAGCTGACAGGATACGAAGCTGACTGCCAACAACCTGTGCGCAGCAGATGCAGTTAAGTGGAGCAACACCAATCGAAAAAAAAAAGGCTTTACATTTAAGCTTATAAATAAAATGTAATATTATTATTATTATTATTATTACTTTGTTCAGTTAAGATTTGGATTTTCACTTTTTTCAACTCAACTGCATTTATAAAGCATTTTAAAGCAAGCAATCAGTAAAACTAAAAATGAAGTCTCATGCTGAGTCAGAAGCCAAACAATAAAAATGAATTTTAAGACAAGTTTTAAAGACAGTCAGCAAGGGGCCTTGTCTCATGTTCAGCAGGAGTTCATCCAAAGAGAGGGACCAGCGACAGAAAAGGCTTGATCTGCTCTGAGCCTCTGCTCAGATCTCTATTAGTGTCTGGTCGGCAGACCTGAGGCACCGGGCAGGTGCGTATGGGCAGAGCAGCTCAGAGAGGTAAGGCCATTAAAAGATTTGGATTTAAGTTATGTGCTCCCTCTTATGAGTACCAGTTAGGGGCGAGCAGCAGCCTTTTGGACCAACTGGAGACACTTCATGGAGGATTGGCTGACTCAAATGTAAAGTGCATTACAGTAATCCAGCCTTGATGTGACAAAGGCATGAATTACTGGTTCAAAATGCTCTTGAGAAATGAGAGACTTTACGAGACATGTCACGATAAAGTGTGAGAACCTTCTATAACAAGGTTTACTACACCGACATAAACCCAGGCAAGCATGATGGGCGTACTGTCCCATTCAAATCTACCTGGTGTTTGGAAGACAGGCTTCCACTCGCTCTGGTCCAAGTTACTCGGGGAGGAGGATTTCCCGAGACGATACAATTGAGGTACAGGTTGTGACCCTCATGGACGTCTGCTTCAGATGGCTGGATTCTGACAATTGAGGAACTTTGATCCGCTGCATGAGCACAAACATACCCAGTGAAGACCTCGGCTACCAATCAAAACCAAGAATGAACGGACAGAAGAGTTCACCTTTGAGCACTGAAACCTTGATGGGTGCACTGTTCGAGCCCACGCGGTTGCTACCTACGCACATGTACGTGCCTGAATCCGATACTTTTACATTGGGGATAAGCAGCGTACCGATGTCGGTGCGGTCCATGCTGGCCTAGGGGGTACATACCAGGAAGTTAGTAGATTAGAATGACAAGACACGCCCAATTGTTCATCATTTGGCTTATTGTGACAGCGCAGCAAGCAACTGGCGATGAACACTGGCTACTTACCTGGATCGAGTCCTTTGAAACAAACACAAAAATGACGTTGTGACATCACTAGCTAAAGCAACACAAAAGCACTACTTTACATTTAGGCTGCAATAGAGTCTGCTACGGTGGCTCGTGCCTGAATTCTACGGCATACGTTTGACACAGATGATTGCATTAAAGGATGACTACGTTGGGGCTGTTAGAAGAGGCTATGACACATGATGGTTGTTTGATTAAGTCTTTCAGATACTACAGAAATATGTCCTCAAATGAACACAAAATGAGAAATTAGGGACAAAGCCCATCCAGCTTGGAAAAAAACCTATTGGGCTTTTTAAACCCCGAGCTTGACTGTTTAGCTTCAAGACTGAAAATGGCATTTTATTAAAATTCCTGGATTGAGGAGAGGGGGGTGGGGCTGTGGGGTCAAGGAAGGCATTTCCGCATCTGAGGGCTATTTGGGCATGGACAAAGCTACTTAGCTGCAGCCTGTCCGAACGTAAGCCAGGCTAAACTGAGCAGCGGCCGAGGCGGGCCCTGGCTCAGCGCGTGTCTGAACACACCGACGACTTTACAAAGCCAGCCATGTGCCAGAATATACAGAATTTATGGTCGGTTGCACGGCTGAGTCTGGCTTTGGCTGGGAACGGTTGAAGTGAAGGAATGGCACGACTAAACAGGCCCGAGAGCTTCACTGTGCCCCGGAGCAGGGTGGAGCAGCTAATAAAGAAAAAGTGGAGGGGAAAAGATGCGTGAAATTCTTCCTCTGTCTACTATATGCATTCTAGTGTTCACAGATGAAGTTGCTCATGGTATGAGGGGGACGGTACAAAACAAAGGACAATGGATCATCAGTAGGGGACGACATGAAAGCGCGCCCCGCAACCCTTGTGAGGATAAGCGGATCAGAAACTGGATGGATGGATGGATAAAAGCGCGCACAGCATGCATGTACATTAAGAAGCTCCAGCGAGTTGGTTTTCTTTTTTTTTTGGGCACCAATTCAGAAATTAATGGTTCCTAAAAGGCGTGAATCAAGGACATATTTTGATCATGCACTTAGTGAACAAAGTGTGAAGATGGTGTCAGTGGAGGACAGTGGATGTGATCTGCAGAATGGGGCGGACAGACAGTGGACAGATGGACAGACCTGAAGCTCCTCATTACGTCTGTGTAACACATCGACACTGTTGCTTTTAAACTGTTGGAAACCGTGAGAAGGAACGGCCTGAGCAAACGTCAGAACAGGGGGAGGTACCAAAGAGTTGGGGAGGACATAAACACAGGGGAGGAAAAAAATAGAGGCAAATGGTCAAAACGCAGAAACAGTCACAGTATTGGAATCACCTGTGCAAGAAAGGGTTTGTGAGCACACTCGCAATCATGTTAGCATCATCTTCGGGACGCATCATCGTCTCACCTGGGATGGGATTTGTCCCCCGTTTTTAAGCCAGGTGAGCTTCGGCATTGGTGATCCTGATGCACGACAGTACAACCTCAAGGTGTCCCCCTCATGGGCGTCGATATTTTGGGGGCTAACTTGGACTTGGGGCTGTGTGCTAAGTCCATTGCCATTCAATCCTTTAAATAAATACATAATACCAACTGCTGTCAGGCTGCTGAATAAAAATAACAACAATAATAATAATAATAATAATTAAATGATGTGAAAGACAATTGTAAATAGCACTGCGATTTATCCATTTTGTGTTTATATTGCACTTAATTGAACGGTGTTTGTTGTTGTTTTTTTTTCTTCTTTCTTCCTTCTTCTTTCTACCTACATTCTTGCTGCTGGAGGATGTAAATTTCCCCAGTGTGGGACAAATAAAGGATATCTTATCTTATCTTATCTTATATTTCCTCTAAAGCGTCTTTTTTCCACCTGTTAGTCTGTCTGCTCATTGTTTATTATTACTAGCACTACTTCCTGGTTCAGGGAGAATAACGTGCAAGCGAGGACTGAATTGATAATCTAAAGAATTGAAACTTTTCTATTGATGCCAAAATGACTCAACCTGTGAAACTAATTCTTTTCCCTTAATGTTTTTTTCTTGTACTTTGGGGGACAATCTGGTCCTGTCTTTTTCATCAATTTTTTTTTTCCCTGAAGGCTATCAATTACAATTTATGGTATTGCACAAGCTTTTATAGGTTGAATTTAAAAACAAAACATGAAAACATCACAAAAACCTGATGAGTTAGAAAAAAAAGCCATTTTTTAAAATCAACATCAAAAATCCATTTAAAGCAAGGTCTGATTAAAATTTCCTGTTGAACAGTGTTGTTATTATCATCATATGTTAATGTAATGTAAAAAGACAGCTTTGAAATAATTTTCCAAGAAGTGAGCACATTAAAACAAGTGGAACAAGACCTCTCCAGCCCAAAATGTTTCTATGCGAGTATTGTAGTGAGACGGGGTTTCACATATGAAGATAATGAGAGCATACTTTTGACAAAAAGGGAAACCCGTGCTGTGTGTTCGCCGTGGGTGTTCAGAGCTTTGCAGGCGTACTCCCCCTCATCTGCCTGGTCTACTGCTGTAAAGGTCAACACGTTGCCTCTGATTACTGCCCTGGGACTCATTCTGTTCCCGGGACCACCTGGAAAAATTATTTTAAAAAAAAACAACAACAACACACAATGACATCCTGTCACTACACCAGTGGGGAAACAACAAGTCTATTGGAGGTCCAACTGGTCGTACCGGTCCATTCAATGGCAGGATTTGGGTTGCCGGTTACTGTACAGCGAAACTCAGCTCTCTGGCCCTGTTGGACAGTCAGTGTGGAAGGGCTGATGGAAGCCACAGGCTGGGCCCCCTCAGCAGCTACAAAAGACAAAACAGTAAGACGAGCAATTGAAGGAATCTGCCATGGGGTGCCGTGTGGGCATTTTTAGTCGTCTTGCTGTGGCAGAGTTTATGAAGGAGAAAGAAAGTGGCACGGAGCCATTGGTGGGGCCTCCGAGCGTATTGCTGCCTGTAGGAGTTTGGCAGGCTGCAGTCCTGTAAGCCGCCAAAGCAAAAGAAAGGCTTCTTTCAGACAGACTGCAGCAGTTACAGTGTGTGCAAGCCAGCTGAGAAGCGCTGGGACGGTTGAAACTGGGACACTGTGACCTTCAAGATATCAACTGTTCGGAGAGACTCCATCTCATTCATGGGAAGGAAAACGTGATCGTGCTGACTGTTTTGAGTCTGATTCACTGTTTCACTTCATTGAATCTCACATTTTTCAGCATTGTATTTCAACTTTGTTGTCAGCCCTCAATCCACACTTGTCTTGGTGTTGAGCTCCAGTAACCAGTCATAAACTTAAAAAAACAAACAACCAAAAAAAAGGGGGGGGAATCCTAATATTTCTATTCAATAAAATCAAGATCGCAGTCTACAATCTACACTGCCAATGAAAAAGATGATGACATCCCAAATTAGAGTAATGCAAGTCAGAATAACGGAGCCTTTCCAAAGTCCATCATGAAAATATAGCAAATAACCAACATTTGCAAAGTTATGCTATTTTAGATATGAGTGGGGATGCCCAATCGACCAACACGTATCATTTTATTCAGAGTGTTCAGTCATACTCATTCTTCCCCCTGAAAGAAAATTGGGTAGCTCGACGAATCCATCCCATCCGTCCATTTTCCTGACTGCATTTCACTAAAGAAAATAAATATATTCCTTTCCCTCTTTTGGTTAAGTTTATACTAAACTCAAAGTGTAATTATTAATTAATTATTTGGTTTACACCAGTAACCCTGACGTTCATAAATATGCGACGTGGCACATTTGGCTACAATATGCAAAAAGTTTGTCATGGGATGTGTTCAACACAGTTTGATGCTTCTCGGCTCAGCATGTTTCTTTACAAGATGAAGACAAAACGGGGGAAAAAAAGGAAATAAGAAGAGACTCCTCCAAAGTCTGAATGTTGAGACACTGCTGCTCTTCAGAGTGATTCAAATTGTTGTTGGAAATATGGAACAAACTCAGAATTCAATCAAACCGTTTACTCATTTAAAAACTCACATTAAAATTAGTAAAGGCGGGGGGTTACTTATCAGAGTGAAGGTACAATAGACGTTGTTTTTTTATCAGTGTCAACAGTTATTTCTTTTTGTAATATATTATATGCAACTGTGATAACATTTGACTGTAAAACAATTTTCCCTCATCTCATGAGGAAAATGTATTTGAATCAAGTGAACTTTACGCTAGACTTGTGCTCGGCACGAAAAAAGGGTCCTTCATGTGCAGTTGGTTGCAGCCAAGTTTCCATAACTTTCAAATGTTTTCAGAGAGACACTATTAAAACCTCAATCAGTAATTCAAAGTGCTCTCAACATTCATGAGGAGTTGTCCAGAAGGCTGAATGTAGAATGTTCACTGCAGTGATAGAGCCCTGTTAAACCAAGACGAGAGAGCCAGTAATGCTCATGTACAATCTAGAACAGGGGTCACCAAACTACGCCCCGCGGTCGGATCCGGCCCGCCTCCACATTTGGTTTGGCCCCCCTGAACAATACCAAAGAGTCTTTTGATTTATTTTTCATCTATGTATATTTGTAGTTTAACATAAAATTTGGCTTTTGAAATAAAATATTCCTTAGTTCTGAACTATTTTCATGATTAACTATTAGCTAGTAACAATTTCATAAACACATATAACGTGACATTTGTTCCATCCTTCTGCGGTCTGTGCCGTTATCTGGCAACCCCAGAAAAAAAAATCCTAAACCCGTCCCTCTCAAAGAGAACGTAATCATGGCGAAAACGTGAGGTAAGAGAAAAAAAAATATTCAGAAGACAGGGAATTTAACCCAAAATGGAGAAACAATTTTTTTTTCAATGCAAACAAAAGATTGTCTGTCTCATCTGTCGGTGGCGGTATTCAAAGAATACAATCTGCGGAGACACTATGACTCCCGTCACAATAACAACTACGATTTTTTGCATGGACAAATGAGAGCAGACAAACTGTCAACGCTAAAAAGAGGAACGTTAGCTCAGCAAAATATATTTGTACGCCAAGCTCAGCTGAACCAGCCATCTGTTCGGGCTAGCTTTCGGTTTGCTCAACCGATAGCAAGCAGCGGTAAGGAGAGTTTGCCAAGAAATGCGTGAATGCTGTCGCGGAGGTGGTGCGTCCCGAGAAGAAAGACGTCTTCAATACCGCGAGTGTATCAAAAAAAGTTATTTGATTTTGTGTGGGTTTCTGGGAAACAATACTTTTTTACGTCTAGGTACTCTTGCAGTCACACTTTTGCTGTTACAAACTGACCCCGGCCCCCCCATCAGAGAAGCGAAAAGTTATGTGGCCCTCACAGGAAAAAGTTTGGGGACCACTGATCTAGAACATGTTTTGGACTCAAACAAAGAGCGCAATTGATTGTACATGGGCCCGAGCAGGCCAAAGGTGCATTATCTGGAAGAAGAGCGCATGCAGATGCAGAGAGATGCGAGAGGCAAGTGTTCTTCCGAAGAGAGCGAAAACCATGCCCGTGCTGACTTACGCTTTCTGTGTCCTTCAAACATTTCATAGGCTGTGTAAAACATCTGTGTCTGTGAGGCCTCTAGAGATAGGGGAGGGAGAGGGAAAGGGGGTGGGGAGTTGGGTGGACAGGTTAACTGATTGGTCAGTTCTTGAGGTCGTTGACCTCCCCGTCTCTCCATCAGACATCTGCCCGTGTGAGGCCAAACATTACTATAAAAATGCAAAGAAATAACTGGCATTTTCCGGACAGAAAAAAATTCAGGTCGATTTTTTGAGCTATTGGTAGACTGCAAAAATGGGAAAGAAAATAATAAGAGTCCTACTTACCGTAAATAACTATGTATCATTATGGATGACCATAATGTATCCCACCAGGGATCCTACAATGATTTATGCAACTGAACATGCGTATGCATCATATGAGTTCTTTAAAGGTCTCATGTCATCCCCCTAAAAACAAACATCCAAATTTCCCCTTCAATTCAGTTTGGGAGAAAATCCTACGCATTTCGAAACCAGAATTGTGCTGGGTCAGGCTGGAATAGTTTTAGTTAACAACAAAAAGAGCAAAATAACTACACCCAAAACTGAAAAAACATTTTCGTAAACAAAATTTAAAAAAACAAACAAAAAAGCGAAAATACTTTGGAAAAAAATAAATAACTGAAACTACGACAACAATCTTCAATTGTAGTAAGTGTCCTTCATTTTTGTCTTTCTCAATTTAATTCCCCAACCATTGGGAGTTGATTTTAAACAGATTGATTTTGGTCTTACAGCACGGTTGTCGTGGTGGAGTTGTGGTCCTTCTGACATCTGACGCCTAGAAGCAACATCCTCTAACAGCAGCCAATAAAAAGGCATAAACAAATGAAGTTCTTCCGCCGTGATAAACTTGCATGGTTGTCATGGCTCCGATGGCTCTCCTGCTTTTGTCACTTAAGTCAGCCCGAAATGCGACACTAGATAATAAATGCTTTCCTTTTTGTGTACTCATCATCTAATTCTCTCTCTATCAATCGAGTACTCCGTACAACGGGGTTTCATACTTCTCAACAGGAATTCAAGCCACAAATCCACGGCAAATTGATTGAAAACGAGCCCATCCTTGCTTTATTCAAGACTCTAGGGTTGTAACGCATCAAACTTTAAAAGCAGTATTATTCTTCTTATTATTATGCATTGAGCTTATTGTACTTCAACGTCCATATACATTACCTGTACAGTGTTTGATTTGTGGATGGTTGTTTTTAAATAATATTTTGGTTGCATGAAGTTTAGTCTTGCATGAAGAAAGAAAAAAAAACTTATAAAAACCGTAATAAAACATTTATTAAAACAATATAAAAAACTGATGAAAACTAACAAACGGCTTTAAAATTTGATTCAAACTACCGGTAATTAAAAGAAACAAAAAACTCAAAATCAATTAAAAAAACTATAATAAAAATTCCAAAACTATTATAACCCTGCCTCAGGCACATCAACGTAAGATTTCACACACATCCTCTTTGATTTTTCAAAAAGCAACTGGCTAATGCATTTTGGTGTTTTATTCATAGTCACATGGAATCACCATTCAGACTTAGCCCTTACGTTTATTGAAAATCAAAGACAACTGTGTGTTAACGCGAATTGGATCAGGCTCATTTCATAGCAGAGTAATAGAACACAATGACAAATGGACTGAGAGTAAAAGCTGTACCACAATGAAACCATTTCTCACAGAGCTTCAAGACACACACCAAAACTCATTGGCATGACAATGAAACGAATAGGCCGGTATGGTACGTAGCATGGCTACACATGCAGGTTAGTAGCAACAAGCCATTTCACACACATCAAATGAAATAATGAGTTACATGACAGCTGCTAAAAACATACAGCTTGTGGTCATTTTTTAAAAATTATTTTATTTACGTTCAAAATAACAGGAGCTCTTTTCTTACAGTGGAACAATCTCCTCACCATTACTTTAATTCATATTCTATTTTCCACCAAATGCTTTCACAGTCGTGATAAATATTACAAATTTAAACACAAACAACTTGGTGTGGACGTTTACATGTGACATGTTTAAAAAGATATCCAAGTATATATATGTCAAAAACATGTTTTGTACCAGCAACTTGAAGTATATTTGCAAATTGTATGACATAGACAAAGCATCGGGGAGCATGGATAAACAGGAAAAGCAATGCAAATCAATGTTGATGGGCTAAAATGAAGCATAAAAATTGTATTTGGTTTATAAAGCTCTCTTAAAACTCTACACATGGTGCGTAGTTACGTTTGCCACATTGAAAATGTTCTGGACCATATTTCAGTCAAAGTGTGTGTCAACAACCTTGAAGATTAGGTTACCACAGTTGTTTTCATGGCTCTTCTGCATCTTAAATCGGACGTAAAATCACTGAACAACCGTGCCATAAATGTGACTCGAGCGGGCACTCAGAAAACACTGGCTAGTACAGGAGCAGGTTAAAACACAAGTTTTGCCAACTGCATGGCACACAGCACCGTTTGGGTCACGAGCATCCATGACCTGGATCGTTTGAGATGTCACAGCTAATTCCTGAAGGAATTCTGGACGTCTTTCGGTTGCTCCTTAAAGACGTCCTCTTTGATTGTCTGAGTCACTAAAGCACCTGGAAGGCCTCCGCATTAACTCCTCACCATTGCACTCTGCAGCTCTGGCAGGTCGAACACCAAGAAGCCCAAAGTTTAAGGATTCAACACCCTGATAGTAGAATCTCAAGCCATAGCAATCAGCAGCTCGTCATCCGTAAGCAAATAAACCACCACCGAATTATTCAACCCAATATGGAAAAGAAGTGGAGAACTGGTTAAGGACTGTAAGAAAGGGCTCTGTTGAGAGCGAGTGCCCATTGTTTATGTGACATGATCATTGACTTCATCATACAGTATATGTCTAGTCCCAAGTTTTCATTTGAAAAACCCACAAGCTGTATCTCAGCAGACAGAGCAGGAAGTTCCTTGAATCAGACAAAACTGCACCAGCAAAGTTAAAAAAAAAATGCAGTTGGACGGGCCATGACTAGAATGTAAGGAGGAGCAAAGTGCTGAGAGCAAAAAGCCAAACTATTGGAAGTTAGGGCTGAAAGCTCACAATGTTGTTAGCTAGTAGCCAGCCAAGTGTTTGCAGAGCACAAAAAAGCCGATAATCATGCGCCATTTCAAGCTGAAGCAGGGAGAAGGGGCGGGCGGAGTCGGAGCTGGTTGGACGGTGGAGGAGGCTAACGGTGCCAAGGATCACAAACCTGGCACATAGAGGATGGCATTGCCCTCGTCCATAGCGTACATGTTGGAGCCCGTGCAGACGTACACGCCAGCGTCCTCTGGCTGCACGTTCTGAATAGTCAGGATGCCGTTGAAGTCCATCGCCCGATTGGGAAGCTTCCCATTACCCAGACGGGTCCAGACCAGCGTGTAGGCCGGCGACTGCAAGACAGAATGTTTGCCGTCGTCACCTTAAGCATCTCTCTCTTCATGATATTACATCCACCAATAAGCGGCTTTTTTAATAGCCGGTGTCACACTTCATTTCTTTTTTTTTTTTGGCACGGTATGCAGAATAAATGGACATGGCATCGTAAATCCTCTGATTTGAATCAAGCTTCATGCCGATTCCAATTAAAAATCTGCAAAAGCGAGTGGTGAATTTAACACACAGGTGTCATTATTACCTTGCTCCTTGCTGTGCAGATGAAGTTTACAGTCGAGCCCACCCGGACTGTTTGAGCTTTGGGTTCCTCAACTGTGACCTCAATGGCTTTGGTCGGGACACCTGAGAAAAGGAGAAAAATGCTGAGCTAATCATCACATTCCAAAAGTAATGGCCTATGTCTTTCTTTTTCCAATCCAAATTATACATTATTGATTTACAATTTCATTTCAGGATGGAATTGAATGAAAAGTGGAATTGAATGAAAAAGCACTGCATGACTGTCCATGTTTTATGTTGTGTTGTGATATATTATCGCTAACTTTATGTTATGTTTATGTTAAGAAACCTGCCATGGGACTATGGCTAAAAACTAGCATTTATGCTAAGTCCGGCGCATTTAAAGATAAGATAAGATAAAATATCCTTTATTCGTCCCACAATGGGGAAATTTACAGCCTCCAGCAGCAAGAATGTAGGTAGAAAGAAGAAAGGAGAAAGAGAAAAAAAAAAATTACACTGTTGTGTTGATTAAGGTGCAATGTCCCAATGAAATAAAGAAATACAAATTTTAAATCTGTTTAACTAAGGATCTAGTTGATTTTTGCAGAGCCAGCATCCTCACGAAAGGATAAGGTAAGAAAAATCGTTTTGGTCAAAATAGAGTAAGATTTGGGGCTGGGATGGGCAGCTGGCAGATCACAGGCAACATGAACCTTGATTGATTTTATTTCCTTTTTTTTTCCACAAAACTTCTTCACAGACTACTGATAAACATTCAATATACTGTAAGTTTTCCATGAGAAACGGAGGGAAATTCGCAAAAAAAAAAAAAAAAAAAAAATACGCCCCCCTCCAAAAGAAAAATAAAATCTGAAAACAGCAATTATGCAATTCATTTGTACTTTTATGTTGAAACATCAACATTCGACACTCGATAGCAGACAAATCTTAGTCGGATCTTAAACTGTCCTGCACTACATCTGTGCGTGGTCCTATTCGGCCATAGAGCTGATGAAAAATTGTGGCGCCTTCCAGTATTTAAGTTGCCCATCCATGATTTTGACCATTATTTTAAGTGGGTGGGGTAAATATGAAGATTTGGTGAACATTTTGACCGGTAAATCATTCACCGTCTTGACTTTAAGCTTGTAAAATAACGGTATGAATAACCCCTGCCATGACTGCCGATCAGTACATGTTGTACCACACTGGTAGCATTTCATGGCGACACGACTCATACACACTTGTGACAACAATTTCAGCGTGGCTCCTGTTGGTGCTGCGTTGGTCCCGGCAGGTACAGGTGTAAACACCGGCATCGCTTGGCTGGACATTGCTGAAGTACAATTCTGCTCCTGCATACAGTTGACAAACACCAAAATAGTCATACCTGTCAACTCATACGGTTTAGCCATAGTTCATACGCATTTTGTGGTGAATCTCACGTATATGGCCGTATCGCACAAATCATACGGATTCTGAAAATTTCCGGGGGGTTTCTTTCAAAAAACGTAACGCAGGAATACAACTCTGAACACAGTAATGCCACTAAGTAGAATGATGATTAGACATTAACCAGACATCGTACTATGGAGATCTACAACAAATATCATTGAAAATTTCGTGGGTTTTTTCTGCCGTTATTTTGACATATAAAATGCTTTTGTATGTTATAAGGATTTTTTGGTCTTTATAAGGATTTTTTTTGGTAGTTTATACAAGTTGGCGCTCCAAAAAGTTGACAGGTATGAATAGTTGTTACGGCCGTTACAGCCACAAGTTAGGAAAGTTGTTGATTTCATGATCTGATACTTCATGATCATCGACCTTGTCTGCGTCGCTCAGCACTGCTTGAGATGGGCCGCCCGTCCTCCCTGGACCAGTGGAAGAAGTGTGGAGTGGAAATGGATACCTGACACCGCAGGGTGACTGAGCCACCCTGGCTTGTCAGGACCCTCTCTGGATACACCCTCACCACCAATGACGCTGCAGCTGCAGAGAGGCCAAAGCAAATTTGTAGGAGAAGATCATAACAAACAACACTAATACTTGGTCACAGCTCCTGCACAGCCAAAAAAAAAACCCAAAACAAAACATCTCACTTGTTTAATCTAAAGAATGTAGGCGGTGCAGATGAATGCTAAATTTGAGACCCCTGGGAAGTAGAAAATATCCCACTTTGAAATTATACAGTCTTAATTAGTCTTACAGTCTAATAAAAACATACTTTATACAGGACAAGCAAGCAATACTTCCCAAGCAGGACGGTTTGTTTTAAATTGTGATATCGAGTGCAAACAGTAGATAGAAGATAAATACAACCGCAAAGATTTGAGGAGCCTCAAAGCGCAGTGTTGAATAAACTACAACCACGAATATCGAAATGTACACCTCACTCAACAGAATAGATTGTTGTGCCTGGTGAGTATCCTTTGCACCTTTTCTCATTTTTTTGGTCATCTTACCATCATATGGTCGACACTTCTGCCTCTCCTGTGGGTTGCCAACATAACCAGGAGCACATCTGTAGATGGGCAAATCAGACTTTGAAGTCAACATTGGGACACCCATACGGCAAAAAATAAGAAAATAATGACTGACGAGTGGTCATTTAACAGGAGAACACAATTTGTACACATTTGACATGACTGAAAATCCACAGTTTGAATCTGCAAGTAGAATTGAGGACACTTTTTGGTTGTTAAAAATTCAAATCGGCCCAGTTGTCTCAGTTCAACTTTTGCGCATTACTGTCAACTCGATGACTAAAAATCCAGTCTAAAATTCGCAAGTTGGTTACGTTGGAGAAAATAGTTACCGCTCGCAGTACTGGCCAGTGTATCCAGGCTGACAGGCGGTACACTGGTAGCCTCCATTTCCCAAGCTCTCACAGGTAGGAGAAAATCTGTCCAAAAAACAAAAAAAAAGATGACTTGACTGCAAAAAGTCATGAACAACAAAGTAGTGTCAGTCTTATGATCCTACATATGACGTATTTGTGACGATACGGCGTTAGCATGATTGCATGTTGCAAAAGTAACTGATAAAAAGATGACACCATTGATTGCTACTTTCAGCCGGTGTCTGCCAGCTCGTTATTAGGGACTCAACTGCCACTGTTTACATGGTCAGGCTGCGCAAAAATTGCTCGGTGTTATTGTTTCATACAATGAGCAGTGTTGTATTTATATAGTGTATTTATGATTTTTTTTCCCTGGATGAGTTCATTTGCCCTGCTTAGAAATAATTTCCCCAAAAATGTGGTAGCAGATCAAAATGTGGATTTCTTCAAAGAGATACACAGACAATAGGAGTGACAGGGCAACAGATGGGTTGCAGAAAGTATCCTCGTGGCAGACCCTCCAGATATCACAAGAAGGTTGAATTTGCTGTCATCGTGAGCATGTGAGCGGTACAAGACTTCAACTATAAATAGAGGAGGAATGCGCCATCCAGGCATCGGTGCCAGAACTCACTGGTTGTCCGGGTCAGTGTGAGGGCAGGCACAGGGCTGGCAGTCCTCCGGTGTGCCAGCGGTGGGGTCACCGAAGAAGCCGGATCCGCACTGCTCACAGAGCTCACCCTGAGTGTTGTGCAGGCAGTTCTGAAAGAAAAAAAACATGTTGTCATGTGCGTCCCTCCCATCTTCCAAGACACTTTTGGGTAACTTTCAGTTTCCTACAGTGCAGATGCCAGTCTCGGGGTGACAGGAGTCTGAGTGGCCATTGCACTCACACAGCTCACAGTGACCCAGGTACAAGCCTCCACCGGTCCGAGTATATCCGGGTGCACAGTCCTGGAATAGATTTGGAACATGCAGTACTCAAACAAAGTCAGCAGCTTCAACAGGTGAATTGAGGTGAGAAACGTGAGGAGAATTAACCTGGCAGGAAAGACCCTGGTATCCAGGTGGGCAGCGGCACTGCTCCACCTCCAGGGCCTGCGCCAGGCCGCTGTAGTTGGGCAAAGCCACTTCCATGCTGATTTCGGAGATACTGGATGAGCGCATCTCAGTGTAGTAGGACGCTCGGATCAAGATGTCATCCAAGTCGGCCAGAACCATCAACAAGTGCTCTCGTGTGGCGGGCATGCCGTCAGGACGGCGCCAGTGCTCCTGGAAATTGCAACGGAGAGCAAATGGATGCGCGGCTAGCTGTTTAAATAAGGTTAGAGTGATGTTGTAGTTGTATTACTAATTTTAATGGTTGTCAAGATTCTGCAAAAACTACAGAACTCCCTTTTGGCCAACTTTGACGACGGGTGACGCATCAGCCCAAGACCACCTGTTTAAAAAGTCTGTGTGGACATGGGTAAAAGTACCTACTCAAGGAATACATTTCCACCTCTTTCCAAGTAAGTGCTTCATCCACACGGCAGGGCACAGTGCCCAATTTGCAGTTTTTGTTAAGGCTGATCTTTTTCATGCTGTGCTGGCATGTAAACAGAAAAGCGTTTAATGACCTCCTGATAGTGACATTACTTGTTGCGGTGCATGAAAGCATTCAATTAAGAGTAGAAATAGACTCATTAACAAGGTCCTGGAACTGATAATTAACCATATGTGGATGACAAACGTGCCAGTGTCCGGATCATGACGGCATTCACCGCTGTTGTAAGTTAAAGAAGACCATCTCACGGCCGTTCGTGAGATTGTGTTCGGGGCACATTATGGTGTGATTCCACTATCATTGATTCTTATGCCCAGCATTTAGTTTGGGCAAAGGGCCTCCTCGCTTTATTGTGATAATAAGATGGAAAACAGTGAAATGAAAACGGGCAATTGCTCCACTTTCAACGCATCTTATTGTCAGTTGGCTGTTTTTCTTACCTCGGTGAGGACAACCTCAAATTCTTGCGTCTCTCTGCTGCCATGCTGCCTTCTCTGCCACGACGACTGTCTAGCTACCAGAGTGATGTCATTACCCTATAGGAACAACATAAGAAGGTGAAGAAAAGCTACTATGGCCAAACTTTGCACACCAGTAAGAAGAGGCGTACTCACAATAATCTGTACATCTGCATCTTCAAGTAGAGTTCCTCTTGATCCAGCCACGTAGGAGATTGTGTATTTCAATTTGCCACCATAAGAGCCCACCTTCAAAGGATTGAAGTAGAATGAACACATTTTGCTTCGTCACAAAGTGCTCGTAAATGGAAGCAGGGATCGACATTAATGGTGGCCCAATGGCCCACGACCACTACGGCACTGTGTTGGGCCACAAGCCCACCTTTCGACCAAGGCCTAACGAGCACAGTCCAAATTTCTAAATCGCAGCCACAAAAAATGACCCAAATAAGAAATTTTTGTTTCAGACTTATAGACTTATTGCCAAAACAATGAAAGAAACAGCATATGGTGATGATGCAAGAAAAAAAATGCAACAAGCAAATACTTGACTGCATAAAGGGGCATGAATCTTAGTCTCATGTCACTAGCCTGATTGTCACTAGCCTGAGCAGATTCATCCCAGCCGCAGTGGGACCATGAAATCGAAGGACAAGGGCAGCGATGCAAAGTGCTGTTTCATCCCCAAACTATTATGTCCAATAATGCATGGAAAACTGTGCTCACAAGAACTTTATTCAGTTTTAGGACATCATGCATGAACGCATGCACTTCATGGCACTGTGTTTGTACTTATCGGATAATGGAATATGCCCGGGCTCATTGAATCATAGCTAATGGTGACCTATATTTTCAATCATTTGTTTTTACTTATTTCTTTGTCAGTCCTCAAAAATATACCCTCAAGTGAAAGCTGTCCCTGCTTTTATGGGGAAAAAATGTAAATAAATTCAAAATTTTAATTTGGTAATTAATTTATATTTGTGCAGTTTTCTTTTCTTCAGAAAAAAAACATTTTCGGGCTGAATGTAGGCTCTGTACCACTGCTTCTGTGAGACAGGAAAAATAAGTACTGCAAAAAAAATCCTTTGTTTTAGTTATTGTTAGTCTGAATCTACCAACTCAGAAATAAAATGTTTAAAAGCATCCCCCCCCAACCCCGAAATCTAACAGCAGCTTTTAATACTCATGACCATACGATTTAATTAATGAGGAAAAATATTGGAGCATATGTGAAAAAGAACTGTCAAAAAAGGATATCGTGAGAGAAAAAAAACATTCTAACAGAAGATCCATCTGGGAAAACCCGACGAGTGGGATGACGCAAAGGGCACAGGGATTGTGGGAGAGGGGTCAAAAGGTGCTGGGAAGCATTGCGCTGGGGGATTTGACCCAAAGTTACAGTACCTTATCCCCTGTGAACTGTGTGGGGAGCTGCCAGTAGAGCAGATCGTCCTGGTGCAAGCTGAAACCTTTGTAGACCAGAGAGTACTGCGAGGCAAGGGGTGAGGGAAATAAAAGGAAAATGAGCCACAGAAATAGAGAGAGGCTAGCAGGCAAAGATCAAGCCTAGGAGGAGGAATGCAGAGCATAAAGTCGAATTCTTTCTTGGTACACGCTCCGGGGCGTTAATAAATCAGCCATTGTGCTGCCGACTAGCCCGGTGTCTGACAACTTCAGCTCACAGTAATGTGAAAATGACAGCTTAAGACATCTGAGGGTGGCTTTAAAACAGACGGCAGGACAGACGACATTCAATCCGATGCTGTTCGAAGTGCACAGTTGCCACAGAGGCCACGTGACAGTAGCTCAACCGGTCCTTTTTCGATCAGGAGGTAAATCACTCAGGGCATTTGGTCCCTAAAGTTTTGCTCAGTCAGTCAGTTAAGCTGCTCTCCTGTACCTTGCTGCCCCCTCCAGAAGCACGGCCAGTCGTCTTGCTCACTGCGTTCTCGGTCTTGATTGACAGCAAAACCACAACCCAAAAGAAAAGGAAGAAAGTGATGGGGAAGGAACTAACAAGGTTACTCTCACAATCTCCAGCAGAGAGTACCTGCATATGAGACGCATGGCCCGGAGAATACGATTGGGGTCTAGCAGGTCTAACTGAAGAGGAGATGCCGGAAGGACGAGCAGCTGGGCTCAGGTTACGCAAAGGCCGTCGAGAGGAAGAGGATGAGGAAGAGGACGATGGCGGAACACGAGAGGAGAGTGGAAATTGTGGACGGGAAAAGTTTGAGAGGAGTGCCCAGACCTCATGATCAAGCTCTCTGATGTCCCCCTGAGGACGCATCAAGTGGGGATAGCCAGAGGATGCGTAACCACGCCAACACGAAAGCTGACCCGTCAGTGCTTTAGAGTTGTCAAACCAAACGAAACGCACCATGACTGCAAGTAGCGGTCATGCTTAATCATGCATTTTAGAGAGTGAGAGCATGCACTGCACACACAAACGAGTCCACCATCAACTTCAACTCTAAGATTGAGCAGATTTGACCTAACAACATTTTGCAAGGTCTTGAGAATTCACATAAATAGTCTCGACGTGTGATTCATCCACACCTAGTTGGAGCTCACGAAAGACGACAGGTACAAGTTCAAATTCTTGTTTTCGTCACCATCACATTCCAGTGTCAATTTTTGAGCCGTGTTGATATTAACTTCACATTAAAAGAGTAAATATACAATTGATCTGAATGCAGATTCAAAAAGATTCACAATAAGGCCAAAAAGTCATTGTTTACCTCGGCATCTACAGCCATAGTTTCATGAAATAAAAGGCATATACATACCAATCTTATACACACACGTACATATATTATAAACCGGAAGAAACTGAATGCTATGAGTGAGATGACAAGTTGTGTCACCCTGGCCACCGTACTGAAAATGTTCAGCCTGGGTCTCCGCTTGCCAACTTAATGTATGTCATGTTACTTGTCAAGCTAATCTGTGCATCAATGGTGTGAGAGGACTTGATAATGATGAACTTGGAACCCTGCTGCAAAAATATCATCCTGCTCAATAGACTTTCATATGGCATCAGGAAAAGACTGCGGCCGCACAAAAGTCAACTTCTAAGTGCATCGGTGTTTAAAATACACATGAGCAACCACAAGTTTGATACATGCCAGCAGAGCGTATGCATCCAAGAGTAGCCACTGGTACCACTTTCATACCTGTTCTGCTCGTTTCATACGCGTAAAAGACGAATCTTTCTACACGTAATCAAAGCAAAAAAAAAAAAAAAAAATCAAATCAAATAAATAACTCACTTCATAAAAAGGAAATCAATTCAAGTGATTTGATGCGTGCTGCGTGTACAAAAGAGACAGCTGATGAAAAACAAGTCAAGCAAGAAGCTGAGAGGTCTACAAATTCCAGATGCTCCACCAGGTTCACTGCCCACAAGCTCTTTCGGTACTGACCTTGTCTCCCTGGAAGACCCCAGGAAGCTGCCAGTAGTGGGGCTCCTGTCCAAGGTAGTCAAAGTTGCTGTAAGACAGTTGAGTCCCCTCAGTGGAAACCTCAACTGTGAAACCAGTGGAGATGCGGTTTGTACGTTGACGGTTCACCAGCGCGAATCCCTGGAAGTTCCCTGGAGAAAATCTTGATGATACCTGCAGGAACACATTTGGAAAAACAACGTGGCTCATGAGAAATACACATCCTGGAACTGGGAAGAAAAAACTGGACCCAGTCATCAGAAATCCAGTTGACTGTGAAGCGAGCCTTGAGCTGCCGAGATTTTAAGTTTGTCTTATAAAACCAAAGCATCTTACACAACCGTTTCAAAAATTGCTGCTGCATGGCCATGGAACGTGGAGACGAGCCGCTGTTGCAGAGGTAGAAACCAACAAAACCGCAGGGTTTATTATTGCCTTTGCAAGGTCTCTCCAATGAGGCAATTCGCTCTCTCCACAGAAAATGCATTTTGCCCCGAATAACTCCCTGAGAAATGGTGGACGGGCTATTTTGATTCTGGTGTGGTGACTTCATCCTAACGTCACATTTCTCTTGGCGGTAAGTGCTACTTGATTGACAATAAACCTTTGCTCTGTTGTAACCGCTTCACCATGAGCCGCCAACGAAGTGGGTACCATGGCCTTATTTCAGAGCGTTTCCAGATTGCAGTGCTTACCAGATCTCTGTAGTAGTTGGAGCTGGAGCACTGCTGAGTGACACCCATACAGAAGCAGGACAGGCAACCATCATTGTTTTGCTGGCTAAGATGGAAGGTTCCGGGCTTGCACCTGGAGCACGAAGGGTCTTCAACATTCATCTATAAGATCGTAGGATTGTCATAAGCATCGTGATGCAAAGGGCAATTTATGTCCAGTCCATACTATGTATGAATTAGACATGACACAACTAAATGACAAAAATAAATACTTTGCAGCGACAAGAGCCACCACTACAGCCCTCACTTCCTCTTGGATCGCAGCGGTCGCAGTTACCTATAAGCGCACAACAAAGCATATAGTTGAAGACAGTGTCATTTGTTGTTTTGGGTCTTTTTTTCCTCACAACAGTCAAGACCATAGTTGGGTGGTATAATACGTATCAAAGCATAACATTTACCATTGACATAATTGTTGCCAGAAATACACTTCTGTCCAAGCAATGGGTTGCCCGTGTATCCTTGTGCGCATCTGGATTGGATAAAAAAAAAGAAAAAAAAGTGAGTGATGAGGGTGAGTGAAAGGGACTGCGCAACCTGGGACATTTAATAATCTATGTCTTTTAGCAAACAGACAATTACTAAATGAGGATCCGTCCTTTACAACACATCATTCAGGAACAATAACTGCATTGCAGCGAGCATGGCTCCTATTCATAATACAAAAAACATAGTTCTACTTGGCACAAAAAAGCTTGACCAAAAAGCTTTTTTGATTGTTTGCCACAGAAATGCATAAAGCACAGCCCAAGACACAATTTTCATTCAACATATCCCGGAAAGTGATTCTCTGACATACAGTACATTGTGACGTATGCTGGACACACAGAAGAACGGAAATGAACAGAAACATTGGGAAAGTAACTCAATCAGTTGCAGAACAAGACGCGAAGCGTATGAAGAAGAGACTTGCCTAGGCTGCAAGTGTGACAGTTAGTAGGACAATGTGCCTTTGACCCCAGCCAGTTGCAAAGCACTACCACCAGAGGAGAGGCAACTGTACGGGTTGCCTTGAGGATATCAAGCCTTAGCTCACCTGTCCTATGGCAGCTCCGAAGGTCAACAGCCAACAAACTGCTTCGATGCTGGCAAACTAGTCTAACATCTGAGACACGCCATTGATTCTCAATGTCTGGCCACTTATTTGAGCATACACTTTTAGTGCAACTCAACTGACAACAATAAGAAACGTTAAAAAAAAGCGACATACTGTACATAAATGTGAATATTGCTCTATGGCGGGAAGTAGCTCGGCACTTCCAGCGAACCAAATAACGGTACCTCTTATCAGCAATCCAACAGAATACACAAAAATTGTGCCAAGCAAATTCACTCTGATTGATATGCAAGTGACAGCCCACGAAGACCAATTATTCAGAAGTCTGAATCATCTAGCTCAAATATATCAAACTACAATACAACTGTCATCAGCTGCCAATCGATAAACAAATGTGCTGTGTTTAAAAGAATGATTATGTGTTTGAGTATCTGGGGACAAAATGTCATTCATTTCTGTGGAGATGAAACATGTTTTTATTGTCTCTTGAAACGACATATTTGGGGATTTTAAAAATTGATTTACTATGACACAGAAAAATGTATCTTTCCACTTTTATTCTATTAGTTAAAAGTCACCATCAGCTATACGTCCACACAGAACCTCCCAAAATTATCATTGCGGCCACTAAGGACACGAGCACACTTGAGAGATGTGACCTTTTCAAAAATGAATTAACAAAGCAATGTTTGAGGTAGTCCAGTCATCAAGAAAACTGAAATAAGTACGGTACAAACCCAAATCCAATGAAGTTGGGACATGAGGTGACACATAAATAAAAACTGAATACAATGACTTGTAAATCGTTCTCAACCTATATTTAATTGAAAACACTGCAAGATATTTCATGTTCAAAGTGATGAACTTTCTTGTTTTTAGCAAATAATCATAACGTTAGAATGTTAAGGCTGGCAAAAAAGTTAAGGAATTCTCATCAAACACCCGTTTGGAACATCTCACCGAGAGATGCCATTACCACTTTTTTGGGAACGACTGCATGAGATAAAAGAATAAAGTTTTATCCAATCCAATCCAATCCAATCCAATCCAATGAGATATTAGTCCAACAGTTTAAAGACAATGTTGCTTCATGTAAAATCGCAAGGAATCTAGGGATCTTTTCATCCTTGGTCATCAAAATCATCAAAAGGTTCAGAGAATCTGGAGAAATCACTGCATGTAAGTGGCATAGCTGAAGACCAACACTGAATAACCATAACCTTCCATCTCACAGATGACACTGCACCAAAAGATCTCACCACATGGGCTTAGGAACACTTCAGAAAACCAATGTCAGTAAATATGGTCCGGCGCTCCATCCGTAAGTGCAACTTCAAACCCTACCATGCAAAGCAAAAGCCATTTATCAAAACCACTCAGAAACGCCGCCGCCTGCTCTGGGCCCGAGCTCCTCGAAGATGGACTGATGCAAAGCGGAAAAGTGCTCAGTGGTCTGATGAGTCCGCATTTCCAATTGTTTTGGGAAATTGTGGACGTCGTGTCCTCTGTGGGGCAATGAGGAGAAGAACCATCCGGACTCTTATGGACGCAAAGTTCGAAAGCCAGCAGTGATGGTCTGGGCCTGTGATAGTGCCAAAGGAATGCCGAACTTACACATCTGCGAAGGCACCATTCATGCTGCTTTGGAGAAACATATGCTAATATCCAAGCAACATTGTTTTCATTGACGCCCTTGCTTATTTCAGCAAGACAATACTAAACCACATTGTGCACGTGTTACAACAGTCTGGCTTTGTTCATAAAAGAGTGTGCATAGTAGACTGGTAGTCCAGACCTTCTATTTTCTCAACAATCATGACCCTGTTCCAGCTTTTTTTGGAATGTGGTGCAGCCATAAAATTCCAAGGTGATTATTTGCTGAAAATAAATAAAGTTATCAGTTTGAACGTTAAATATCTTGTCTTTGCGGTGTATTCAATGAACTTTATTTGCAAAACATTGTATTCTGTTTTTATTTATATTGAACACAATGTCCCAACTTCACTGGAATGTGGTTTGCACTGATGCTAAACGAATGCATCTCTTCATAACAGACAACTACTTTAAAAACCACAAAATGCGGGGGGGGAAAAAATCACAAGCAAACATCAGACAGTGACGTGCAACAAAGCCCTTCATCAGGTTCCTTACAAGTGGTTAGATTAAGTATAAATAAAGAGATGGGGAGAAAAACAAAACAAACAAAAATAAAAAGAGTCATGGCGCAATACAGGCTAGTCATCAGGGATAATGCGTATAGGGATGGCCAGCCTTCCCAGGACAACATGAAGAGAACCATCTGCATGGTTTTTATGTCCTCCTTTCAATAGCTTCAGTAGGTCCAAAATCCCAGATCTTGTATGTTTCTTGTCATTTTGTTGCTGTTTTTTGGTTGCTACTCGAGTCTTGGTTTTTGCTTTCGACGATGGCTTTTTCACTGACTTTACGGCAGTTGTTGATTTTGTTTGCTTGTGATGCAATGCGGATTTGGTGGTTGTGCTTGACTTCTTTGAGGTTCTTGCCTTTGTTGTACCGGGAGCTCGTGTGTGTTTTTTCATTTTCTTTGAATTGTTTGCATTTGTGGCCGTGGAGGTAGCTGGAGTCCATGTTGCTGTGGCTGGTGTGTTCCGATTATTTTTTCTAGCTCGAAGAGAAGGCACAGTTGTTTTGGTTGTGTTTAGCCTGATGTTTGCTGTCACAACCTTGACAGAATTTGTGTTTTGAACATTTCTTCCCCTTTGGACAGTCTTGTCAAGCGGCTCATCGGATCGAAATGCTTTATCTCGTCCACTGTTAGCGGAGTGTCTTTGGGCCGTTTCTCTGTGAGATGGAGGCTCCAGTTGAAATTTTGTGACTGCTACCTTATCTTGAACTTGATTCAGTCGCGTTTGGTTCGATTGTGAAACATGTTTAGCTGACCCAATGGGCGACTTGCTCACTCGTCCCTTCGCCTCCGGCTTTGCTGTAGCCAAAGGTTTAGTTGTAGATCGCGGTTGGGCGGCACTCCTGACATTTTCCTTTAGCTTCGGTTTAGAATTAGAGACTTTATTTTTGGATGGAGACGTGACACGTGTTGTAGTGTTTTCCAGTGATTCTGCGGAGACCGTCAACATTTTTCTCTCTTTCCCGGGTATAGTGGTGGGTTTACTATCGAGGAGACTTGGGGCAGGTATGCTTTGGAGTACCGTGGCTCGATGGGTGAGTGGTCTCTTTGTTGTTATTCTTTTGCCAGGAAGGTGCGTGGTTGGAGGGTGCGTGGTTGAGTACCTTGGGGGCACAAGTACTGTGCTAAGTGAAGGCAGTGGCATCCGTTCCTGGAGCGAACGGGACGTGTGTCGTGCACGTTTCATCTTGTTCATCTCCTGAGCCAGGGCTGTGAAGCCATCAATCAGGATCTCCAGCCTTCCTTCGAGTCTGCTCAATCGGGCTTCCATGTCATTGTAGCTCTTCTCGAGCTCGGTGACCCGTTTGGTCTTTTCCGCAGCTGACTCAACAGCAATAAGTTCCTTCAGCTGGGAACTGAGATTAATCTGTTGATCCTCCATCCTATGAATGCTTTCCCTCATATCGAGGGTGTTGCTCTCTAGCATGCTGAGACGCTGATTGAAGGTGTTCAGGTGAAGGCGGAGCAAGTGCTGAAAGCTGGACCGTCTGCTGTCTGGGTCTGGCGTGAAGCGTGGTGGGAGTCTGGTGGCCGACTTATTGGGAGCGACCGAAACAATGCCCGTCCCATTCTTTGAAGCAGAAAGGGTCGTTCGGTGATGAGAAGGAGTAGAAAGTACTTTTCGAGTCGAGAGGATGGTTTGGGCAGTGGTATCGGGCCAGTGGTAGTCAACATGGTCAGTATCTCCGCTGCCGAAAGTTGTTATCTCTTTATCCACACTGAAATTGAATATCGCTTCAGCACCACATCCCAAAGGAAGGTTGCCATCGAGCAGCTTCTCATGGAAAGGGTCCCCACAACTGTCTGCAGATGGCATCTCTTCTCTTAATGTCAAAACAGCACAATGAGGATTGTTGCTCGCAAAGACATTCAATGATTATCATTATCCACCCGAGTCTCCTTTGTCATCTTTGCCATCAGACCTACAAAGATTTATTTTTTTTCCAGACAGACAGATGTCCTCATAAATGTCTCGTCTACATTTATGCTACAGAGACCCAGAAAGTGTATGTGGTCTGTGTGGAGATGGAAAAGACACAAGAGTCAACACAGCCTTGGCAAGCAGCAAAGCACACAAGCTGAAGCAGAAGACCAAAGTAAAAAGTACCACAAACCAAACTAAAGATTTTGGTAACACATACAACACAATGGTTAGCGCTTGGCTTTCACTACCTAAACTACTGATGAATACCCAAAAAGTACAATAAAAGTCCATCCCAAAGGAAAACTGTTGATAGGATGACTAAAATTTGAGATGTCCAGCAGCCCAGGATAGAGCAGTGTTTCCCAACCGCCAGTGAGCCAGGGCACCCATTTTACATGAGAAAAACTGCACGGCAAACCACCAAACAAAAATGTCACAAAAAGTATGAACAGTAAAATAACCATCTCGGCTCAAATGACTCATATTGATTTACTTAGCGTGAAATCGGGGGTCTGATTTAATGGACCACAAAGTCATGGCCTATTCTGTTGTGTGAAGGGCAACAGTCTACCATACAGTATAATGAGCATTTGCCACTAACTTTTCCATCCTTCACTGGCATAGACAGATCAGAAAATATATTTACCATTAATAAGTATTACTTTTCTGACAAAGAAAATGAAATTGGGTAATTTTCCCCGGCACCCCCGATGACCTCTCACAGCACGCTTGTGTGCCACGGCACCCTGGTTGGGAATCACTGGAATAGAGAATTCAAAGATAACCGATTCCTGTACCACAACCGTGCAATGTCCAGTATTGGAAAAAGACATGGCTAAAGTACAGCACCGACATGCGTACATCCCTTTCCAACAACTAGAGGCAACGAAAGCTAGTGCCAGCCCCGCTTAACTTTGCTGCCGGTCCACCCGGTAAACTTAAACCCATAGCAGTGTCAAAATGAGCCTGAGAAGAAGATGTAGGGAGAAAGTACAGCAGATGGAGGCAGGGCGGGGTGTACCTCTCACAGCGTCGGCCAGTGTATCCAGGTGGACAACTGCACGTTGGCTGACCATCAGAGTCCAAATAACAGGTTGAGGAGAATCTGTTAACAGTGAACAGTGTTTGAAGTAAGGAGTTTGTTCGACCTCGTCGACGTGAACATAATGGAGAGGTTGTCAGTGTTTCCGCATTATTGCAGAAATAGTACCAAAACCGACCCTCCTCAAAACAATTAAAAAAGACGATAAACTCACTGGTTGTTGGATGCTGTTCCAGGACAAGGGCAAGGCTGGCAGGCCTGGGCAGCTCCAGCTGCTGGGTTTCCATAGTAACCAGTCTGACACCGTTCACACCTTGGCCCGTCAGTGTTGTGTTGACATTGCTATCAGCAACGGACAGACAGACAGACAGACACACACACACACACACACACACACACACACACACACACAAAGCGGTGAGATTCACTCAAAGGTTTATACAGTGTACACAGAGCTTGTTTTCACGTGTTGAGCTCTGGCAAGAAACCCTTATCGCATTCCTGCACAGAGATGAAAGAAGTCAACAGTGAAATATAATTAGAGACGGAAGAGGAACATAAAACCTACAAGACACCTGCCCGTCTCCGGGTCACAGCCGCTGGCGTACCCGTTGCAGTCACACCTCTCACAAGTGCCCAGGTAAAGACCAGAGCCGGTCCGCGTGTAGCCTTCTTCACATTCCTGTAAAACCGAGGCAGAACACCCAAGGTCAGCAAAGCGCTCAACAGAGGGGAATCTTTGTTTTGTGAAGCAGTCAATTGGAGTAAGTCTCAACAACTGCAATCGGGAAAAAAAACCCCAGATTAATTCAGCAGACCAGCGTGATTGGTTGAAATGAGCCTTGTGTACCTGGCAAGACGGTCCTCTGTATCCTTGAGGGCATGCACACTCTTCCACCTCAAGGGCACGTTGGTTTCCAGTTGAGTGCGGAACAGCAATATCCATTTTGATGTCTGATATACTGTGAGAGGCAATTTTACATTCGTTTTGACCATCTTTCATTTTATTCTCCCTGAATTTGTTCAAATAGAAAAGTCCCTGAAATGTACCTGCTCTCTGCCATGTTGTCAGCGTAGGTGGCCCTAATAAGCAAGGCACTCACATCAGCCAGAGCCATAAGGAGGTGTTCCCGTGTGCACGGTTGCCCGTCAGCACGACGCCATGCAGACTGCCAGGACGGAAACGGAAAAGTTCAGCCTACTTTGGATTTGTGGGTGAAGACATAGCGATGTACTTGCAAGAATGATACAAACCTCTCTGAACGTCACAGTGACTGTTTGTGGCACACGTGGTAGGGGCTTGGTAGGGGAGTAGTGTTCCAGAGAGATGCCATTGCCCTGGAGAACCACATCTGGCTGACCGTCAATCACCAGGGAACGCTGGAGTGACTCAAAACGCACTGTGTAGCGCAGCTCCCCACCATAGGCTGTCACCTGGTAACAACATTGAGAAAAGAAAAGCTCACAATATTTGTTCTCTGACAAATCGGTATACTCTTGCGCACGAGGCGTACACTTGCCTCATCCCAATTTCTTGGGGGTAAGTGGAAAGGGAGTGAGAAGATTTTTGTTGGGCTTCACTGTGAAATTAAAGTTCAAAGGACCTCCGCTGTACGGGCAGGTCCAGTCATTTTCACTCGAATGTGTTGAGACATGACTCAGGGCGACAGAACGCTGAGGACTGAATGAAACGCCTGACTGATCTTTTCCCTGCCCTTACATGCTTTCGACCGTACCTTGTTGATTTATCTCACCTTATCTCCTCTGAAACTCTCAGGCACGACCCAGTAGTAGATGTCGTTGGGGATGCTGGAAAAGGAGCGGTAGACAACTTCTGAGGGACCCCTCTGAGAGATACCCTCGCTGATAGTTCGAGTGTTGCCGCTGTTGGTGAGCGTAAACAGCTGCCCGTTCACTCCTCCTCGCACCTGGAAGCACAGGTTAACGAAGACGGTCGCTTTGAACACTCACGGCTCACCACAAATGTCGCTTTCACACCACTCCATTTAGCGCCTGCAACATTTGCTGATACAGCACGTCTGTGTGAAAATATGTTTCCCTCCCTTGGCTAATCGGATCTACTACACCTGCTCTCGACTCCAAGTGGAGCTGGCACACTGTTTGGTGATGCCCATGCAGAAACAACGCAGACAGCCCTCGGGGTTGTTTTCTGTTAGATGGAAGAAGCCTGCCTTGCACTCATCACATTGAGCGCCTGCCACGTAGTTCTGGGGGGGAAAAAAAATCAGAGGCACATGCCAGGCTCAGGCTCATTCCTTAAATAAAGATGGCTATACTAAGGGAAGTCAGATTCAGAAACAGAGAAAGAATGACATAGGTAACAATAGGTTTGCGTCTCCTCTGTAGTGTTTCGCACGGCACTTAATCACTTAAGATAAGATAAAATAAAGGATATCTTATCTTATCTTAATCACGCAATGTGTACCTTGCAGCTGCATGGCCTGCTATTCGAGCTGATGGTTCCTCTGTTATCACACTTGGTTTCTGCAGGAGGGGGAAGACAAAGACATATGGAGTGGAAAGTTCACCTGGCAAAGGTCCAAAAGCACAGCATACCTGCGCCATGATCACATTCTTCTGCCAACTCTACCACAAGGGCAACCAAAACTCGAGAAACTTGACTAAAATGTACTCACGGTGAGGAACACATTTTCCATTTGGCAGGAGGGGATTGCCCTGGTAGCCAGCAGCGCATCTGAAAAAAATGGTGGGAGAAGTGACAGATATGCCATTTGCCAGTCGACAGTAATTTACAATCAAATATTTCATTCTCTCACTTTTCACAGCGTCTTCCCGTGTAGCCGGGCTTGCACGCGTCACATGTTGGTTGTTGGTCAGAGTCAAGGAAGCAGGTGTCAGAGAACCTGCGGTGACAAACAACGAGACGTAGGTAACCATTTACGGCGGTGGGTTAATAAGTGGCGTGTGGAATGAATGAACCATTGTTCAAACATCTGAATTTGCAGTTTTTGAAGGGGGGGTGGGGGGGGACAAATTCTCAAAAGACTTTACCGGCGAGAGGTTTCATAGTATGGACAAGGGCAAGGCTTGCAGTCGTCGGCTCGGCCTCGTCTTGCGTCACCAAAGTAACCAAGGCGACACTTGCCACACTGCGGGCCTTCTGTGTTGTGCTGGCAGCTCTGCAGTAGAAAAGACAGTGACAAAAATCTTCTTATCAATTGCGATAAGGAAAGGGAAAAAGTTGGGAGTTGATCTTGTTCAATAACATCAAGAGTCATCGGTAGGCCAAGAGTATTCGTGTTTACCAGACAGTGCCCACTGATTGGATCGCAGGCGCTGGCATGTCCATTACAGTTGCAACCGGCGCAGGTGCCCAGATAGGAGCCACCGGGGACACGCTCAAAACCAGAGGAGCACAGTTCACAGGACAGGCCCGTGTATCCAGGCGGACATCTGGGAACCGGAAATGTCATCATCATTAAGTCTTGTGACATGTCGACGGACGTCACTTAGCAATGATCGATACTGTAGACACAGCTGAAATAACAGCAAGAAACACTGCCTCCTCAAAGTTTTAAAGACCTTCACTTTGGGATGTCAAAACTTGACGCAAAGAATAACACGCCCAGAAATGAGTTTGTGGAGCCCGTCGGATGACTTTGATTATAGTCCCGAGCAATGGATCTTTTAAGAATCTGCGATTGTACCCCTCAATCAAAGCAACTGACTGGACTTCACACCGATCTGATCGGCCGCTTATTTTGTGATCGGCCTTAATTCACTGACGTGATCTGCGAAAAAAGACATTCTGGCTGCAGTGTGAATACTTGCTTTGCCGACGTGCCGGTGTGTTTCCCTCACCTGCACTCTTCAACCTCCTTAGCGTGACCCTTCGTACTAAACTCCACAGTGGTGGTATCCATAACGATATCACTGAGGGCCACGCTGACCATGTGGTTGTCGTAGATGGTGCGGATGCTGATGCTGTCCAAGTCAGCCAGTGTCATCATGAGTTCCTCCCGGCTTACTTGCCGTCCGCTGGAGTGTTGCCAGTTCTCCTTCACGAGCATTCACCATCATCACATTGATTCATCGGGCCTTATCATAGTTACACAGATGATTTTGTATCCATATTGCGCATGCAGCATTCCTTCTGTACTTACTTCGGTGAATTTGATTTCTCGCTGGTTGACCACGCCGGCAGGGGTGGCACCCCCCCTGCGGTATATGAGCCTGCGCCCATTTCCAACAAGTATTACATCCGGCTTCTCCACAGGTTCAGACAAACCACGGGCCAATATGAAGCGTACTTTGTACTTCAGCGATCCGCCATAGGAATCAATCTATAGAGCATCGGTGATTATCATACAAATATATGCACCCCTCCAAACGAATGGGAAGAGTCAGGCCTGTTACTTTCTGAGACAATGTTTTCAGCAAAGTGTACGTACGGAAAGAAAATTAGTTTTTGGACAAGGGATACCTTGTTGCCAAGAAACTGGCGAGGCAAGGTCCAGAAAGAGTCCAGGTTGAGAAAGCGACGTGACAAATCGACGAGCTGGAACTCTTCCATATCGGGGTTGATGAGTAGCTGAGTGGAAGAAAGAGGGGGAGTGCCTGGCCTGGATGGGTAGCTGACATTCACACCTGAGGGTCACAAAAGCGACATATTCATTGTCTCCCGCCTTTCTGCCCTATGCCTTCGGATGAGGTGAACATTTCTGGATTTCACTTGCAAATTTGATGTGAGCATACTCTCAATTCATTTCATCACTACCTTTAAAATCGTCCTCCTCTGTGAACCGCAGACTGATCTGATTGCGGAAGCGTGCGGTGCTCTTGCAATTCTTGGTGATTCCAGCACAGAAGCAAGGAACACAACGGCCCCCCACACTAAAGTTATCGTCTGGACAGTCGCCTGGCAAGGTCGGGATAGTAGATTTCCAAAGGTGAATTAAAATTCCACTGTGGCTTGCAATGATAACCGTCGTGCTTATGCTTAAAAGTACCTGGGTTGGGATTGGATGTAAGCGTTAGCACTCCATCCGGAATACCAAACACCAGACCTTTGGCGTTGATGGCCTCGCACGTGTAGGCCCCCTGATCGGCTTCCTTCACGTCACGGATGGTGAGCGTGCCGCGACCGTTCTCACTGGTCATGGAGATTCTGGGATGACATGCATCCAAAAGATTATTATTCATCCATATTGTACAAAATTCCTCATGGAACATTCTCACAGTGATCACGTAAGACCACAAAAGCACGTTTAAAATTGGTTAACAGGCACTTGTGAAAGACTTCTGACAATTGTGAACAAAATGTACTAACATTGTAAAATGCTACTTTTTTTCGCATGCTTTGAACCCCTTGGTTTGAACAATAAAGCAGTTACTTGATTCATTTTTACAAGCTAACAAGCTTCTCGCCACCCAAATTTTCACCCATCCTCGGTTGTGCACGTTCATAGGCGCTGCATAATAATACGAGTATCGAGAGTGTAATCTCTCTGTGTAAATATCCAATGTTAAAGTGTGGACAGCTGTGGTTTATAGTCAGGTGTGGCCTATATATGTACAAAATACTTTTTTCCTTTAAATTTATCGGGTGCTGTTTACATCCATCCAGGTGTATTCAATAGTCGAGTAATGACGGTAATCTTAGTAAGATTTGTTGACAAGTGACTGGTTGAGGTCTGACTCGAAAGGAAATGATGTTGAATGTTCATCGTCAGTCCTAACTGACATCTGTAGCCGGGAATAGCACGGAATGCCTTCACAAAACCAAATCATCCTGAAATGTAAATGTAACCTAAAATGTAAGGGATGGCTTTCAAAAAACCCACCTGCCGCTGATCGGAACATGTCCCCAGTTCAGCCTCCAGGTGATGATGGGTGTTGGCACTCCAACAGCCTGACAGGTAAATGTCACAGTGGCCCCCCGGGAAACTTCGATGGATTCTTCTGGTGGGCTTGTCACAGACGGAGGAGCTGTTGAATGGAAATGAAAAAAGAAAAAAATGCTTCTTTAATTCACCCACAAAGGCTGCTTGGAATTCGGTGATGCGGTGAGACCCGTAGATGCAAAACAATTCAGCTTCAGTTTGGCGGAAAGGATGTTTCACAAAACACTTTAGTGTGTGAGCTGACCCATGCGTAAAGAGCATGTGGTTAACAGAGAATTAGTCATAGTGTACAAAGGAGCTCAGAGCCGGATCGGAAAATGAAGCAAAGCAGGAGTGCGGAATGTAGAGTGTGAAATACACAAGTGGGGTCAAGTGCGCTTGGTACTTACTGCAGCCATATTCATCGGAACGGTCGGGACAGTCCGGCTCTTCGTCACACTGGTAACTCGCTGGGATGCAAGTGCGGTCGCTGAGGCATTCAAACTGCTCAGGGGCACACCTGTCATCTGGACCCTTGGTGGCTGTGTGATATTGGGATGGACATTACCGTCAGATGTATGAACAGACTTTGCTAATCCTAACAGTTGCAACACTTCAGAGTGGGCGGTCACGGAAGTCCTGGGGGGACTGTTTGAAATCGGAAAAACTGCAGGAGTTGGGAATTCCCGTGGCAAACTTTTTTTCTGGAGTTTTTGAGGTGTTCCACTCAGTTCAAGTGCATCACCAATGGAGGGATTTGACCATCGAATTTTGGCCCAAGAAGCAATTTAAAACCGAAATGTATGTATGCTCATCGATTTGTTAAAATGCGTTCCATGTTTTGATTCAATAAATCTGTGTATGCAAACGAATTTGGTTTGTGACATTCGGATGCAAGTTCTCTCTCGAGACGCATATGAATAACGTTTTCCATTCATGATCGCATCACCCTGAATGCACGTCTGAACAGAGCCATCGATGGAGACTCACGGCAGTCCAGCTCATCCGAGTTATCATCGCAGTCATTGTCTCCATCGCAACGCCAGAGCTTGAGGGCGCAGCGACCGTTTTTACACTTAAACTCATTTGGTTCACACGGCGACGGCGTTCCTGTCAACACAAGCGGATACGTGCCAACACTGCTGTCAGGCGTGCTTGTACGTACGCGTTTGTATGACTTACCGCATTGGAACTCGTCACTTCCGTCCAAGCAGTCTGTCTCCCCGTCGCAGATGTAGTCACGCGGGATGCACTCTCCACTCTGGCATTTTGCTTGATCCGCTCGACAGAATCCTGGAATGACGGGTGGCTGTGGGGGTTTAACGACGGCGATCGTGGTGGCTGGGGCGGGAGTGGTTGCAACAGGTCTTCTTAGATCTGCAACAGATCTCCATTTTAACTTGGCAACCTTGGATGTTTCACAGTGCATCACGCTTTGCGGATCATCCCCCGCACGCTGCGGCTGACCACGTTCTAATCTACAGCCGGCAGGTCATGCCGAAGCAACTCACCACAATCGTTCTCATCACTCATATCACGGCAATCTGGTCGATTGTCACACAGGTATTCCAACAGGATACAAGTGCCGTCGCCACACCTGTGCTCATCGGGCATGCACGGTCTGATGCCAGGGATTACTGAGGAAAATGCGGGGAGGGAGGAGGAGGGATGTGGTGACGTGTTTTCAGCACAGGACAACCAATGCACTACATGACAACTCAGGACAAATAAAGCAGCAAAAAGTTCACGGCAACACAATCAGTCGATTTTGACTTTAGGAGGATATGCCAGACTTGCCCAGAGGGCAATGCCTTTGTTTATTGGCTCTCAACCCCACACGTATAAAATATACGGATGCTCTGCCGGTGGTGTTTGTCAGACTCAGGATTTCTGAAAGGTTTCTTAGTTCGGTTAATTACAGCCACCTCGTGGGCTCCCCTCTTAGATAAATACTGTGGGTAGATGTCGATAAGATAGACACCTTCGATTCGGAGAGACTGACAGAATACTCACAAAAAAGACGCTCTTGGGTGCAATTTCTGAATTCACACATAATATGCACTTCACTGTAACTTTATCATTAATTGGACCTTCTCTATACTTTTGAATGTTGTTCTCTAACAAGGAGCTTCAACGGCGACATGCACAAGTGGCGATTGATCCAAGAGCTGACCAAGAACGTCCACTTCTGCAAGTCTCTCCCTGCATCTTTCTTGCAAACTGCTGATGACATTTTGTGGCACTCTAAGCTCAGTGGCCAATTGCCGCGGAGAACGTGCCATTTGAAGCCTGGCAGTGACATAGTGCTGTTGATCAATTGCCGTCTTGGCCTCATGTCAAAATGTAAACAGCATGATTGAAAATCATTCCTCATTGAACCAGAAAATGCAGTGGCATATTCATGGGTCAAATAGCTGTTCTGAATTTTGACATTTAGCTCTTTGTTAGAGAAAAGTAATTGTACACAAAAAGAACAAACAAACAGCACTGCAACACCGGAGAGTTGTAAATGTGCACTGAAAAGTTTAAAGAAGGTCAGATTCAGTTCACCTGTAAAGGCGAGAGTGCATTTGAGGTTCCTGGAATGTAGCCCTAAAGCTGAATATCCCTGGCTTTTTCAAATTAATGTTGGTCAGTAGCTCAATAAATTGACAGTTTGTTTAATCAAAGTCATGCCATGCGTTGGATGTTCGGATTGTTCTTTCACGTTTGTTTCTTTCGTTTACTGTGCATTTTTATTTTACAGTCGTGCTCCATGCAAAACATTCTTTGATAGATGCACTCGCACATTGTCATCAAAGCTTCTTACTAAAGCCACTACACACAGCCATCCTACTGCTGCTACAGCACGCTCGGCTCTTTCGCCATGCAACGCTACTTAGCGCAGTACGAACCTGGCACTGCTATAGGTTCCACTGAGGGCAGAGGTTCAACTAGAAACCAAATGAAAATATTTAGCAGCCCTGCCCTACCGCTGTGGTGGACCTTATAACAGACTCGAACCACTTGACGGCATCCAGTAACTCCTGCATGCGGTCCTTACCTTCCCCAAGCTCTCTGAACTGAAAGCCCTCCACTGATGTAACATAGGAGGCAATGGCTCCATTCTGGACCACGCTGTAGAGCACGCTGCGGATCTGCTCACTGTTGCTGTTGTAGTCCGAGCCCACGTCCAGTTCCACAAATACATCGACGCCATCCTGTCTAACTAGCTTCCTGGAAGAGCGAGAAAGGTCTGGTGAGACGACGTCGTGCTGTATGTGATGGGCTACTGCCATTGGCGCAGGAAAGCCAAGGATTCCTGTGAACGGTTGTAAGGTTTTATGAATGGCAGACCCACACCAAAGTCACTAGTCTCCAGCACACAGCTGCAGGGACTCCACTTAAGGTGCCCCAGAACCTGATTTAAAGCACTCGAATGCGTACTTAATGAGGACCACGCTGACTGTCTGGACACCTGGAATCCTGTTGTACTCTGACTCCAACTGTGGAGGGAAAAAAATAATACAAACATAAAAAGCAACGTTTTGAATAACGTAAATGTGCCTTCAAAGGAAGCACAATTCATAAATAACGAAGGCGTACCGTGTCTACCACAGCTTCGGAGATCTCACTAAAGGCTGATGAGAAGATGTCCTCCAGCTCTGGGCTGTAGACGATGGAATCGGTGAAGTTGACAAGAGCTCTGTAATAAACTAGATTCAGAGAGTATGAATAAGAATCTGTCAACTGAGCCCATGATTGCTGTCCAACAGTAGGCAGGCTTCTCTAACAACATTTGGATCTTATTAGCATCATTCCATGCTACTGTAAGTGCAAAAGCCCGCTCAAGTTAATATGATAGTGGATGTTTCTCTTCAGAAAGCTTTTGGTGACATTGAAGTGCACAAAACCGATGGGCCTGTCTGAGGCTTAAAAGACAACCACTTTGCAGTTATGGGATTGATTTTCATATCTCAATTTTGGTTGGGTTTTCAGTTGAACCGCTGGCTGCCGTATTCCTGACACATGGGGCGCATGCGCATCCCAGATGTGTCCTTAACATGCCTTCCTCTTTGTCAACATCTAGTGTGTGATGTGTAGACGGTCCCGGCATCCAGATGAATAGGCAAAAATACCTAAAGGCAACTCAGTAAACATTTGGCCAAAAAGAACACACGTAACAGTAACGGTAACGGTGTGCTTTCTACTAAGACAGTAATTCATTATGCAATATTGAAATCGCACCACAAAGGGCAAAGTCAGCTACATTACTGTACAGTATGTGAAATGGCCAACCCATGAATCTAAAATGGTTCAGGGCCACAGGTTGCCCTTGCCTCATATTGCTGGCAGCGCTGTGTTCAGAAGTTTCTGCCAGGCTCGCTTGGGCTGCCATCGGGCTTTGGGAAGGAAGTCAATATTTGACCTCTCTTTCTTGCAGCACCATGCTACTTGCCATTCACAAAGCAAAGGGTAGTGTTTGGAGTGCTGCCTATTTAGAGGCCCGCAGAGACTCTGACTTTTGCTCTACTGCCCCACCTTCGGCTGGCTCCCTTGTTCACAGGGTATTGTCAGATAGGAAAAGGTCTTGTTTAACTGAGAGTCAATTGAGTAGTCCCAATAAAAGCACACCGAAAAGGGAACACCGCATGGCCTACCACAGGAGTCGTTGAAGCAGTGCTATACAGCAGTCAGTGAATCATTTCTGTATTTATCCATCAAGGTCTGATTTGGTGCTGCTACAAAGAACAGTTGGTACCCACTATCCACTCTTGTGCACTTGCACTCTGCAAGAACTAAGACAAGGGCAGAGCAAAATTCTTTTGGACTCCTCCAACACCTGGCAGCACCTTTGCAAAGTCCTTCCCGCACTCTCAATCAAAGCACACCAAAACCAGCTGACCATCCAGGAGCTCCTTTTACCTTGCCATTAACTTCTTAAACAGCTCACTCATGCTTTATGTTCACAGTGAAGCATAAACAGCTTGTTCAGCTCGGATATGCAATCGTTACTGCATTCATTACTTTCGCACTGTCACTCTGCATCATTTATAGAGTTTGACGAAAAAGAGATTTTTAGGGTCGGTGCTGATACCGATAGCGAGGGCTAACAAATCGATGGCATCCAATATATGGGCTGACATATAGTATGAATTGATCTTCATCAATATGAATGGGATGTATAACGTAATGTACATGAACACACATTATTTTATTTCGCACTCGTAAATTAATAAACGGAACTTTAATTCATGACACTGTCAACATAAGCAATGAGAACGGCAGAAGCTGTACAATCGTCTTCTAAATTAGATAATGGTGGACATGGGGTTGAATAAATTGAATAATTTGTAAAAATATTTGATTCGTCCACAAAGATCATTTATGTCTCTGATGATATAGTGGGACACTCGCCCGGCTTGAGAGCGGGCAGCGTGGGATTGGTACCCACTCAGTGACGGTGTGGATGCGTGTGGGTTGTGAATGGTTGTTTGTATCTAAATGTGCCCTGTGAGTGACTGGCGATTAGCTCAGGGTGTAATCCGCCTTACGCCCAAAGTTTAGCTGGGATTGGCTCTAGCACACCCGCGACCATGTTCAGTATAAGTGGTGTTGAAAATAGACGGATGGATGGATGATTGGGCAAAAGATCTTTTACACAACTTTACAACACTCTATAATAGTTTTATATTAGGCAACTGTGGAAATGGCAATTGACAATTGGATATACGTAATACGTTCTCAACAACTTGCCTGAAAAAAAAATACAATACAGTAACCTCCTTGACTTGCCCTAACAATGTGTTTCCGCGAGGAGGGAATTGGCACGAGGCACCAAAGTCGAGTGTTAAATGTTTAACGAAGCGTGCAACGGGGTTGGGGGTGGGGGGGCTGGTGAACTCGGGCAGCATGCTGCACAGACACTGGGCGGCAAAATCTCTGAGCTCCAAAAAACTTCAGTTACGGATTAGCCAATGGTCAAGTCAAGTCAAGTCAACAGTATTTATAGAGCACTTTCAAACAGCCATCTCTGCATACAAAGTGCTGTACATGGAGCAATTGAACATGCACAATAAACATTAAGACAAATCGGTAATAAAGGCGGTAGAAAGCACCAAACAGTAAAACCAAGAACAAAACTAAGTAGTGCTGAGTCGAATGCCAAAGAATACAAGTGAGTTTTGAGGAGGGTTTTGAAGATGGGCAGCGAGGAGGCTTGCCGAATGTTCAGTGGGAGGTCATTCGAGAGAGAGGGACCGGCTCAGAGAGGTAAGGTGGCGCGAGGTTATTCAGAGATTTGAAAACAAAGAGGAGGATCTTGAAAATAACTCTAAAATGAATGGGGAGCCAGTGAAGGGATGCCAGAGTAGGAGTTATGTGCTCCCTCTTACGAATGGTGATTTATTGGTGTTTTGATAGAACCTGCAGATCGATTGTTTGTGCTCTACTCATTCACATATGCATCATCTGTTGTTGTTGATCAGAATAACTGCACTATTGCACACGTTATATTTCTTAATGACTCTTTGCACTTTGTCCATGTACATGACCAACATGAATGAATGTATTTTGCTCTAGTGTTGCTACAGAACTAGGGTGACTCCAGAACTGATAACTTCAAGCTTGAGTGCAGGCTGGCAGGGGGCCTGAGCTCTTGATGTGCACACTTTACTGTTGAACCGAAAGTGAATTATTGTTGAATTGCCTGAATGTGGAAACAGAAGACAGGCCACATCAAAGTTTCTCATCAAAGCGCTTCATTTGACCCACATCTAATCGCATCAATTGCGTGGGCATTCACCGCCAGGTCAGCTCCTGCTTACTCTGCGGTTGCGGCGTTCATGCTATGGCCAAGCGATTATGGGACTGCGAAAGCTTTTGATGACAAGCAAGACCAATTCTACTTTATGTCACTCACAAGTTCCAGTGGAGGAAATCCCCTTAAACAGCACTACTAAAAAGGATGATGAAATTGAGTTTTTGTGCAGGCGTGGAAAATATGGTCTACATTCTTGATTCAAAAATGTATTTGGCTATTAAACGTGCTCAGGCGAACTGTGGCTGCATTGTGCCTTGGGCCCCCGTCAGCACAGAGAAGCCTACACCAAAGACAAAGACTTGATTGAGCGATGAGGTTGGCCTGGCCTTTAAAGCCCAACCGCATTAGGCTTGACCTTCTACCCCCCAAGGCAGGATGGAAGGCAGCCTTACATTCAAAGTCATTTCTAAAATCTTTTCTTCCACACTTATTTTTTTCAACATTTCGTGGTAAAGAAAACAGTGCTTTGTTTTGTTGTGTTTTTCAGAAATGCACACAGCGGCCAATCCAGTGTCGAACACCTCACACCATAGATAGTTACATGATAGATATGTTCCAAAAATGTCTAACCGCCTATATGTATATAAATAGAACACATCATTAAAAAGAGATTTATGACATGAATAAAATCCATCATTAGATGTAACTTATTTTAGCGAACGGGTCATTTTAAGGATAAAGTCTCAATTCAATTTGTTGTGTTATGATCCCATATTGTCCAGCCATAGATAATCGAAAATGCCATTTAATATAAAAAACATTTTTAACAAAAAATCTGGTACCGCGACTTCTGGAATGCCGAAAAGAGTCTCATTTGAGGGGCTCGAAAACTACGCCCGCGTTTGGACTTCCGAAATGGAGCGATCCGCGTGTCGTCTGCAGTGTCACGTCACAGGTGGGTGTGATAGTATGTGTATTAATGTCTGCCTCAAATTACAGTAGAACAACTATATGTGGACCCTAGATCACACGACTGAAACTGTAAGGTAAGTTTAAATGGTGCGGTGTCCCGTTTATAGATTGAAATGGGGCGGAAATGAAGGAAATGTGTGTGTGTGCTGCACACCAGCCTCACCTTGTACGTTGAAAGTGTGAGAGCAGTTCACAATTGCTCACGAGCGCAGCTTCGAGTGAACATTTGTCCTATTTGTGTTTTGTAAACTATCCATCCATCCATTTTCTAATGCGCTTATCCTCACAAGGGTCGCGGGTGGGCTGGTGCTGATTCCAGCTGAACTGCTTACCAGCCGATCGCAGGGTACATACAGACAAACAACCATTCGCACTCACACTCACACCTAGGGACAACTTAGAGTGTTCCATTAACCTGCCACACACATTTTTGCAATGTGGGAAAAAACCAGAGTGCCCGGAGAAAGCCCACGCAAGCACGAGGATTACATGCAAACACCACACAGGAAGGCCGAAGCCGGAATCAAACCCTGCACCTCTGCACTGTGAAGCTGACGTGCTAATTTGGTAAACGAAACATGTTTTTTTTTAATGTGTAGTCATTTTATTTGTCTTTCGCAGAATAAGTGAGTTTCCATCCTGAATACTACAAAATGGCATGCAGGAAATGTAAAACTGACTGTTCTTTTCGGCTTCAATGTGTGCTATTGCACTGGTATGCTGTGTTCTCAACATATGGTATGAAAACAAAACTGGCCTTTAAATCATTGGTATTATTATTAGTGGTAGAACAAAATTATAATGCTGCGTGAATAAATGGGCTGTACAGTGGTATAGTGGTTTTCCTGTGTGATATCTTGTACCCGCTTGTGTGGATTTTTTCCACGGACTCACGGGCCAACCATGCAGTGCGCGACGCTGCGCACACCCTTTGTGCATGTGCCATAGTGTACACACGTAGATTGAAAGTGTAACTTTGTTCAAATAAATGAGCAGTTGCCCTCAGTGTAACACCTGCAATAAGATGAGATTTTGAAAGGAGATTGCATGACCAACATAATTAAGCTCCTTTGGTTACATCGTGTAGAAGTAAAGTTCCCTGAGTTCCCTGCTCGCTCCAGTGTTGTGGCAGAAACTAGTCAGTTCCCACCTACATACTAAGGAGTCATTTTTTAGTAGTTCACTGTGTTCTTTTATATTGCTCTACATTTGTTATAGAGAGAGAGAAATCTCAAGCAATTGACACTTGTCTCTTGGAAATGTCATGGGACAATATGAAACAGCTCTTTCATATGAACAGAAATCTAAGAAAGGGTTCTGGTGTTGACTGTCCACTACGACATGCAAATCCCACAACAGACGTTTGTGCTGTCATCCAGTTGTCAGCATGACTCTACAGAACATTCCCATCGTTTTTTTTTCCACTGTCGCTCAACACGATTGTGGCATGTTTTGAAGTTGAGTCTTGGAATGTTTTCTTAGCTTGCCTTTAGAGAAGTGCATAATCAAGCAGAGCAGATTGTAGCAAAGATTGTCTCAGGATATCACACAAAAAGGAGGAAATTACATCTGGAGGACTTACTGTAGGCTGGCTCGACTGCACTCTTTATGTTCACCACATAGGAAGAGTCCAACCGGTGCTCTATAGTAAGTAATGTTAGGTGAGAAGAAAAGGAGCAGGAAACACGAGGAGAAAAAGTGGCACATGGGACATGTTAGCCAAGCAAGGGCAGAGAGGTTAAAGCATTGGGAGAGTTAGACAGTGAATGATTGAATGTGCGAAGGAGGGGGGGGGGGGGGGGAGAACATTTTCATTAGAAGTAGTACAGTAGAAAGACACAGAGAAAAGTTTCATGGCTTCAGTACATGAAACACAATACTATAGAATTACTACACGTGTAAAATAACAAATCTGGCAGGCAAAAGTGTGTCAGTGACAAAAAGAAAAGTGCAACCTTTTGAGTACCTCATGGCTTTAGGATCGGCTATACGGTTAACAAAACACACAAGGAGCTTGCTTTGAGAGAGAGAAATGAGGACTTCAATACACAATTTTTTAGTATATATACCATGCCATCAATCCTTTCACCTTGACCTACAGGACAGCAAAAAATTTGATTTTTTTTAATTTGATTTTTTTAATGTGCGTTAAAATGTGTCTGAGGTGACTACAAACCTTTAGCGGTTTGACCTCAGTCTGTCACGTTCCGTATTTGACAGCAGGGGGCAGGCGTTCTTGCTTGCCGCCTGCACACCTGCCACCCATTTGTAGGGGATTGTACCTGCTATATTTAGGCGCTCCGGCAGTCAACTCACTGCCGGAGTATTCCACGCCGTGCCATTGCTATTGCCTATTCCTTCTCGGTTAAAACACTGCCTTAAAGACTATTGACAATTGTTGCGTTCCTAGATATCCTCTCGTGAGTGATCATAGTATTTTGCCTAAACTTTCTCCTTGCCGTTTTTTTCCGCAAGCCTTTTCTGTTGGATCGTTACAATTATTTCCTGGTGCTCTTTTTGACCAGCGTTTTCTGTTGTCCGTTTATACGGGGATTTTGTGTTGTAATAAATATCACTTTTGTGACAAAGTTCCTTTCTGTGTCTGCTATTTCGGTGATCCACTTATCTCCAGTTTGTTGCGCACGAAGCAATTACTCTGTCGCTTCGGGCACAACGTGACACAGTCAGCCCTTTCCAGTGAGACATGCCGGTCAAAAACCCAATTTATTTGCGCTGTGTCATGATTGTTTCAGGGGGACGGAGGATGCTGGGAGCCCAGTATGAGTTGATGAATGAATGAAATCTGGATGTGGAAGCAAATGGGGAAGTCTGGTGGCATTAAGCCATTAAGGACGTGAGGGCCAGAGGGCATCCCCTTTGAGAAGACAACTCTTTGGTCCAACAGAACAAAGAGGATATCCTACGAAGCAGAGAGACAAAGCGCCCAGTGTTCTTCACATTGGTGTTGTCTGAGACGCACCCGCACTGATACTGGGAGGAGCCGCTTCCTGTTTTGCCTCGCTACATGGAAATAATCGAGCCCCACTGCAAGCATCGCTTTGCAATAACATTAAGCCCAACTCGTACTGGCACCAGTGCCCGTGTCACTTGTGATTTATGGTGATTCATTTTCCACCACTTTGAATGAAGCTATAGCTTATGGCATGAAATGTCAGACTGCTGCAGAAGACAGCGTTATAAAAGGAATCTTTGTGCAAAAGTTTACTCTTCAAGTCCAACCCAAATTTTGTGTGAATCCACTCCATATAAACCGGAACTCACCTCACAATCAAGTGATTGTGGCGGATCCAGCTGTTTTCAAGTCCAAAGTAGCTTGGGTTACATTTGCACAGTACTATTTGGAAAAGAAATTGTGTCAAGTCCTACGTGCCTGCTTCGGTCTTCATCTGACTTTTAGCTGATAATGTTTACGGGGCTAAAAAAGTTTGTTCATGTCCAAATAACTAAGGGTTGAAGTCCAGCCAGGAAACATTTGACATGCCCTTCTCCATCTGAAATCTCTAATGCTCAGCCAAGCTAATTAAACCCGAAGGAGTATCCACTGCTTTCAAGGTTGAGGCTCTGCTCTGATCCTGGTCAGGATGGGGGGGGGGGGGGGTGGGGGGGTCCAGAGGGAAGGTCACGGCTTCACATGACTGTACTTGCATATTAGTCTCTGCCTTGCTTTTAGTCTTATTATGGTCACTGAGTCAGTCTTACCAATTCCTGGATCATATTCATGACAGAAATGAAGAAAACTTTACTCTACTTGCGGTGACAAGTAAAAGCCGTTGTGCAAAGGCGGGAATGTAACTCACATGGAGGAACAAAGCTACAAAATATTGTAATAAAAAGAAGTGACATATTCACCAGTGAAACGACCACAGTGAACGTGCAGACTTGAAAGTGAAGCGGAAACTCCCTTCAAGGTGTTCCTGATTTTGGGAAGGATAGGAATGACTCGAGATGATAATCGACCTTGACATTTGACAGCCAACAATTATTCAGGTCATCTTGGAATTGAAAGGAAACTTTTTGGACACATTTCTGTTGTTGCGAGACGGACACGCCTACACAACCAATCATGTTCTTCTTTTTCACGGCTGCCACTTGGAGGCATCATACCCGAGGGAGGAATTATGTTCCTGATATGCACACTCCAGTTCCTCGGCAGGAAACAACTGATCATCTGGGAGATTTACACAAATAAACGCTCTGAAATGGTGAAACTCAGAATGATCATATGTTGGATTCTAATTCACATAGAGGATCGGCTTTGTTGTTTTCACATTCAGACATTCAATCTGTTCTCTTCTCCAAGATCCTCGCATGATTGTTAAGGCAAAGGTTGTAACGATAAGCAATCAAAACTAATCCGCTCTGTACCATATACTGCCAGAGGAGAAAACCGGGCCGCGACGCGACGCAGTCTCTTTCAATGAAACGCGTAAACTCTGGCCTTAGGAGGAGCAGCGCAGGTCAGTTCTCCAAGGCAACACTTTGGTGTTTGGAACAATAGTGCTTCATCGTAGGCTTTAGTGCCATAATGTGATCCTTCTGCAGGAGTCGTCAACTTTAATGTCCAGCCTGAGTGCGTGTGACAAAACCAAACAACTGTTGTGCAAAGGGAGTGCAGCATTTTAATAGTGACACATGACATCTTCTGCGACCACAACCCAAACAAAATGATCGGATTATGATCTGCGATATTCGCGGTTTTTCCCTTCCTTTTGTCTTTTGCTTTTATGAGCCCCCTGAGGGCCCACAGAGACCAAACAGAGAGCTCGAAAATAACCACAGCTGCCAGCGCTCATCTCTCTGCATAATCACCCAGCAGGCATGGAGCAAACTCATTTTTCAACAACTCTAACTAGAAAACCGTCGCTGCCGACAGCATGATGTCTGCCACATGGAATCATTAGCCGTTCACTGTCCAAACCCACCCTTTCCCCAGCTTGACAGTTCGGCCTCAAATGCCAGTGTAAAAGTTGGTCCTGATTGGGAGCACACTATATAAAATTTATTGACAGTTGAAATGTAACTGGCAGAGATGGCAAAAATGTACTAATAAAAAAATTGTAATCATGAAAACAAGCATGTATTCATATTACAACAACCCTCGTATATTCAACATTTACTGTATCAACAAAATCAATCAGAATGGTAGTTCTGTTTGGTGATTATAAGAGATGAGTTGAAAAAAAAAGAACCTGAAAAGGGGTGAATGCCTGAGTACTTTTATTGAGTTCTGCCGTTTGAAAAAAACAAGGCAGAGCACTGACAGAAAACACGTTTTTTGTTTTGCAATTTTACATTGTTCCATTTAATCCCCGCAGATGGTTTGTATCCAAAGTGTGTTAATGAACTGTACAGCACTTTGTTACCATTGCTTAGTTCTTATTGGACTCAAGAAATAAATTTGGATTGGATGGATTGTATTTCTTTTGAGGAGGCGTGGGGGACAACAGTGAGAAAGACAAAACTCTGACTGGTTGAATAGATAACGTCTTTTAGAGAAATGTTCCTTTATCCATATGCATTGTTCGATGACACCAAATTATTTTGGCCTAGGCCAGCCTCAGGGAGGTGGCCACCCCTGCCATGTAAAGCCCTACATGGACACCATGGGGAGGAGGGGTGGGGGGGGGGGGGGTATTGGCGTTCGGGCCCAGCAGGATCACCACCGTTCCCCGTAGTGCAATGTTTTGATAGACCATTTTTTTGGTAAGAAAAATCCCTAATGATGAAGTACTGCCTTTATTGCCTTGGAGATTTGTTTCGTAACGTGCACGATAACGGAAACATCAGTGGGAAGAAGGTAACCCAAGCAGCGCCATACCCTGTTATGAACGGTAACCTTTGTTTCACAAGATTCGAAATGAAGTAGCTGACATCTCGGGTGCAATGGGAAAATATATATATATTTCACTAGATATAAAAAAAAAAAGCGTGTGAGAAATTGCTCATACTTTCAGGCTGCAGTGGTCAAGATGAGAATTTGAAGGACATGGTACTCCACCCAAGTGTGGAAATGGCGACAACAATGGCGAAATGAAAATTTTCACATCAATGTGCGCTCCAGATGGTCACTACTTGTGTCAGGGATAATGGAATCGAGAATTCCACACCATACAAGTGAATAACACAACAGGAAAGGTGGATTAACGAGAACAACAGTGTCACCGCACTCTTACATGAATGTGGTAGAACGGAAAGGAAGTCTTGCGTCTGCGCTGCCAACAGGACAGAGACACTCAAAGCTTTCGGCATTCAACACAGGAAACCAAATTTCCTTCCTCCCAATGTCCTCCCATTGATATAAGGCATTCGCCTGCCTCATCCAAATCAGAGCATCATGGTCAACTAGAGTGTGCAAACTCAGGGCGGCGTGTTTCATAAAATAGATGTGTACAGAAATAACTAAATGGTATGACCTGGAGGGCTAACGGTTTGGCTTCAAATCGCGATGATGCATTTGCAACCGTGTTCGAAGTATCCACTGTGTTATCTTGTCCTACGGAAAACACAAAAGGTGCTGCAAAGGGCACTACAGGCAATGGAACGCGACACAAATGCTCGAGTCTGTCACAGCGGCATTTTTTGTTTGTTTGTCTGCCTTTGAAGATCTCCCTGCGCTGCCATCTCTACCTCTGGGCAACAGGATGAAAGTGGAGATGTTTACGTCTCAGAGACAAAGCTGAAGCGTCTTGTTATGACCTGAGTGGCGGCTTGAAGCAGGATGTGAGCACGTCATGGCACACGTGCACAGAAGTGGAAGTCACATATGTGGGAACTATAACGGGAGTGTCCGCCCACACACGACATGCAGTTTCCTGGCCTCTTACTTGTGCTGTCTGAGACTGAAGGCCACGGTGCACTTCCATCATCCTCGCCACTGGGCAGATCTATGGAGACAGACACGAAAAGAAGGGCAAGCTCCCAAATGACCTTCGGCTTCCAAACTTAATCTGATAAAACTGGCATGCAAACAGAATACTGTGATTACCACCCAAAATGGAATCACACCCCACCTTATAAGAAATTGGTTTTGGTGTTCAATGACAAAACAATATCTAGAATCATCTCTTCAGGTTGAGACGTGCACAGAAAGCAAAACACGATGGTTGGTAGTGGTGCTGCCCACCTCCGGAAGCTTCATCAGCAATGAAGTCCTCATCGTCGTCTAGTAAACTGGGCGCCGCCTGGATATCCTTCTGCTCCACTAAGTCATCCGGCAAAGGGACCTCTCCCCACACCTTGGAGGCCTGTATCACCTGAAGCAAACACGGAAAGATTTATAGAGGTTGAAGTCTTCGCGGAGCAGGGTTCCACCCAATGATATGCTTCCACCCTGGGAAGGGTGGAAACAAAACAAAAGACTGCGGCAGGAAACCAAAGCATTGTGACATGTTTACTTTCAACATTTATTATCTCTCTGAGAGCTTTTCAAGAGTTCACATGAAAATAAGAGTTTGTGACCTGCTCTTATTTTTGCAATTACATCTTAAGTTCCGGCATGCATATATGACCCACAAATGGCGACTTGCAAAGAAGGAAGGAAGTGAGGATGGGATTGTTTGATGACCGCATGGCTTAAAACATGCTTTGAACTTGCTTTGTTCCCTCAGGTGGAACATAAGTCGGTTTCTTTATTCACAACCAGATGCTCACTCCCAAATCAGGATGACAATCCAAAGTTCAGCTTGGTTTGGTTGCGTTTGAAATTTATCTCGTTTTACAATCAATATTTTCCAAAAGACGGTGGGTGGGCATGCACTGAAAAGAAACGTCTATGGACACAGCAGTAATCCTCGCCAAGGTCAATGAATAAAAGGCCTTGTCTTGTATCTATCAGATGCAGTTACACAATTTCAGTGAGGAGACTCAAAGTGAGCCAGACGTGGTATCTGATCATCTTGATGGGGCTCACCCCGCTTGAGCGCCCTTGCTTTTCCCGAACCGCTCAGACGCAGGCTTAGAAGTGTAGCTACGACTGGCAGGATGACACCGTTGGCATTCAAAGCTGGCATGGCCCGCCAGTTCCTATTTCCACCCAACTCTGTCATGCTAGTTTCCCCTTTAAATGGCTGCAGATAATAAATAAGTACATCAAGCCCCTCCAAATCCTCTCCCCCCCCCGACTGAACACCCTTACAACAACAAGCCCGGGCCATTTTCAAAAGCAAACCGCTGACTAAACAAATTCCTTTCAGTGGTGCCAACCAGTCAACCATCAGTATGATCTTCTCGTCCGTCCTGCTCCTTTGGGTTAGTTAGGATATCATCTGCTGACGCTAAGTGCCACCATGGTGAAAACATCCAGAAATGTGCAAAAGAGCCAACGATTTGGATTGTATTTGTACCCGGTTAAAGAATATCGGGTGAGAATTCGTGTTTTTACCATGCCACCGCAGTCAGCTCAAATCCTCACGGGGGGTGCTGGAGCCTATCCCAGCTGTCTCTGGGCAGTAGGCGGGGGACACCCTGAATCGGTTGCCATCCAATTGCAGGGCACACAGAGACGAACAACCATCCACGCTCACACTCACACCTCGGGACAATTTAGAGTGTTGAATCAGCCTGCCATGCATATTTTTGGAATGTGGGAGGAAACCGGAGCACCCGGAGAAAACCCACGCAGGCCCGAGGAGAACATGCAAACTCCACACAGAGAGGCCGAAGCTGGAATCGAACCCGGTACCCCTGCACTGTGAAGCCGACGTGCTAACCACTGGACTATCGGGCCGCCCCCATACTTGGGTGCCATTAAGAAATTCATGTGACAGGGGGAAAGACAAGTTTTTACAAACGGACTGGATAACCACTTAGAGCTGCTGCTATTGGAATATTTTAAGCATGATAGCTTGTTACAAAATATTTTTTAAGTGAGTGCGGTTGTTTAATTGTCATGGCTTAATAAGCAAACAAAACCAAATAACGTAATAGCAGATGAAAAGGAATAATTTAGTCCTCGCCTACGTTTTGGAAAGTGAGAGCTACTTCTTGAGTAATGATTAATGCTAATGTCGACCAGTTTGATATACACTCTTAAGACTCAGATTCAAGTACTATACATGACAATGGCAAGGATTTTTTGTTTTAACTGTGGATGCAAAATATGATTTTCAGAATTCATTGAAGTTTTGTTGTTTCATGAATTGATGATGATTCAGCCACTGGTTTGGTTTTGGTCCACAACATCCCAGAAAATGAGGCAAAATGTTGATCTAGTAAAAGAAGATGTTTGCAATCGCATTCATTTGATAAACACAAAAGATCATTGTCTGCTTTCACAAAGGACACCATAAAATAGAGAGTGTTTAATGTTGATGGGCACAAATCAGAGGTTTTGGACAATTTGAAGTTCAAAATGGCTTTAGACAATTAATCAGTTACCAAAATAGTTGTTGATTCATTTGATGAGCGATTAGGTGTCGATGAATCGATTCACTGCGATACCTCAAACTCAACCCAATGCCACAAAAGATTTTTCATCAAGACAACTCCATTTGAACTGTGTTGGTTTGTAATGTCACAACCAGCTTTTTCATTGTGACAAGTGCTTGCTGGCGTTCTTCCATCTTGACTTATTCGAAGAGAATAATTTAGGGACAGAAATCTATGATCTCATAGATCATTAAACACATAACATATGCCCACAAAATAAACAATTCAATTTGCAGACAACGAATCGAGCCACTGTGCTGAAGCCAAATCAAAAGCCCCTAAAATGTGTTTGTTCACAGCTGACTTAAGCGTGTTGTTCGATAGTACCTGCATGTGAGACAGACCAAACTTGTATTTTCGATCAGTTAATGGACATATGGTGTGTCCACACCAGCAAATACGAGTTCCTATAGTTGAAAAGCAAAGCCTGCCAGACACAGCATGATGATAGCTCTTCAGGGAACTTTGATTTTCCCAGTTGTGAATCAGGCTGCTGATGCAGCTGCAGGACAAGCTGTGGGAAACATGAAAGACAAAGTCCATTCGTGATAGAGAATTAGCATGTGACCACAGATGGAAGTAACAAACAAACCCCGACGTTCATTCACACATGCGGGAAGCACAGAACCTGCCCTCCCTGACCTCTTCAACTTTCCATTTCTCCATGACCTTTGTTTTTATGCTCTCACTCCTTAAAACCAAGCACCTCTGCTGAGACTTGAAGTGGCAACATGCAAGGAAGGTAAGGTACAGGCAAGCTTGATGCACACACATCACACTGAGAAAGGCTGAGGCCCACCGTGCACCGCCAAGCACCAGTACACCTGATCCGCAGAAACTAAGCACCCTTATTTCTGACACATTCCCATTGTTGGGATGGTTAGGGGGGTTGCAATAAATTGATGTACATCATGCATAGGGATGCAGCTATGAAATAAAGTAAAATAAAATTCTACTGACTTACAAACTCCTGTGTGTAGTTTGCATGTTCTCCCCGGGCCTGCGTGGGTTTTCTCCGGGTGCTCCGGGTTGCTCCCACATTCCAAAAACATGCATGGCAGGCTGGTTGAACACTCGACATTTTCCCTCGTGTGAGTGCGGTTGTTTGTTTCTGTGTGCCCTGTGATTGGCTGGAAACCGGTTCAGGGTGTCCCCCACCTACTGCCCGAAGAAGTCTGGGATAGGCTCCAGCACCCGGATAAAGCGGATAGGGAGAATACACACACACACACACACACACACACACGTGTGCGGGCACACACACACGCGCACACACACACACCATTGATGTCCCTATATTATTCGGTAAGGTTAGGTTTATTTTGACGTTGGCCTTCTGACTGCAGTGACGGAATGTTACTGCCATGCATAGCATGAACAATAGTTGCTGCAGTTAACGTGACTTCTTCCTGACAGTGATCCCATAAATAAGCGGGCAAGGCAGGCAAAAAAAAAGAAATGCCTCAAGCATTTTTTTAACCAATGCAGTCCTAAATTCATGCTAGTTCTAACCACTGTGCTGACAAACGATGGCCACTGAGATTTCTTTGTGCTTGTATCTAACAGTACCTGCACATTGAAGAGGACTTAAGATGTTTGTGTTAACAGAATGGCTTTGTGCTCCTGGAATGGCAAGTGAACTGACAAACTGCCACTCATGACACTAAACCTCTGACCTGGGCCCCTGTTGCATAAAAGCTCTGATGAGTGAGGTTCTGAAGCTCCGCGCAGCGCTTTTGACATTTCTACAGGGTTTAATCTAAAGTGATTGGACAGGGAGGAAATGGAAAGAAGTTCTTCATTCGACAAACACTGACAGGTGCAGGGCTATATCTTCCCAAAAGGTTCCATGACTAACAGGATGGGCGCAACAAACAGGTCTGACAAAAAGGGGGCAGGGATGGAGACATTGCAACAAGGGAAGAATGGTGCTTTTTATTCTTTGTGGTCCTCTCGTCAACCTCCCACACAACACATAAGTCAGGCTTGGTTTGCTACAGCCTTCAAACCTTCTCACTTTTAGGGGGGAAAAAAAATCACTCCAATCCTACGGAGGCAACTACCGTAGGGCAACTCATGAACTTCAAAGAAGCTAAACGTTATGACAGCACAGGACAAAGTGATCACAGTAAGGACAAATTAAAATATTTTGGATAATGAAAGAAAAAAAAAGTAAATTTTTTATAGTGTGCCGGCATTCCAGAGGCGTGACGCATGTAACTGAGAAGTGTGGATGTTTGGTGTGACACTCTCCGGCCATGCCGTCAATCATTTTGTCACAGATGATTTGGCTTTTTTGCTAACCGTGCTATCGGAACGACTTCTGAACAACAACTTTGTCATGTGGAAACACATTTCCACCTTGACCAGGCTGTGTAAGTTGAAGTCAAGCTTCCCTGTGAAGTGAGCAGAGCCTGCAGAACACATGTAAGCTTGTTGAATGAAGCGTCCAGCCTGTGCGGACTTGTCTTGGCCAAATATGGCCAGGAATGATGCACCCAAAAGCTACAAATTAAGTTGAGATTAATTCATTTCGACAGCACTTGTATGCACAGTTGCTCAAATGTGGACAAGACTTTAACAGCAGGTATTGCCGACTTTTAATCAGACCATGTCCTTCAGTCTGATGAATGACAATGAGATTGTTTTTTTTTTGGTTTGTTTATTGGGTTTAATTTAATGTGTTTTGGTTTAAATATCCACCTTAACAGAAAACCACTGAAACATTGCTCAAGAGCAAAAGTCACAGTCTGGCAACAGAACAGCCGTAAAGAATGCAGAGATCGTATGTTTAAATGGCTCTTGAAATATGACGCTTGACACGGTTGACAGCCAGATGCTACTTGATGAGTTGTCTTAGGCAGTAAAGTTATCCTTATATCCTTATTTATACACATGCACGCGCACACACACACACACACACACACACACACACACACACACACACATACACACACACAAAATGAAAGACACTAGCTGAAGAGGCACACACTCATCAGACATTCCAGTCAGGAACGAGCAAATTCTGAATTAATAGGTGGGGGTTGTCAATCTTGTGGATTGGGTTTGCGTTGGGAATAAAACCAGTGGTGTTCTTGTCAAGAGAAAAATATGCAAATTAATCTTAAGACTCATGAGAAAAACAAGTCAAAAGAACAAAATCAAAGAAAAATAAAAATCTTTTGTACTTGACGTGCATAAAACATGCAAGATAAAAGGGTATGAAAGAAGTGTTAAGATATTTAGAGTGCGTTTCCGGTAGCATTGTTGAGATTGACATGCAGAGAGCCGGGAAGTCAGAGACCAGCTCCAATTGCTCCAGACGACAGCTGGCGAATGTAGTACGGGCACCGGCGGCCACTTGGACCAAAAGAGCAGTGCCACCGTGGCCATCTGAGGCCGACTGATTTACGACATAAAAACGCTCACTCGCTCATACACAGCGAAGAATAGACACCGCAGTGCCCGAAATAAGCATATGATGACGTACTATGGTTGAGTGCTTTAAGCCGATGTTACATCAACACTTTGAGCCTACCCTACATTGGATCCGATATCGTTTAGAATCAACCGCTATGACTAACGCATCAATTTTTACTGGAAGAGGCATCCAGCGGCCAACTTTACCTCATCGGCAAGTGTAGATCTTGCGGTTCTTTATAAGCATACTTTGCTTGCAGCGATTCACGCCATGTCGACTGCGCACATCACTTGCACTGAATTTGAAGGGAATGAGCAGAACCGCTTTGATGACCGGGGAATCGAGTCAGTGGCGTTTGCTCCCACAACGGTGCAAACGCCAATTTCTAACCGCGCACGACTACAACGATTCCAGAGGAAAACTTCAGCCATGCCCACAGTTAGACTGCACTTTTCACTAGAATTATGCTGGAAATACAAAATTTAGGGCCCTCAGAGTGAAAATGATTGCTTTGGTTCACGGCTGAAATGGTCACCTCGGAAAAAAGAGGATGTGAATTTTCCGTGCAGACTCCAATGCTGTTTTGGGGGGATTATGAAAACATGTAGGAAATTGTTGTCGAGCACTGCATTGTGTTAACAATTTAATTGGAGGCCGTGGAGGTGGAAAGCACAGGATAAACTGCAATTGGGAATTGTTCTTCACTTTTGGAATGTTTGAAGACCACTTCAGTTTTGGAGAGAAGGGCTGTCTACGCGCTGGTCCCCCCCCCCCCCCCCCCCACTGATGTCAACAGTTTAGACCCCCTCCCCCTTTCATTTCACGCTCTTTATTCCTGCCTCAGGACCAAATAATTGGAGACCAGCTGTTGACTTGGCCTCACTCTTGCTGTCCAACATAATGGCAGGCCAGAACTCACTCATGCCCCCACTGTGCACTCCATGAGCTCATCTCTCAAGTGTGGGGGGGAAGAGTGGCTGAATAAACCCAAACGTAATTCACAGTTTACACAACTTTGACTGCAATAGATAATCATCCAAAAATGTTTTCCCCCAATTTGACACATCTATCAATAAAAGAGAGCATGGACGCAACTTGGCCACAAAGCTATTTCCCATAAGCTTCTTCATAAGAGTTGAAATAATTTGAATAAGAACTAAATATTATGGGTTTTTTTAAACATACAAAACGTGAGTTTTAAAACCTTTATATGGATAACCTTAAAGGATCCTTTTTTCAATCAAAATTAATCCAACGAGAAGGTAATTCATTCAGGTCTGAAAACACATGCTGAGTTAATGAACTCGGATTTGTGTCGGTACCATGGTGACGCGATTGGAACTCAAAAGCAATTCCAGCATGTTGAGGTTTTTGCCTTGTCACCTAAGATGCACTTCAAACTTAAGACATCACAACACAACCTGCTGTTAAGCCAGGACGGCGTCTTAACCACATCAAAGTCATTCTTGCTTTTCACACACCTGTGGAAGACCAACACAGAAAAGGAAGTCACCTTAAATCGTGTAAGAATAAAAAGATTCCCTGAGATTTGTATGGCATTTATTTACAAATGAGCAGCAGAGACAGATGTGCACCACTCCTGTTGTTGTTGATCTGCACTGTATACCCCAAATGGAAAGACACTAAGAAGTGTTTTTGCTCAGCAGTACACTATGAAACAGCTGAAAGTGGGAGTCAGGAAGGAGAAATAACAGCCTGCCTGGAATCTATTCCCAAATAGGAGAAAAAAAAAAACATTCCTACAGCCCCCAGTGGAAACATGAACAAAGCGAGATCTTGGTGTGTTCATCTGATTTCTCAGATAAGAGCCATTATCCAATCAAGCACTTAAAAGAATCCGATAATTCCAGAAATCAGTTCAAGATTGGATTTTTAATGTGAGTGGAAATGGGAACATGTGACATGAAGTTGGATACACAAATGTAACAGTGACGGAAAATGGCTTTCTTTGGTTTCATCTTTTGCCCAAAATGCTTCTTGAGCAAGGAAAGTTTGAATTTTGAGAAAGGTGCGGTGCGGGCAGTGAAACATCAGTTTTGACATCAAGGTTCATCAACAGCACATCAAGGATATGCTGTCGATTGCTTCCTTGGACAAAAATCAAGGCTTTGACTTTACAGGGACTTTAAATTTGTCACATTACACATTCATTTTATTAGCTCGCAGAGAATCAAGAAAATATCAAATATAACATGTTTGATATTTTTATTAACATATTTGGGACATATCTGGACTGGAGCTATGTGCATCAAAAAAGAATGCTACGTGACCCAAATAAGTGGTTGTGTCAACCATGACAGCAATAACTAAAGTCAAATGTTTTTGATGAATCTTTCAGGCTGCTCTGGAGGAATTTTGGCCCACTCTTCTTCCAAGAATTATTTTAACTCAGTCATATTGCAGTGTTTTCAAGCAGAAACTGCATTTAAGGTCACACCACAGCATCTTCATTGGATTTAAATCCGGACTTTGACTTTTCTTCAAAACTCTCATTTTGGTTTGATTGAGCTATACAGTGGTGGACTTGCTGGTATGTTTCGGGCTGTCATCCAGCTGCATGAACACAAGAGCTCTTGAACCAGAGGGCACCAACTGATGGCAGGACAAGCTGGTATCATATTTCAGTCGCTTTGTTTAGATTTTTATTGTTATTATTATTATTTTTAATTTCTTTGGATCGAGGCGTGACATTTTGCTTTTTAAGATCTTATATTCTATTTTTTGGCTACTTGAAGTGATTTCTTGATTCAACAAATATGGCACGAGTATGGCCTGCTTGTGGCAACTCAAATTGCATTCAGTTTTCCAATACTGTAACTGGTTAGTCACAGTTAACTGAATTGCTTTTTCATCTCTCTTAAAAATCATTGAGAAAATTAATTTTGAATTTACATTTTTTAACCTTTATTTACCAGGTAAGGTAATGCCAACTTACCTGCAGACAGCAGAGTAAAACAAAGGAAAATAACTGTTTAACACTGAATACTTTGGTTGTCTTTGTCAGATCTTCATATTAGCGTGATGACCTGAAACTTGATAAATATGCAAAGAAATCCCAAATCAGAAAGGCAGGGTGTATCCGGCATTCTCATCGCACTTTGTTGCTCTGCAACTACTGCCTCTGTTTGTCTTGAGTTCAAATGAAAGCTCCGTGGAGTGTCTGCCTGTTAAGAAGTGGTGACTCGGTTTATTCACAGAGACGGGAGATCAACATGGACAACAGAGATGGAATTCAAGAAGGAGATAAAAATACCTCCGGAGCTGTGTGTCTGCAGGGGCTATTTCACCCTCACACCAAATGTCCTGCAGCATGACTGGGTAGGCAACAGAATATGGATGCACGTCTCTGGCCAGTAAAGGGACATACATTTGCGATGGAGATAGCTCATACACAGTAAATTTTCTTTTGAGGGCAAAAAGGCCGCAGCCGGAATTCAACCCAGCACCTCTGCACTGTGAGGCCAACGCGCGAAGCAGTCGACCACCAGGCCGACCACTGTAATAACAAATGATTAAAAATAGCATTGACCATTTGCTACACTTCAATGAGACCGATGGTATGCCATATTCGGACAAGTGGTATGACAGTCACGATGCAATGCTGTAAACTGTCTTGGTGTCGTTGTGCAATGTGCTGGACCTTCTATGATAAATAATATATAATAAAGTTCTCATTGGCACACAATTGTTGTCCGTGTATTATTGAACGTAATAATCTGGTAATGAAAAGCAACTTTGCATTGATGCCCTTGTTGTTGTATTCCGTGGTCCTGCTGTTACTGGTATGAATCTATTAAGACAAGCGGTGATCGGGCTAGCCGAAGCTACGGACATGTGGTTAACCCTGGTTCATGCCAATTTATGCAGTCAAGCATGCACCGGTCACTTTTTTTCTTTCTCACAACATTATGTTTGTGCCAAGATGTTTTCAGCTGTTTTGGTCGGTAAATTTTTTAAAATGCACTTTCGAGCCAATTTCAGCAGCAGTGACTTCGAAATTTGTCGTGGCCCGGTCAGACCGGTGTCTACAGGTAGATAGGCGGCCCAACACGATGGAATGATGGCCAACGGCCATTGAACAAGCATTAACATCGAACACTGATGGGTTTCACCTGACAATTAAACAACATCAAACACAACCTCCTGACTACAAATACAGTAGTACAGACAGTACACTTTTTTCATTTCCATTTGATTCCATTTCAAACCTCTGCAAAGTGATGTGACCAGGGACGACGCTACACAGGGGCTATTGGGGGTGAAATCTCTGTGGCCCCAGTTAAGCCACACAAGTAATTATTTGATATTCTAGAACATATTTCTAAATTACTTTGTCAACCCCCCTATGTAATCGGTCAAGCCCCCCCCCCCCCTCACCCCCACTCTAGCCTCGGGAGAGAAAACTTCCTAGAGTCGTGCCTGGGTGTGGACACAGTGGATTTAGCCCCATGTCAAAAATCGGCCATGTGGGCAATTCATGTTACTTGTCAGTGATGTGCTCTTTGGAACTAATCTTCATTGTACTGGACCAATGCAAGAAATCTCTGGCTTTTGGACGATGTCTGACCGAAATTATAGCTGAGCTGCACACATTTGTTGTGGTGTCATCACTGTGATTATGTCTCTGATGCATCGTTTCTGAATGCGATTCAATAAAAAATGCTTGAGGTCAAAGGTTATGGGTAATTTTGAGGGGTGGGGGTCATTTATTTCTTTGAAGAGACTCCACACTTGAGACGATGACGTTTAAGTGGCAGGGCGGATGAGCTTTTGCTGCTGTCTGCTCATTTTTAATGACGATCCATAGACTCGATTGATGAGAATCAAATACACTACAGTTTTGGAAGTGGAGCTGTGACCTGAAGCCCCAGCCTAAAAGGGAACTTCCCACAAAATGTTTCCTCTGTTTGGTAAAGGAAGCCATTTATTCCCCCCAATTCCTGGGATCAAAGTAGATCTTAACCACCCCCCACCCCCAAAAAAAGTCAATGAGCTTTACTGCTTATTTACCCTAAAACAAAGCAAGATGAACATTCCTGAAGCCAACTACTGGATTGCAGCATGTGAGAGGGGATCAGGTGCCCGCTTTGGCGCCATCAAATGCCTTCCCTCTGTTGGCGCGCACCATCTCCATACAGTTTAAAACCTTTACATTCAGATTCCTTCTGTCACGCCGTGACAAAGGATCAAGAGGCAGGACACTTGCAAAACTGGGTTGTTCTGGCGGCTGGCTCGAGAAGGGGGATCTGGGGAATCCCAGTCATGCAGAGGTGGGACTGCTCAAGCGGCAAAGTACTTTCCTTTCAGCTACTTTGAAAACAGGAACCTTGTTAATAGGATAAGCTTATCTGTGTTGTAAAGGGGCAGATTTATTTCTTGGATTGGACACATTATTTTTTTTCCACACCTACAAATGTCCCTTATGATTTAATGTTTAATCTCCCATTAATTTGATGGATCAAGAACAGCCTTTGTTCGTGAATTTATGCCGTGAAATCATGCCGTGAAATTTTTAACAAGCTCAGACAGCTGTTTAACAGTTGAATGCCCTTCTGAGGCGTTCTTTGCTCTTCCGGTGTCTCTGTGTTTGGGAATAAGTGTACAAATTTAAGACAGCCAGAGAGCCAAACCAGCCTTTGGACAGGCAATGTAGGAGAGTCCAGGATGGAGATGTGGCTGGAGTACAAACGCAGGTCCGGGGAACTGCTGTTGGTTAGGAGATACACATATACATTTTGCCCAAGGTCAACGACAGGCTCCGCGCTGACCATTTCTGCATCATTTAATTTTATGGGAACCAATGTGGAATGTTAGGTTTCATTTTACTATTTGTACCGTGAATCTTTGTTTTATCATTGATGAGACTTGCTTCGTGGATGTTTTGATCGACAGCGTGGACCAAGTGACTGTGGTTTATTAGCTCACCTGGTGAATCATCCTGTCTAGACGTTCGGCCTGCAGCAAACTGTCCCATTTCTAATCACACTTATTGACAAGATAGCTCGAGTTGTCGTTTCTAACTGTAAGATTTAACACAAGTGGGTGGTCATAAAGGTGCTGTGTGGTACTGTACAGGGGGGAAAAAAAAGGAAAATAAATGACTGAACCAGTGGACCTTGATGACATTGCAGGTGGAGATTCCTCCACTGCAAACATGACTGTGCCTGCTAGCTTGACCCTTTGAAGGGCAGACTTGAGTGAAAATAATTCATTTGCCCTTCTTCTTATGATGAGCTCCAAAACAAAACTACTCGCAGCTTAAATAAGTATTCCTCAAGGGATTCCTCTTGAACAATGCATGCTAGAGCAAAAATAAATAAGGAAATAAATAATAGAGGGTGCTTTGACATAAACATCAGAATCTTGTTTTGCTATGACTGTTTCTCTGCTAATGAGCGGTGGACAACTCATTGGGAGGTAAGCTAATCGTTACCAATGATGAGTTTGCAATAAAGAGCCATTTAATGGTCCTGATTTGTAAAGTACCCCTGTTAGAATTGGCCATAAAAGTCAGCCATCAGGAAAGAAGTTGGAGCAGCTCAAAGGAAGGTCAATATAGGAAAAAAAATAATGACTGAGTCAGCCGCCAATGCGTGCCACTCAACATACCAAACAAAGGTTGTCCAAAAGGTTGAAATACAGTCACTTTTTATGTGTTAGGCTTAACGACAGCCATGTGTTTCCAAACAACATCACTGTGTTTGAAAGAACTTCTTTGATTGACTTTATACTAGACTGAGCTGTTAGCAGCAAAACATTGCAGGGGGGCTGGTGGGGTGTACGGCTTTTTGGTCCGTTGCTCACTCAAGCAAAATTAGGCCTTGAAAAAGGATCTTGGCTTTGCAACAATGAAGCAAAGGAGCTCAGAGGCGCCAATAAGAGAGTCCAAAAACAGAACTTTGGAGCATCGACCTCACAGCAGTGGACAGGTAAATTGCACCGGTCCTCATAACTCTCAAATGGGCCTTAATTTCAAGGTGTGCTCACACCTCCAACGACAACTCCGTCCGTCCGTCATCTACCGCTTATCCGGGGCCGGGTCGCGGGGGCAACAGCTTTAGCAGGGAAGCCCAGACTTCCCTCTCCCTAGCTACTTCTTCCAGCTCTCCCCGGGGGATCCAGAGGCGTTCCCAGGCCAGCTGGGTGACGTAGTCTCTCCAGCGTGTCCTGGGTCTTCCTCGGGGTCTCCTCCCGGTGGGACATGCCCGGAACACCTCACCAGGGAGGCGCTCAGGAGGCATTCAAATCAGATGCCCAAGCCACCTCATCTGGCTCCTCTCGATGTGGAGGATAAGCGGCTCGACTCTGAGCCCCTCCCGGATGACCGAGCTCCTCACCTTATCTCTAAGGGAGAGCCCGGACACCCTGCGGAGAAAACTCTTTTCGGCCGCTTGTATCCGGGATCTCGTTCTTTCGGTCACGACCCATAGCTCGTGGCCATAGATGAGGGTTGGGACGTAGATCGACCGGTAAATTGAGAGCTTCGCCCTTTGGCTCAGCTCCTTCTTCACCACGACAGACCGATACAACGTCCGCATCACAGCAGACGCTGCACCGATCCGCCTGTCGATCTCTCGCTCCCTCCTGCCCTCACTCGTGAACAAGACCCCAAGATACTTAAACTCCTCCACTTGGGGTAATATCTCCTCCCCGACCCGGAGGGGGCACTCCACCCTTTTCCGACTGAGGACCATGGTTTCAGATTTGGAGGTGCTGATTTTCATCCCAACCGCTTCACACTCGGCTGCGAAACGCTCCAGTGAGAGTTGTAGAGCCCCGTTTGAAGGAGCCAACAGCACCACATCATCTGCAAAAAGCAGGGATGTAATACTGAGGCCCCCAAAACGGACTCCCTCAACGCTTCGGCTGCGCCTAGAAATTCTGTCCATAAAGGTTATGAACAGAATCGGCGACAAAGGGCAGCCTTGGCGGAGTCCTACCCCCACTGGAAACGGTTCCGACTTACTGCCGGCAATGCGAACCAAACTCTGACATCGGTGGTATAGTGACCGAACAGCCCGTATCAGGGGGTTCGGTACCCCATACCCACGAAGCACCCCCCACAGAACTCCCCGAGGGACACGGTCAAACGCCTTCTCCAAGTCCACAAAACACATGTAGACTGGTTGGGCGAATTCCCACATACCCTCAAGGACCCTGCTAAGGGTGTAGAGCTGGTCCACTGTTCCACGGCCGGGACGAAAACCACACTCCTCAATCTGAGGCTCGACTTTCTGACGGACCCTCCTCTCCAGCACCCCTGAATAGACCTTACCAGGGAGGCTGAGGAGTGTGATCCCTCTGTAGTTGGAACACACCCTCCGGTCCCCCTTTTTAAAAAGAGGGACTACCACCCCGGTCTGCCAATCCAGAGGCACTCTCCCTGTTGACCACGCGATGTTGTAGAGGCGTGTCAACCAGGACAGCCCCACAACATCCAGAGCCTTGAGGAACTCCGGGCGGATCTCATCCACCCCTGGGGCCTTGCCACCGAGGAGCTTTTTAACCACATCGGTGACTTCAACCACAGAGATAGGAGAGCCCACCACAGAGTCCTCGGACTCTGCTTCCTCCAAGGAAGGCGTGTTGGTGGAGTTGAGGAGGTCTTCGAAGTACTCTGCCCACCGGTTCACAACGTCCCGAGTCGAAGTCAGCAGCGCCCCATCCCCACTGTACACAGTGTTAGTGGTGCACTGCTTCCCCCTCCTGAGACGTCGGATGGTGGACCAGAATTTCCTCGAAGCCGTCCGGAAGTCGGCTTCCATGGCCTCACCGAACTCTTCCCACGCTCGGGTTTTTGCCTCGGCGACCACCGAAGCCGCGGTCCGCTTGGCCAGTCGATACCCGTCAGCTGCCTCTGGGGTCCCACAGGCCATAAAGGCTCGATAGGACTCCTTCTTCAGCTTGACGGCATCCCTTACTGCTGGTGTCCACCAGCGAGTACGGGGATTGCCGCCACGACAGGCACCAACCACCTTACGGCCGCAACTCAGATTGGCCGCCTCAACAATAGAGGCACGGAACATGGTCCACTCGGGCTCAATGTCCCCCGCCTCCCCCGGAACATGGGAAAAGCTCTGTCGAAGGTGGGAGTTGAAACTCCTTCTGACGGGGGATTCCGCCAGACGCTCCCAACAAACCCTCACGATACGTTTGGGTCTGCCAGGACGGACTGGCATCTTCCCCCACCATCGGAGCCTACTCACCACCAGGTGGTGATCAGTTGACAGCTCCGCCCCTCTCTTCACCCGAGTGTCCAGAACATGCGGCCGCAAATCCGATGATACAACTACAAAGTCGATCAACGAACTGCGGCCTAGGGTGTCCTGGTGCCAAGTGCATATATGGACACCCTTATGTTTGAACAAGGTGTTCGTTATGGACAATCCGTGGCGAGCACAGAAGTCCAATAACAAAACACCACTCGAGTTCTGATCGGGGGGGCCGTTCCTCCCAATCACGCCCCTCCGAGTCTCACTGTCATTGCCCACGTGAGCATTGAAGTCCCCCAGCAGAACAAGGGAGTCCCCAGCAGGAGCACTCTCCAGCACACCCTCCAAGGACTCCAAAAAGGGTGGGTATGCTGAGCTGCTGTTTGGTGCATATGCACAAACAACAGTCAGGACCCGTCCACCCACCCGAAGGCGGAGGGAGGCAACCCTCTCGTCTACCGGTGTGAACCCCAATGTACAGGCACTGAGCCGGGAGGCAATGAGTATGCCCACACCTGCCCTGCGCCTCTCACCGTGAGCAACTCCAGAGTGGAAGAGAGTCCAACCCCTCTCGAGAGAACTGGTACCAGAACCCAAGCTGTGTGTGGAGGCAAGTCCGACTATATCCAGTCGGAAATTCTCTGCCTCACACACCAGCTCGGGCTCCTTCCCTGCCAGAGAGGTGACATTCCATGTCCCAAGAGCTAGCTTCTGCAGCCGAGGATCGGACCGCCAGGGTCCCCGTCTTTGGCTGCCGCCCAGCTCACATAGCACCCGACCCCTTTGGCCCCTCTCATGGGTGGTGAGCCCACGGGAAGGGGGACCCACGTTGCCTCTTCGGGCTGTGCCCGGCCGGGCCCCATGGGTGTAGGCCCGGCCACCAGGCGCTTGCCAACGAGCCCCACCTCCAGGCCTGGCTCCAGAGTGGGGCCCCGGTGACCCGCGTCCGGGCAAGGGAAACCTTGGTCCATATATTGTAGTCATCATAAGGGTCTATGAGCCATGCTTTGTCTGGCCCCTCACCTAGAACCTGTTTGCCATGGGTGACCCTGCCAGGGGCATAAAGCCCCAGACAACTTAGCTCCTAGGATCATTGGGACACGCAAACCCCTCCACCACGGTAAGGTGACGGCTCACGGAGGGGCCAACGACAACTGTTAACCAGAACTTGATGCATGCATGCAAGAAAGCAGCAGGGGCAACCCCCCCCCCCCCCTTTCATTGGGCACAGATGTCAGGGCTCCGTTTCCTTCTGTAATAACGTGTCATTATAGGCATAGGGACTCGCTGTGCTTGTGTGAAAACACATTGAGCACAGGTGGCTAATCAGCAATGAAGCACGGAAAAGTTGGTGAACATCACTCTGAATTTGTGCTGACAGACAAGTCGGAACAAGCTAATTAGACCGTACAGCGGTAAAAGAAAGAGCAGACAAAAGTTCACCAGCGATCAAACACCATCATCTAACTTCTTAATGCCTTTGACGAAAAGCAACAGCTTTAAGATTGGACCCTTCTGAAGTCTTACTATTTGGAAGCCAAGGCCATAACGGGACGTGGAACAGCTGTTGCGCATGACGTCATGTAAAACTTTGCGTTCATTTTGAGAAGAAATTTTAATTTCGTTTTCGCAGCAACTCAGAAAAAGGAGGTAAAATCGGGACTTCATCAGGAAGGGTTCAAATGCGAAGCAACTTACATCCTCAGAATAGCAAGGGTCTCCTTTGCGCCACTATATAACTCAACATCCAAGTTAAGACTGAGTATACACAATGTTTTTCCATTTCAATTTGCACAACAATGGTTAACTTCCTTTTACACTTGCATGACCATTCATAATGTTACTCTGTTAGAAATTGCCCTTGAATTTAACAATAAATGTTTTATGGTGGTCTTGGACGTGATTATCTCTATGCAGTCAAAATTATTATGTTTAACTGATTGTGTTTAACTTTTGTGGTACCCCTCCCAAGCAATTTTGTTGTTGTTGTTGTTGTTGTTGTTGTTGCTGTTTTAACGTAACTTTTGGCGTGCACTCTTGTGCTGGCTTCTCATGCTGTATGATGCCACTGTCGAAACAAGGCCCCACCCATGAAGGCTGAGCATCTCTTCGCACTGACCCATGTAGCCAACTATTTGTACCAAAAGGCTTGATTGATTATCGCTGATCAGTCAATGATCATGGACCGGAATTTAAAACAATATGAAATTACACGCAGCCCAGGCTTACCTGCCACAAATAAGTGGCTCACAAACATGATGAAACGATGACTTCCAAGGTTGCAACAGCCTGAGAGGGTTGACCAGAAACAATGTGGGAAAAAAATGGACATGAACTAACAGCTCTACTCTTTCTCTCCCAATCTAAGGTGGGCATCTGCGCCAGAGTCACAGCCAGCGACGCCTCCTGTGTGCCCTCGTCTCCTCCCCGTGTATCCAATACAAAATCGGCGCCCTGTTGGAGAATACAGGGCCTCTTGCTCCTGGCAGAGCCCACCACTCACATAAATCACAAAGTGCCTCTTCACTGAAACCCTTGGCCAGAGGTGTGGCCAGTGTGAACCAAGACCAGCGATCTTAGAATCACATCACTTTTCCATGACAAACATGAAAGAGAAAGTACAAGACAGTGACTTGGGGGTGTCACGTTTACCCAAAGACCACAGTTGTGGAACAATTATGAAAAAAGAAAAAAAAGCAGCTGCTGTTCCCACACAACTCGATCTTGTGTTGTGGTGTGGCGCAGGCCTTGCTCTTCACCAGAGGTTTGATGAAAAAGTAAACCTTCTCAAGTGACTGCACAGGCTGACTCATACTCCCCTGCAGAAGTTCAACTACAAAACTAAAGCAAATGACAAAGCAATAACCGCGTTGACAAAAATGCACATTTTCCACAAAGACGGACGGGGACAGCATTAAATCTGTGTGCGTTGCTATTGCAGCGCCATAGCGCTGACCTCAATGCGGTCGTCTCCTCCAGATCTGACGGAGGTTTAGAACACCAACCGAAAGTAAAAGTGGACTTAAACAACTGCCTTTAACTGACACCAAAAACATGACTGGGCCTCTTTTTAATTTTTCATCCTGTCACATTTTTACCGACTACAGTCCTTTTTTTTGTCATGGCAATAAAAGTCCTGTCACTCAAGAAAAAAAAGCCATGCGAGAGGTCAGGCGAACAGGACCCAGCACATCTATAAAGTAAACATTATTTATTTTATTTATTGATCCCCAGTGGAGGACTGTGGAGAAATTCAAGGGCTTGTGCAACTGAGTCACACCCCACGGCAATTGGGGATCGGTGCCTTCCCCAAGGAGAAGCAAGAAAAGAAACTTCTCTCAAACCACCAAGCCACATTCAAATTTACAACTAAATTACAGTCACGCCCGTTACAGTCCTTTATTGCATAATTCTCAAAATCGCTATGATAAATGAAGCAATCAATATGTTTAACACTGACATTTATGAGCGATAATTGCCACATCAAACATATTTCATGTATTTACAGGAACTTACCGATTTAGTGCCAGCCATTTTCAGACCCTTCTTTACCCTATCACGTGGAAAAATACATAAGGACGTACATGGCTTTGAATGCCTAGATTCTTGGAAAAAAAAACCATGAAAAAACGCCATTGGCATTGAATGAGTTCAGCTTTTGAGAACGATGGAACACATTGTGCTTTAACCTCATAATTCAGAATAAGAGGGTTTTTTTTCATTAGTTTGGCTCACGTGAGCAGACAAAAGCACTTGTTTTATCCAGCTTTTCTAATCAATCACTCAATCTTTATTTTCATACATGACCATAGAACTCAAAGTGCTTCACAGTGTTCAAAATCAACCCCCCCCCAACCCCCAGTCTCACCCCATCTGACAGTAATGGCACTACTGCTGCTGTCTACAATTCATTATGTCATTTGGGTTATTATCAACCGCAACATGCTTGGTTACTGTTGGCTTCACTGCTTGTAAATGGGAGGCATTGTCTTTGCACAAATCTAAAGACCTAGCCCATATTGACAAAAAAATAATAATAAATCCACTAATCCGGTCCTTAGGGGCCCCTATCCAGCCTGTTTGAGATATCTCAATCCTCCCACAGACCTGAATAAAATAATCATTTTATCAACAAGCTCGGCAGGAGCTTGATAACGATCCTGATCATTTGAATCAGGCATGTCGGAGGAGGGAAACATCTCCAGCAGGTAGGATAGGGGCCCCGGAGGACAGTAGTTGGTGACTCCTGCACAAAATTAATTTCCCCTAACTTTGACCAGTTCAACTTCTTCCAATTCACTTCATCCATCCATTCATTCATTTTTAATTTGCTTATCCTCATGAGGGTCACGGGTACACCCTAAGCTGGTTGCCAACCAATCACAAGGCACACATAGACAATTGGCTCTCACAGTCACACCTAGGGACAATTTGGAGTGTTCCATTAACCTTTTTTGGAATGTGGGAGGAAATCGGAGTACCCACAGAAAACCCACCCCGGCACGGGGAGAACATGCAAACTCCACACAGAAAGGCCGGAGCCGGAATCGAACCCTACACCTCTGCACTGTGAAGCCGGCGTGCTGACCAGTCGACCGCCGTGACGCCCATATCAATTAAATCTTACAGGGACAACAAAACCTTCCATAAGGAATGACTTGAAAAAGAATTAAAGCCAAGAACATGTGACATGAATTACCCCTTGTGACGTCATAATTCTTTACTAATACACGATATTGTGCAGAATGCTGAGCAAGGAGTTACCACATCGAGCGGTCTAATAATGAGGTTTGGAGTTTGAATCCCAGCTCCGGCCATCCTGTGCAGATTTTCTCCTCGTGCCTGTGTGAGTTTTCTGCAAGTACACTAAAAACCAGCTCAATCGAAGCCTCCGAAATAGGTAGGTGAAAATGTGAGCTTGAATGGTTATTTTATTCTTCAACTAGCTGGCAACTAGTGCAGGAACAAAATATATGGATGCACGGATAATATCTTAGCGGCAGTAACACTGCCGCTCAAGGTTAACGAAGCGTTGCTTCCAAATGGGCGGAGCCACTTGATTCAAAACCACTGACATTTTATTTGCCTGCTTTGCCAATTGTGTGACCTTTTGCCTCAGCCTTGCTGGATTTTGGGTCAACTCGCAAGCTCCAACTACACTTGAGACACTTTGCAAAGTCTTTGGGTTTCACTGGATTTGTTGAGAAGCACTAAAAATGAGCAGGGATAAAAGGCGAAATCCTCCACTCACTGATAGCAATCTGGAAGAGCTTGGGGAGTTTGAACATGATCAGAATGCTTAGTGGTCATCATTTCCAGAAGCTCCCAAAAGAGTAATCTTGTTAAACGCTTCAGCACTGACAGGATTAAACATTCCAGTCCTAGCCAGGGCTCAGTTTTCCTCCTGACATTCAAATACTATCGCCAACTGTAAAATGCCATGATGGAGCTTCTTTTTGTAGGTACAAAATGTCATGCATTCAAAACAACATAGGTATGAAATTACACACACTGTCAAACAAAGGCAGCCTTGTGCGACACTGTACAAACATTTCAACAAAAGTTTCCAACCACTCCATCAATGGAAATGTCAGAAGCAGACATTTAACTATTCATCTGAAGGCCTTCATCATCCATATTCCAAGCAGGTTAACTTAATGACGTAAGCGCTTTATGGCTACACTAAAACTAATTCTGGTGGGGAAGAAAAAGTGGGGTATGACTGGTTAGCATGTCAGCCTAGCAGTGCGGAGGTCGTGGGTTTAAATCTGGCATTGCTATCTGGAGTTTGCATGTTCTCCCACTGCCTTGGGCGTACCCCGCCTTCTGCTTGAAGCCGGCTAGGATAGGCTCCAACACGCCTGCGACCATCATTCTGAAAATGGATGGGAAAGTGGGGGCAGTGGCTTTAAAAAAAAAAAGAAAATGCTATCAAATACAATGTCGTAGAGCGGCCTGTTTGACAGAGCTTATACTGTAAGAAGCAGGTCAATCAGACTACATACAGGAAAGCCTGAATAAACTTTGCTTCAGAGAGGAAGAAAGGTCCTCTTGGCGAGAACACAATCCCGGATTTCATTTCCCCTTCAGGAAGATGACTCAGCAGGGGTCAAAGGTTTCAAAGAATCCCGGGCAGATGCACCTGAACAGTGGATGGCCACAAACATTTCCATCGGAATGGCCTCATTTGTTCCCGAAGCTGAGAGTGCGTATGCTCCCAATTAACATGGCAACATGATCATTCTGCTCTGCGGAATTGGATCACTCATGTTTAGATCAACAATTTCATGTTTAAACCCGTTCAGTGGTATATCAGCATCAGAATAATATATATTCTGTACATGTGATGCATACGTGATTGGGAAACGCTTGAACTTCCAACATGTTATATTGGTGGTGAAGTGTAGATGAGGAAGCTCAAATTTCTCTCTGATAATTATAAACTATTTAAACTTTAATTTGTGACAGTTGTACAGTGCATTTCAATGTGAAGATGTGTATCTCAATCTCCGCTACCAATCCGCATGAGTGATGCGTTTATCAAATGGCCTTCCCCCATTTATCATGCAAGAATTTATGTTTGATGCGAGAGTTGTGGGAGGGCGGTGGAGTGGTGGAGTTATTGAGCAGAAGGTGGGAAAGCTGCAGTTAAAAGAGATTGAGCAAAGACAATTGCTAGATCAAAACCTGCACGTGTGTCTGGAGGGGAGAGGAGGGTGGTGGGAGGGGGGGGGGTTGTTATGTCTGGTGGGACAGCAGCTCAGACGAGAAGCTCCTTTGGCAAACTGCAGCGCCACACAAGATGCCTCTCCAGATGCAGTTCTGTCATGTGTAAGGACCGCATTTAACTATAAACGTAAACACGTGCAAAATTGCGTAAGAGAATTGAGGCAAAGGCCCGAAGGTCCAATTATTCAGCTGTGTTGCTGAAGAAAGTATTTGATGTGGGCACTTGTTATCCGATTCCTGCAAATAAAATAAAAAGTGATTTGAAAGGCGTGTGCTGCCCTAAATTGCCATTTATTTTTATTTAGTATGATAATGCACTTGGGGGAAACGCTTCGGTGGATTTCAATTCAGGACCCACAGACAAAGGTCGAGCGAACACAACATGCAAGTGGGTTGATTTACAGGTAGAGACTTGTTGTACAGTAAGTGGAAGCCTCCACGGACTGAAGTTAGGAAGCCAACGACACAAAGAGCAGTGACATTCTTTTGGAAAACCTTGAGCGCAATCCCGCTCCACTTTACTGAAAAGGGCGGCAACTCCAATCAGAAGAGTCGGAGACGCAGGCGGGGTAGCAGCAGCTCTGCCAAAGTGGCTTCACGTGTACAGGAGGTCATTACAAAAGACAATGGTGGAGTTTCAAAGGCCGCATGACACTCAATTTAGCATTTCAATGGACCGCCAGCAAATGCTTGCATGGAAAAAGCCTTGTGGTCCCTTGTGGAAAGGCAGAAAACGGGGTTAGTAGGACTACATTCTCGCTCTCATTGAGACGGAGCAAATTCCAAAGGACAGGGCAGCATTTGTCAACTGAAGCACACACATCAAGTTGTGATTTGCTGCACGCAAATACTTTCTGTCCATTAGCCAGTTTTATTGCTCTTTATTGCTGCTGGTGTCCTCGGTGTCTGCGACCCAACTATGAAGTCTGTTGGGTTTAATGCACCTGCAGCTTCATAACCCGGGAATGAGGATGACATACAGTATATGATAGAAGGAGTCAATGTGCACATTTTAATCTTTTGATTGCTGGAAACAGTCACACGCCCACTCTGCGCCATTGTGATGATTACTACACGAAATAATCATGACGGCGAGACATGGCATGACCCCAGCCGCTGATGGTCAGGCAATCATGAAAAGTCAAGTCTCATAAATACTAAGTCAAAGTTACGTTGATTCTTTAATAGGTTTCAACCATGCAAGCCTCACGCCTCGAAATTGGCAACTTCAGTCTGACCCAAGTCAAGGCATGTCATTTGAGGCTCCCAGCTCCAGAAATACGACTTTTGCATTTGTAAGAGCGCCACTATTTTCAAGCATACATGTTGTCCACGTGAGACTGGCATCAAAGTGATGTTTGCAGGAGAGAATTCAACCAGACACGAGTGGGCCTCAGGGAACATGCGCAGTCCATAGAGCTGGAAAAAAAGGGCCAACTGTGTTCGGAGGTGCGAATGGAAAGAGTGTGACTCTGGTTACAATGAGAAGCACTGGAGAGTATGTGCACACTTGTCAGAACACGCACAGGGTTACTGTAACACCGGCTGAGGTGCAGCTCTATGTGGAGTCTGTGGGTTTGCACTGCACGGATGCAGCGGCACTCACAAAAGCCAGGTGTGACGATCAGAGCAAGGCTCTCCAGTAACAGTGGCCCGTGGCCACTGTGTGACTGTGTTGGGCCGCCCAAAGTTCCCCAACTCTGGCCCGATTGCGTCAGTTCAAATTTCATTCATAAATGTGATGAAATCAACATGGCTTGGCTTTTTCTTTTAATTCAATATTTTGACTTTAGCCACTCAGATCAGTCATCATTGATCTTGTTACTGCTCTGTACAATTTTTTGGCGTGTAGTCTTAAAACCTTCCATAAGGAATGACTTGAAAAAGAATTAAAGCCAAGAACATGTGAAATTAAAAAAAACACATGCAAAAAAAAGGACAAAGAAGTAATATTTTCTTAAAGGCTTAAACAATATAGTATAAAGATGGCAACCACCTAAAACGGCCAACCTTTATTTTACAGGCACAAACTGCTTTCTTCTATAAATTAATCTTATGAAAACTAAATGTGTATTCAATCATGGAGTTCACATTTCGGCACACTTTGACATTTCCTGCCTCATTTCTTACTCTTTGCACACTTCTGCTAAGTAAAGAGGGAAAACGCAACCTTTTTCTTGACATTATTATGGAGATTTTCCAATCTCCTTTTGGGTATGAGCGAAACTCGAGGAGCCTCCGATGAATCATCAAAGCACATCTCCGACCTCCACACGGGACCGAGTCACACTTCCACGGAGATAGCAAACATCCACGTGTGCCAGTCTGCTTGGGGAGTGGCGAGTCGCTTCAGTGCAGCCTCTTGCCACCAGCAAAGATGGTTTTTCTCCTGTGGCTATAACTCAACAATGCACGGTTTACTGAACCAAGTCTTCAAGCAATTATGTGAACGAAATACAGTAGGTGTGTGTGTGTGTGTGTGTGTGTGTGTGTGTGGCGGGGGAGGCTCCCTTCTGTTCAAACGATGGAGCGCAGTTGGCGTTTGCACTGCTGTGCTCACGTTCCTCATTGACTCTCATCGGAAACAACCCACCAGGTAGTTTGATTCGACAAAGAGCCACACTGAGGAGAGGGCAATTCTGCCTCGTCATTGATGTTGCAGACCAAATCAATCAAGAGACTTAAATTGTCTGGTCGAAGTAGTTTTACGTGTTACAAAGTAGAGAAGGAATTCTTTACACCAATGCCACACATGCAAGATCTAGCGTCAAAGGAATTCAGGCCACCCCACCCCCAACTTGAGTCCAGCTGCCCCACCATCAAGTCAGGGAACGCTTGTGTCACTCGAAACTTGGAGACAACACAGAGCCAAAAGTGTCACGCACCATGTGAGGGATGTTACAAACACGTCACATTTTAACCAAAACGAGTCAACGTAAGCCAGTTGTGCAAGTCTCACAAAACATGCATGCCGCTGTTGACTCTCAGCGGGACGCTGGTACTCGTTTGTGATGCGAGCCCTAGCTTAGTGAGAATTTGCACCGACTTTGATTTTCGGTGTATGATGCCAAGATTCCAGCAGGGCGGGAGGAGGGCCCGTGGCAACACCAGCAGTGCTTGGTGCTTAATTGAATCATGGAACAGGGAAGCCTGCCGCCGTAGTTCAAAGCCAGCGTAGAGGAAAGAGATGCACGCGGTTCCACATAATTCAATTATGATTTCAGGATGTTTGGTCCGGTTTGGGTCCGGTGCTCAGTCGAGGCTGCGGTTCAAGTGTGAAGGCCTTAACCCGATGCCTTTTGGCATCAGCACGACTGAGACTGGCCTCAGCGTGTCACTGCTGGATGGTAAAAACACTTTCAGAACAACAATACATCGTGTAAACCCGTCCGGTGGAAGACATATGCCTGTTGGACACCACAACTGCATGCCATCGGTCAGCACGCCTCAGATGGATCAAATCAGCACCGGAGAGGCCGCTATCTCATCCATGACAGCTCCAGGACACCAAAAGGGAGATATATCTCCAAAGTGCTCGTGGGGGTGCTGTTCACAGCAACCAAGGCTCTTTGAGACAACTAGCAGCTCAGATATACTGTAACATGGACAACTTCAGCGTACGGAAACAGCTCATTCAACTGACTGATGAGCGTTGAATGCATTCGGTCTAATAAGAAATAGGTCATTCCAACAAAAAAAAACGTAAGTAACCATTGCAGTAGCAGCATGTTGGATAATGCAAATATAAAGTATGGGGTCGCTTTTGGTGCGAGTGCGAGTGCTCGATGGGTGACGCAGACAATAAGGCCGGGCAGATCTGACTATGAATAGCTTGTTTCTGTGGACAAACTTAGAGCGGCTTCACTCCAAAGGACTCTTCTAGTTTGTCACTTTTAAAAAAGCATCCTTACACGCTGCACTGGAATCTGTAATCCAGCTCACTTTGCACGCGAGCGCCACTATTCACCAATGCCATTTACTGCGGAAATATCACTGCATTGCCTTTAATAATAGACAAACGCTACTCTTACTGCTTTGCCTTGATTTTTACATGAGGTGAGGTTTTTACTTCAGAGGGGGACAGCGCACAGAGGGAGAGTTTCAAGGTAAGAAAAATCACAAAAACTGATACTTACAGTAATCAACTGGCATGAGAGTAACAAATACAGAAGTCCATAGTTCCAAGAGCCCATTTTCCTCCAACCCAGCACCGGCTGCAACTGCTGGGGAAAGTGGAAACAACAAAGTCCTTCTCTCCCAGACCGACTCCTGCGTCCTCTCTGCGCGTTGCTTCTCGGGACGAAATCACTCGTCTCTTCTGCGTCCCTCGATCGACCCGCCTGGACTGCATCAACAGGTGCGAAAAAGAGGAGTGAAAATCCGCTCCGAAGTGGCTTTTTTTTCGGTCGGCGATGGACACCAAACGTGCGCGCCGTCTTGTGCGCTTCAGTCCGGTGAAGTGGTTGCGAGGTGGGTGAATGCACTCTTGCAAGCAAGTCACAGGGAAGTCCTGTGTGGGACGGAAGAGCGCACTGGGAAAGTAAAAGGCGGAATGGAATTCAGGGAGCCGGTGGCTAATCTCGGACTCAGACACCGCCTCGGAATCTCAAATCTGCGCGTTGTGTGAATGTGCGCGCGCACGCACACACACACCGTTTTTTTCAGCGTACATGCCACTCATACCAACGGATCCCTGCACTCATATTATCAGCAAGACATATTACCATAATTTTTTGCATTATAAAGCTCCGTTTGTTGTTGAGCACTTATCAAAGCTGTTTACGTAGCTATATTGTAGGGTATTCTTGAACACTCTTGCTTCAAGCACGTGAAAGCGTTACTTCAGTAAAAGCACAACTATTTAACCGAAAATATCTGATACAAGGGCGGCCCGGTAGTCCAGTGGTTAGCACGTCGGCTTCACAGTGCAGCGGTACCGGGTTCAATTGCAGCTCCGGCCTCCCTGTGTGGAGTTTGCATGTTCTCCCCGGGTTTTCTCCGGGTGCTCTGGTTATCTCCCACATTCCAAAAACATGCATGACAGGCTGATTGAACACTCCAAATTGTCCCTAGGTGGTGTGAGTGTGAGCGTGGATGGTTGTTCGTCTCTGTGTGCCCTGTGATTGTCTGGCAACCGATTCAGGGTGTCCCCCGCCTACTGCCCGCTGGGATAGGCTCCAGCACCCCCCCGCGACCCTAGTGAGGATCAAGCGGTTCGGAAGATGAATGAATAACTGGTAGAATTGCAGTGTGGAATATTACGTGAGTAAAGGTCTTAAAAGTAACTACATAAAATGTACTTTATGAATCAAAAGTAATGGTCACATTTGTAAATGCAACTATTTTTAAAAAGTGTGGATGTGTTATGTTTTTCCATTCATCCATTGTCTATACCAGTGATGCTCAAAGTGGGTACGAGATGGCACTTTAAGGTACGTGAGATTTTAAAATCTAGTAAAAAGTAGCATCATTGCAAAAAAAATTACAACAAAATATTCTTCCTAGATGCAAAAACACTCCGTTCAGTGCAACGATACAATGTTGTGTGCTGGTAATCTTGTCAATCTCCACTTTCATTATGAAATTGTGAGTTTCTTTTTTTTTCAATTAAAATTAAGTTAATGGTTTATTTTTGAGAATGTATCGATAAAATTATTCCCTAGAGGGCACTATTCTTTATTTCCAAATAGTTCTCGAGATAACACTACAAATACAGTTGCAAAGTTTAATAAATCAAACAATGAAAGTGCAGCACTCAGTGTTTGTTTTTCACCCTAAAATGTTTTGCGCTGTTGAGGGCATACTTGACTTAACATATTTCACGGGGGACATGCCATTGAAAAATGTTTGAGAACCCCTGGTCGACACAGCTAGTCCGGTCTAAGGTTGCGAATGTACTGGCCAGGGACAGCCAGAAACTTTTCAGTGGCTTGGTCATGGTCACACAACATTCTTTATCATCCATCCACAGTCAGGGTTAAATAAAATGTACACTTATCCAGAACAGCCGGCATGGTGGCCGACTGGTTAGCTCGTCCACCTCACAGTGGAGAGGTCATGGGCCCGATTGCGGGCTTTGGCCTTCCTGTGTGGAGTTTGCATGTTCTTCCTGTCCCAGCGTGCTTTTTCTCCAGGTAAGACGGTGTCCTCCTACATTCCAAAAACATACATGGCAGGTTAACCCTCCTGTTGTCCTAATTTTCTGTACACACCCTGTGTCCTCCGGGTCAAAATGAGCCATCTTCACTAAACACCCCAAATAGGCAGCCTATTTGAATTTTAAACACCAAATTTCATATTGATTGAAGAAACAACTTGTCCTTCACCACATTATGTGTGATATAGTTATCCCTCTTCACTTGTATTTCTATAGCTTCAGAAAAGGAAAAACGTGCGAAAATGAGTTATGTATTCATTCCAATGACTAAAGTTTCTTTCTTTTTTCCTCCAGTGAACTCGTTAGGACAATACAAGACAAAATGTGAAAAATAAGATAACCCATTCAACTAATTAGCACATGTAGCGCAGTATGCAAGTGCACAGCCTTTGCAGATTTATTTCTTTCGCCTATAGTACACAGTATGTGTTTCACAGTCCTTCTTTTGAGGGCAGAACTGGCATTTTTTTCCTCTTACTTGCCCTCGCTGGGGAAGTGGCTGTGGAAGGTGGATCATCAGGTTTCTCAGGAGCTCCTGTACGTTTTGTTCTGCATGCCTGCCTTGCTGGTTGTATGCTGCTGAGGGCCATGTTATTTTGCCATTTTTGAAAGGAAAGTCTCTCTTTCAGCTTCAGGGATTTCTTCTTGTTCTGAAGATGATTCATCATGCTCTGGGTTATATTCCTCCCCATCTACTTCTGATAAATCCTCCGCTTCCTCTTCTGAATCAGTTGTCTTGCTGGACAGCAGGGGAAAAAAATCCGCTCTAGAGCCTCTTCAATGTCATAACACACACTCATGGCGTCAGCACAGAGAGAATTCGGGGTCCTGTCATCTGGAGCACCTTTATAACCCCTTGAAATCCACATCTGCGAGAACGGCACCTATCTTGTCTTGTTTATGTGTTCTACTAATTGATCCGAGACACAACTAAAACATTGAAACATTCTGTGGTGTGTAAATAACTTTGTGACCTTGATTGATTTAAACTCTATTTGCCTCGTGGGTCATTTGATAATTTCAAGTAAAATATCGTATAGGGGATTTTCGGGGGCATTTTTAACACAGTGGCGGGGCATTTTGACCCGAGGACAACAGGAGAGTTAAGTGAACACTCAAAATTATCCCTTGGTGATTGTGAAAGTGATGGATGTTCATCCATGTGTGCCCTGCGATTAGCTACTTTTGTGAGCCGAATGATATCTGGAATTATCAAATCAAAAAATAAGGAGGTGGTGGGGCCTTGACTTCCTCGCCGTTTTTCGTTCTCGCGTCAGTGCTCGGTCACGAAGCGTTCATGGATTATTCTCTGGTTTTCATATTGTAATTTTTTCGATCATATAGACCAGTGCGGGAATATATTAATCCCGCATGGTGAAACGTAATTCCGGACCCCATGTGCTGGGAATAATTCACACTGGGTTGACTGAAACGAGATCAGCAAATTATTACATACAAACAGATCGCACTCGACCTGGAGCTTCAGTTCGAATGTTTTGCTCCAACATTTCTCATTAAATGTATGCTCGAGCATCAAGCGACCTCTAGTGGAGGAAAAAATACACACGCTCCAAAATTGGAACGAGTTCAAACTGTGGGAAGTGTTCATTGCCTCTTTCACGAAATTATATTTAATTACTCACATTAACGGTGCCACCGGAGTGTACAAACACATGGGCCATGGCAAACTTGTGGAGAGGGAGGCCTGAATGAATCCAGCCTTTGTGTCTGGAAGAGTCCGCCTGAACAGCAACTGTACTACCAGATTTGTCACAACAGCTGCTGCCAATTAAAGGCCAAGGCCTGGATAGAAATAGAAATGAGCGCCACTTATGTGCTCATCAAAACTAGCCTCGAACATACCTATCAACAACAGATCACAGCACCAGATTTTTTTCCAGTTTTTCCTTGCCGTCCTGGGGTTTAAGATCAGGGGGCGTCATTAATATTTATCAACTGTGGGTATGTGAAGCCCTCGGAGACCTTTTGTGACTAAGGGCTATAAAAATAAATTTAACTTGACTTGGCAAGGTGTCACATTTTAAATATGAAGCTGGAGTTTTTGACTCAGCAGCTCCAGCACATTAGCAATTACAGTATGCAAAAGTTGTGTTACTTAGGCTGAATGGAAGAAACTTTTTTGCAAACCAAACCCATTGTGGTCCTAAATAAAGCCAATACACCCTTAAACAGACTGTTTGGGGAACTTCTCTTCAGTCCTGTATTGCCAACAGTGACTTAATCCTGGATACAAGCTCAGTGGCCAGTGTTAGGTACACTTGGACAACATAGAGATCCAATACAAAAATTGATGGGTGATATTGACAGTCGGGCATGAATGTAATGTAATTTGTAGTGTCAAACTACACGGTGTCATGCTGAGAACTGTATTGTTAGCCATTTGCTATTCAACAGTTTCAATACAAACGGATCATTTTGTTGTAACCATCCTTGCTTGGATGTCAAGACTTTGTGCGGGTGGATGTATGGCTTGTCTCATCAGGGGTCGCTCGCATGAGTTATTTCACAACCTGTTGCCACATTAAGGTTGCATGACACCTTCAAGACACGTTCTGAACAGATCAGGGCATTAGTGAAAGTTTATGCATGAATAGTATGTCTTCTTAAATTACTTAATGTCACGTTGCATGGTGGTGGTGGACCCCAAAAAGCAGGCAGGAGAGAGGAGCAGGGTGTATTTGAAGATGTGTATTGATAAAACACAGAAAACTAAATCCTAAGCAAAGTCCAAAGTAGCAAGCAAAAATCATGACTGAAGATAAAACATAACCAAAACATGACTCAAACAGCCATGACAGTAGCAAAAGCAACAATGACCCGACACTGAGTGTTCGGGCAGGAGTCCTTTTATAGGCCTGATTACCTACGACCAACAGGTGTGCAGCTGCCAGGGGAGCCCTACAGTGCCACCTGTTGGTCCCTAAACCAAATCGTGACACATAAGATAAGATAAGATAAGATAAGATAAGATAAGATAAGATAAGATAAGATATCCTTTATTCGTCCCACACTGGGGAAATTTACAGCCTCCAGCAGCAAGAATGTATGTAGAAAGAAGAAAGAAGAAAGAGAAAAAAACAACAAACATCTTTCAATTAAATGCAATATGAACACAAAATGGATAAATCGCAGTACTATTTACAATTTTCCTTCACATCATTTAATTATTATTATGATTGTTATTTTTTATTCATCAGCCTGACAGCAGTCGGTAGGAACGAGCGTCGGTATCTCTCCTCCTTGCAGCGCGGGTGTAACAGTCTCTGGCTGAAGGAGCTACCAAGTGCTGTCAGGGCGGGCTGGAGGGTGTGGGAGGGACTGGCCATCATAGCTTTTAGCTTAGTTAGCATCCTTCTGTTGCCCACCTCCTCCAGAGTGTCAAGGGAGCAACCCAGGACAGAACTGGCCTTCCTGACCAGTCGCTCCAGTCTCTTTCTGTCCCGGGCCGAGATGCTGCCTGACCAGCAGACAATGCCATAATAGATGGCCGAGGCCACCACCGAGTTATAGAACGTCTTAAGGAGTGACCCCTGAACCCCAAAAGACCTCAGTTTCCTGAGTAGGAAGTAAGAAGTATGCTTTCCTTCCATTTTCTGCACTGCTTGTGCTCATTGAGGTCATGTGAGCTGCAGCATATCCAAGATGAGTTTGTGCCAGAGATGAGGTACATGCTGCAGTGGTTGCCAGTTAATCATGGAAGCAACCAAAACTTGCATAACCTGCAAAACTTAATAGGCACTGTGATTCAGTGCTGCTTTTCTTTCGGACTGAATCCAGGCATCACACAGGTCCTTAGCTTGAATTGGGCCTTTTTGTGGTGTTTATGTGGGTTTATGTGAGGCACACCAGTTTCTACACACAAATACTCACTCTTGCATCTCAAGTCAAGGGTCAATCGAAGCCTAGATTAACCTTTGACGTGAATGCTTATGTCTCTGTATGATTGACTCTTTCACATAATCTCTCAGCTGTGACCCTAAACATTGAAAAGACAAGTTATTACAGCTACTATGGTTTGGTGGTGAAGATAACACAATGCTGGACAGTGCACTTGGCAGCTGCAGGAAGCAGCTGTGATAAGTGAATAAATTCCACATACCGGTACTCTTTCCACTGTGGTGGTCAATGCCTTTTGGATACTTTCAAATGTACTGACTGCACAAGGACAAACAAAATGACTTGCAGGAGTTTTCCCCTCTTTATTTCTGCCATTTTAGGGATTTTCATGCTTTGCAAAATTTTGAATCGTCATATTTCATTCTTAAGCATAAGACAGTGAAGATATTAAAACACACACAGAATAGGTCTCATTACACCCCTTTACTCAATTTGATTATCTCGTTCTGCAAATGCTTTCAAAGAGAATAAATGAATTGCAAAGTTGTTTCAGAAATACACACCAAGAAGTACTCATGACAGGGTGGCCCGGTAGTCCAGCGGTTAGCACGTCGGCTTCACAGTGCAGAGGTACCAGGCTCGATTCCAGCTCCGGCCTCCCTGTGTGGAGTTTGCATGTTCTCCCTGGGCCTGCGTGGGTTTTCTCCGGGTTCTCCGGTTTCCTCCCACATTCCAAAAATATGCATGGCAGGCTGATTGAACACTCTAAATTGTCCCTAGGTGTGAGTGTGAGCGTGGATGGTTGTTCGTCTATGTGTGCCCTGCGATTGGCTGGCAACCGATTCAGGGTGTCCCCCGTCTACTGCCCGGAGACGGCTGGGATGGGCTCCAGCACCCCCCGCGACCCTAGTGAGGATCAAGCGTTACGGAAGATGAATGAAAAAAAAGTACTCATGACGAAAGCAAGGTACATATCCATTTTAAGTAAAAAGCCAAATTAGCTTAAAAAAAAATGTAATATATATATATATATAATATTTACTCAATTTGATTATCTAGTTATATATATATAATGTCATTCGTTTTATTGTCTCTCATAATTGTATGAGGTAGGCATTAGCGTGAAGGATCTTGCCCAAGGACCCATTCTGGATGGTGTTATGTGCTCATTTTTTGCCCCAAGCAGGATTCGAACCACCGTCTCCCGTATGCCAAACTGATGCCTTCCTTACCAACTGAGCTATCCAGCCGCTTTCATAGATATATATATAACTAGATAATCAAATTGAGTAAATATAATATATATATATATATAAATATATATATATATATATAAATATATATATATATATAATATAATATATATATAATTATATATATATTATATATATATATATATACTCAAATAATATATATATATACTCAAAGAAAGTGTGAATGCAGCACTGAGCGCGATCCCTACCGTAACGATCACAGAAACCAATGAGCTGATATACGCTTCAGCATCAGTGATCCTGGAGACTCTGGGCTATAAGAGCAACCATGGAAGCCATGAGATGCGTTACCCACCATGGAAAAGACGGTTGGAGGCTAAGATCAAGGCGGCCCGGAAAGATGTGAGTCAATTAACGGAGGCCCAGAGAGGTGTGATGAAAAGGCCGATACCCGAGAGGTACATCCAGATGACCATACCTGAAGCACTCGAAACTGCCAAACAAAGGCTCCAAGCCCTGTCCAGCCACCTAAAGCGGTACACGAAAGAGAATGAGGCCAGACGAATAAACAGGTTGTTCGCAACACAACCTGCGAAAGTGTACGCTCAGTGGCAGGGTCCTAACAACAGAGCTGACCCACCAAGACTGGAAACTGAAAGGTACTGGAAAGGCATATGGGAGGAGGTTGCACATAACAGCAGTGCACAATGGCTGGTGACCCTGAGAGAGGAGCACAGCAACCTCCCTGAACAGAACCCGGTTACCATAACAGTGGCAGACATACAGGAAAGCGTCTCAGATATGAAGAACTGGACAGCACCAGGCCCGGACATGGTCCACACCTACTGGCTAAAGAAACTAACAGCATCCTCATCTCACCCCTCGGGTGGTGTCCGTCCCTCATTCAGCTCGGGTCCTCTACCAGAGGACAGGAAGCTTGAGGGTTCTGCGCAGTATCCTTGCTGTTCGCAGCACTGCACATTTCTGGACTGAGATGTCCGATGTTGTTCCCGGGATCTGTTGCAACCACTCATCTAGTTTGGGGGTCACTGCCCCGAGTGCTCCGACCACCACAGGCACGAATGTCACCTTTACCTTCCAGGCTCTCTCCAGCTCCTCTCTGAGCCCTTGGTATTTCTCGAAGAAAAAAACAAACAACCATTTGTGTGTCTTTGTACATGTTAGTAATATATGTTTTGTGTTAATATACACTGCACACTAATCATCTTATCAGTCTCATTTTCACAAAAAAAAATATTTAAAAAATAAAGCAGGTAAATCTTAAATTTGTGTGTGTGTGTGTGCGTGCGCGCGCCGGTAAGGGTAGATGCCGTGAGGTTAGTTGATCGAAAAGTAGATCTTCAATCCAAAAAGTTTGGGCACCCCTGATTTACAGTATTCATAAACTGTGTCCAAATTTGGAAGCTGTGTCCTCCGAAGTATCCATAACAGGCTGGGTCCTTCGTAGGCACTCCCTTCATGTAGCCTGTCGACAGCATAAACCGTGAATTTGGACAGGCCCAGCAACTGTCTCTTACTGTCTTCTCTACTGCCACAAGATGGCGGCCATGTGCACAGCTGGTAGATGAGATAGTGTTGAAGTGAGGAGGAAAAGCGGAGCAACGTCGGCTTTCCCGTAACCGTGTCCAAATTTGTGGGCCGCATTCTACAAAGATCAAATTTGTAGAATGAACTCGCTGTCAAACTGGGAACAAGCTCCATACCATCAAAAGGCCCTGCAGGATGCCTGGAGATTTGCTCAACCATTCTGTATATGCATTATAAACTAACAAGTTGTTTGAGCACATCCCTCAGGGAGTCACGTGGGGCTACTACAAGAGTACGGTGTACCAGAACCCGACACCAGCTGTTCACTCCAAGTTCGGTCCACATTGCTAAGGTTAACTCATTTTTTCCTGGTGAGGCTGCCCTTTGTTATCGATACTGTTCAGATAACATTTATAGCTGCAGCCAAGATGCTGAGGCATTTCGGGTCGAGGGCTTCTGTATCACAGCTACTTTTTGCAGATGTGGGTTGTTTGCTTCGTCAAACTGTAATATTCAACTCACTGAAGCAATTTGCAACAGACTATAAAGTTGCAATAAATATCAGCACTTCAAAATCTGATGCCATACAATCAGATGCAGCCGAAAGTGCAGTTCGAGGAACTTGAGATCTGTTCTTGAGTGACAGTAAAGGTATGAACAGGAACATGGATATACACTGTGCACTCTCCCATAGAGATAGGGTGGTAAACTTGGTCATATGGGTGGGGCTCAGTGTAGAGCCGCTGCTCCTCTATGCCAAGGAGCCAAATGATGTGCTTTGGGGATCTGTTTAAGTGTTTGGGTGGGTGATAGACCGATTACGGGCCGGGTTGAATTTTCAAGGCCGATTCAACACTTTGTGTATATTGCCATCAGCCTTAAAAAAAAAAAAAAAAAAAGACAGATAAAAATGCTGGCACCTCACATTGGTGAGCTGATTATCAAAAGCTGCACTGTTGCACTGTTTTGTTTTTGGAACTAAAGATAATGACAGATGAAATATTAAAATTTCAATTATGTAGGTAGTCCAGTGGTTAGCACGTCGGCTTCACAGTGCAGAGGTACCGGGTTCGATTCCAGCTCCGGCCTCCCTGTGTGGAGTTTGCATGTTCTCCCCGGGCCTGCGTGGGTTTTCTCCGGGTGCTCCGGTTTCCTCCCACATTCCGAAAACATGCGTGGCAGGCTGATTGAACACTCTAAATTGTCCCTACTTGTGAGTGCGAATGGTTGTTTGTTTCTGTGTGCCCTGCGATTGGCTGGCAACCGATTCAGGGTGTCCCCCGCCTACTGCCCGGAGACGGCTGGGATGGGCTCCAGCACCCCCCGCGACCCTAGTGAGGATCAAGCGGTACGGAAGATGAATGAATGAATGAATAGAAAATGAGCTATGCATTTACTGACATTTTCATTGAACTTAAAAGGCATGCCTTTTAGCCTGCACTTTTTGTGAACGTCATTAATGCAGTTTGCCTATCAGCCTGGCATCGGCGTGGAAGACGCCATTATCTACCTCCTCCACTCAGTGCTGTCACACTTGGAGAAGGCTGGGAGCACTGTGAGAATCATGTTCTTTGATTTCTCCAGTGCCTTCAACACCATCCAGCCCAATTTGCTGGGAGGCAAACTGCAGAACGCCGGAGTGGACCACCATCTCACAGCATGGATCATAGACTACCTCACAAATCGGCCGCAGTACGTGAGATTGCAGAGCTGTGAGTCGGACCGGCTTCTCCGCAGCACTGGAGCACCGCAGGGGACTGTTCTGGCTCCATTCCTGTTCATCCTCTACACCTCGGACTTCAGACACGTCACTCCAAACTGCCACCCTCAGAAGTTCTCTGAAGACTCTGCGATTGTTGGCCTCATTACAGAAGGGGACGATCGGGAGTACAGGGGACTGACAAAGGACTTTGTGGACTGGTGCCAGCAGAATCTCCTCCAGATCAACCCTAGGAAAACTAAGGAGTTGGTTGTGGATTTCTGCAGGAAAAAGTCCTCACCAGCACCGATGAACATCCAGGGTATGGACATAGAGAGGGTGACCTCCTACAAGTACCTTGGTGTTCTTCTGAACGACAAACTGGACTGGTCTACAAACACGGACACCCTGATTAGGAAAGGACAGAGCCGACTCTTCCTACTCAGGAAACTGAGGTCTTTTGGGGTTCAGGGGTCACTCCTTAAGACGTTCTATAACTCGGTGGTGGCCTCGGCCATCCATTATGGCATTGTCTGCTGGTCAGGCAGCATCTCGGCCCGGGACAGAAAGAGACTGGAGCGACTGGTCAGGAAGGCCAGTTCTGTCCTGGGTTGCTCCCTTGACACTCTGGAGGAGGTGGGCAACAGAAGGATGCTAACTAAGCTAAAAGCTATGATGGCCAGTACCTCCCACCCCCTCCAGCCCGCCCTGACAGCACTTGGTAGCTCCTTCAGCCAGAGACTGTTACACCCGCGCTGCAAGAAGGAGAGATACCGACGCTCGTTCCTACCGACTGCTGTCAGGCTGATGAATAAAAAATAACAATCATAATAATAATTAACTGATGTGAAGGAAAATTGTAAATAGTACTGCGATTTATCCATTTTGTGTTCATATTGCATTTAATTGAAAGATGTTTGTTGTTTTTTTCTCTTTCTTCTTTCTTTCTACATACATTCTTGCTGCTGGAGGCTGTAAATTTCCCCAGTGTGGGACGAATAAAGGATATCTTATCTTATCTTATCTTATCTTATCTTATCTTAAGTGTCACGATTTGGTTTAGGGACCAACAGGTGGCACTGTAGGGCTCCCCTGGCAGCTGCACACCTGTTGGTCGTAGGTAATCAGGCCTATAAAAGGACTCCTGCCCGAACACTCGGTGTCACACTCGGAATGGGAACTATTTTCCTTTTTTGGTGCCATCACAGAACTTTATTCATATTAACAAAACACAAGCACATTTTAGTTCTTGTGCCGAGGTGTAACAATATGGCAAGTACATTTTAACATGAAAAGGAAAACTGTTAAATTCTAAATTCTAAGTGATAACATTGTACAATATGATGGCGGTTTAACTTAAAAAGAATGAGTCTCCTTATATCCGGGGTATTCTTTTTAGTCTCACGTTTTTCTGTGAATACCCCTTATTGAGGGTTTCAGAACATGTGGCACGAAAACCCAAAGAAAAAGCAAAACAGATGGATTACGACAGATTTTGAGATCATGTGTGACAGAGGGTTTGTGCTTTGAGTGACTCCCCAATTTCAAATTGTTTGACCTTAGAATTGTCCAACATCAGAAGTTTCATTGTACTGCACAATAAAAATTGCTTTCATTTGATTCATCCACCGTTTGGGTTGAAAATATTTTCTTTGTGGAAGTTAACAACGTGGATAAGTGCGGCTTCATTGCTACGTTACACTTACTTCTCAGCAACGGCTTGTAGGATCGGATAAGAAATTGTGTGATCTCCACCTGGACATAGAAAAAAACAACAAATGTTTAGTCCACTGCTATACAGTAGGAACCCTAGTCATTTTCAAGTTCAAAGGTCCAATTAGTATGTGATCCTTTTGAATGTGCTACTGTATTTGTCAAAAATTTCAAGCCATCTTCTCCAAAATATAAGGAACTATTGTTTTATGTGGGCGGCCCGGTAGTCCAGTGGTTAGCACGTCGGCTTCACAGTGCAGAGGTACCGGGTTCGATTCCAGCTCCGGCCTCCCTGTGTGGAGTTTGCATGTTCTCCCCGGGCCGGCGTGGGTTTTCTCCGGGTGCTCCGGTTTCCTCCCACATTCCAAAAACATGCGTGGCAGGCTGATTGAACACTCTAAATTGTCCCTAGGTGTGAGTGTGAGCATGGATGGTTGTTCGTTTCTGTGTGCCCTGCGATTGGCTGGCAACTGATTCAGGGTGTCCCCCGCCTACTGCCCGGAGACAGCTGGGATAGGCTCCAGCACCCCCCGCGACCCTACTGAGGATCAAGCGGCTCGGAAGATGAATGAATGAATGAATATTGTTTTATGTAAAAATAAATAAATTCTACCCAGGCAGGTTGGGGTATCTTGAGTTAAATGCATCGATAAGAATTTTACGTTTCAGATTCCATTATCGATTCTCTTATCAATTCTTTTTTTCTTCCCTGCCTCTGCGAAAGAAGCTCTAGGTAGACGCAGGGAATGCCGTCAACCTCCGAGCCTGCCAGTCTGTCACTCGTCACGCAACAGGCTCGAAAAAAAGGTCGAATTTGCACCAAGGTAAGTAAATAACATTGCAAAGTAATTTAAATCCTGTAAGTATAAGTATGGCAAGTGAAATTCTGGGAACCGGTTCTCTTTTGCTCCCCATCCCTTCAAGTTGTCGGCATTCCGTGAATCATAACTCACATGTGATTTTTGCTAAAACTATTGAAAGGTAGAGCATATTTGCAACGATCACGCTACATTTACAAAACTATATTGACACAGTAGATGCATCTAGTAAAAAAAATGTCATTGTCCCGTAAGCACACTCACCCATTGTCAAGGGGATGCAGCCAGAGGCCAGCACCTTTCTTAGGTCTCCCTGATACGTCTGCATGTGTCTTTCAGGTCATACACGTTCACATTGACGTCCCCAATGTCAGCCACCACAAGAGATTCATAAGGAGCAGCATGGTACCGCTGTTGTAGGACCTGAGCAAGGCCGATTCCATTCCGATTTGCCTTGGGCCAAACCTGAAATTGTGAACAGTAATGTCATGAACTCCAATTTCAGTTACAATAGTAATTACATTGTTGACTTGAGTGCTTTGACAAAGTAATGTACAGTTTAAAAATGTATTATGCCACATACATACCTGTATATGACCACCCAGCATCATTAAGCTCTTTAATGAAGACACTTTCAAAATTTGAATTTGCATGAGCTGAAGGCTTAAGTGGGAGAAATTAATCAAGCATACCATTCCACCACTAAAACTAAGTAAAGATATTATAATTCGACAGTGCAATCAATCATAACGGCCTTTAAGACGATATATAATTTTTACTTTTATGAAGAAAAAAAACATTGGGAAATTCACAAATATCAATGCAGAATGTTTAGTATTAAAATTTGACAATAAAGTTGTATTCAATTCAAAATATAAGAATTGAACTGCTTCTAAATGGAGCAGATTATTATAGAAACATTAAAATGATATTGGTAACAAACTACTGTAAATTGGGGGCAGATGTTGGGCAGACCCAACGACCGAAAACATAGGTCGGGAAGCAGTTCCAGTATCAATCGGGACCCCAATGAAGGCTGCATCGAGACCGTCCGCAGTGTCCTGCTAAGGCAGCTTTGCCATTGTGGGGATCCCGGTAACCCTCGCAACAAATTCGGCGCTGGGAGGCACGTTGAAGTGTTTGGCGTAGCATTTTCTGTTGGGGGTTCGACCCTCTGACGCACAAAAAACCCCGTTGCAGCCAAGGTGGTAGTGAGAAGCAACGTGTAGTAGTTGAAAGCAGACGAGGATAACCCCTCAGAGCTGTGAACATGGTTATACGTGTCACTGTTACTCAAACTTTAGAAGCTCTGAAACTTGTAACCTCTGAGCCTTCCCGAAACTTTGTATAAAAGGTGGCCTCATTGCATACTTGGCACGCGTCTTATTCGTGTTACCTCTCGACATGACTTTAAGTGTTAACGCCTCCTCTGCTTATCCAAATAAACCATTATGCGATCAATTTGACTATACACAGTTGTGTATGTTAACTGCATTTGATATCCAAATTATCAGCAAGGGTCAGTTTGATTCCTTTTTCAAAAAATAATTGTGTCCGTACAGTATTCAAAAGTAAGTACGCGAACGCTTGTTCGTTTGTTTGACATCGTCCTCAATAAAGTTGAGTTTTTAAAAAAACGACTGCAGCAGCCGCCGGGGCGGAGATTTTGTGACGTCATCAATACTATCCACTTGTTGGAGATAGCAGAAGCGCGGGCACTTTCACACGAATCGGATCCGTTTTGATTATCTCGACGTCGACTACGACACATCATGGTAAGAATCACCTTTTTGTATATTGTTTAAAATTACACGAATGAAAACGGAGGAGAACGAATTGGGGCGTTAATTGAGTCGTATGCGAGTGATGCAATTGTCAGCATTTTCTTCTCCTCAGGCGGGAAATTGTTTATTTCATCATGGCGCCCCCCCGCCAATAAGGCTTCGACGTTTTCCGCTTTTAAGCATCTCTTATTTTGGAGAGGAAAGCAGAATTTCGGTTCGCGCAGTACTATTGAGAATGTGGCCTTGCGGCAGCCAGATCTGGCTGCACCATGTCTATTTGACCGAGATTAATCCCTCGTGTCTGCACTAATCCCAATTTGCTGTCGACTGTCAGTCAGTGCGGCATGAAATGACCCAAATAATTTGCGCCGTCACAACGTAAAGAGATGCTGAAAAGAAAAGAACCAGGCGCACATCCTAATTTATCACATTGATTGTTTCTGTTCAAATGTATGCTCTTTCTCCGCTCCACAGCGTGAGTGTATCTCCATCCACGTTGGTCAGGCTGGAGTCCAGATTGGCAATGCATGTTGGGAACTGTACTGCCTGGAACATGGGATCCAGCCTGATGGACAGATGCCCAGTGACAAGACAATTGGGGGTGGAGATGATTCCTTCAACACCTTTTTCAGCGAGACTGGAGCTGGGAAACATGTCCCCAGGGCTGTTTTTGTGGACCTGGAGCCCACGGTCATCGGTATGCTTCATAAACAGAAGAACTGGCTGTGACCTGCCATGTGTTAGTTTCAATTGTTTTAAATATCTCCTTAGATGAGGTGCGCACCGGGACCTACCGCCAGTTGTTCCACCCTGAGCAGCTGATCACTGGCAAAGAGGACGCTGCGAACAACTATGCCCGTGGACACTACACCATTGGCAAGGAGATAATTGACTTGGTCCTCGATAGGATCCGCAAACTGGTGTGTACTTTTATACTTGTGGCTCTAACATCAGAATTTTTTTTGTGCAAAATTTCAGTTACGAGCGCTAAAAGGTGGCAGCGAACATTTTAACAAGCAGCAGATAGTGAACAGTTATTCTAAAAATATGCTAAGTGCTTGCTTCAAGATGTTTATTGCCGTACCCAGTTAGAGTTTACACAAAATTAAAACGATTGTGTATTCAACCGAAACCACATCATTTCTGAGAGTCTGCTAGATTAATGCTAACGATGCAGAATACCTAAACCATGCAAATTAAATTCTTCGATGTCTAGTGTGTAGCAACACACAGACAGAAAAAAATATATATTTTCTGCCTCTACAGCAAATGTTCAATATTACTGGGTCATTTCGTTGTGAAACTTGTTGGATTATTATAAATGTTTATATTATGCTGCCCCTGGTGGCCCGGCATGAAAGCAAGAAATGATGCACAAGCTATTTTATTATTCATTCATTCATCTTCCGAGCCGCTTGATCCTCACTAGGGTCGCGGGGGGTGCTGGAGCCTATCCCAGCTGTCTTCGGGCAGTAGGTGGGGGACACCCTGAATCGGTTGCCAGCCAATCGCAGGGCACACAGAAACGAACAACCATGCTGCTCACACTCACACCTAGGGACAATTTAGAGCGTCCAATCAGCCTGCCATGCATGTTTTTGGAATGTGGGAGGAAACCGGAGCACCCGGAGAAAACCCACTCAGGCCCGGGGAGAACATGCAAACTCCACACAGGGAGGCCGGAGCTGGAATCGAACCCGGTACCTCTGCACTGTGAAGCCGACGTGCTAACCACTGGACTACCGGGCCGCCTGCTATTTTATTATTTGCAGTCTATTTATGTTATTTTGTATTTGTTAGGCATGGTAGTATAGAGTTTTTTAATAAAAAAAAAATGTGTGGCGCTAGAATGGTTTAAAGGATTTTCCATTCATTTCTGTTGGGAAGGTGTGATGTGAGATGTTTTGAGTGAGCAGTGTGGTACAAATTAATCTTGTAATTCACCACTGTATCCTGATAAACATCAAATAGACTGGAGCATCAATCAACATTATCATCATTATTATTATCATTTGTAATTCCTGGGCTTTGGAAGAGACCTCTGAACAACTCAGTGCCATCGCAGTCCAAAATAAAAGTGTCCTCTTTGTGTGTTCAGGCCGACCAGTGCACAGGTCTCCAGGGCTTCTTGGTGTTCCACAGCTTCGGCGGTGGAACTGGCTCTGGATTCACCTCCCTCCTGATGGAGCGTCTGTCTGTAGATTATGGCAAGAAGTCAAAGCTGGAGTTCTCCATCTATCCGGCTCCCCAGGTGTCCACCGCTGTGGTGGAGCCCTACAACTCGATCTTGACCACCCACACCACCCTTGAGCACTCCGACTGTGCCTTCATGGTGGATAATGAGGCCATTTATGATATTTGCAGAAGGAATCTCGACATCGAGCGTCCAACTTACACCAACCTGAACCGGCTGATCAGTCAGATCGTCTCCTCCATCACTGCTTCCCTTCGTTTCGATGGCGCCCTCAATGTTGATCTGACAGAATTTCAGACCAACTTGGTGCCATATCCTCGCATCCACTTTCCTCTGGCTACGTACGCTCCTGTCATTTCGGCCGAGAAGGCGTATCACGAGCAGCTGTCGGTGGCGGAAATCACCAACGCCTGCTTTGAGCCAGCCAATCAAATGGTGAAGTGCGACCCTCGTCACGGCAAATACATGGCGTGCTGCCTTTTGTACCGTGGTGATGTGGTTCCCAAAGATGTCAACGCTGCCATCGCCACCATCAAAACCAAGCGCTCAATCCAGTTTGTGGACTGGTGCCCCACCGGTTTCAAGGTGGGCATTAACTACCAGCCACCCACTGTAGTTCCTGGTGGAGACCTGGCCAAGGTCCAGAGGGCCGTGTGCATGCTGAGCAACACCACCGCTGTTGCAGAGGCCTGGGCTCGACTGGACCATAAGTTTGACCTGATGTATGCCAAACGCGCCTTTGTTCACTGGTACGTGGGTGAGGGCATGGAGGAAGGCGAGTTCTCTGAGGCCAGAGAAGACATGGCTGCTCTGGAGAAGGATTATGAGGAGGTTGGAGTCGACTCCGTTGATGGAGATGGGGAGGAAGGAGAGGAGTAAAAATGCTAGTGAAGTGGTGAAGGTTATACCCTTGAATGTGCTGAATTACAGGTCTGGAATACATTTCAAAATAAAAGCCTGGTCTAAGTATTTGCTGGCGCATGTCTTTTTTATCTACTGAATGATGAGCTATTAGTACAAAGAAATGTTTGTATTAAGTCTGACTTTAATTTAGTTCAGCAATTTCACAATGAATGGAGCTGAAAATGAAAGCAAGTCAAAATGAAAATCCAGTATGTCACAACACAAATGAACACGCGGCTAACCTAAGTTGCTAAAATTCATGCGGTCTTTTTTTAACATTTCAAATTCAACCAAAATTTGTTTAACATTGCCCTTAAATTTAAGTGTGGTGGTTTACCTTTTTCATCAAGGAGAAAATGATGTTAAAAGTAGACATGAACGACATTTTTTGTGTTATAATCCATCCAGTCAAATGAGAGTATGCTTCATGCATTTGAGGAAAGTCGTTAAAAATACACTGACTACAAGGCAGATTTGGGCCAACAACTTGAAGAGGAAGGCACAAAGTGGAAATAGTGCCATGCCACAGGCTGCAATGACTGAACATTCATGAAGCTTTGTGAAATCGGTTTGTAAAAGCTGTGCATTTGAATGCTGTTCACATTTATTTTAAAATGACAAAATAAAGCCAATTTAATTTAGTTACCTCAACACATTTTCAGAAACATATCAAACCAAGTTGAATAAAATGGGACGCTAAAAGTGAATTGTCATAAGGCTGCATGTTGTAGTCAGTCTTTTTGTTGATTGGAGTTATCCCAACTCAAGCCGCCTGCCTACATTTGGTTTACTTTTCATTTTCACTTATCCAGTTGATCCAAGGCATGTAGTACCTGACTTTAGTAGTATAGACTCCAGGGAAATAGGGGTTCGCGCAGCTGATACTCCAGTACACAATGCCCTCCAGGAAGCCATTGGAGATCAGGCGGTCGCCTGAGTCACCCTGTGGACAGACCAGACGAGAGACATTTGGGATCATTGCTATTTGGCGAATCAGATTAGATTTTTTTTTTAGACTGGGCCAAAATTTTGTAGCTGGGGTCAGGTCAAATTAGTGTTTGTAGTGCTCTGCTAGTCGCACATTTTTGCACAGGCAGCCAGCTGTGACCCAAATGCTCAGGAAATGGTCCACAGAAGCTGAAGATGTTCTGCGGGACTGCTTCGACACAACAAGGTGGGAAGTCTTCAGCGAGGTTCATGGGGTAGACTAAATTTCCCCAGTGTGGAACAAATAAAGGATATCTTATCTTACATTCTCATCCATCAATCCCTTCCATTTCTATCCTCGTTGGGGTCACAAATGAGCCAGACTCTGTCAGATGACTTTGGGTAAGAGGTGGGAAACGTTTACCTGGCATGAATCTTTGCCTCTGATTTGAGATCCGGTGCAGAGCATGTTTGGAGTGATATTGACCCAGTAGTAGTAGTTGCAGAAAGCCATGATGTTCACATCAACAGCCCGCAGCTCAGGGGAGAGAATGACTCTGTATGGTGATGTCACACCCCAACCACTCACTGTGCATTCCTCAGACGGGGCGAGCTCAGGGCTGGTTGGGTCAGCTTGGCTGGTTGCACATGGCATTCAGCATTGCAGGTTTGCTTAACTAGAACATACACAGAGTTGTACCATTATGATTCTGGATCAGGATGGAGGACAAATTGTTCAACCTCTAATACCTTAATTAGCATGATGTCGAATTGTCGAATGTCTTGTAGCTGAATTAGTGGACATGGAGACTTTGAAGAATCCTTCAGTTTTGGATAGTCTGTCTTCACTTAACATTACCGTATTGCTCCGTGAAGTCCCACACAAGCCCAACGTTGTTAACACATAGCTATTCTACATAACATCAGTGCTTTAAGTGGGCCCGGTACGCAGCGGTGCGGAGTACCCGCCGGACTTCACATGAGCCCAGAGTACCTTCTATTTATGTTCTACGGGTATTTCTCCCTTGCACTTTGTGATTCTCATTCGACTCCTTCAGTAATTCAGATACATACATGTTCTTAAAAATGGTAGCTACCATATAGAGGTAGAGGATTTTTTTTCTGCCTCCGGTCACAGTTTGTTTGGTGTGTGCGCCGTCATTTATGCAGTCTACATTAAAGTGAGGAACTATGTCTCTTCGACCAACACACTAAAAAATCCGCCAACGCAAAGGTTAAGTTTAAAATAAAAGCGTCCAAATCATACATTGACGCCATTACAATAGCCTAAAGCTTTAATTTTGAGGTTGGCATACGTGGTGGTGTGACACCTTGCTTGATTTACCATGTCAACATTTTGGCTTACCCTGTTAGTTTTAGTGCCACTACATAGTTGCTACCAACATGAACACAAGGCCATTCCTAAATTATATTCAATTGCTGATTTAGGACGCTAAGAAACAGCAAATTAATCACACCCTCATTTTATGATGGGGCACAAGTCTCTGGGGAGTGTAAACATTGACGATAATAGGGTGTAAACATAGACGTCTCTTCAAATAGTCAAATAAGGACAGTACTGGCACTTGTTTTATTCCACCCAAAGCACTGCGTCATACTACTACAGTATTATTATACAGAAGAATTATACTTTTTTTTCATGGCATCTGGTGACCTCAATTCAATTTCTCGAATTTTCAACTTCTGCTCAGTACTTACAGTTTCCAGCAGTGGGCAGCACACACAAACCCATTGGGGATGCACCAGCGTCCCTCCACAGTTGTGTTTTCATTTCTTGAGCACACTTCGATACTGAAGAGATGCCTGAAACTTGGAGTACGGCAGGACCGCATAACCACCAATAATCCTTTCTGTGAACGTCTCTATATGCCATGTGGAAGAAGCTCGATGTGCGGCATGTAGAAGACAGTCCGTGGAATGAATTTTTCAAGTGTGCAAAATTGATTTGTGGCCCACTAATGTGGGAGAACTTATGTTACTCTAGCAATACAGACCTGCTATAAGATTTCCTTGACAAAGTCATTGACAAAATAAGATAAAGCCAGGAAGCAGTTTAGGAAATTGAATACTATTCTGTCCAACAGTTGTCCAGTTTTTTAACCCGTTGTGTTTGATTCTATGTTAAGTATTGCGGCAGAAATTCCACCTTGTCGACCACGCAGACGTTACCTGTTACACAGAAAGCCAATACCATGAACACAGATCTTCCCAGTAGGAACATATTTTTGTTTTTCCCCTGTAAAAAGAGAAATCCACATTTTTATTAGGCAGTTAATTCCTCATGCAGCTTGGCACTGCTCACCTCGGCGAAGATAATATCAACATTTTCCATTCAGAGTCGTAAGACCTTGCTTAAATGCTCATGACTTACAAGTTGCAATTAAACATTACATATAGTTTGATGGTTAAATCTTATTGGTGACGAAAAGCCTGTTTCGTCGTCAAAATGATATGACAGCTTGATAGTGTAATAGAAATGTTACTCACCTGTAGCCACAAACTTCACAATCTTTCCAAGTTTCTCACAGCTCTGGCATTTGTATGGATGCAGTAGTTTTCTTCAAGCATTATCAGGCATTTGGGCCCATCCCAATAGTTTGATGTTCTTGCTTTCAAACAACACGTTAGTATATAGAAATTATGAAAACGTAACACCGGCAGCAAGGATGATGAGAATACCAAAAATGCAACCACAAACAGAAGCAGGAGAGGGATGACATGATGGGACACCCCCCCCCCCCAAAAAAAAACGATCCTCCTACAATTGGATGTAGCCTATTCTTCTTAGCCTATTTTGCTTATCATACAATGAATTTGATTAACTCTGAAGTCTTTACCTGCTCAACAACACTGGCAGTCAGGAGGATAGCAACAATATGACAATGTTATGCAATGACATATTAACACAGTATGGGGTTTTTAGATGTGCTTACGGTGTTCCTGTCACTCCCGTGTCCTTTTTAGTGTTTCAGTGCAGTAAACTCTGCTTTGTTTTTTCTTTGCAAGATGGTGCACATTTAGACCTGATTCCGTTTTATTGCCGATTACCCCGTCTTGCAATGTGCACTATATTTTATGCTAATTTAATAAACCCACTTTGCTGGAAGCACGTTCAACGAATGGCCTTAAAATGTGAGGATCTATCATCAATGAAACAATGCAACGGCTGTACGTTCAGAATTCAGCAGCCCGAAGAGAACCCCCTCCTTCCATCATATCACGCCCATCCTCCGACAGCTGCACTGGCTTCCTGTCAAACTTAGAATTAACTTCAAATTAGTTCTCTATACATTCAAAGCCATCCATAACCTCGCGCCCCACTATCTGTCAGATCTTCAAATTCCCATTCCCTCTCGCTCACTCAGGTCCTCAATCTCCCTCCACCTTTCTCTACCCTCTGTCCGTCTCAGTACAATGGGGTGCAGAGCCTTCAGTCGCTGCCCCCAAACTCTGGAACTCACTTTCACCCAACATTCGTAAGATTGACTCTCTTTCCTTATTCAAAACCCAGCTCAAAACCCACCGTTTCAGATTTGCTTATCCAGCGTAAATCTTTTTTTTTCTTTGTTTATAATTTTATCTGTGGTTTTATTATTTGCTCTTGGTTGTAAAGTGTCCTTGAGTGTTATGCAAGGCGCTTGCAAATGAAATGTTTTATTATTATTACTTTCATGTTTGATACACTTAAATAAATTACCCATCTTGCCATCTTGTTGAGTATGAGATAAAATGCTTTTTGTGTGAGGCACTGACATTTGTTAAGAAAAAACCAATATGAGGAAAATACAGTAAATGTAATTTTTGAGAACACCAAAGATAAATTTGATGTAAATTCCAGACTTTTGTAAAAGCTCCCATCCAGAACACAATGTTCCGGTCACTGACAGCTGCCAAAATTGTAATGGCTTCATGAAATATGCACGCAGTCTGTCTTGCCCGCTGAGCAATTTGTTTCATGGCTTGAGGCCATTAAACATTGAGTCTCAGCCGACAAAAATTGAAACCAACAATACCAAGCAGCCCTAAACTACATAATCTGGCCTTAAAAAAAGAATTTGGGGGTTTCGACGATTCACTGTCTTGTAATTATGAGAATAATTTCTGCCATTGCCATGGTAATCCCTGATCACTGGGTTTTCAAGTACAGAACATCATATCGTTGGGGCATCCAAGACACAGGCCCTCCTAATTGTTTCATCTTTTGCTGAGATGTCACTTGGAATTGCATTTTCATTCATCCATTTTCTAATCCGCTCATCATCACAAGGTTTGTGGGCGTGCTGGCGCCTATCCCGGCTGTTTTCGGGCAGTAGGCGGGGGTCATCCTGAACTGGTTGTCAGCCAAACGCAGGGCACACACAGAAGAACAAGCATTCGCGCTTACACTCACACCTAGGGACAATTTAGAGTGTTCAATCAGCCTGTCATGCATGTTTTTGGGATGTGGGAGGAAACCGGAGTACCCGGAGAAAACCCACGCAGGCAAAGGGAGAACATGCAAACACTACACAGGAATGCTGGAGCCAGAATCGAACCTCTGCACTGTGAGGCAGTCGTGCTAACCAGTCAATCATCGTGCCGTCATTGAATTTTCATCGCTGCTCATTTGTAATTTCTATGTGGCTTTTATTGACCCTTATTAACGCAACACTTGATTATAGGGTGTGTTTTATGAAATGTTTGCTCGTTGAACGCAAATTAGCCTCAGTTGCATATCACCAATTCAGGCAACGTTAGTAAGTAAGGGTTACATGGCTCAGGTGGTTTAGTGGTCATCTCACAACCCGAAGTTTGCGGGTTTGATCCTCGGCCCTTGTCTCCACGTTGAGGTGTCCTCGAGCAACATACTGAACCCACAGTTGGTCTTGATGCCGCGTCATCACTTGCTGAATGAGAAACGGTGGCAGAGGAAGAGTTTTTTTCCTTTGGGGAGGCACGGGGTGGCCAAGGCTGTCTCAGGAGGTCCACAAAACAACAATTTGGAAGCACGGTATCCAAGTTTCTAATCTCTATCGAAATGGAGAGTAAACAGCGTTTATGGCTTTGAACAAATGGAAATTGTGGTTTACCCAAAACCTATCTGTTAACAAAAGCACTAATGAGTAATTGCTCTTAGGAAAAAAAAGCTACCCCTGGTAGAATTAAAATGCGCTTGACTTGAGGGCTTTTGATCAGTAAAGCACACATAATTGAAAGAGCAGCTGAGGTGAAAGCCTGCCGGTGCACTTACTTCATGTTTTTTTTTTTTTTAATGAAAATGGCCATATTCATGGGCCAGAATGTCGCACAGACGGAAATTAAAATGTAATCAATCAGAATAAGTCATGCTTGAGTTAAAGATAAATCAGAGGGGGTCAAAGAAGGGATACTTTATGAGTTGATCTTTTGAGGAATGCTGGCACAAAAACGTGACTTGCTTTTTATTCTGCCCTCCAAAACCAAAGAGCCATTCAGCTTCCCAGACAAGCTTTTTTTCCCTTTCTTCCATTTATGCTGTCCACTTCCTTTCTTTCCCTGCTGGCCCTGAGGAGGCGCATTCATTTAGTTAGTGATTCCTCCTCTTAATTTGTCAACATGGCTTGAGCCAGAAGGCCTTTCCCCCCTGAATCTAGGACAGCAGGTCTGCCTACTTAGGCAGGACTGATATGCCCACGTGCCTTGTTTCATCGTGACTTTTGCTTCCATTTGAAATGGACAAAATTTGAGCAACGTTTACTTGTGACCATGCTCTTTGTGTTATTTCACAAGGAAATATCTTTGGATTTTTGCACATGATTATCCTTGACGAGAAACTGAAAAAATGGCTTCACAGTGAAGGCTCAAAAGAGAAAATACAGATTAGCTCTCGCTGACTTTTTGAATGTTGGTCATATACTCAAAATTTTACTTTCCATCATTTATCAACATTTTTTATTTGGAAAAAAGATTGGATGAAGGATATACTTGCACAGATTTCTGACTGCAGCGGTTATACTGCTCAAATAAAAATGTGTCTCGTTTTATGTTTAAGACCAGTGTAAGAGCAGCTTTGTGTTTGAAACACTGCATGCATTTAATTCGATTGATAATTTGCTAACATTTGAATTCAAGAGTATTGCTCCCCCTTATGCATTTCTATCGACTTGCAGAAAACATTTGCAATGCTCAGGCCAAGCAGGGTTGTGTGTGACATGTGAAACAGTGCTTCATAAATTAACAAGCACTAACACATCTACAGTCAATAATGTACTGTCAATGCCCAGAGCCGCAAGTGAAATACATCATGGCTTCATGCAGTCCGACTCACATTGCAATATTCATTTGAATTACATGAGCAATAGTTACTGTAGCGTGACCACAGAACAAGCCCTTTGTGGTGTTGATACATGCCGTATCAACACCACAAAACCGGCATGCACAGTAGAGTCTCTGTTTGTTTTTTCAGGTTGTGATATAGGAAATGAAAGATGGTCTGCTTTAGTGACTTCTCAGGTCTTGGCAATGAAAACAACGTCAATTAATTTTTTTTTTTTGTTTTCCAAGGGAATTTTTTGTTAAATACGCATTCATGTACTTTCGGGTCAGTTTGGCTGCTCTAGCCTTTAACCCGCGGCTGTTTGAGAGATGACGGTACGCTTCAGATGTCTTTCGCTTCTTTGGAAAACCATGCTTAAGATCAAGAACAGATTTGATGTCTTTGTATTTCAATAAATACATTTTTCAATTTTTCAATAAAAAAATATTTTTATCTCGCAATCCTTGCAACGGCACGCAAAACTCTGCCGGGGAACATACAGTATATATATACATATATATATATATATATATATATATACTGTATATATACATTTATGTACTGTATATATATTTTTTCCATGTCACCTTAGAAGGGCATATAAAAAGGTTGTGAACTACTTGCAGGCAAATGGTCCTTAATAGTCTGAATAATATAAAATGACAATTTTTGATGAAAAAAAAGTAGAGTCCCCCTGGTCCCAACGAATGAGAAAAATTATATTCACTGACAATCTGTCCACTCAATTTACGAATTTGTACCCTCGGTTTGTCTCACACCTTGGCACCACGGGGGCTCTGTAGAAACGAGAGGACACCACAGAAACATCCTCATCTGACAGCTAAGCTAAACTGAGCTGAGCTGAGCTGAGCTACTTCAGCTTCTGTGGTGTTGGAGATCACTGGAAAGCAAGCAGGGTTCTTGTTTTGCCACAGTGAAACACTCATTTAAGTGATGGAGCTCCGTTAGAGTTTGATTGGGAGAACACAGAGAAGAGAGCCTACAGTGGTGTTGCTTTGTGGTGTTGACGGTTCACTTGGATGAAAGTGGTAAACAATTGCATTAGACAGAGCGGGACTATGATGAAACCTTAAAGCGTAAGGCATCTGCAAATGGTTTGAGGCAGGAGAACAAGCCGAGTGATGAGTAATGAAGATGTAGGAAGCCCGCAGTAATTGCAAATAACACTATAGGTCAATTTCCATGACAGATAGAGAACAGAGATGAGAGAGCTATTCGTTTGTTCTGACATAGTCAGCTGACACTACCTTAGGTCCACTGTTTTAACATGGAACAGAAAGGAATGTCAAAATGCATTATGGAAAAGAAAAAAAATGTTGCCATCCCTTCCTTGTCCGTCCTCTCGCTCAGTAGATTTATCAAGTTTCCCCTGAGAGAATCGACAGAAAGTAGAGCACTTTAATCATGTTTCCCTCCATAGGGCCGCCATCAAAGGGAGCCATTGCTTTGTTCTGTGGACAAGCTATTGCCGATAAGCCGCTGGCAGCCCACTTTTGTATGGATGGATTTTGTCTCAACGAATCAAGGAGTGAAAATGTTCACCTCTACATTATTTTATTTCCTATAATGGCACTATGATGCCTCTCAAAAAGGGGAAGGCTGATGTAAACAAAATCAAGACTTAGCAACACAGAACGGAGCTCGTAAACAACAGCGCGTGCTGAACATGTTTTAACAGCAGTTTGATACAAATGTAACATGACAAAATGTTTAAAAAAGGCTCAAAACACATTTTTGATTGAAAGCACGCTTCTCCTCTCTGCTTTTCAAGATAGTGCTGTACTTCACTCTTCTACTGACTGATCGGATTGAGCCCGAACGGTTGAGAAATGAACAGCTTATTTATTGATGTGTCACACAACTCTCATCCATACACAAAAAAAGGACAAGCTAATACTGGAGGGGCCACAATTTTTCATCGGGGCTCCTCGGGGCGGCCACATAGGAAAAGGTACTTCCGAACCAGATGTGTGACAAAAATGCCAATGTTAATATGGAGAGAAAATACATGCATATATGCAAAATATGTGCTCTTAATGTATGAATTTTTCATCAGTTATCCCATCTCTGCCACTGACCTTCCAAACCTGCACCTTTCCGTCCGTTTTGAAGGATTTTTGAAGCATACCCACTCGATGCATGATAAACCGTTGCAAGTTGTCGTCGTTAGTTGAGTACATTCTGTTGTTAGAACCGATCAACAACCGATTTTGCCTTATTGTTTTTGGGGGAGGGGTTGTTTGTTTTTTTACAGGATGAAAATAATTGGATGGTACATGCTGACGAAATCTTACGGCACCTGATATCTGGGTTTGGCATGTTGGGTTGATTGCAAGGTCTACGATTCTACGTCATGCTCCTCTTCTGTGTGTCTCCAGCAGGTGGCAGACGAGGGTCTTTCCTTCAGCGTGCACATCTGCCGCCCATGATCATTAGCCATGTAATTAAGGACTGACAAGCGGCCTGCAGTTTATCGGATTATTGCTTGTTGCTGTTCTTGCTCAAGTGTCTGTTTTCTTTCTCGTCACGGTCGTTCTTGTTCAAGTGCTTTCTGTTCATGTATTGTTTTTCCTGGTAATTGTTGACCAGTGATCTCTGTACATACTTTGTCGGTGCGCTTTTTGTGAATGAATATTTTTGTGACGGCATCCTAGCATTTTAGGTGGGGACATACCAACATCAAGACTGAACACATTTACAGTTAAATTCATTGGACCAAAATATCATCGTTGTTTTGTTCTAAGCCCACCATTGCCATGGGGACATTGACTACTTGTTTGTAATTACTTTCAGTGCCTCTTTCACAATGCACATCCATCCCCAATCAATTGTGGCTGAAAAAAACAGACAATAAAGCACTTCCTAAAAGGAAGACTCTTAAAAATTGTGCATACACATCATAGAGTACGTAGGAGATGAACACGCGGCTGCACTGAGTAACGCATCATAGTTACGTGTTCAGACAGAGTGAAATGTTCTGCAGTACAAAAGCTGATTAAATAAGTAGGAACACTTTGGGAAGTAGGCCAAAGCATTGTGTTTACAAAGTACGCATAATTGTTCTGACAATTGTTGGAATTGCGTGAAGCAAAGGAAAAGAGAGGACACTGTGGACTAATCAGTCGCTTTGTCATGACGCCACTTAATTCCAAACCTGGGCAGGTGGAGTGCAAGAAAGCTGTCGCACAGGTAAGATTTAAGACAATGACGTTGACACTCTCTTTTTGAAGTTCAACCACTCACACCGCATTTTGGATTTGTAATTTTCAGTGGGTGAGGGCAAACCAAATCTGCTCCAACACGCGCGTCGCAGTTGTAGGGTGAAATACATTGATCACACACACAGTCTTGTTGTGTATGAGCTGCAGATTACAAAAAAAAAGAAAGATGCAGAATTGTTCCCTGCACAACTGAGGTCAACATTATTACGATTTGAAGGAGGGAAGATGAAGGAGCTTTTGCATTAAACTTGAGACGTCCCTTTTCTGGTGGCTGTAAAAACAATATCTTTCAAGAAGGAAACATAATTGAAGCTAACAGACTCATTTCTGCTTGCATGACCCCCAGGTACAGTATAAGATGCACATTTACCTGAGGAAGGCCGAGACACGTGACATCTTATCCACATGCACAACACAAGAACTGCTGCCATCAGTGTTTTCTTGTCAGTTAGCCAGAGATTAGTTCTGAGAAGAGATAAGCAATATGCAAAAAAAGCGAGGGATTGGACCCAAACGCCAAGAAGTCTAATTTAAGATAGGAAAATCAAACATATTAAATGTTATTTTGAAATCATGGAAATGCTGATTGAATATAAGCCCAGCAGAGCTCTGAGATCTGCCGCCTTGGGTCAATGAGTGGTACTCAGAGTTCAAAGTAAACATGGTGAAGCAGCATGCAGCTGTTGTGCTGCACGCCATTGGAATAAGCTGCAAACAGAAGTGAAGCCAGTCTACAGTGTCATTGCTTTTAAGTCCAAGTTAAAAACTTTTCTTTTGTTCGCCCTAGTCTTCGAAATAAATCTTTTTTTCTTTTGGTTATTTTAAACACTTTTAACCTTTTTTTTAACATTTAAATGTTTTTAAAGTTTCTGTTGATGTGTACACAGTGTCAGTGAACGTTCAGATTTTTTTTTTGTCAGCTATTTTTGTTTTGTCTGCTTTGCTTCTGAATGTCATTAACTGTTGTGTTTGCAAATGCTTACGAGTGACTTTGCTTTTTGTCAAGCGCATTGAGTTGCCTTGTGTTTGAAACGTGCTATGGAGAAAAAACGGCTTTGCCTTGCCTTAAGATTAAAAGATTCACTTTAATGCTTTGTCAAGTACTACCAGAGATACAGTCGACGTTATGTCAGGCCCTCAGGCGCCAACTTAATAAGGGTTCTTGAAGACAATCTTCTTTGCAGAAAAGCAGCTTAGCCAGAAACTCATTGTGACATCAATTAACTAAAAACATTTTTTAAAACTCTTTTTGTTTGAACAAATAAGTACAAATGTCCTCCACTCTCATCTGTTCTGCCTCTTGATGTTTGTGTGATCTGTTTGATGATGTAGTTACATCGATCCACACGGTTTGACTTGGCATGTGAGCGACACACCTCTGTCCTTTTCACTTGCCTTAACCTCAAATGTGACCGATGTCGCCATCATGAGCTGCATCGGAACTAAGCGGGGAAAGCTTGGATTGCGACTTCTAAAATCTGGTTTACCGGTACTTAGTCACACATTGCTCTCAATTTTCCTTCACGGGATGTTTTACAATGAATAAGAGCGTCATCAATGTTCTGGTTGAGATTGATATCTACTGTATAAATTCTATTATTTCAGGTCATCATATTGATTGATGATTTACTGATATTATGTTGGACTTGGCTGTCACTATATAACGGCCACTTGATAATGGCTTATGATTCAATAGTCGAGTGACTTTGTGGCCAAATGTGCGTTGACTGCCAAGATTGTATTCTATTATTCATTTGCATTTGGCTTCCCAGGACAAATGTATGTCCTTGTTACTGCAGCTTCAAAAGTTCTGATTCAAATGTGTCACTCATCAATTTGCGCTTTGCGTGTGTGTTCATTTGTGTGCATTTACAAACACACCCCAAATGCAAGTGAATTTCAGAGTGAATGCCGGGTTATGTATAATGAGCCCCATGACTGTAACCGTGTCAAAAAAAAGTACAAATACATGGACGCATACATCAGTTACTAATTATCAAATGCAAAATGAATAATGTAAGAGCATCCTTGGTGAATGAAGTAGCAGCAGTCCAAAGTGCTTCTAACTTCACAACAGGGTTAATTACTTCATTAGGGAAGACACTGGTCGGGACTAATGAAAATTCATTTAACATGTAAACAGCCACGAACTTAAAACCTCTGTTATACTACTACTATACTACTATGCTATACAACATTGTGCAAATAAAGATATGGGGAAAATAAACACATTGTCTGGGCATATTCAGGGAAATTCTTCGCCAATGGATGGGAGATTTAGAACATTTTTTTTCTTTCTCGTCAAACTGTGTCCTCTGTTTGACCTTGAATGGCAGGTCTTCAACAGTGTGAAAGGAAAGGTTGCTAATTAATTTCACTGTCTGTTATTGCATCATCACACAGCCCTGAAGTCTTCCTGAAGCTGCTAACAAATCCCTTTTGCCACAGACGATCGTCTCATCTCGATATCCGCTTGTTGCTATTACCAAGCAGAACTGTTTTGTGCAAGTGCCAGAGGCAGAGTGAGAACAATGGCGATGGCGACTTCCACTTTCGATAGTTACAAATACTTCAGAACAATTTATCCATTTTTTTAAACATTACATTAAATCATTAATAATTCAGAACAATGTCATCATGATGGCCAATTCACATGATCGTGGATCAGCAAGCTGTTTTCTTCATCACATTTAGCGAGTGACAAGCATGCCAAAGGACCCAAATGCACGATCGAAAGGTTCCAGAAAAAATACAGACTGAGTAAGAAGTCAACAAAGGGCTCAAAATACCAATAAATAAATACATACGGTAAATCACAGCAAAGCGGGACAAAAACAATTTAGAAACAAGGCAAAGCTGGGGAAACAAGGCACGAAAGTGGAGAAAAAAAAAACCCAAACCAAAAAATTCACAGCAAGAGCTGTAGGAAAAAAACTAACTTAGGAATGGAAGAAACAAAAAGCATGGACTCTTCTACATGAAAAAGGTCAAGCTTACAATCAAGAATGTGGTGGCTAACAAGACAATCTGGCAACAGATTGTGAGGTTGACGCAGACTATTTCTACGCAGGGAATGGGCCAGAGTTGCAGGAAACCAGGAAACACCAAGACAGGAAGTAGAGCTTCTTCTACAAGAGTCAACAATCACTTCAAAATAAAATCACACTACAACTCAGTTCAGATTTTTTTGTTCCCATTTACGAAACGTAGCCTATGTCATTTTTTTTCATTCAACGTGAACAGTACAATTCAGATTTTTCCAAATCCAACCTGGGCTTCTTTCCTATGAGGATATAAACTGGATATGTACGTGATGTGTCATAAGTATGAACGCTCATCTGCACACATCCGACCTATAGGGTGAGAAGGTTGGTCATCACCCCGCTACTTCTCTGCATCGAGAGGAGACAGATGACAGACATCTTGTTAAGAGATGTAGGACACTCATGCAGCCATTGGGCAGTTGGTGAGTGTATATGGGACAGGCGGAAAGTTAAAACACACACACACCCGTCCATACGTTGGCAAGAATTAGCTGGTGACGGTCATCACTCACGCTCAGCAGCTGGGAAATGACTCAAAATGTGCAATGTAATGTTTTGCCTCCAAGAGGCGCTAGACCTTAATACAGCATCTGGAGCGCACAGAGTAAGAGACGCTTACGACTGTGGGAGAATGTGCGCGCTGACAGATTTGTCAGCATGACGCCTTGATGACCACCATCTCCACCCAGAGAGCGGACATTTCATAAAGGGGCGAGAATGACACAAAGGAAGTCGATGGGAGATCGGCGTAGCCTGTAATGGATGCACCAGTGCACCATTTCTAACTTAAGAAAACTTAAGACCACTGCTGATGTCATTAAAATAGTAGTATGTTGCTTTTTTGTTCGTCTATGAATTGGTAGCAAAAAATGTATCACAATTTAAAATATATTGATTTTACCAGTAGTTTTGTAAGTCTGTTTCTGGAATGTAATATCGGCATTCCATGTACATTGATCCCTCGCTTCTTCGCGGTTCGTTTATCACGGGTTCAGTGCATCGCGGATTTCTTCAAACATATATTTTTTTTTAATGTTTTTTTATTTTTTACATATACATGGAGTACAATACTCTATATGTTGCTCTACGTGACTCACTGTTGTTTTGCAGCTTCTCGCGGACCGTTTGCGGACTCTAGAGAGAGAGAGAGAGAGAGAGAGAGAGAGAGAGAGAGAGAGTCCGATTAATTTTTTTTACCTGTTTATGTTAATTGGACGCTACTTCGCAGATTTTCGTTTATCGCGGGTGGTTTTGGTCCCCATTAACCACGATAAACGAGAATTACCGTACTGTACAGTAGGCTCATGGCCTTTACTGCCAGCTGCCCTAATAACATCATTAAGTGGAAAAGCCTCGTTTCTCCTCAGGGAGCGTCCATGAATTCATCACATCCTTTCATCATAACTGTGGGAGCAGTGTGGTCGCTGTGTTTACTCAGCCGTGTTTCTTGATATGCTCTGTGTTTTCGGGAAAGTTATTGGTGAGGAGCCTCCGAGCAAATCCTGCTGCTCTCTGCCCTTTTTATTTGAAAGAACGGTCTGATGAGCCAGAGTTGCGGTAGCTCTTTTTAATTGCTTCCCGTGCCGCTTTACCAAGGTAGTTGCAAGATTGCTACTTCAGCCTCTGAAGTCCCCGTTGGACGTTTTCAAAAGATTCGCTTCTCCCGTGATCTGCTTTAGAGTAGAAATATGCTGAAAGAGACTGGGAATGGATTGAGTGTAAAAGAAAGAAAACGCTTGTGCTCATGGAAAATCTTGACTTTAAAAAAATATTGACTGTGGTTCCCTTTGATAACGCATGACACCAATTTTGCTTTCTCCTATTTGAATTTTGTGTCGAAAAGACTTTTGTGTCAAAACAGACAATCTTTTCCCTTCATGTGACAGACGAACGTTTGCAACATGACAGCTTGAAGACACTCCCAAAATCACCTGATGCGGTGTTTAGTGCATAAGCTTCCGCATGCCATCATTTGAATGCCATTTTTCTCCTCCAGACTGGAAAGCGATGTTCCCATTCTGAGCTTTCAACATCTGTTAAGCGAGGGAAGATAAAAGTTGTACTCGCGCTTGCACTATTTCTTTTTAAATCGCACTTTACTTGTTTTTCGCTCAAGTGTTGACTTCTAAAGGAGCACGAAAGTGGTGGTGTATGCATATTTTAAATGCAACCCAATTCGGTGGGACACCGCAAATAGACAAAGGGGATCATAAAAAGGTCCTTCTAGCCCAAATAGACCAGCAGTCAGGCTGTTAATCGAGTGATTGTCCAGTTTCACTGGGCGGACTTTTTATTAAAACGCAGCAGCTGGAAAATGAGGAATCATGAGCGAGGGAGCCCAAGTGAGACATTAGCGTGCAAGGTGTGGAAGAGAAATGATTTGCAATTTTCTTCTCTCACCTCCAGCAAGACACGCACACACCGAGAACACACAACGATGGAAGATGGCCAACAACAACACTGACTTACTGACTTGAGAGTCAAGCGAACTGGATCACTTTCCTGAGTCAGTCAGTGTAAATCAAGTCCATAAAAAAAAAAATCAACGTTCACCATCCCTATATGCTTCATGTATTTTCCTTTTTCTTTCACTTTATGTGGCTTTTTGATTGTATTGACAACAAATGATTGTTAAGCTAGTGAAAAATGTGAGGAAAATTTCAGAAATTCAGATTGTTGTAGAAATCACTGTCAGTCCATCACAAAGTGGTGAATCTAATCAAATGGAGCCTACAGGGTTGGGAGAAACCTTTCCAAAGCCGCTGTCATGAGCGCATGTGATATTGAAAACAAATTGTCACGTGTGACGAGCTACAAAGCAATACAGAGTACAAATCAAATCATAGTACTTGGTCAACAGTTTTGAGCCCATGTGCCAAAAAGTCGTTGATGGTGTCATGGTACATTCGCTTGCTCAGTTACGGTGTGGATGTGGGTGTGAATGCTTGTTTATATACTGTATTTGCCCTGTGACTGACTGGCGACCAGTTCAGGGTATAGTCCAGAAGTCAGCTGGAATAGGCTCCAACAACTTCCTGCGACCCTGTTCAGGATAAGCGGTGTTGAAAATGGTATGCTATGAGTAACAATGACTTCTCACTTACAAAACTTGGGCAGGCACAAGCACACGTGTGCAAGAGCTGGTCCAAGCCAAAAATGCCATGGTCGATTTTCAGTGCCAGGTCCTGTCCATGCTCCTTATTATAGTCACAACCTTGGCGGCATGAGAATGTGCTCAATATAGTACATTCTGTACATCAAAATAAACAGGGAAAACATGAATTTATAATTCTGCTGGTGGAATCTTCTTGCTACTTCTACTTGGGTGCTCTGAGGAGAAACTCCCAAATGCAGCTGCAACTGCTCTTTTTCTGGCCTACTTTCTTTTTATGTCACATCGTGGAAGTTTACTCTCTCTTCAAACAGTCCCCCACTCATGTCTGTCCCTGTCATTCACGATACTGTTGTTGCATCTGCATGCCCTTTGTAAAGAAAGCGCAAAATAGTCTCAAATATGTTCCAATCTTATGCGATTTATCAGTTAAGGTTGGGTCTTCGGAATTGTTTTCAGTTAGCGCAGCCCGGTACTTGTGTAACGCCTTGACATGTGGAATGGTAATGAAGGCTGATCGTCAGCTGGGTTGTCCTCGGGGAGCCGGACTAAATTAACTCACTTGATTCCGTCCATTTCTGAGAGGCATTTGTGGGAGCTACGTTGACACTGTTGAAATATGTTTACTCTTAAAAGAAGAGCTCGGTCTCTTGAAGATGACGTTTTTCTAACCTAACAATGACAACATGGTTGAAATGATTGACATGTCTCAACATGTCAACAATCACTTGCGTTTTGTAAGATGAAGGACTTTTTTCCACAACATCTGATGCAAACACAAACACTGAACTATATTCTTATTTAGATTGAGCCCAAAGTTCATGTGCGTGCGTTAACATATAAGTGATCTAAGGAAACAGCATTCAGACAGAGAAGAGATTAAATGGCTCGCCGGCATGTGTGAGTGGGTACAACTGCTGGTGTTTTTTGTTTCAGAGTTGTGTCATCCTCTCGTATCATGCACAACACACTCGTGGGTGGCTATTTACAGACGTCAATGAGAGCTGCATGATGAACTGTGTCAAGCGTGGGAGGCAACGCTTTCACATTCAGGGAGTTTTGCACCCTTCTTCTAGTCTGATTTTTTTTGAACGACATTGGACTTCAAGCAGGCATTTTTCAATGTCGAAGCAATGGGGCGTTTGGAGACGTATTGTTAGAAGACGGAACAGTCAGACAGTCTATTTTCTTTGAAAGCTAAAATTCTACACCGGAATTAATGAAGGAGTAAAGCTTTCCATTTCTTTTAACAAGACAAAAAAATATATATAGTCATGGCTTGGACAACAAGGTAATGTCAAAAAATTTCTTTGCAGCAATCAGTTTTGCCCCCACTACTATGAACGCAATACTCTGATCAATATTGCATTTGTTAAATAACGATGGCAGAAAAAAAATAATAATTTACAGGCAGCAACATTTTGGAAGAAAACTTTAGTCAGAGACCGACATGAGTGAATTCATGTTATGATTACTGTGGCTCAAGAGTACGCATTAAAAAAATGTAAAAAAAATAAAAGAACCTAACCCATTGCACACACACTCACACACCCGCACACACTGATTAAATGAGGCTTGTTAAAGATGAATCTGTAGCAACTGCAACTGTGTCAGGCTGTCAGCATCAAGGCTGATTTGTTTTCGCCTATTGCTCTTCCTTAGAAAAGTTGCTCACCGCCCGTCGAGAGCCTACTGGACTCTTGCGGGCCTCCGGTCCAGTGATTGCACTCCCTAACTGAGAGCCCTGAGCAAACGAGGCAGCTAGCGATTTTATAAGCCACTAGATGCGAATGACTGATGAGAATGGCTGTTACGAGTCAGCGCATCAGCCAATAGCTGGATAGATTTGTGGAACTGACGGCTTGTCGTTGCTACATATTTACCAAGTCTGTCAGGTTTTGCCAGTAAATAGAGCAGGCAAGAAGGGCTGATAGACATCCCTTTTTTAGCGCTTGGCTCACGTAGCTGAGTAGATGTGGTATTTGCATCAGATATTTTTTTTTACAATATATATTCTTTGTAGATTATGAAGCGATGCTCATTTACACATATAACAGGATGTTTTTAACATCGTCTTGAGTTGCCCTTTGTACTTGCCTTAAGCCTAAACCCGAGCCATGGTTTAACGACATTAACGCAAGTGGAAAAAAGACAAATTGCATGTCTCTTATCAAATTTGGAAAGACTGCTGGCGTAACTACCAGCTCACCGTAAAAGAGGCCAAAAGAGAATATCTGTCGGACCTTATTCTAGCCAACCGTCACAACCCACGTGCACTATTTAAAACGAGTTGTACTAAAACCCCCTCTGCCTACTTGCTCGGATTCTTCACCCGAGATGTGCAACAGATTCCTTCAGTTTTTCATTGATAAGGTCTCTACAGCTAGGACTCCGGTCTCAAATACCGCATCTGACCCCTCTGTCCATGTTCCATGTTCAGTTGTACTAAATTCTTTTGAAACTGTGTCCTTGGCGCTTTTGGAGGATGTAGTTCGCCAGACGAAGCCATCTGGCTTCCCTTGCGACTCTCTTCCCCCACGTTTCTTTCACGAGGTTCTCCCGAGTGTTGGTGCATCGGTCTTGGATATCATCAACAGCAGCCTTTCTTCTGGTGTAGTTCCCCAACAGTTTTAACATGCTGTGGTCCAACCCTTGATCAAGAAACCTGGTCTTGATCCAGATGTGCTGTCAAGTTTCAGGCCCATTTCCAAACTGCCTTTCATTTCCAAAATTCTGGAAAAAGTGGTGCACATGCAGTTGAAACTTTTCTTGAATGAACATAACATCTTGGAGGTCTTCCAGTCAGGTTTCAAGACGATGCATAGCACGGAGTCAGCCCTGTTATTCTTGAAATTCAACGAAAAGAAGACAGAGGTGATATTGTTTGGTCCCAGTGGCCCTTGTACATTCCACCCTGTAGACTTGGGCCTCCTGTCTCCTTATCTGAAATCAACGGTCTCAAACTTGGGCCTCAACCTGGACAGTGATTTCAAACCTCGATCGGCAAATTGGTGCCGTTGTTAAATACAGCTTCTTTTATCTTAGACTGCTGGCCAAAATAAAACCTCTCCTCTCACATGAACACTTTGAGACAGTAATTCATGCCTTTGTCACATCCCGGCTCGATTACTGCAATGTCTTTTACTTTGGAGTCAGCCAGTCCTCCATTAAGCGCCTTCAGCTGGTCCAGAATGCCGCTGCTCGCCTCTTGACTTGAGGGAGCACACAACTTCTACTCTGGCATCCCTTCATTGGCTCCCCATTCATTTTAGAGTTATTTTCAAGATCCTCCTCTTTGTTTTCAAATCTCTGAATAATCTCGCGCCACCTTACCTCTCTGAGCTCATCCGCCCCTACACACCTGCCCGGCGCCTTAGGTCTGTGGACCAGACTTTGTTAGACGTACCAAGAACTAAACTGAGGCTTAGAGGGGATAGAGCCTTTTCTGTTGCTGGTCCCTCTATCTAGAACTACCTCCCACTGAACATTCGGCAAGCCTCCTCGCTGCCCATCTTCAAAGTCCTCCTCAAAACTCACTTGTATTCTTTGGCATTCGACTCAGCATGACTTAGATTTGTTCTTGATTTTTCTGTTTGGTGCTTTCTACCGCCTTTATTACCTATTTGTCTTACTGTTTATTGTGCATGTTAAATTGCTCCATGTACAGCACTTTGTATGCAGCGATGGCTGTTTGAAAGTGCTCTATAAATACTGTTGACTTGACTTGACTTAGCACTACTCTATACTCTATAGCACTTTTCATTCATAAAAATGCAACTCAAAGTGCTGTGCAATGAAAGCTTCAAAATTATAACAAAAGAGGACGCTCTCCCAATATACACAGATATATATATATATTACCACAAGCAGGCCTATGCTTGCGGGCGCGCACGCACACGCACACACACACACACACACACACACACACGCACACACACACACACACACACACACACACATTCCCTGATGACCCTGATATTAAAAAACGGCAAGGCACAGAGAAAACGGAGGGGAAAAAAAGCACCCAAGGAGCTAATCTACGCTGAGTGACAGCCGCCACACCTCCCCGCGTGGAGGCCCTCCCAAGAGGAAACACTGGCACTTAAAACATTAATACATAAGTAGTAAGTAAATAGTAAATAAGTCAATAAATAAATGAATAAAAAGGCTTGAATTAAAAGAAATAAAATAAGTACCTAAATAAGTTATTCAAAAGCCAAGCTAAAAAAATATACCTTATGCCTGCTCTTAAAAACATCAACAGTCTGTGTATCTGATGTTCTCTGGCAGGCTTTTCCATAGCTGGGGACCAAAATGGCCAAATGCTGCCTCACAATGTGTTTTCGTCTTCACTTGAGAAATAATGGAAAGGCAGGTGCCAGAGGACTTCAGGACCCGCGACGGTTGATATGATAAAAGCAGGTCGGATAAATACGATGCCTCAAGATCATTAAGACATTCAAAAACTAATAACAGTACTTTAAAACCAATACTAAAATACACGGGGAGCTAAACTGTGTACAAGATAGGTGTCACAGGGCTTTCCACGCCACGACAGGAGCCATTAGCCACCAGCTAGAGAACAAGCTGAGCACTGAGCAGTTCAATAAGTGATGGCATTCAAGCTAGATACATTTTTGGGTGCTAGGTGTAGCTAGACAGCTAACTGCACGCTGTAGTGTCAGAAATTGTCCTGGTAATAGTAACAAAGTAAGACACAGTTACGCTGGATAACCACCAATGTGAACAAGTGTTCAAGTTCTGATGGCGAGAGTCATCGGGCACCATTTTAACCATGCTCCCAAAAATCTGGAAAACTGAAATAGTGAAAAATAGTTTGAAGTTTTATATTAAAAAATAATACTCTGCAGTTGTTTTGCAACAATTCTCTTCAAAATGGATAATTTACTTTAGAGCAAATCCCTCAAGTCACTATAGGGCGTTTTTAATGGGCCATGCTGTGACTGAACTTTTATTTTTACATTTTCATTAATGAACAGGATCTATTTATTTTATCCAGGTACTTGTTTTATCTAGCCCAGCAGCATGCTTATAAAATCGTTTGCCAGCAAGGATTTCACTTTTACAGCTCATTCGTCAGGAGTCAAAAGCAGACTTTCAAAGAAGGCATACCAGAATTTGCTAACCAGGCGCTGGGCACATCTGGAAACACACGTCATAGTTTGTGGAGTTGACTCCTTGCTGTGTTGATTTAATGAAGACCTGATGAAAGAAAGTGTTTCTAAATGTTGAGGATCTCTCATGAGTGAGCAGGCTGAAAGAAATTGCAGCTTCTCAGAATGACAACCACTTTTCAGTCTTGTGCAGAAATGGTCACTCACAATGAGAGCAAAAATGTGTTGCTTTCTGCACAAGCAGACACGTCAGGGTCGGTTCTCACCAGAGAATCAGTTTCAGGATGCATTACTTTCAAATGAAGCCAGATCCAGCTGCTGTCCCCGGGGATCAGGAAAACCTGTCCCTCAGACAAAGTCTAGCTTGGGGACTTGAAAGGTCCAACACATTGTTGAAAGCTTCATGAGATTAGGCGAGCCTCGACTGCTGCCAGGCTCTGATACGACTGCCGCAGAAATTACGGCAAGCTCACTGAATGGATGTTCGCTTTACCTCCCTGGGGAAGGAACCTTTGGCTGGAAACGGCAGGCTATACCGGCTGAGTACTGTAGAAAACCTTGTCAACAACCACCAAAAGAGCTTCGAGTTGCAAGGCTGCTTATAGCCCCTCAGTGATGCTTCCGCCTCCAGGCAATATCATCACCGCTGTGCCTCTGCGGTCAGGTACACTGTGAACCATTCGGGTCTAATTTATTTTAGAGCGAAGCCTCTCACAGTATCCTCACCTACTCTCACAGGTGAGAGAGTAATGAATGGCTTTTTTTTTTTTGCTTTAGTTTTTTCTTTTCTTTATTTTTGTTCATTCCTTAATGATAATGAAGACTCTTAAAAGTCGATTTTACTCTCTCTTTTAATTCTCTCTGTCCTTTGAGTCATAAAATCTAACACTAGCTTGTGTGCACACAAAATAATCTCTCAGCCGTAACCCGTTTGTCCCTGGCGACAAAGTCATTCCGTGTTCATTGGGGAGAAGAGACCCATTATCTCAATTGAACCTGAAGCAAATGCAGGGGAGCTCAAATTGTCAAGGGTACATGAATTATCAGGTGGCGCAGCAAAGGGTGCATTTTAGAGCATTGCAACGTGACAGATGAGAGCGACGTGTTGTTTGGAGCTTTGGGGCAGCACTCGACGTTTCGCAGAAGAAAGCTGACAACGCCTTTCAGCAGTGCGCTTGAGTTAAGCGTAAATGTCTTCAACATGCAACATATTACATGACATGGAGGTAATGCCGGGGAGAGAACTTGATTCAACTACTTGTACCTTCATTTTTTAACTATGTTTCCCTTTCTCGGCGAGCGCCGCTCATCACTTATTTACACACAGCCTCAGATAAACACGACATGCAAGTATGCGTCTTGTCACTGAAGGCTTTTTCTCACAGTGCCAAAAACTGTAGAGGACAGTTGGACAGAAATTCACAAAAACTCCCTCTAATGACAATTACCACCCAAAACGATCTTTCCAGTGCCTGTATGAGGAAGACAAATAAAAACAAAAAAACAAAAAACAAAGACAATATCCCACAGCCTGGTGCACATGCTGTGCTTGATTTCCTTCAAGCGACTTTATCTTGTGCCATGGAGAGAAACAAATATGTGTCACTGGCTCCAGCTGTTGCCTTGATTAACTGTGTGTATAACCAAAGTTGTGTGTTAAGATTGAGTTTATTTACGAAAGGTACGATGTATTACAAACAAGCAAGGGTGAAGTGACAAGTTGTGGGCTGAACTCCATTTTAGAAAAAATGGCAACATGTGATGCAAAATTCCTGTAATTTCCACCAATGTTTTTTATGGGGGGTTTTTTCAAGCCACCATGGCAGAGCAGTATGAGAACCTAAAATGCATAATACGTTGATATTTAATCTCAGTGTGTAATCACTTAAGGGTTGCGGGCATACTGGAGTTGTCTTGGGGCAGTAGGCGGGGTACACCCTGAACTGGTTGCCAGCCAATCGCAGTGCACTCATTGACGAGCAACCATCCATGCTCACTATCACACCTTGGGACAATCTCCATTCAGTGTTCCATTAACCTACCATGCAGTTTTGGGAAGTATTGGAGTATTGGAGAAAACTCACGCAGGCACAGGAAAAACATGCAAACTCCATACAGGAGGGCCAGAAGGAATCAAACCCCGCACTGTGAGGCCAAAATGCTAACCTCTCTCTCTCTCTGGTTTTGCTCAAAGACAAAGAGTTACTCAGACTTATTTTTCGCAATAATTCACTTTGCATGTTCTTTCTCTTGAACCAGAGAACAGCAAGCTTTTCTGATTTCATGCCAGCAGGCTTTGAAATGCAAAAGCCCAACATGCACCTTCCTATCGCCATCTGCTTCCTCTCGCTTAAACAAGAGTCATGTAAACTGCCAGCGTCCCTTCAGGGTGGGGAAATCAGACATGCACATTCACGATATAAACATGCAAAGGCCCCAAGACAGGAAAAAAAAATCATGCGGAATGATAAAAATGACACCAGGCGTGAACCAGAGTGATAAACGTGGACGAAGATGGAGAGAAACACTGATGATGGTACATATTCATTCATTCAATATTCTCATTGTTATGCATGGGACCGTGGTGTTTAAATACACTGCTGACTGCCGGCCTGGAATGTAAAGTCAGCCTACACTCTTCTCATTCTGCAAATCCTCTGGATGAGGATCATCTTCACAGAGTGGTTGTGTAATGCAAAATTCAAAGGAAAAACGTCTCACTTTTAGCAATACTGTTGTCATGGCAATGCAGGCCTTGATCTGTAAGAGTTCTCTAATGCCATTGGAAGACAATTATGTGAAGAGCTGACACTGTTATATGTACTACATTTAACAGTGTCTGTTGTCAGCAGGAATGATGAAGTGGAATGTGTTTTTGTCTCTGTAATGAGAATAGTTGCCTTTCCCATTCCGTAACCTTGTTGGTAGAATACAGCCAGAAAGGTTAGGGAACATTTCTGGAGCATATTTTCATTACGAATCCAGAAGAAATGCGTGAAACAAACGTCCATGGCTGTGGAGAAAGAACACATCATTCAGTTTTTCTGTGCAACATCTTCATGCATTTTAAAATACTCATCTTGCACCTTTTTGGTGTACTTTAATCTACTTTTAGTATAAAGTGCTGAATGTCTGATGACCCTGACCAATAACAGGTTCTCATTATTGAGTAAACTTGCTCAATGGCACCCAAGCTCAAACATTTGGGCTCTTGGGGCGTATCCAACAACTTGAATATATTTTCTTTCATTTAACTAAGTTGCAACTTCACACAAAACAAAAACCATGAACATAAATATTAAACGTACAGGGCACCTTGTGCTATTTATGCCAACGGTAGATCATCACCCTCCGGAACAGTAATTTGACAGTGTTGCTGACCAGCAGAACACAGCGAGTCTCATTTGTAATTTGGAAAGTTTGCAGCTCCTCTCAGTAGCTGCCACGAGGCTGTTTGAGATGCCTGAAATTCTTTACTTATGACTCAGGTTGTTTTGTAATGGTCCCAAAAACATGTCCAGGGGTCATTTGCATAAACATTCAAATTTAAAATCATTGTATTGTCTAAATTTGAATATGCTTCATAAATTAACTTCCCAGTCCCCATCTGACACTGCTCATTTTTCATGCATTTGTAGTCATACTTTCATGAAGTACCATAACACCATCCAGCCATCATCTCCTGCTCATCTACAGTCAGGGCCAGGGGGCAGGGGCTTTAGTGAGGTAGCCCAGGTTTTTGTCTCCCCAACCACTTCAACCAGCTGTCACAGGGGAGGGGGGTACCAAGCCGTTCCCAGGGCAGCCGGGAGACAAGTCTTTCCAGAGTGTCCTGGGTCTTCCACAACTGGAAATGGCCACAACGCCTCACCACAGTGGCACCCTGATCAGATGCCCAATCCTCCTCATCTGGGTCCTCTACCTTGAGCTGGGAGACCGAGCTTGTCACAATATCGCTAAGGGAGAGCCTGCGGAGGAAACTCATTTCGGCCATGTGTATCCATAATCTCATTCTTTCAGTCACGCTCTACAGCCTGTGGGCTTCTTCGCCATGACAGACCAACACAGAGTCTTCATCAGTGCTTCCATAGCACCGATCCGCCTGCCAGTCTGCCATTCCTTTCTTCTCTCACTCATAAACAAGATGCTAAGATACTTGAAGTCCTCCACTTGTTCCAGGATTTCATCCGTGACCTGGGGAGGGGAATCTACCCTTTTCTGACTGAGGGGCATAGTCTCAGATTTGGGAGTGCTAATTTTCATCCCAACCACTTCACACCACCCCGAGCCACTCCAGCTAGACCTGACGATGATGACTTGATGAAGCGAATAGAACTAAGTTGCAATACTGAGGCCATTAAACCAGAAACCTTCAACGCATGACTGAGCCGACAAATTTTGCCATAAAGAATCTTTGACAAAGGGCAACCTTGGCGGAGTCCAACCTTCACTGGAAACAAATCTAACTTACTGCTGGAAATACCGACCAAACTCTGACAGGGGTTGTACAGGGATCAAACATCCCGTATTGAGCGGGTTTGGTACTTCATATTCCCGAAGCACCCCCCCCCATAACAGAACTCGCCGAGGGTCATGGTTAAAGTCCACAAACCATTTGAAAATTGGTTGGGTGAACTCCAACGCACCCTTAAAGGACCTGCCCGAGGGTGTAGAATAGGTGTCCACAGATCAATTCGCTCCATGTGTGGGTCATGTTTTTTCAATAGTCTGGCCCAAGTTGAGTGTGTCCACATTGTGAATAATTTAAAACATTAAATCAAAGAGCATCTAATTATATTTGCATTTGAAGTAGTGTCTCCCCAGTCTTATTATTTACCCCTGATTGACAATTACACCTGGGGAGTAAATGAGATGCCACTTGCAATGATGCTGCCACTCATCTTTTTGAGGCACTGCATGTTGCTCTGCAATGGCACATTATTTTGTCATACGTGATTGTATTTTGTAATGCCTGATTGTATTTTAGAACGGAATGCATTTCGCCCTAGCGTGTCCGTTGTGGCGAACAATGTGACCCACCAAAGCTTTTGATGGTGAGGCTTGAAGCGGTTGTTGTAAAGCCCGGTGTGCACCTTGCTGCAACCATCTGCTCCCCTCGTCTTTGCCCAAGAGTTATGGTGACATAAAAGCACTGCTGCTGTTCTGCCAAGTGCTGCATGCAAACACAGTCATAAATAAGGCCAGCAGATTTCTCTGGCTAATTTCAAGAATGAATTCAATGAATTAATTAATGAGGGGCTGGCTGAGGCCAGTAGTTCGAGCAGCAGATCCAACCCAGTTCTAGCGAATGCTGTTAACCTTACCACAACACTAAACCAAGCAAGCCTGCAACAGAATTCTATGAACCTTAATGTTATTTTGGGAGTAGGTTGCTGAAATGTGGTGTACAGTATCCCTCTCCGCTGCATTTTGTCTGTTGTTCAAAATGCAGAGAAGAAAAGACAGTATATGTCCTATATCGGAACCAGATAGGGATGCCCAGACTTTTTTGACCCAAGATCGACTTTTCAAGCGAACACACACGCAAGCCATGATGAGCAATAGCCATAACAGCCCCAAACATGAAAGAAAGGAGAAAAGTCGATACAAGAGTCTATTGTTAAGGAATTATTCCGCTAGAAGTAGTAGTAGAACATTGTTGAATTTCATCTTGGTATGAGAACTATTGACACTAGTCTCTCTCCTGAACATCTGCTGAAGTAGTTAAAACAAAGGATGTACTTTGAAGTTTAGAGCCCATCTCCCTTTGGTTAATTAACAGCCCCCCAAGGGCTTTTATTGCCTCCACTTCCTCATGAAAGTCCCTGAAGGCTCTCAAGTGCCCTCAAAGAGGAACCCTAATCTCAAGATCTGTGACCAGCAGCAGTGGTCTATACTTTGTCATCATATCAGAATCGAACTTTGCTTGATCTTCCTTATTTCTGCTTTTTATTTGGTTATGGTGTTGTTCCTTCCTGTTGGTTGTGTTTGTTCAGACACTGAAAGAAACAATGTACAAATGCGGTTGAGGGTATTTCCTGCTCAATGTTATTACAATCAACTTTAGTGCCCTCGGCCCCCACCACTTTGGGGGCCCCCCCCTCCGCGGGACATGTTTTAGAGGAGCTGTTATCTCCGGTATCTTTGTTCCTTTGTTCCTGCCATCGCACCAAATGGGGGGTAGTGGTGGTCTGGTCTCACCTCACCGCTCCTGGCTTCCTCCGGCCACACCGGGTCAGATGACATGTTACTTTCTTTGTTTCGGGATTTGCATGGGAGGCGTACCTCCACGCCTCTCATTATCATATTGTCTCTATATAATCTCATGTATGTGTTTCTTCGGGGCTTCCTGATGAAATCTGAGACTCACAGGAGCCCGAATCGATTCGTGTTGCGTTGCGATAAACTGAAGAAAAGACTACGTGGTGTTGGGTCTTCTTCCACCTTATAGAGAGATAAAAGAATCTGTAACCAAGGAAGGGCCAAGAGCAAATTGACAGCTCCCATTCCTCAACACTATCTATATATATATTGCGCGTCGTCCCGCACGCGGTCTGTCCTTCCGTCTGTCCCTTTTCAAAACGTACCTACTTCACCGCGCCACCACTGCGCCGCTCAGGCAGTGGCTCACTACGATCGCGCGGGCATCTTAGCGAAAAAATGTTGTCTACCCACAAGCATTGCAATGAAATTGTTAGTTATTTAGTAGAGCTAAACATCTCTTTATTTTCGCGATAAGCAAGGAAGATGAACAAAAAGTTGAACCAAGCAACAACACTTTTGTGGGCCGAACCACCACCTTACCAGCCTTCCGCAGGAACTAGCTGATGAGCCGCCCGGAGGGCGGCGAACCAGCTAGTAAGTTTATAAAAAGGAATCAGTGCCTACCTTAGTCAACACCTGTCGCAACGGCATGGGATGCACTTTGGCAGAGTCTTCAGTGCAATGACGTCACAATCGTATCATTTTAATTTTTTTTCTCCTGGCACTTCAGATTCTCATTCTTTGCCAGTGCCATCGGTGATTTGCACATTAAACAAACTTAGAATGAGAGTAATAAAATTTAAAAAGATGGATGACAAAAGCTGTAATCGCTAGCTGCAAGTGCAGACTACTGACCACGAACAACTTCCGGTGAAGCAGGTCACGCGCCACCGTAGGTTAAATGGGACCTTCTTTATTTCAGTATACAGAGAAAAAGATTCTGCAGTGATTTCATCACGTCTCCATTCTGCTTACAGACTCTGTGTTGTCATACATGTGTGACATTTGGGAACTGGTATGACTTTCTGTGATATGGTTCACTGTCATATATTAGCCCAGTTGTCTTTGACATTTAGGCCCATCAACAGCATTTCTTAGCATTCACACTGCATTTTAAAGGGAATTGCACTACGGAATCTAATTCTTCAGGGGGGTGAAAATGGCCATGCGGAATGTGCTGGCTGCACGAGTCTGACATGATCAGCCTGACATGTGAATATTAGACCTTTGAGAATCCGTCTGACAGGAAGAGGTGTGAACTTCTTGTGATCTCAAAAACATCTGTAGGCCTTTTGCTGCTTTTGTGTGATCAGGATAGTTCACCATTCTTGTAGCATAGCTCCTACTGTGGGTTAAAGAAAAGGGAAATGCAACTATAGTTGTTGAGAGATGCTAGTCTGCATTCTGATGACTGTCGGGGTGCCCTTAAACAGAACACGGAACCCATTGGAAACTCAGAGGCGCAGTCAATGTTTGCATGCCCATCACTCGGATGTCTTCTTATACCCGGTGTATGTGTGTTTTACTGATTCTTGATGATTATTTGATGCATAGATTCCACTCAAACATCGTTTAGAAGCAATGTGTTTTCTGTAGATTGGTTTTTGGATGTCATAAAAGGAAAAGCATAGAACAGTACGCTAAATGGTTTAAGATTAATTGCAGTGTTACACAGCTACGCTAATACAAATGAAATGATGGAGATGTACTGTAAAATGTTGAAAATGATTGCTGGTTAGAACAGAATTTTTGTGCTTTTTTTCATGGCTACAATCGAAAAAAATATCAGTCAACATTCGTTTGTGCCACAAAGTCCAATTAAGAAAAAAAAAATTACTGGCAACTTGGGCATAGGCTTTTTGCTGTCCCACACATGACAGGAAGGACAGATGGCAGGAAGTATTTCGCTTTATTTATCCATACAGTGTTTATTTAACATACGGTACCTAAAGTAAGTGCCCAAAACCACCACTAGGTATCGACGTGAGTATAGCGCGCTTACCCAAGTGTTGACCTAGCTTTTAGTCTTTCCGGTGCCACGTGAAATTTGCTCTTTGACGTGGAGCCCCCGGTCTTCATTACTGTTGGCTAATTGGTGGATCTTCTTTTTATTTGACCGTAGAAGCTCACTTGATCCCTCAATGTTGTACGGACAGCACTTTGCTGATAAAGGGTAAGCAATGCACCGACTGAAAATGTGTTGTGCTGCACACATCTGTCTCCTCGTTACATCATGAACAAAAGGCCAGAGAACCAAAGTAATATTGGGTTCTGCCACTGTCGCTCGTAAATTGCTCCTTCCTCATAGATCCTCGGCAAAACCATTCCAGGCCTTTCTATGGGGAAAGTGTCTTTCATGATGGAATGCATTTGTCTCTGTAACATCTTCACTCGCGTGCGTAACTGAGCGGCTCGCAATCTCACCATCCCCTTCACACATGACATTAATCAGTGTAGCCGGAGGTGGGGCACTCTCACAAGACCCCTTTCATTGATTACATCGCACTGTTGTGTGATGAAGAGTCTGACTCAGTGATGACGCCCGTGCTTGAAAGAAAATCTTTACAAACACAGCTCCAAAATTTCCAAAGTGGTCTAGTGGAAAAACACATTTGGGAAGTGGATGCTTCACGCTATGAATTACATGGAACTCGTCTTTACTCTAGGGCTATCACAATATGATTTCTTGGTGATGCTGTATGTCTCAAAATTTATTCACAGGAATTGGCACAAAATTTGGTTCAGTCACTCAGCTTTCCAACTGATATCACTGCACAAGCTAAATGACAACTATTTTATAACATTGACGGTGTAGCGTTGTTTTATTTGGAAACAAATGTTGGCCAACACTCTTGTCTGTGAAAGATTTGCTTCAAACTGCATTCGAGAACATATCAAAATAATTCATATGTCATTTGACATTTTTCTTTTCCGGCTCTCAGACGTGGAGTCTTTACTTCATCTTTATTGCTGCCACAACTGACTGGTCAGGGCAGCTGTGTACACTCACAAAAAGACCATTTCGCCGACTAGCCTGATTAAATGACAGTTGGAATTGGGTATGCAATACTTTGCAGCTGAACACAGCATCAAAAGGAATAGGAAGCCAGACAGATGCACATGATAGAAAGTATTTTAAAAAAAACAACACTAGAAGGATTGGGGAGAGCATTTTTTTTTGGGGGGGGGGTAAAGATCTAACCATCCATTATGCAATTGAGAGAAAAATAGATTACCTTGCGTCTCCATGGAAATCTTTTTGAACCCATTAGGTTATTCCTCTGTCAGCATTGCAATAATGCTTTTGAGTAATGCCGTAGGTAGGTGTAACCCACTTTCCAAAAAGTTAGGGCATTACTTTTTTCTTTTTTTATTGTGCAAAATATCAAACATATACAAGTCATTCAGTATTGGCTGAAATGTAATATTTGAACAACAAAAATGCAACATCTGCCTGCGTCAAAGATGGGGGGGTTTCCGCCTTCTGTAGTCCTAACAACACACTCTGATCATGAACATTCCTCATGTTTGTGACATTTAATTGTAACTTATTGTAATGATTGTTAAGTACACGTTACCTGAAATTTTGTTCTAGTACTAGAAAAGTTTCAGGTGGTCAGGAACAGCACCACTGTCCTCTGTTTGAGTTGGAATTAAGAAGCGAGCTGTTAAATTTCACGTTTCAAATTTTTGCTGCTCTGTGCAACACACACAGTTGTATCACTGGTAAAACAAAGAGGTAGAGGGGAAAGAAAACGGCATCATCACAGACATTGTGCACACTGATCAATAAGGTTGAAGTGTTTGTAACATATGTGACATGTCAGGATTCAAATGTGATGCTCCCCCAAACAAGAAATTGTTTCATGTTCAATCAAGCAGAATCCAGAAGTAGTCACACGGCCGTCATTTAACACCTCTCGAGAGTTCCCGTGGGCGATGGATCCTCTGCTTTATAGGAGTCATAAATATAGCGATAGTTCATTGCAGAGCCAGCGGACAGCTCAGTAATGCTTCCGACGGGATCCATTTGGAAGCCAAACAAAGAGGCGGGGAGGGGTGTGCACGCTCCGAACGCTCGGCTCGGCGCATCATGATGCAAACGGCACAGGAGAAGAAAGAAAGAAAGAGGAGGCGAGGGAAGGAGGAGCGAGGAGGCGAGCAGACCGACTGAGCCTGGTTGGCTCTCAGTCACTCTTCTGTGCGAGGCAAAGCAGCTTCTCTGTCTGTCGCTCTCTCTCATCGACGCTGAACCTCCGGTTTATCCAGTCTGAGCTGAAAAGAGGCAACCAAGGGGCACAGGAGCTCCTCCTGCTGCCACGCCATGCTACCTTGGAGGAGGAATAAGTTTGTTCTGGTGGAGGACGACAATAAAATGAAAGCCAAGAGTCTCGGAACAGGACTGACCTATCACTCCATCCTCTCATCTCTGCTGCGCTCCTGTCCTGACCTGCTGCCCGACTGCCCCTTCGATTGGGTGGGAAACATCTTTTATACCAAACGCCAGAAGGTGGAACTAAACCGAGAGGAGCCCGTGTACACCGTGCGCTATCTGGGAAGTGTGGTCACCATCACAGCTAAGGGGGAAGGTTGCACCCAGGAAGCGGTGGCCAAGATCTGGGCAAAGAGCAGCTACGGGGAGCAGAGCCTGAAAATGAGGTTGGCCGTGGGACCGCAAGGCATCCGCATGAGTGCTGACAAATCGGGGAAAAAAAGTCCCATTCATCTTTACTCCCTGAGCCGGATCACCTGCTGTACAGCGGACCCGTGTCGGCCCAAGATCCTGGCCTGGATCTACAGGCACCAGGTTAAGAACATGGCCGTCGTCCTGCGTTGTCACGCTGTCTTGGTGAGGAAGGCGGAGAAGGCCCAAGCCATTGCGCGAAGCCTCTACCGGCACGCCACCTCTGCCTTCAGCGAGTTTAAGCGTCTCAAGCGCCAGAGTGACTTTCGGCACTGCCAGCAGCAGCTGCTGGGGGAGGAGGCGGTGCCCCTGATGCCCCTGAGGAGGCTGCTGAATGGGCACTGCCACTATAGGTCATCCGCCGAGACGCCTGGAAGCGCTACTCGTCTCTGCTCCATCACGGAAGAGGAGGAAGAGGAGGACGACGACGACGATGGCAGCGACAACCAGAAGGCGGGAGCCCAGCAGCCCTTGGAGACGCAGCCCAAAAGGAAGCAGAAGGTTTTCACCACAAACGCAGATCCGACGCAGTTACTCTCCCAGTTGGATCTCAGGGATATTGCTAGACTGGAGCAGTGCCAAATCAACTTTGTCAGTGAGAGCAATAACAACACATTCACATTTATCACCTCGCTGGTGTGATTGTGAACAGGGAACAAATGGAACTCATTCTTCTCTTCATTGAACTCCGTCCTTTCTCCCTCCTTGAAATGTGTTCACCGGCGTCCGTTTAGCGGGCTGGTCTTGCGCGAGGGCACTTTGCATTCTGCCAGCTGGCTCCGACGCCGGTGCGCCAGATTGACTGTAGCGAGTCGGGAATGTTTACAAGAAGAGTTGCTGATGCACAACCCTTACGAGCACAATGACAAACGTCGCTCTTAAGCAGCGTGAGATGACGTCTGGTCATCTTTGCTTTGCTTTTTTTCAAAGCATGGTGTTTGTATGTTCGCGTCGTATTTCTAACCTGACAATCCTAATGATGTTCCAAAGTTTGTTACTGATTTACTATGGAGGGAGGCGGTGGATTAGGACACAAGCCATTGATGGGACATCGTAATTAATGCCCTCGTCACCGTGCTCATCAATTATGCATGACGTGTCAACTGTAACCTTTTGTGTTGAGCTCTTGTCTTTAATGATGTGACACCTTCAAAGAGAACACTGTGATAAACGTGCGAGCAGAGCACGCCGAAATGTTCCATTCATTGTGCTCAGGCAAATTTCAGTCTGTCATGATTGTACTCAAGCTTGTTTCTTTCCACATCAGCTCTTACATAACTTCACAGTTTGGAGAATTGTTCTGAGCCGCTTTCCTTGTAATTGCGTTCATAACCACCGACATCATTGTGTTCTAAGAAATAAAGGTTTAAGATTTATTTTCAAAACATGAGAAATAAAAAGTTCCCTATGATTCCTTGGTGATCTTGGAGAGATCAAGGGGGTGGTGCAAATGAAACTGTGCAGGTTTCTGATGGGAATATGCGTCACTCCAACCCTTCGACCCATATGCAGCTATGTATTGTATTCCCTGAGCTATTAGACAGTAAATTGACAAAATTCAAAGAGATTGTAACTCGTAAACCGAAAGTCAGCCCTAATGAATGTAGTCTGATGGTTTCCCCTGCCGGCTTCCAGGCCGCTCATGCTGAGGGGGGCAATTCATCAGCAGATGGAATTGTGCAGAGAGAGAACATAAAGAACCTGTCACAGCAGTTTGGCTGTCGGCGTCTGACATCGCAGATGTCTCCAAAACCAGGACGGTGACTCACTCATCATCAGTTTTTGCCACTAACATCAGCATTTTGTTGACGACAAAGCCTTTATGCTGTCGTTCCGGAATCTCGCACAAGCTGCAGGTAGACATTGCAGCTCTGTATTTGATTTTGCTAGCTCCACATTATTTTCCCTCTCGCCGCAGCGGCCCAAAAACATTACGGAGGCACCCCTGCCCTGTTTCAGACCACCTGCCTCAGGTGAGAGTGCAGTAGAATGTAATGCTTCGTTTCACGCCGGGGCCACAAACCGTCACACGTGGGGATGCGAAGTGATTGGCAGAACGACCATCATACACTCAAGCCTATTCTGTAAAAACAGGACAAAACGCCCACAAAATATGGCAGACCGTAACAAAACTTGTACGCTGCCCATCTCATTACAGACAGGCTCCAGGTTTGTGTTGTGGCCTCTGATGTACCGTCATGTTTTGTTGTTGCATTCACTCCACTTTATTAGACTTCTCATTGGTACAGTGACGGCCATGGCAATTTTTTTTTGACAAATGAAAAATCTGTCTCCGGCATCCATAGCAATCACGGCATGGAGAAAAAAAAACAACAACCCCATCAGAGGATGTACTTCCTGAGGCTGCTGAGGAAGCGCACCCGGCCACAGGAGCTGCTGATACAGTTCTATTCAGCAGTCATCGAATCATTTCTGTGTTCCTCTCTCACAGTCTGGTTTGGGGCTGCCACAAAAAAGGACAAAAGCCGACTGCAACGGACAGTCACGACTGCGGAAAAAATCTTTTTTACCGCCCTACCCACTCTCGAAGACTTGCACACCGCTAGAACCAAGACAAGGGCATGGATAATCCGACTGGACCCCCCCACACCGTGCCCACCACCTTTTCCAGCGACTCCCTTCAGGTCAGCGTGACTGAACTACGCGCTCCAAAACCAGCAGACATTCAAACAGCTTCTTCCCTCTCGCCATTAACTCCTTAAACAGCAACTTAAATTAATAATAATATAATATAATGGCTCATTATATTTTTGCACACCCCTGCGGTACAGTATTACCACACTCATCACTGTGGCTCCAACTCTCTACATACTTGAACGATTGTTGTTGATCAATATTCCACAGCACTGGACACTAAAAGTGCTCAAGGATTTCCTGGATAATTGCACACCCAAAGTTAAATTACAATTACTGGTACTGTTCACTTTAAAAAATGGTACAACAACTAGCTACACCAGGCATGTCCAAAGTCCGGCCCGCGGGCCAAATCCGGCCCGCGGTCGAATTTCATCCGGCCCTCGGACCCTGTCATAAAATCAGTGCCGTCTGGCCCACAGGTTGGGCGCAATGGAACACGTGTTGCATTGACTGAGGTCTCGTAGACTGGTGAGTGATGTTTCATAGAGCACTGCTTCCCTCTAGTGGCTAAATGAGTAATAGCATTCACTAAATGAATAATAGCATTTAGACACTAGAGGGCATCACTCACGAGTTAACAAGACATCACTCCGTGTTTATATTGACTGATATGTCATATTTCAAATGATCCTTGCAGTTGTGGATATGTGTATTGCTTGTTCATTTCCCTGTTGTTCGAGTCAAAGGTTTTGTGACTATTGAAAAGTCATGGTGATACATCTTATGTTTCAAATCAATCAATTTGCACTCAGGAGACTTCTGTTTAAGAAAAAGTCAAGTGAATAAGCAGTTGCATGTGATATACCTGTTTCAAATGAACCAAAAGAAATTCTTAAGATTGTTGAAATTAAAATAAAAATGGAAATGTGAAACAGACTGGCTTACTAAAATTTGTTGAACAATATTGTTGTTCAATGTAAAGAATGTCAGCCAAGGTCGGCCCCCCGACATTTTACCACATAAAATCTGGCCCCCTTGGCAAAAGGTTTGGACACCCCTGAGCTACACCAACGACACAACGGTATTTTATTGCACCACTGATCAGTTTGTCTCTGCTCGATGACTCTGCACATTGTCGCAGAGCTGTCATTGGGTGGTACTACTGCTCAATGGTACCCTTACATTACGGAAAATCTTTAGATCCTTATTTGTCATGTCTTTGTTTATCGTAGTTGCTTGTTCTTACAATAGTCATGAAGCCTACACTACTGGAGTCAAATTCCTTGTGTGTTCTACATACTTGGCCAATAAAGATGTTTCTGATTCTGACAATCTCGTCCCCCCGTGTTGTTGTCCTGAAACGTGGTTGACATGGCCACTGGGAACGTCAATGAAATGTGGCATTAACAATGACACAATGTGTTCCACATAGGTTGCTCTACCTGTGTCACAACAGATACATTTCAAACAGCTACAATTTCCAATGTTTCCCATTCACAATCTATCACCATGTCTACAAAGAGATCCGGCACCATTTTCTTCGTTCAGTGTGTGAGAAGAGGTGAGCGGTGTGGCAGGACAACTCGTGGCTGCTTCACAATGCTAGGCCTTGCGCAGAACACCCTGAGCATCTGACAGTTCATGGTCGCGAATTATAATACCGTGCTGGAGCAATTGAAAACCATTATTTTCAATAAGTGACTTGATTCCTAGGAATATTCAAAACCCTGACTGCAAACAAAGATTGCAAAAATGCTGAAGCTAGACATCTTCGTCATATTTTCCCAAGGCAATTATGCATGTGTTGCCTTTGTCAAATAAACCTCAATTTCATGTTATTGAAATAAAATGTAAGACACACACATACACAAACATTATGCAGGCATTTTCTCCCCACATCACAAACCTGATGGTCCAGTGCTTGTGAATGCACTTATTTGTATTATTGTGTTTGTGTGTGGCACTCTGCTTGCATCTCACCCTCAGCCTACACACTCTCGGGCTGTGGCTGCGCCTCTGTGGCGTTCTCCACTTGCTTCTTTCAGTTCTCTCAACACTGTCTTCTGAGAGTCTTAATGTCTTGTTATTCATCTTTATCAGGGGTGCCCAGTAGCTTGTGAACTGGTCCCAAGTCAATCAAAGAGGTGTGGGGGGAGATACAGTAGATAGACTTAAAAAAAGATGTGTGTCTGTGTGCATGTTATTAATATTCTATATTTTTGTGTTAGTGCACACCCTAAGCATCCTCTCAGTTTCACTTTCACAAAAAAGTATAAAAATCAAATAATATTCCTTCCTTACTTATTTGTCATGTCCTTATGATGATACTAGTGCAGCGTGTTCTACCGGGGACAAATTCCTTGTGTGTTCTACATACTTGGCCAATAAAGATGATTCTGATTCTGATTCTGATGTACCTGTATAACACAAGTCACCCGTGGCTGATTGATTTGATCACGCTGGCTTGCTTGCTCATGAGTTGGAAAAAACTAACACTGATCGCAACTGATTTTGAGAAGCGAGATATTCCCTGATTCATGAAGTTATTTCAGAGAATCATTTGATGTTGTTGGCTGCAAGAATGATTTGTGGCAACTGTGTTGTGTTTAAGCCCAAATAAGCACAAGCTTCTGGTGTTGAAAAATTCTCGTTTAGTCTGAAAAACACAAACACAAGGTGTATCTTTCATTTGTTACCAATAGCTAATTTACCCCCCCACCCCCCACCCCGACACACACACGCACACACGCACACACACACACACTTTTCCCCCTTTGTTTGCTATTCAACTGTCAGCTTACAATGTTAGTAAGACTATGGGAGCATCACATGCTGTTTTCATGGAATATGCAACATAATCTTTTGCTTGTTCTCATTTCAATCACGAGATACATTGTTTAAGAAGTAATAAACTATTTTGAGTCATCAAAACGGATATTGCAAATATTAGCCGGTAAATGCTGCATTTTTATTTTTGTACTTTAATACATTTCAGCCTAGATACTTTTTAGTTTTACTTTTAATTAAAGTACATGAATTGGATAAGCATTTTTACATCTGCCAGTCTTTTTTTTCTCCACAAGTAGATTGGGCCACCTACTGGAAAACGAAGAAACGTGTTTTTGCACGCGCAGCACGAACGTGAATGTCCAAACACTTGGCACTCACGTGGTTACAAATGACTACACTGACATCCAGCGGTGAAAGCGACGAAGTGCAGGGTTGCCAGGTATTTTTTTCCCATTGTCTCTTTTGAGACGCAAGATAATGTGCATTGTCACACAAACAATGTGTATAATAATAAGAATAATACAATTAATAACGTCGTGTGTTCCAACAAAATTACGATATATTTTAAATGTAAAATAAATGACAATGTTCCTACTCTGTACGATCATGACAGAAAAACGTCACCGGTATCTGGCAACGTGAAGACGTCAGTTGAAGGTTTGTTGACAAAGCTTGACTGACCGCAGGCCGCCGTGACCTCATCAGGGACGCGCAAATGATTCTTATAGGTAATATCTTGACAGTTGGGAAATGCCTCAGCAATATTAATCTGCGGAACCGTTCGAAGCGTGTTATGTGGTTGGCTGGAGTGACGCCGGCCAATTGTTAATTCAGGGAGCTAGCATGTATGCTAGCAAGCACATTCAAAGAGGGAAAGCAAAGCGTTCATAAACGGCGTTTCCACATGAAACTATCGCTCGTTTTAAACTTTCTTCACTGTCTGTTGGCATGAAAAGGTAAGGTCGTCCCTGTTCGTCGCCATAGCACATTGCTCTGACGCATGAACGTTATACTACGTTTTTAGGTTTTTTTTTTTAAACAAGGAATCATCAAATCAAAGAAAACCGTGGTAAATGTGAATTTCATCATCGGTCATCGAAATTGCATTCATGGTATGCGCGGCTTGGAATGGAGTTAAATAATATTTGAAAAGAAGCCAATTAGTTTGGGGGACACCAGTCCGTTTAGGGAATTTCAGTTCGAGATTGCAGGTAAACTCATGGCATCTCCTGGACGTGGAATTACACACATGAAACCCCAAATTTAAGGCAGATTTTTCAGAATCTCTTATTCATCGAAGCTTCTTGTTTGTGCTGTTCAAGAGTTGAATTATTTGAATATAATGGTTTGCATGCCATTCATGCCCGACATTTCCACAATATTTTGGACCTGTCTGTAATAATATGGACAGGCCACCAAAAATTGACAATATTTTCTCAGATCCTGTTTTATTTTAAATTTAAAGATGGATTAAAAATCCAAATTAACAGCAAAACCAGTCAATTTGAATCACATTACTGATTTAACAACCCTTGAAACACGTAACATGTAACAACATACACGTAACAACATAACATGAAAAATCACAATCATCTAAGTGTAAGTAAAAATAGGAATTTGTCTTTACAGTTACAACCAGTCCAAGAAACATGAAAAGTAACAATGACCAACGGGGGGGAGACAAAACGGGCAGCCTGGTGGTTAGCTTCTTAGTTTCTTAGATAGGGAAGAGGGAAAACATGAGGAAGATGGGTGGGGCAGCATCTGCCCCTGTAGAGATGGACACGTATGATATTTCTTTTCAATGTAGACCTGTTTGACACAAATGTGTGCTCTTATCGCTGTCATGACAGTCCATGATGCTGGATTGGAATCCGTCAGCTTTACAGGTGGGCCTTTTGGCTACCAGCTCGGCCCTCACTGCTGTCTTCTACAATGTGTATAGGAACAAAGCAGCGACAGTGACCAAATTGAAGGTCTGCCACATTCAAAACACACACGTTCCACCACAGTGTCACAATATGGAAGTGAATCAATCACATGTGTCACACATGAGAAATCTCTCCTGTGCACAGGATGCCAAGAAAGTTTCCATTGACCAGGATTTGAAAATAATCCTGTCTGAAACACCTGGAAGATGTTTCCCTTATGCTGTCATCGAGGGTGAGTCGACTCGTGATTCCCCACCGCAGTGCCACAAGAAATGTACAAATTTCACTTAATTGTGCCAAACATTCTTTATTTACCACATGGCATCATGTAATATGTAGTCATTCGTACAACCATTATCTCCAAGCTGATCAGACACTGCTTTGATGGTCGTACGTTCTTATAGAGACACCACATGCATTCGGAGTCTCTACGGACCATCAGAATTTAGGAACACACACACAAACTCAGCTGTAACCAAACATTCGACAGGCTGTATTACAACCGCGGCACCATATGTCCTTCTTTGCAGGCGTGGCGAGGTCTGTGAAGGAAACTCTCCATAGCCAGTTTCTCGACAACTGCAAAGGCGTCATTGAGAGACTGACTTTGAAGGAGGAGAAAATGGTGTGGAACCGCACCACCCAACTGTGGTAAGTTGGAAAAAAAAGCATGTCAAATGTGTAACGATTCATTTGAACGAATTCTATTCATGGATAATATTGGTTCTTTTAACAATCGGGTCTCAAACGATTCAGTAACGGCTGTTGCTTTTCAACCGTTGAAGGATTACAATTAGAAAATTAAAGTGAAATCAACATCTCTTCAATCAGGTTGAAAGTTATGAGCCCCACACGAACGCCAGGTCCTTGTCGTCTTTGAAGCACGAATCGGTCGCAGCATTTTTATTTTATTTTATTTTATTTTTTTGTCTTGTCGCATAGCTGCAGAGGGGCCGCAAGAATTGATGGCTGGTTGGCGCTGGGATGAATCCTATATAGGGCCTTAGTAGGTGGTTTTGCCATCACGGTGGCTGAACGGTATACCTCAGATCCCAAACTATGATGCAAATGGTGTTTGGCACTCAGCACAAGTCATCAACTGTTAGCGAATACTTTAAATGTTTTCAAACAAACCTCCACAAAGTGGAAGTAACTACTTTTGCCTCTCAAATTGAATTATCTTTGTCGACAGTGTTTTGAAGACAAATTGTGTTATTCTAAATATCATAAATGGTTTATTTGTATATTCGAATATCGAGAAAACAATAGTATACAGTATATGTACAAATGTATGAGTAATAATGTCACCTATTTTTCTGAGATCCTTCCTTCTCACTCTGCCCACCTTCAGCTTTTTATCAAACTATTTGGCCCATGTCAAAATAGTGTTTTTAGTGAATATATATTGTCATGTCGCAGGCCGTGGCATGGTAGTCCAGTGGTTAGCACGTCGGCTTCACAGTGCAGAGGTACCGGGTTCAATTCCAGCTCCAGCCTCCCTGTGTGGAGTTTGCATGTTCTCCCCGGGCCTGCATGGGTTTTCTCCGGGTGTTCCGGTTTCCTCCCACATTCCAAAAACATGCATGGCAGGCCGATTGGACGCTCCAAATTATCCCTAGGTGTGAGTATGGCCGTGGATGGTTGTTTGTCTCTGTGTGCCCTGCGATTGGCTGGCAACTGATTCAGTCCCCCGCCTACTGCTCGAAGACGGCTGGGATAGGCTCCAGCACCCCCCGCGACCCTAGTGAGGATCGAGTGGTTCGGAAAATGGATGGATGGATGTCGCAGGCCACTGAAAAAATGGCCTTAGTTTGGACACATTTTGTAGCAGCTTTTACAATCCTGCATCGATGTTGTAGAGTTTATCCCTACAGGCTATTTATAAAAATCTGAGGGAAAAAAAACAAATTTGCATAATCATTTGAGAATGCGGCGTAGAATGAATCGTTACACCAAGAGTTCCACAGCATTCATTCACGTTTCTTATGCGCAGGAGCAACACTCAGAAAGTCATCCACCAGCGCACCAACACCGTTCCGTTTGCGCTCGGCCCGCACGACGACGACATCGCCGCCACCGTTCGCATCATGCGCCCGCTCGACGCCGCCGAGTTGAACCTGGAGACCACGTATGAGAACTTCCACCCCGCAGTTCAGTCCCTGTCCAGCGCCATCGGTAACTTCATTAGTGGCGAGCGACCCAAAGGCATTCACGAAACCGAGGAGATGTTGCGCGTGGGCGACAGCGTCACAGGCGTAGGCGAGCTGGTGCTGGATAACAACATCATTAAGCTACAGCCGCCCAAGCAAGGCTTCACTTATTTCCTCACTCGGCTGGACTACGACGCTCTCCTGAGGAAGCAGGAGCGAGATGTCCGACTGTGGAGGATTCTGACTGTAGTCTTTGGCCTTGCTGCCTGCTCCACCTTCGTCTACCTACTGTGGAAGCAGTACGTCTGCCACAGACAGAGGAAGCGCGTGAAGCGCATGCTTCGGGAGTTTGAGGAGCAAGAGAAGAAAAATAAGGGGGAACACAATTTGGAGGAAAGCGGCGCGCAAGCCAGCAGGTGCACCGTCTGCTTGTTCCAGGAGCGCTCCTGTGTCTTTCTAGAGTGCGGTCACGTGTGCACGTGCACGAGATGCTACGAGGCTCTGCCGGAGCCAAAGACGTGTCCCATCTGCAGGGCGCCTATCGACAGGATGGTGCTCATATACAATATCTAATGCGGGCACACTCGCGTCACACTGACCCTCTTGTTTTGTTATGTTTTCTTGCCTGTGGACTAAATTGCCTCCATCAAGTTGGCTTTTGCAGGGGGGCAAGGGAAGTAATGGGGCTGCGTAACATTATGACTAATTGCAATACAACGGTATGAAATATTCTGCCTTTGAGATGTTTTTGTCATAAATTGAAAAGTATTCGGCAGTCTGCTGGTGGAGTTTGCAGTGGCGTGCAAATTCAATATTTTGCTTGATTGTTTGGTTCAGAAATATTCGTAATCGCTTCCAGTGTGATGCAGTGCAGTCTACACCACTGCAAAACACAACGATAAACAACACAATTGTCAGTGGCCGATACTGGTTTTACATAGTATATTTATCTCGTGTAAACACATGCATACCAATAGACTGTACTTGCAACGATTGCAATTTCAGGCAAGGAGTGTGGGAGGGGGATAACTGGCAAAAGGCACATAGAGGACTCTTGCATTCTGTAAATCTTACAATTTGGGTTGTAACATTAAGATAATACAGTGAACCGCCATCAAACTCACTCATTTGGGCGGGACCAAACTACCAGCTATTTACACCTATCCTCATTTAAGACGCCAAGTTAGGCGAGTCGCTCGGGTTGGCCACCAGCTCATGGCCAGTTTGACAGTCAACAGCAGAGTGATGAGGACACTCCTCGCGCCAAAACCACGCAGGTGAAATAAATGAGCGTTTGTTTCCCCAAGACCCTGAAACGCAGAGCATCAGGTGTTTTTTTTTTCTTTTTTTAAATATGAAAAACCAACATGCTTGCATTTAATTGACATTATTTAGTGTCATATTAGCCTGGAGGCGCCGGTTGTTACTTGGTGATCAGTAAGGAAGGTGAAGGCAAAGCATTTAGACTTATTTCAAGTTGCTTTATTAGCAATTAAGCTCGTCATTTTTTGATAGTGTAGTAGTAGTATAGAACTAGTAGCCTTTTGGCCAGGGGTCACCAAACTTTGAGAGTGAGAGCTACTTCATGTGTACCGATCGTGTGAAGGGCTACCAAATTGATCTGAAATAACATCTGTACAAATTACATTTAATATTATAATGTGTTATTTTTAATACTTAATGATTTATTTAAAATTTCAGGCTCTGATCATCTTAAAGATGTCTCACAATACTGCCAGCGTTTGCATTTTTAAATCATAATTTCTGCTAACAAATCACAATCCTGGCACTGGCGTGCTATTGGTGTGGTCCTCACTGGCTACCTGGTGCCCATGGGCACCACGTTGGTGACCCCTGCTCTAGGCTATTAAAAAGTGCTATAAATTAAACAAACGTATACTTTGACAACACTTAACAGCCTAAACTTGAGCAGATAGACCAGGCCTACTGTATTGTATACAGATAAAGTGCTGTTAATGTAACAAAGTCTGTCGGGGACACTTTGAAAGAGGACAATACTTAGATGAGTTTGAAATGAGCAAGTATTTTGCATTTATAGTTTGCAGTGGCGGGCCGTGCATTTCAACCTAAGGCCTTCAGTGACGTCACATACATTAACACAATACAGGCTCGTCAAGCAGCACTTAATTTCAGGAGCATTTAAAACCAAGTATGCATTCACAAGAGCAGGAAACTAAATTTACAGATATTGTCAAAAATATATATTTTTTTTAAATACTAAATAAAATGCCACCTAAATTACGCCGTGTGATCTTAATCAAGTCTGTCCAATAAATTGCGCAATGTCGTAGTTTCATATAAGACTCCAACCACACAATAACAAAATAAGCTATTCTTTGAAAATAAAGTTAACAGATCATTTGCATTTTGAGAATAGGCTATACAACAGCAAATAACTGAAAATGTTGAGCAGCTGAGATTGAACGAACTTTAGTGCACGAAGCTGACTATAATGCGCAATTATAAATTGCAGGTGAGCCGATTTATTTGCTACATTATTGTATCTTTGTCATTTTATTTCGTTACAACTAATACTAACAAAATTAAATAAGACATGTAAAAATAAAATTCATTTACTCACCAATGTAGTGCCCGTTTACTGAGCTGCAGATCTACGCGAGTGTCCCCAAACGCACCGTAGCTTTTAAGTGCCCCGCCGTGCTCTGATTGTTTCCTTGCTGCCTCGGTAAAACAACTTAAATTGGTAAATCCAGTGGAAGGTCAGTCTTGAAAATTTTGTGGAAAGTAGTCCTGCAACCAGATCAACGTCTTCTCCTTCGGCCATTTTGGGTCAAAATGCAGCAACAGATCCCTCTAGTAGGCCCTAATCCAATCGCCGAACGCGCACATCCAGTGTCGACGTGTCAGCCCATCTCGCTGGTCCACGGTGCACGTTCATTTACAGCGCACAGGGGCCTGCTCTGTTTAATCTGATTGCCCCGAGCAAGTTTAATTTAGCTGGCAACATATTTGCAATATGATTGGTTAAAAACTCTACCATAATAAATAAGTTATTTATCGAGTGGCTTTCAATGTTATTTAAAATAACATTGAAAGCCACTCGACTAAGTGGAAATAATATGACGTAAAGAATACAGAGAATAATGTTGTTGACATATTTATGAAAATTAAATAAATGTATGTTATTCTCAGAAAAGTAAATTTATTAGATTTACTTTTCTGAGAATGTTTAGGCCAGCAGAGAAGGTCTTGCTGGCCCTGATGGAACGTCATTGATAGTTTGCCTCTACATGAAGATTTTAAACCTCCAATTTTTGAAAAACATTTTTACGGGTGGAGTCCAAGATTCTTGGGCTTAGTCCATGACTCCTGCAAATAATGGAGCAAACGGTCACTTTTTTCCCCACATTGTTATCGACTCCTTTGGTGTTAAAGGATTTCTTTGTGGCTAACTTTGCTGATCGTGAGGCTGCCAAATCAAATCAGTTTCTCCGGGAATGATCTGAACCAGACCTGAGCTTGAACACCTGCAATCTGCCGATATAGTAATGAAATGAGGACCACTGCAGTCTGATTTTTGTGCAAATGAATGTTGGTTACCATAGAATTCAGACGGACGTGGAGGGCTTAATGTGGTTCAGACCACAGGGAGGCCAATGAGTGAAGACGACTGTGGGGTCGGGGCAATTGGAGGTTGAAATTACCGGTAGTTGGATTTCTGTCATGTGGAACTAATAAAAACTGAGGTGGGATATTCAACTACAATACAATTCAGGGAAATATTTAAGTGCTAGTTCCATTAACAAGGCACTCAGGTTCATTTTACAAAAAAAAAGGGAACATGAGACATGTTTCAGATCCAAAAATACATGTTTTTATTTTCTCAAAAGACTAGTTATAAAATACTATTTACACAGGGATATGAAATCAGATAAACTAGTAGGGCTGGAGCTGGAATATAAACAAAAAGGGGCACCCGAGGTTTGTGACGCACACACACAGCACAACGGTGAAGAAAATCAAACGGACCGACGTAGCACAACATGGGAAAGGGACACCATCACCGGCGCAGACTGAATTTTAGTCATCCCCCAACCGGACCGGTCAAGGGTAAACTAGGTCACCCCACGTATCCAGTTGGACTACTTTCATTACGATCTGATGTTACATTTCAAACTGCAAGGCCTCTGAAATCTTTACACCTGATTAAAAATAAAAAAATCAGTTTTTGTTATCCTGCAACGAGACCAGGTCTAGGGGACTACTTCATTTCAAGGCAACTGTGCCTGAATCGGTTCAAGGAACCGATTCAGGTCCTTGAACCCATAAAATTAGTCAATATATCGCCTATAATTTAATATATTATTTGATTTTGGTTTAATTTTCAGACCATCAAAAAATGGTGGCCAACAAATATCAGGAGCAACGGCAAAAAGTGAAAATGGAAGTACAGCAAGCTGTGGCAGTGAGTAGCCTGCTTGGCACTCACCTGTTCTGTTGGGAGTACAATACTTTCCACAGAATCACACTGCTGACAATTTGGCCCAGGTCAAAAGGGGCGTGATGGAGGCCTGGGCCATAACCAACAAAGTGTCTTGTGAGTGACGCAGCACCAAACATGATCATATCCACTAGACACCTCCAAATATGCCACTCAATTTGCATTGCACACAGTCTTAATTTATTAGTTAGAAAAAATCATGCGATCAGGTCCCTGCACTTACAGACATCAGAAACAAAGCTCGGCACTAGTGATGGGACAAAATGGGCCGAGGCTCTGAAGCTTGTATGGAGGAAGTGGAGGTGCGTTTCCATGAAGCTTGTATTGCATTTCAGCAAAACCTGGAAATGACGTTATTTATGATGTACTTTTGTTATTTCACAGATGTTCTGAAGCTTGTATGGAGGAAGTGGAGGTGCGTTTCCATGAAGCTTGTATTGCATTTCAGCAAAACCTGGAAATGACGTTATTTATGATGTACTTTTATGTTATTTCACAGATGAAGTCACTGTTGTGTGCAAGGGAACTTGTATAGAGTACAACAATAACACCTCGTCTATGTTGAGGCCTTACAGAGCCTTGCATGAGAGCAAGGGGAGCCATGAAACTCAGCCAAGCAAAATTACACAGTGTATCGACAATGTTAAGATACACTTTAATTAAATACTGCATTACTAACATAACCTATAATTGATCTCTGATTGCAAGAGAGCAAAGATGTAGAAGAAGCCTTGGTCAACATGGTCATTGAGGACTGTCAGCCCTTCACTATTGTGGAGGACGAAGGGTTCAGAAAGTTTGTTCCAGCTTTGAACCCGACCCTACCTATGTTCTTCCCACAAGGAATGTATGCATGTGAACACATGAAGTATTTCTTCTCATTTTCCCATAGTTTTACATTGTTCCCTTTTAGGCTTTGAAAGCTATGGTGGACGACAGGTATAAGCTGACCAAAGAAATTGTGTCAAAGGCTTCTGCAGTCAGCCTTACAGCAGATATGTGGACATCCATGAACACGGACTCAAATCTAGCTGTGACCTGCCATTTTGTTGATGAACAAACATCGTTGCACAGTATTGCTTTTCTGCTTGGCTCTCGACGAAGGCGGACCCTTTTTGCACTGCTCCGCCTGCCCTCACCCCACCCTTTCCGTGCTCGCCACTTAGTCCTTATGCTGTCTTTGTCTTACTTTTTTCCTAGCCTCCTACCATATTTTTCATCCAAAGAACTAACCATGGAATTAGTTGTCTGGTCTCCCGATGTAATCGACAAAATTTTCCCATTCATCCTCCCCCTTATTACATGTTATGTCTTGTGACTTGTTGTAACTGTCATATGCTTATTTATATGCTAGGGTCTTTTTTTTATCCTGGACTTAAATTATCCTCGGAAGAGGATAGTTCGAGCATGTTTTTTTTCCCTCTCCCTACCCAGCGATTTCCTTTCTGAATTCTGATTGTAATTTCCCCATTGCGGGACAAATAAAGGATATCTTAATCTTATTGTTTTGGAGGTACAACATTTCCCCGAGACACATACTGCTGAAAATCTTGCTCGAGCAAAAACTGCACTCATGTCTGACTGGAGCATCACTGACAAAGTTACCTGCCTTCTAACAGATGGTGCCGCAAATATGGGTGCCTGTGTGTGACACACAGTTTGTGTGGCGCACAGTTTGAATCTCCTGATAAAAAAAGGCCCTTGCCCAAAACTCTGTGCTGAGTGAAATTAGGGAGAAGTACCGAAAAACAGTAGGCTACTTGAAGAGCAGCAGTACTGCAAAGGTGCGTTTCATTGATATGTTCTAAATTCAATGTAGTTGAAAGTTCCTGCTGCAGTGACGCTTGAATTTGCCATTTTACTGCAGGATTGGCTGACACAGGCGCAAGAGCAAATGGGCCGGCTAGCACTAAAGCTAATACAAGAAGTTGAGATGATATGGAACAGCACCTTTTTAATGCTTCAACAAATTTATGACCTGAGGGAACCAGTTGGAGCAGCGTTGGCAGGCCTACGCAATGACGTGACTCAAATTTCCTCACAAGAGTACTCCAGTGTTGCTGAAAGTCTGAAGGTACTTGCCCCTTTTAATGATGCCACAGTGGAGCAATGAGAGGAGAAAATGGTATCTGGATCAAAGGTCATTCCACTTTTAGCAATGTTACACTATGCATTGGAACAGCAGCAACTGGGACCATTTCAATCTTTGAGCATCGTGTCACTCACAACACTACGTGATCCACAATTTAAAAAGATTGGCTTTTTCAGCCCCAAAAGACTCACCGCAGAATATGATGCTGTCATGAGAAAATGCAACTCAACCTCCACTTCTTCACATGCGCACATCAGAAGCAGCTCAGCCAGTGTGTCAAGGTAATAGTACACATTACTTGTATTGCTGTACACCTTGTATGTTAATGACAGCCTGTTTGTCTCTCATAGGGAGCAAACTGTGGCAATGCTTGGATGACACAGTTCAGAGGACCAGGACCCCAAACACCCTAGCTGATACAACCCTGGAGGTCCAAAAGTATCTCTCTCTCTGAACCAAACATCGACAGAATGAACAATCCATTAGTGTAGTGGGAGACAAATAAAAATACCTACGGTACCCAAATTTATATAAATTGGCACTCACATTTCTCTGCACCCCAGCTTCATCTGTGCCTTGTGAAAGAATATTTTCTAAAGCTGGTGAAATATTGTCCCAAAAAAAGAAACCGTTTAAAGCCAGCCACTGTGGGAAAGCTATTAGTTCTAAATAATAATGAATATCAAATTATCCTTAGCACTTGTTGCATTTTGTTCACATACTAAATTACTAACACAAGCACATTTATATCTTTGTCTTAAACAAATAGCCATTGGATTCTTCACACTGTGGACATCTTGGGCTTCTACACCACTTGATGGCGCCATAGAGTAAATGAAGCACCATGAAGCTTTGCTACATGTGCAAACCAATTGGCTGCAAAGCTTCACGAGGCTTCATTTGGCCTTCCCTACTGGGCACATTGTCATACATTTCCGTTCAAGCACTACAGCCAAGGAGAAGCTCACTCAGGTGCAGCAACAGATGGGACAGTTAACCCTGAAACTAATCAATCAATGAGGTGCCAACACGCTGGAACAGGACTTATGAAATGCTGTCAAGAGGGGATAAGAGGGAACCAGTGTGGGTATCTCTGGCCTCCTAAGATATCCTTTATTTGTCTCACACTGGGGAAATTTACAGTCTACAGCAGCAAGCTTCTGTGTAGAAAGAAGAAAGACAGATTTGACTCCATTGAAAGCTGATGAGTTTACCATCATAAGAGAAGCCCTACGAGTGCTTTCTCTGTTCCATCAAGCTACAGTGGAGTTGTCTGAAGAGAGGAGAGTGTCGGGTCATCCCGATGATGAGTTGAAGTACTTTGGGGTCTTATTCACGAGTGAGGGCAGGAGGGAGCGAGAGACTGAAAGGCAGATCGGTGCAGCATCTGCTGTGATCCGGATATTGTATCGGTCTGTCGCGGTGGAGAAGGAGCTGAGCCAAAAGGCAAAGCTCTCAATTTACCGGGCAATCTCCGTTCCAACCCTCACCTATGGTCTCAAGACCAAAAGTATTGAGATCCCGGATACAAGTGACCAAAATGAGTTTTCTCCACAGGGTGTCCGGGCTCTCACTTAGAGATAAGGTGAGAAGCTCTGTCATCTGGGAGGGAATCGGAGGAGAGCCAGATGAGGTGGCTCGGGCAGCTGATTAGGATGCTGCCTGGATTCCTCCCTAGTGAGGTCTTCATTCATTTGTCATTTTATATTTATAAATGTGTACTGTGTGTGAGAGCCAGATGAGGTGGCTCGGGCAGCTGATTAGGATGCTGCCTGGATTCCTCCCTAGTGAGGTCTTCATTCATTTGTCATTTTATATTTATAAATGTGTACTGTGTGTGTATGTTGTAAGACATTTGTGTATTGTAAAAATTAAAGTATTAAAAAAAATACGTTCACATCATACTGGTAATAAAATGACCTACCCTGGTCACGACAACTTGTTTTTTTTACTCATCTCTACAATTGGCAAATTCCTCATCACAAATAATACACCAATCAAGTAATAAATAGTATTTAATTGCGTACAATAGTCATGCTCTGAAAGTGATTTTGCAAATCTCAAAAAACAAACTGTGTGCCTTTCAAAACAAACTGTGTGCTGCTAACAAAAAGTGCTTACATTTTTTGGGGGGGTAAGGCTCATTCTTTTTAGAGTTTCAGGGATGCTGGAGCCTATCCCACCTGCTTTGAGCAAGTACAGTGGTACATCCTGGACTTGGAGGGAGCAAAACACAAGGAATGTCAGTTAAACATCCATTCATCGATTATCCAAATTGCTTGTCAGGGTCACAGGCATGTTGGAACTGATCTCAACTGTGGTTCTGATAACACAGTTATGATCCTCATGTTCAACCGACCAAATTTAGTGTTGAGATATCTTAAATGTACGGTCATTTTGTGACAAAATCATCCATCGAGAGGAGCCAGACGAAATGGCTTGGCCATCTGGTTAAGATGCCAAAAGGACACCTCCCAGATGAGTTTTTCTCCAGGCACGTCCCAAGGTCAGTGTGCTTAATGTTCGAGATCTGATCTGGTGGCGGGATAACTAAAAATCTTTTTTTAACACCGAGTATTAACAATCGCTGTGGCAGCTGGTTCGATTTGAATTTTGCGAGTCAAGGCTGGCCTGACTGCAGTCAGCATAGCGTATGTTTTATGTTGTGAAATAATGTAACAGGAAGCCCAAGCTCAAAGTAACCAGTCAATCATTCACCAAGTCTCTCTCTGGCGGGATCCAGAGGAATCCCGGAAAATCACGCGCCGGTTACATTCGTATCCGCTGCATATGGGTGCCCATTAGCTCAAATACATACAACTAGGACCACCGTCGTAAACGTCCAGCCCAGAAAATCACAAAGTAAATTAACGGGGTTGACAAATACAAAACAATTACTAAAAACAAATGCAGAGTTGAAATCAACCACACAGAACCCACCTGACCACATACAAACAAACATTTGATCGTGCAAAAGTAAATGAGCCAACTGCTTCACAATGTCCCGTTGTCCATCCATTCACCCCCGATGCTCTGTTGGCAAAACCAGGAGTGTAAAGCCAAAAGCAAGTAGAAGCCGCCCGTCTCAGCAACCCGAGACCAGGCGCCGTAAAACCAGGCAGCGTACGGTCAGGCTGTTCACAGCACAGCGAAGCAAAGCAAAGCAAACCAGCAGCGTAATCGATCCAGTCAGTGCCTCACATAAGGGCAAAAATAAATCTGTTTTAATATACTGGTAAATCCTTTATAGTGTTGAGTAGTGATGGGTCCAGCGACACCGATGCATTGACACATGCGCCGGGCTCACAGAGCAAACCACGTGTCGATGCATGTGCTGGCTCATTAAGTCACGTGATTGACACGTGAACTGCGTTGACACAGTCCAGGCTTCTAATTGACACACCGGCTGCGTTGACACAGTCCAGGCTGCTAATTGACACATCGACTGTGTTGACACAGTCCAGGCTGCTAATTGACACATCGGCTGCGTTGACACAGTCCAGGCTGCTAATTGACACGTGAACTGCACCGGTGCAGTTTAGACTGCATCGGCTGCTTGGCACAGTACAGGCTGCGCCACTTAGTCCAGGGGGCGTCGACTCAGTGCAGAGGGCGTTAACGCAGCAAAAGCCCGCCGCACAGTGTTTATAAGGAAGTGGGTTTGGCGACACAATGCCACTTGCCGAAACAAGCCAGACCTCACTCACGCTCGCTTGTTGAAGTTCGTGTCAGTGCATACTTCGTGTTCGTGCCTTGCCTTCCTTGCCGATTATGGAGCAGAGACGCAAATCATCCGCCGTGTGGGACCATTTTGATGTCCCGGAGAATAAGGTACTGTATTATTTATTTATTCAAATCGCCTTCTGTCGCCGAGAGCCTCTCGGCGAGAGGCACTCGCCGAGTGCCTCTCAGATTATTGACATGTGTTGTACCATTCTAATCCGAATACATTTCAAGGTAACTTATTCACATTTCATTACAGGTGAAATGTCGGAATTTGCCGGGTCGAATTGTCATACACCAACAGAAGCACCTCCACCATGCTGAGGCATTATCGGGCCAAGCATGAGAATGAAGTTCGCGATACACCCAGTATTACGCCAGGTATACAAACGTTCACTCATCTTTTCACGGTTGCTATGTTGATGATTTAATTGACAATCAGTAATTATTATTGGTTGACTCTCCACTCCATGTTTGACAATCAAGGTTCCACGAAACAGCTGTACTGGAAGGACCAACACATTTCTTTCCCAAACCTCTCCCACCTCGCAAAGGAGTTCCTTTGTACGCCAGCCTCATCCGTCCCTTGTGAGCGTGTGTTCTCCACAGCAGGAGAAATCGCTTGTAAAAGACGCAACAGGCTGAAGTTTAAAACATTGGAGCATCTTATTTTTCTCAATACAAATTTGTGAAATAAAAGCCCACAAGCATCCTCATTCAAATGATCTTCACATTATTTGAACACATTGAATGTTGCAAAATGAATGCATGGCTGTGAATGATATTGTACACTTCATCATCAAATCGATGAATGACCTTATGAAAATGTTTTGGAACAGTTGTAGATGCAAAACCGTGCTGGCAGCTACATAATAGATAATAAAAAAAATATCCCAAACCATAGGGATCCTCCCAAAAACTAAGGATGTGCTGAATAAGAGATCCTTGTACACATACTTTTATTACTTCCATATTTGACCTATTGTGTGGGAATATGGGGAAATGCCAGTAAAACACTTTTAAAACTACAATACAAAGCAATCGGAACAATCACTGGTTCTAAATGGACGGAACCCACAAATCCACTGTTTATCAAATTAAACAATGAAATCTCATGACCTGATTGACTTCAAAATCGCCCAATTAATGTACAAAGCACACAATAATAACCTTTGCCAAAAGATCCAGAAGCTTTTTAAAATTTGAGGAAGTTGTCATAATTTAGGGGGTACTAATCTATACAAAAAACTCCAAAACACGAACGAACATCACACAAAGGAGTGTATCTGTAATAGGTGTAAATCTGTGGAATGATTCTGAAACGGACCAGTAAAATGAGGAACTCTCTTGCTGAGGTTAAAAATGAATTCGAGAGTAGTACAAGACAACTACACAAATCAGAATTAAGCTGATAAATTCGATACACTCATGAAATATAGCAATACATCAGAAATACATTGATGAGATTATTTAATATATTAATGAAATGTAGCATCCATTATGAATATGAGAAAATCGACATATACATGTGCTCTAAAGAGTATGTACTGTATATACAAACCTAATGTAAAAATGTATTAGTACAACATACATAAGGGTAAAAGCATTTGTTGATATTTAGACTTTCTTTCCTATTTAGAAAAATGATCAATTCATATATAAGAAGGGGTAGGACTCGGGGTAGGTTTTTTGCTTCTTTCTACTCCTTTGAACACATATTTGTGATGATGACTATTTTCTTTTCCTTTTTTTATATCTTACCTTCACCTTTTGCCAATTTATTACCGAATTGTATATTTTATATGTTCAATATACAAAACAATTTATCAGTCAGTTCAGTCTGTTAAGTGGGTTGGCTGCAGGGATCTTGAAGGTCCAGCAGGTGGCAGTGGTCAGTGACACAGTATCAGCACAGTATCAACACAGTGTGTCAGTGTGTCGACACGCCTCATGAGGCCTCATGGACCCATCACTAGTGTTGAGGATGGGATGCAGGCTACCGTAGGGGGAGTTGTACATACCACCAGTCGTATGAGAACACCCATGGAAACGAGGCGAGAAGAGCTTCATGGGCAACAATGATTAAACATCACATCAGGACAGACGTTGTCCATGAGCCACTGTATGAAACACCGACCTGTAAAGAAGCCGAGTAGTTGACTTTAAAATTGTGAATTGTCCGACACGTGGAAGTATCCACTGCCACATTACCTGCAGCAGTGCAACAGCAGAGAACGTGAGGCAATGAAGAAATGGGCGGAGCCTCAGAGCCAAGGAGCAAGAGGCTAAGCCGGCAGCATGGGTTTGCATTTATAGTGTGATCTCGTATGATGATTGGCTGGGTAGCATCCTTGTAATTAGCAGAGATGACAGCTCGTCCTGCTAGACTAGAGCATAGGTGTCAAACTCAGGTCCTGGAGGGTCGCTGTCCTGCATGTTTTCCAAGTCTCCCTGTTGCAACACACCTGATTCAAATGAACAGATTCAGTGACAGGCTTGCACAGATGTTGCTGATGATCTGATCATTTGAATCAGGTGTGTTGCAAAAGGGAGACTTGGGAAAACATGCAGGACAGCGGCCCTCCAGGACCTGAGTTTGACACCTACTGTTGCAGTAGGTGTCAATGTGCTAGAGACATTTTGATCAGGGGGAAAAAATACACATTAATTGGCCTGGTTCTCACCTGTTGGCAACAGGCTGCCAACTAGGTTCTCTGATGGTGGTGGTGAAAAACTTTCTCCCAGGTGGACGTTACATCTGCTTTCAAGCCTTTGCTGGGGCATGTAATCTTCCAAATGCCTTGAGAATGCCTCCATGGGATGGAAGGGTTTCCATTTATTTAGAGGAACCACACTGAGAGGTTAATAAACACCGTTCACCAATATTTGAAGAAACTCACTCTGTGTGTTTTTTAATGTGGCTTTTTGGACACAGTCCAGAATACAGCAGGTGATGACCGCCAAGTGCAGTAGTATTATGGCAATGCTGACAATGGATGCAAGAACAGCCACGTGGAAACTGCTGTCTTTGTGCAAAGACAACGCGGGAGGTCCAGAGAGGAGTACGTTTCATGTTTCGAGTTGAATGGGTTCCGTCCTCTTAGAATTAATTGAGTCACAGGAAAAAAACAATAAAAAAACAAATTCGTTTTCGACATTTCTGTCACCTTCACAATGCTCTAAAATCGATATTTTATTTTGTTGTATTTCCTCAGCGATAAAGGGATGTCCACAAACGGAAATCAAGCGTTGCTTGTAATAAATTGCGAAAACCCGCAACGTATTCCACCATCATGTTTTATTTTATTCAGCATTCCAAGAAGCAAGATCAGACGAAGTGTGGAAGAGCTCCTCCTGGTGGGAAAGTTGGTTAACTGCAGTTACGTTGTGGTATCACGTTACAAATGCAAGCTTTTGTTAAATTATCATTTTATGTTTGATGAATATTACAGTATAGTCTTTCACGTTAAGGTTATCTAAATTATATTCCCTTTAATAATTACTTAAACATGTTTATGTTGAGCGCATTTGATTGGCTGGAGTAAAGAAGGACGTGTTTTAGAAGCCGGAAAGTGTGTTCTCGTTGATACTGCAGAGGCAGAGGTTAAAAAACGCAAAAGCTGTGTTCAAACGAAGTCAATCTCTCCTTTTTACCCATTCTTCACATAGAGCCATCCATTCCAAAACTACGAACCCCTCAATTTACAATTGGTGGCAGCAGTGTTGGTATGTTTTGTGTGTGGCTTTTTGACTATTTTTGTGCAACGATATTTCTTACTAATTGTCATCTTGCTAGCCACGTGGATTTTTGTGCTCTACTGAATGGCTGCTGCTAGTCACTAATTTGGATGAGATTTTGAGGTTTCCTACAGTTTGAATTTTTCCCTACCTTCTTTTTGGACATTATTTTCATCATTATTCAACATTTTTGAGCTCACCGTGTCCAATAATGAGACGTCCATTAGTCAACCCTCTGAAATGGCTCATTCCACTGTTGCTTCCGTGTCTGCTGCGAATGTTACTCAACTAGGACACCTCACCATTTATTTACCACCAGTTTTTAAAGGAGATGGGACAATGCCTTTTACTAGCTTGTCTCAATGTTTTGAGGTGTCAATACAAGCCATGTACAAGCAACCAACGAACCACTGAACTGTCATCTGTGTTGCCTTCAATTTTACCAACAAGGTTAGCTGAGGCTGCATTTCTGTACTGGGATAGCCTTTTCCCTGCAGTCAAGGAGAACTACGGGGCTGTCAAGAAGAGGCTCCAGGATGTTTTTGGTGCACACCAATCCCTGCCATTTTTCCAACCCAAAATAAATGTTTGTCCTCACAAGCCTGGTGAGAGCTTAGAGGTGTACAGTGCTGACATCACCCGCCTCATTATGGAAGCCTTTCCTGAGTACATTATCGCTTGCCCTGCCCTGAAGAGATGGGAGCGGGAGACATTGATGAAGCTCTCGTTGTTGCTGGATGCTGTGAAAGAGCATGTGCAGGACTGAACCTTCATGCTTCATACCCACCTATGCAGACTATGGACCAGATGTCAATGACATGTTCTGATGCTGCTTCTGATAAACTTCTAAAAGCAATGGAACAACCGACACTTACAGTGAGTAACCTACAGAGTGACGTCCACCAGCTACAGGAGAAGAACCACTACCGCAGCCAGCGCTTTGACCACTGGGCCAATCGATCTTCCGCATCTGGTGATCCCCTTGGTGGTGCACACAGCCGTTCTCCATCCGACTATGGTGGTCAACGCCAGTCCTGAACGTAGTACTCACCTGACTGATGCTACGGTCGAAGTCCATAGTTCAATCGCAGGCACCGTCCAGACTCCAGTTCCAGCACAGCAGACACGTTTGAATCCCTGAAAATGTCACCAAGCAGAGAGCATACCGGGTGACACCCGACCAGCGACAGGAAATCCAGCACCAAGTTGACAAACTTCTGAATGCAGATCTCATCGAAGAGAGCTACAGCCCTTGGGCCGCGCCAGTCATTCTGGTCCGCGAGAGGAATGGTTCTTGCCGTTTCTATTTAGATTATAGAAAACTCATCGCTGTAACCATCAAAGATTCACATCCTCTGCCAAGAGTAGACGATGCCTAGGATGCGTTCTCGGGTTCCGCTTGGTTTTCCACCATGGGCCTTCAGCACAGATTTTGGCAGGTGGAGATGAAAGAGGAAGATCGTGAGAAGATCTTGACAACACGAAGACTGAATTTTGATTAATACTTTTATTTGAAGAGGCAAATTTACACAGTGAAACGAAGTGAGGCAGGGGGAAAAAAGACATTCGACATGCCGGTTCGGCACGATTACAATGCATAGTGCATACAATAAGTATCCTGCCGAGAGGAAAACAGAAATTCAACATAAGTCAGGGTGAAAATTTCCCCAACAAAACCCAAACATTTTCAGGGAAATCCGTCTTTTATCAACTTTGAACCGTGATAATGCGGTCTCAGTCCCAGTAACACAAGCAGGTCAAAGCAAAAACTGAAGAGTGTCACATTTTCAAGACAGATGCTTGACATCTTTTACCGTTTCACATTAATGAACTAAACAGAAGCTGCACGCAACATGGCTCAAACCGATAAAACACCACAGAACTGATGATGCACATTTGAAGGATTTGTCACATATTAGGCTCCTTTCAGTGGATACTTAAACATACAGTAATTTGTTGAGGCAACGACAACAAACTATATTTCCTCTTCAAGTTCTTTTTTTTGTCACAAACGAATGTAGTTCCTGCCGAGTTCATCTGAAAACTGTCATATGCAGTCAAAGTCAAACAATACATAGCAAAAGCTTACTGAGCACAAACAAGAAACGGCAATAGGGGTTCCGTGAACAATGGAGTGGTCTTGAATAACAGGATTCAGCAAATGACAGCACAAGGACAATTCAGCTTTTGAAACTTTGTTACACACACACACGACCAGGTATTTAAAGGATTTTTTAAAAAGTGTTGTATCAACAAGATGCAACGACTTTAGTCACATCCCACAGCTGTCATTCTGAGGCGGATGAGGTGCATTCAGTGATGACTGTCCATAGGACAGGAGGGATGATGAGGGCTTCGTCAGTAGTTTGTCGAATAGAGACGCAACCTGAAGCTGCTGTTAGCATCCCGCCGGGGTGTAGGGTGGTTGAAGGAATCTGGGGCTGCGGAAAGAGCCCATGTGTTGTTAGCAGTAGTCCTTGACGTTAGGCCAGTGCTTCTCAATTATTTTCTGTTCTGTCATAATTTGTGCAGATTTTTTTTTAATCAAAGATGATGTCTGGATTAATGGCTACAAGTAGCAGTCACAAAGCGGGTTGATTGTTGGCAATATTCGGCACGTTTTCGCTGAAAAAAACTCAAGCGGCTCATCAGCGTGATTGGGGTTCTAATGTCTTTTAGTGACACCTTAATTTATTTGGCTTCATGCCGTCTGCTGCCAACATTTTTAGACACAGTGGGTACACCGGTCTTTCCTCGTCTACCACCGTAGTCACAGTGAAGCCAAGCGCGACATACACTTCGTCATATTCCCTCGTCTTAGCTTTCGGGAGACCTTTTTTCTCCGTCTCTACCCCTGTCGACTTCGTGTCTACACTTCATACTCATACTCTGTGCTGTGTGCAAAGCGCGAATGCTCCCTGCGCACCCTCTGCCCCCAAATGTAGTGGAGGTGTAATTGCACTTTATTCTAGGACAGTAAAAAAAAAAAAATCAAAGAAGCATGTTCCCCGAGTTCAAACGCGCCTCACTATTTGAGAAGCACTGCGTTAGGCCGACCAGGATTTTAAGAGCTATTTTGACGGATTGCGCTCTGATAATGACATCATCGACTAAAAAGAGAATTACTTGCTGGTCACGTGTCTAATAAAAGGTATTTTGGTTTCGTAAAATTCTGTTTTGAGTATCTTTTAATGTCAATTGTTATATAAATGAATGAGAAACAGTGGAGCACCTACTGTCTGTCACATGTGGCTCTCGTGCGGTTCAGCTATTATAAATAGTAATTGTCAGAGATATGCCTCGAACAAGTTGAACAAACAGACTCAGGAAGAGATTGTCTTTGCCGCCGACAGGGAGCTCAGTTATTGATGAAGCCACTCGGTGTTCGCTTCTCCAACTGAAACTCAACTTTCTGTGCTCCATGCCGAACTTTTATTGGGAACACATGCAAATTTCAAGTAACATATCAGACAAGCATTCTCCCTCGTTTGCATGCCGCACTTTTCAGCCGGCCCTCCAATACGCCACTCAGTCAACATTTTTAGACCAAGACAACTGTACAAACAATAGGTACTTTGTCATTTCTCCACGAACTGAGACAATTGTAACTTTACTCAAGGACATCCTCATCACAGTGGGGCACATCCTGTATTATCAGTTAGAAGCTGCGAGAGCACACGTGCCCGAGGTGAACCAAGCATCCAACAATCATCAAACATCTCTTGGCTATTGCAAACACTTTTTGTTAGTATCGTGATTATCCTGGTTGTTTGTTGCCAGCATTTTATTTTGATTTTGTCAGTCTTGCAGCATTATTTTTGTAAATAGACCTTTTTGTACGACATCTTATCCTTGTCTGCATTTGTGGAATTCAGTCCGTTTACGGACTGGTCCTTAACATAACTTTATGTCAGCAACCATCACACAAGCTCACACACCAGACAGCCGTTTTTACGATGTGCAACACTGCTCCACTTGGCCAGGACAGGGCGACTTTTTTTTCGTCACACACACTGTGTGTCAGCTGTGCAATTCATCCTCGGATTCATCAATATTTTGAAGCAGATGTAATGCCTCCACTACTCGAAGATTTTTTTATTTATTTTTTTTAAATGTATCATGGTGACCAGCAGCATTTCTCAATGCAGCCGCTGGTTGCTACGGAAACCCGGTGGCACAAATCAGATCACATTTGATGATGGGAGTTATGCAGAAAACCGGGCAATTTCAAAGGGCTGAGATACTTTTTCTTGCAACCGTATTTATTCATTGAGTTTCTGACAGGAAATATCATTCAATGTGTGTCCTACCGGCGACAGGCGGGGGTGTCCTGAGGATGACAGAGGTGGGGTACGTCTGCTGCTTGGGAGAGAACACCGTATGGAGGACTGCGGGAGACAAAATGGGACAATCGTGAGGAGCTGGTAATCCAGACAAAATAAAGACAGAGCATCAGAAACAGAACGTTGCAACATTTTGTATCCAGACTCAATAACTACCACCTCACATTGCCAAAAAGATGCCATGAAACATTGGCGTCAACAGTCTTTCATCATTACGACCAAGTAACTTTGTCATGAATCTCTCAAACTTGTGTCAAAAATGAAAGAACTGGCCCAAGGTGAGCTCTCAAATAGCGGAGCGTGGGAATCGGCACACAAAAGGCTATAGAACAAGTCCATAGAGAACTGGTGTGTGACAATGAAGATAAGAAAGATATGGTGGGAGTAACTGGCCCCCTACCGATGACGACGATGGCTGTACTGGCGAGCAGGGCAAACAGGGTAAACAGCATCATGTGGTAAGAGTTTTTAAAGCTGTGTAGCGGGAGGTCCCCTTCGGTTTTAATAAATGTTCCAGCAGCTGCTATGGAAGAGAATAACAAATGTCAGGTTTACAGCCATTTAGCACAGTTGAATTGATTTTAAGAAAGGCATAAGATAGAATGTACATTTCAGAACACTTATTCGAGATATACAGGTAATGTAATTTTCAGGAAATTTATTTTTGCAAATCTTGATCAACAAACATTGCAATCGGTCGGCTGGTAGAGTCCAACTGTTGTGTCAGCCCGTCACAAGCTGACGTACTTACAGACTCAATTGCAAACTTCAAGTTAATCTACCGCGCATGTCGTCTCCTCATGTGTATAACATCTTTGACCTCCGCGGAACAAATGGCAACTTCCCTGCAATATCTGACTTTTCTTTTTGACTACCTATGAAGCGGAAGTTTTACTTTGAAGGAATAGGGTGGGGGATAATGGCTGAGTAGACGGTGATGACGATTCTGAAAAGGTAAAACAGATTCACAGATGACAAAATTGAAAGTTTAAAAGGTACAGTGCACTCCGCTTAATAGAACACCATTGGGCCGAAGCGCTTCTGTTCTACTAAGCGGGGTTTCTATTAACCGGAGACACTTATTAGGTACACCTTCAGACACGTCGACGACCAAGTTATGCACGCAGAAAAACCCCTGCTGACGAGTTAGAAGAGATATTTCGACTGTGGACGTCCATATCTTTAATCAAACAACAAAACAACAACTTTAATCAACTTCAGGCAAACATCTCAAATCACGAGAAAAATTTCGTTACTTTTGTCTGGAAACAGGAGTCCGTAATTTTGCGGTTGACTTCCCTCTCAATGCGCTGGATAAGAGGGAAGTCCTGGAAACCGCGAGCGTCCCTTCTGAGAATCCGGCAATGCATCGTATCGTCTGAGTATGTCCTTCTTATCCGCAGGTGATAGCCCTCGTCTCTTGAATGAAGTTGAAGCCATTGTGACGTGTGTGTGTCTATGTGTGGAGTGACGCGTGCTACCCGTTACTGTATACGGCTAGAACTACCGCGTTTTCTCGCGATAGTGGTACAGTATCGCGATAGTTACACTTCGTCTCTCTCTCGTCTCTTAAATGAAGTTGAAGCCATTGTGACGTGCGTGTGTCTATGTGTGGAGTGACGCGTGCTACCTGTTACTGTATACGGCTAGAACTACCGCGTTTTCTCGCGATAGTGGTACAGTATTGCGATAGCTACACTTCGTCTCTCTCTCGTCTCTTGAATGAAGTTGAAGCCATTGTGACGTGCGTGTGTCTATGTGTGGAGTGACGCGTGCTACCTGTTACTGTATACGGCTAGAACTACCGCGTTTTCTCGCGATTGTGGTACAGTATCGCGATAGCTACACTTCGAAAACCACTAGTTTACAATGTTCATTGCTTACGGCCTGTTCTACTAAGCGGAGATCTGTTCTACTAAGCGGAGTATCTTTATAGGAAATTGCATTAGGCAAATCGGTTCCAGAGCCTTTTGCTCTATTAAGCGGATTACTCTATTAACCGGTGTTCTATTAAGCGGAGTGCACTGTACTTAGCCCGGGTGAAAGTGGCAACAAGGTGAATGTTTGTGTTCATCTGTCCATAGATTTATGTTTGTGATTACAACAGGCGATGAATTATTCACACTTTACATGTATGGAGATAATCGTGACTCATGGCCTGATGTTTGTTTAATTTACCAGCTCTTAGGATGTCAGAGGTTTATGTACGAGCCAAAAAGGAATTAAAAGGAAACCACAAGTAAAGCTTCATTATTTCAACCGACGCTACAGCCCGTAAACATTTTTTTGCCCAACCAGCACACTTGGCATCTCTTGGTTTGACAACAGCAGTTGGTCACGAAGAGGGAGCACAAGCAACGGGGCAAGCACACAACCACGTTATCTAAACAATATATTTCAGAATTTGCTTCTGCCAGTCATATAGGACTCACAACAAATTGAGGTATTCCTCTGCATCGAACATTTTCAAGAGGCAACCTTATTGTGACTTCCCATGAACCCACAGAGGAAAACTGACCTTGCGTGTTTGCACCAGGCTCAGCCACGTGTAACAATGTGACCGGGATGACGAGACTCTGACCCGAAGAGGCGCTGTTGATGATAATTGAAGCAGAGGCGGCTGCTCGGAGGTCCAAAGCCCTGACGGTGTACTTTGACAGACTCGGAAAGTCGCACTGTGCCTCGGCCTTTTGAATACCAATGATGGGAGAACTGGAGACCGCCTAAGAAAAACAAAGATATTTCACTTGATTCGATTTCCTCACACAGACCAGGGCATTGTTATTTTGATGAAAAACAGCCCCTGACCTCCATGTCTGCTTGGGCATCAGCTGCACCGAAGACTGTGAGCTCCGCAGTTGGATGCAGGTTTGAGAGCGTCAGCTCTGTCAGGTCCGAGTATATGCCGGGTTCTATTGGCAGTCTGGCACTGACCTGCTCCCCCGAGAAAGCGCTGCCCTCCAGGGCAGCCTTCACCAGCAGGTTACTTAAAGTCATGCTCGCAACTCTTGTCAGTTGGTCTGCCGTTGGCTGCAAGGTCACGGAACACGTGTAGAAGCCTATGGAAAGGGCAAAAAGGAAACGGGAGGCTGAAGGTGACAGAATGATGACAAACAATGTGAAAACAAATTACATTAAAAAAAATGTGTTTAGAACTTTTTTTTCATATTGCAGAAATTAAAAGTGGGTTTTAAAATGAATGAACATTGACAAATCTGAATTGATGAAAAATGCATTCTCCGGCTCATTACAGACCCTCGTGGCAGGGGGCGGGGGGCGGGGGGGGGGTCTTTGGATGTTTCCACAGGAATGTCAAGTCAGATAAGACGTACCACTGCTGGTATCAAAGCTGGTGTGCGTTTTAAAGATGCTGCTTGCAGGGAAATCAACAGCATCGCTGGTAACGCTCAGGTGGCAAGCGACAGAGGTTTCTGGCTGCAGTTGCGCAATGGCTTCGGTCTGGAAAGAGGAGCAGGTTCCTGCAGGATACATTACAGTGGAATAAGCGAAGGCCGACAATCAACACCGTGGTTACATGAATTAGATGAAGGGTAGGCGGAAGGAGCTGCGCAGAAAGGATTGGCTTGAAAGATTTAATACGCTTCACTGTTCGATATCTATTTGAATTGAAACTGAGGGAAGTCGGTATTTCATTTCACCAAGTATGAGGGCTCACATTGGAGAGCAATGATGTGCGGGTTTTCAGATGAACAGAGTACCATGCTTATTTTTAGTTCCTCACCCGAGCAAGTGGCCTTCAAGATTCTGTGAACATGGAGCACAGTGCTCTGTATTGGGTTGACTCATGAAAAGCAAAAAAAAAAAAAAATCAGTGGACAAATGGCAACAGTTTTTAGGTTCAATGATGAAAAATGTTAATGGTTTTGTAGTTGGACCCTGCTTAATTACATACTGATCATATGAAGTGACACTATTTATTTTTGTGTGGTGATTTGGTGATTATCGACATGAGCAGTGATAAAAGGTAGACTAAAGTTGAGTACCGATGAGGTTGGTTCCTTGTCCTCTGGTCGTGAGAAAGACTTCAGTCTGCTTGCCAATTTTCACTGGCAAGGCTTGTTGTGCTATTATTGCAGCTGTCTTGGTAGCCGATTCCACCACAACCTAACATTCAGGAGAAAAACAATCAATGAATACAATCACAACCTTCTCAGTTTTGGTAGGGTCAGATGCAAATTTAAACCAACGTTTAATTACGAATTACACATTCATCTTAGGGGAGACACACTAAGTGGACTGAATTCAGTGATAAAAAAATGATAATAATACAAATTGTCCCGCAATTTGACATAATCTCGATGCGGCAGGTGATGATGAGACACTTGATGATACGGCAAGGGTTCCCAAAACCTTTTTGTCATGTGTGCCTCTGAACCTTTTTGTCACAACGTGAGTGCCCTCACTCATTCGAGTTGAGAATTCTCTAAAAGGAGGAAGCAACACAACTGACGAATTGAAGTTTTGTCTGCTTCATTCTTTCCAACTCAAACGTAAAAATAACCAATGTTGCCTTGAATGGAGGTTAATATAAAAGTTAAAAAATGAAATCAAAATGGCGAATGAATCCGTTCGCCATTTTTCGAATTAATATATATTGCTATGGTGCATCAAGACAACATACTTCACCTCTCGGTATGTTTTCAAAACACCCGGTATTTCATAGTACACAGTAGCTGCCCCAGAGTCTCTGGCTACAGCTGCACCAGTTGTGGAGTCGACTTGGAGTATGGCATTGGCTGAAGAGCTCCAAATACCGTGGCCTCCTGCAAAGAGGAGATTTAATACTTTGCCCAACATGCTGAAACTAAAACTGTTCAGGGGGCAGATCCACAAATTTCTCACCGTCCTGACTGGCAAGCTGAGCAGTAAAGCAAATGACGTCTCCCACCACCAGCCTCTGGGCCTCTCCTGGCTGGATGGCATGCTCCACAGGAAGCGGAATGTAGTCTGCCACAACAGTGTTTTCACTGTCGTGCACAGACAGCAGCGTGAGACCTGTGTTTACGGTCCGGACTGTCAAAGTATGGTTACTAGGGCCAAACCCGACCTGCACCAGATCATCCCTGACAGAGAGGAACAAATAGACCATTTTAAATTTAAGAAAAACACACACACACACACACACACACACACACACACACACACACACACACACACACACACACACACACACACACACACACACACACACACACACACACACACACACACACACACACACACACACACACACACACACACACACACACACACACACACACACACACACACACACACACACACACACACACACACACACACACACACACACACACACACACACACACACACACACAGGCATTTAAAAGGTATACTTGTGAGTGTGCTGGCTTGTCCAAGTATTTCTTTTTTGACCATTCATCATGATTTAAATTTTACGCACACAAATTCGTGAGGACCGATGATGAGGCCTTCTCAGATGTAGCGTGAACAGCCTGGTAAATTGATGTAGTGAATTACAAGGCACATCTGCCTCGTGATTCCAAATCATACTGGCAGTGTTGAAATATTAATTTGCCATCTTCATAACGCATTGAGCATTGTTAGGGTTTGTTTGAGAACTTTCTAACTGCTCACAGATTTGGTATCAAATTCTCAAGATTTTGGTTTGATAGCCTTTCAGCAACAACACATGGAGATGGCAAAATGATCAATCGACAACTAATCGATGAACAAATGATTAGAAAATAATTTTTAAAAACAAACTATTTGTTGGGACATCTTGTTTCATTCAAAATTGAGCAAAACCACAGAATTTCAGACCCAACAGGTTTAAATATTCTCAGATTTCGTTAGTCCTCCATTAGAGCAGATCAAAATCTTTGTGTTAAATCCAAATGCAAATTTGCATAACATCTGCTTTTACTTGGGAAAGTGACAATCAGCATTTCTTGCCAATTTACTGACATATCACGACCCAAAGTAGCAGTGAAACAATTTTTTGTTCAAAAGTACCAGCATACGTTCACACAAACTCATGATGTTCAAGCATGTTTTACAATGAAATTGGCATGATTCTTTGAATAATGGATAATTTAGGCCACAGATTGGGGCGACAGAAGCTTTGTCTGCTGTGAAAACACAAAAAACAAAAAAAATTGTTTGAGAGACACGAGATTCCATCCTGCCTGATGTCGAGGTGCACTTGAGCAAGGCGCTGATTGCCTCAAACACAGCGCAGAGATGCAGAAGCATTTGTGCAAGATCAAATCTGACCAGCAATCCCTATCCCTCCTGGCCTGCAAATGGGCATGGTCTCGCTCGGTGCGGTGCATGGCATTTAAGATCGAGAGTGACAATTCAACTAAGTGAATTTATATCATTAATTAACTGTTATGCGAAATGACATTTGGAAAGAAATAATTATGTTAATTATCCAAAGTTGTTGGCATCGTTCAACGGACTCATCAAGCAAACACGTTTGAGCGACTTGTGGCTTTTGGTGCACCACTCCTCAGCGACTAGCACAAAAATATTAATGAGCACCGACAGGGAGAGTGGAAACTGACCTGTTAGTGGAGAAGGTGAGATGGCTGTCGGAGCTGTGCAAGACCTCTCCAGTGCTGGCGTGAAAATAAACGGTGAAGGTGAGGACTATGCCCAAAGGGAGGGCTTTCAGGCTCTCCTTGTTGTACGTATGTAACACTGGACTGGTACTGAAGCGCACATAGGACACCGGCACCACCTGAGGGATGAGGATGGTGGGTAAGGAGGGCAGTGTTGCCTTCAGAGACAATGTCAACTCAAGACTTTGTACAACTGTTTATCACGCAGCAGACGGCCTACAAAGCTCCCTTGAACATAAACGTGGGTGCACACTGGAACAGGAAACAGTCAAAAACGCCATCTAGACAAAACTGAAAAACATCACCGATAACTTTCTTTTTAAGATCATTTGAGGGGCTTATGAACTAGGGTAAATTATGAAAGCATGTTCGTGGCAACTAACTGGGGCAATGCATCTCGTATTATGGATGACCACTATTTGAGGAATTAGTCCACTTGCCGCAGTACAATTATTTTTTCTGGATTAAAGATGTAGTGAAAATTCGGTCACCGAAAACGTGACCCGAAAATCCGAAACAGGTCACACAGGTCAAACTGACCTTGACTGCAATGATGAGAGTCTGATTGACACCAAAAGACTCTTGGGAAGTAACGAGCAGGGATGAAATGCCAGTGATTGATCCAGAGACCAGGAAGCCCTTTTCATCAACTTGAGCAACAGCAACCTGGTCAGCGTGATCCAGGATACGGTATGACAGTGCACCCACACCGTCTCTAGTGCACAAGACAAAACAATAATTACAGATCAATTTGCCTCAGCATTTCATTGAGCAACAAGATAAACATGCAAGTTGAATTAACCTGTTTGTTTGAAGTTTGAGGACTGCGTTTGGGGTCATGAGAATCTCTTCGGCCTGGACTTTGGGATTCAGCATGTGCAGTTTGTCATAGACCTTTAGGCAAACGTCATGACAACATCATTATTTGGGCACAAGTAACACGTCAGAGTCTAACACACTGTAAAGTTGGGTGCATTGGTCTTGAATATACACTCTTATCCCTTCATAATATTCCACAGACAAATAACTTCACTGCATATTTGTGTCAAATCTTAATACAAGACCATTTTTAGAGCTGTACCTGAATTTGGACCTCATCTTCGAGCTCTGCAAGATTATCCGCAAGTTGACCAAGAACGGGGTCGACAACTCTGAGGACAACCTTGAGCCCAGTCCGCCCTCTTGTCCGACCAGTCACAGTCATGCCGAAATTGTACTCCGAGTTAAGCGCGACGTTTGCCTGAGATTTTACAAGAGCAAATCAAGTAAAACATGAATGAGGGTACAATAGTGAAGGTAGCTACTTCAGTAAATGCAGAGACGGCATGCTGCTTGTCAGCCTGATAAAAGGAACCACTGAAGAGAAGTATACCACAGAGAGTCTCGACTGCACATCCAGGATGTCCCTTTTGGTAGTGGACCAGTGAAAGCTAAGTCCCGGCAGAGCATTAGCAAATGTGAAGGGTGTTTGACTATTGGTCAAACCCATCACATATACAGGCATCTACAGAAGGGAACAAGATGCAACAAGGGCCAATGCCAATCATCTTCTCCAAATTTTTGTTTCATTAGAAAGTCTTTACTTAAATGTACATTCACAAGGCTGTACCTGCGCTCCCGTCTTGATTCGTGTAATGGGTGCTCGAATTCGAATGGCAGTCAAACGCACCACCTCAACTTCTACTTGATCCTGAAGACACAGGACTGGCATGAGGAATTCATCTGTTCAAGCATCTGTTCAAAGAAAACTCACTCTGCATGAACCCATCTTTGGTTTTCTTTTTCCTACCTTTGACACAACAACCAGCTTGCCCGTTTCAGCATCGACAGCTTGAATGAGTCCCGTCACCGTGACGTTACCAGTGGTCATACCCTTGACATGACCAATGCCGTTTACAGAAGCGATGTCCTCATTAGTGAGAGAAAACAGAATATTGGACTGAGGCTGCGGGCCACCCTCAGATGTGATCTAGAAACAGTGGGCATAAATAGGTTACTCACAAAATACATTTTAGCTGTGTAAGCCAAGGTCGCATATATTTCAGAAAAGTTGTGGCCGTTCAATTTACTGTGACAAAAGTAGAGTCAAACAATCATTTCATGAACCTTTGACATAAACCTAAGTGGTAGGTCACGTCGGTCTTCTTCATCCAGTCATTCTTTCCCACTAATCTGAGTCGCGGGGCAACAGCTTTAGCAGGAAAGGCTAGCCAGGAGAGTCTCTCCAGTGTCTCCTTGATCATTCCAGAGCCTCCTGCCAGTGGGACATGCTCTGAACATCTCACCATGGAGGTGTCCTGGAGGCATCCTCATCAGATGCCCGAGCCACCTCATCTGGCTCCTCTCAACGTGGGGGGAAGTGGCTTGACTCCGAGCCCCTACGGGATGACCGAGTTTCTCACCTTATCTCAAAGGAAGATCACGGACACCCGATGGAGGAAACTCATTTCGGCTGCTTGTATGGGGTGGGTTCTCGTTCTTTTGATCACAACCCACAGCTCGTGATCATAGGTGAAGGCAGGAACGTAGATTGACCTGTAAATTGAAAGCTTTGCCTTTTGGCTCAGCTCCTTCTTCACCATGACAGACTGATACAAAGTCTGCATCACAACAGACGCTGTCGCCCAATCCTGCCCTCGCTCGTGAACAAGACCCAATATACTTAAATTCCTCCACTTGGGGTAAGGACCCATCCCTGACCGGGCGAGGGCACGCCACCCTTTTCTGACTGAGGACAGGAACCCAACAGCCCATATCAGGGGAGGGAATTCGGTACCCCATACTCCCGAGCACCACCCACAGAACTCCCTGAGGGATATGATCGAACACCTTCTCTCCAAGTCCACATTGCTGGCACGAAAACCTGAATCATCCTGAATCTGAGACTCCATTTCCCGACAGACCCATTCTGTCAAACTCTCCCAGCAAACACTGACAATACATTTCGGCCTGCCAGGTCTGACCGGCATCTTTCCAACCATCGGAGCCAACTCACCACCGGGTCGTGATCAGTTGACAGCTCCAGCCGTCTCTTCGCCCGGGTGTCCAAAACATACGGCCACAAAGTCAATTATCGAACTACCGCCACATATGGATACTCTTTTGTTTGAACATGGTGTTCGTTATGGACAATCCATGATGAGCACAGAAGTCCAATAACAAAAGACAAGTTCTGATCGGGGGGCGATGAAGATGCCCATACTTGCCATGCTATGCGCCTCTCACCGTGGGCAAATCCAGAGTGGAAGCGAGTCCAACCCCTTTTGAGAGAAGTGATACCAGACCGTGGGGGTCTGTATAGTGAGGAAAGTCCGACGACATCAAGTCGGACCTTCTGTGCATTGCACACCAGCTCGGGCTCCTTCTCTACATGAGAGGTGACATTCCAAGTGCCAAGAGCTAGCTTCTGCAGCCGGGAATTGAACCGCCAAGGTCCCCATCATCGGCCAGCACCAAGCTCACTTTGCAACCGACCCCTTTGGCCCCTCCCATAGATGGTGAGCCCACGGGAAGGGGGACCAACATTGCCTCTTTGGGCTGAGCCCGGTTGGGCCACACGGGTCTAGGCCAGGCTACTCGGCGCTCGCCAGCAATCCCCACCTCCAGGCCACATGAGTATATTGCCGTTTGTCATCTGCAATTTGAGGGGGTTGTGATTGGATCACAGTGCTTTTTAATACGTAAAACAATGCACTCAAAGAGGAGCTGGAAAGGATAGCATAGGGGCCAGTGCTGTTTCCCAGGGAAAGTCTGTGACAAAGGTCCCTTTTGGAAGATTGACTGTGGACCAAATAAACTCTTCTGGCAAGTTCAACTGAGGCTACCTTCTGTCAGCATAAACATCAACACGCCACACAAAAACATACCTGCATCATTGCTCCAATCAGCAGAGTCATTTTCCGGGGGATGAGTTTGAATGGTGGAAATACCTATTGAGAGAAACCAGTGACACAGTTTATACAGTAGTTGTTTGCAATCCTGATAATGACTTAAGAAACGCCAGTAAACAAAATACCTCAATCTGTTGAGGGGCAGATGACAATTTTCTCTCATTTCTGTCCATTACAACAGCTGACAAGGTTGTCTGGCCAATAGAAACACCTTTTACCAGGTAAACCGCAGTGTCCTGTTCTGTAGACTCTGCTACTGGTCTGGAAAAGGAACATAAAGGCGTGCCCATTAAGGTTAAGATATTTTGAACAACAAAAACACATCAAGTCTCACAGCCCTTACTTCAATGACACGATTGAAGACGCTGCCTTAACCTTCAATTTCAGGAAGTGGAAATAGCTTGTTGGGAAAGGCTTCTTGTTATCATCCAACAGTCTGACATAACATCTTACTGACTTGCCAATTTCCACCTGTAGAGGAGACAAATGAGGCCACTCAAGAGGGAAATTAAGACCAACTGAACTCCATAAAGATTAAAAGTTGAGCACTCGGACAGAACAAACAGAGCGAGTGCCACTTGGGCACAAATGTGTGTTTTTATTCATCCTGGACCAAGGATCATCATGTCGAGCGGCTCCAGCATCAACCACAAAGAGGAATTATCAGACTGGAAACTGACCTTGTCGACCACTCTCAAATTCACCTCCAGGATTTCAGAAACATACACTGTGGCTTTGGCTGTCGATGGGGATGCCAAACAAAGGTCATGAACCATCACTTGCACCACACCTGGGTGGATGGGGGCAATCTGGGGACATGAAGAAATTCAGGAGAGAAATTCAAACTGGCAAGGGTAATCATTCTTTATCACTTGTGCATCTCGACTGTGAATTTCGATTTCCCTTCCCTAAATCACTCTACTTGAACTCCAGATGTCCCTACATACCTGGGCTGTTCCTTGGGTGTCCTGCAATACCACATGTGCAACATCTTTAACACTGGTTTTGACAACAAAATGCCCCGACCCCTCTCGCAGGGCAAGGTTACCCTGCAAGGAAAAACACACGTAAAGCTTTTGAGCTGAAGTCAAAATTGGTAATGGATAAGACTTTCATTTTATCGCACAATTTCAGATCACTTGCATGGTTGAACACGCTGAGCTAGTCGCATCAACAAGACCCCACCACAATTAATGTTAATTTCTCCAGATATGTCTAAGGCAGGGGTCGGCAACCCAAAATGTTGAAAGAGCCATATAGGACAAAAAAAAATAAACAAAAAACAAATATGTCTGGAGCCGCAAAAAAAATAAAAGCCTTCTATAACTTACAATGACGGAAACACATGCTGTGTGCATGCAGGAGACTGGACTGTCTCAGAATTGTTTATGAGACATTAATTCCTTTATTGTTTGTTCACAAACGCCCCCATAGAATTTATTTTGTGATTTCCTCGCTTAATTTTTTTGTTTTGGTGCATTATTTTCGCTTTTCTTAGTGTCAGTGAAGTGATCACGGATTTCCGTTTTTCGGAGGAACGCCCCCATAGAATTTATTTTGTGATTTCCTCGCTTAATTTTTTTGTTTTGGTGCATTATTTTCGCTTTTCTTAGTGTCAGTGAAGTGATCACGGATTTCCGTTTTTCGGAGGCTGTCTTTGAACGCCTCTCGAGTCGAACGAGAAGGGAGAAGGCACGGAGTAGGATGCGCATGTGTCTTTGTTTGTCAAGACTGTTAAAAGCATAAATAAAGTGCACGTTTTAAAAAAACAACATCACAGCTCTCCTTTTTCGGAGTTGCAACATGTATCTATATCTATTGGAGCTACTGTATATTAGCCTACTATCAAAATCTTTTTCCATTTTCAAATTTTTTTTATAAAGCTCCAGGGAGCCATTAGATGTCGCTAGAGCGCCGCATGCGGCTCTGGAGCCGCGAGTTGCCGACTCCCGGTCTGTGGCGAGCAGGGTCAAAGATGATGAGCTAAAAATAAGTCATTTGCAAAAAGAAACAATACTAAACACCAAATGGATGGACTAAACAGTCTCTAAAATGTCTCTCTTACCCGCACATCTGGGTGGTTGTATAGGGTCAATGTGTCAGGAAAGATGTGGACATCTTCAACTAAAATGAGTTCCAATGTCGCTGACACTGGGGTAAACGTGTCAACCTATCCACCAGAACAGTTGAAAACAGAATAAGGATATACAGTTGCACTAACTCAGATTAAAATAAATAACTGATACGTAAGGTAATCAACAGAATTTACACGTTTGACAACATAGCAAAAGAAAAAATGCATTATTCTGCTCTTAATTATTTGTGTGAAAAATGAACGTTCATGATGAAGTAGATAATCACAATGTATCCTGACTGAATGTGCAGAAAGTGCGAATAAATTCCAGTAGTTCACCGACATCAACTGTCATTGGGCCACAAAGATGGGAAGCTGTTAAATTCTTGTGGCAAATATACTGTATTGAGATTTTTTGAAACATTGCCCACAACACAACGCAGATAAAACAAAAATGTAAACAAAATAGAAATATTCTTCAATTGTGTAGCCATCTTCAATGCCATTCCTGCTCAAGGCAATCACTGCATATTTACCAGCAACATTAACACACCTTTCCTTGTCCAGCGGCATATTACCTTGTAGTAGAAATAATGACTGTAAATGGGGCCTTGATAATAAAAGGCTAGTATAAAAGTGAACAAGCAAAACATTGAACGTTTGAAGAATTTGTTACAGTTACATAGCGGACGTGTACCGAGGAGGGTTTTAACATCTCTAAGCATCCCGCACGGGCCAGTAAGTCACAGTCACAGCAAGTAGAGAAAATAGACTGCTCAATGATCAGATAAACTGAAAAATGTGACACTTACGCGACTCTGAACTTTGGCTGCTTTGATATGTGAAAGCTGGTAATCCAGCGCAGTCGCCGTGATAGCAGCGAGCCCCGATTGACGATGCACAACAACGGTCTGTCGGCCTGTAACAGAGGACAAAGAAAGGAATTGCCGCGAAGCAAAAAGCCAATGATAATTTTAGACATCAAAAAACGACAACAATGAAGAGTCACGGCATTCAAATCAGTGAAACCTTCTTTGCAAAAGGCTCATCAAGAAATATCTGGGATTAGGTCGCTTCAAATATAACCAATTAAAAACTTTTAAGAGCAGACACTTTACCGTGTAGTTTCATCTGTTTGTTTTCATCCTTAAAGGGATGAATCGTCATGGGAAGGATTGGCTCGATACTGGCCAAGGACACTTTGCTTGATTCCCACACGATGCTCAGTGAGCTGAAGTTGTCAAATTTCCGTCCTTGGTGGTCAAAAGCTGCAAGGTCCAAAACTGGGTTGCGATAATTTGAAACTGGGACCTTAAAAAACAACAACAAAAATATCATCATCATAACACTCAGGCGGGATTGTCATATTAAGGAGGAAATAACATGCGTACCACGTATTTGTTCTGCTGCAACAGAGGGCATGCTAGTTCCTGCTTCGGAACGGCGTACACCGGGACCAGGGTGAGGCGTGACGGAGGAGCGCAAACAAACTTTACAGATGCCATCTCTACAGCAGGATAAGGGTTGGTCACGCTGGCCTTGTTTCGCACCCTCACCTCCAGCATCTGCACATTTATGAAGCATCACAACAAAGCTCTGACACTGGGTCACCATGGAGAATACATTTCTTCTCTGGGAACAGAATACTATTGCAGTAACTAACTTTATGTTGGATTAGTGTGTTGGTACAGTTACGTATCATCAATGCTGTGCCCAATGCTACGGTATAAACCAAAAAATCTTTTAAAGATAGAATGTTGAGCACTTATTGGTGTTGTTAAATGAAGAAAAAGGCATGCCCATCTCGTCCCAATGATATCCAGCACATCCAGTTTGTTATTTGGTCAGCATGGAGGAATTACCTGCTCTCCCAAGGCCCTGCAAGTTGCTCTGACCAAATGCTGGTCAGAATTATGGGACAGCGGGCTGGTCAGAGTCAGGCTCACACCTTCTTCCTCCTCAGCTCTCAACTCACAGAAGAATTTAGAGGGCTCCAGAACCCAAGGCTGAGGCCCTCCCTCGAACAGCATGTCTTTCGAGGAACCCAGCGTCACCACAGCCACGGACACAGGGTCAATAGCCTGACAAAAGAGATCATCGGGACAATCGCCGTCATTAAAACAGAAAAGTGTCTTTTTTTTCTTTTTAAAGATTATTTATTTAAACAGACCATCAGGTCAAGCTGGGAAATGTGACGATATTTATGGTGGAGATGAACATATGTATCGTTCCACTTCTCTCCTTTTGTCTATATTTTAGTTAAATTTGAACTTTATTTTTAATAGGGGATTATGGCAGCAAGAATTATTTTTTTTAAGACTCACGCTGAGGGGAAGATAAGCTGCAATGGTGATCTTTGCACTGAGGTGAACGTTGCCATGGGTGTAGCTGACCAAGAGCGTGGTGTAGCCTGGGGTCAGAGCTTTGGCTCTCACCCCACTGCAGTGGTCTTGGCCGGGAGCCAGTCGACCTGCAAGGCAGAAACATAGGTGTTTGGGGGAGGGGGAATGCCAATATACGCAATTAATTTTACCCCCGGTTTACTTTTTCAATTAGCAATAGGAGATTGAATTCAATGTGAAAAAAAGGTTAATTTGAAGAGATTCATTGTTTCAATGTTAAACAAGCCCCATGAATGGGTCCCACCGAAAACACAACCCATTGATGACATAGAATTAATGAACTGCTGGCCTTACGGCTTCAACCGACAAATAAGTATAAAAAGAAGAAAAATAGACTGCACTTTTACCCTCAAACACATGAAATACTTAAGTGGTCTGTTCCAGCTGAACAACTTGTGACCAGTTGTATCTCCCAATGACAAACTGTACAAAACAGGACGATCAACAAATGAGCATCTATTCGTGAGTGACCTTCATTTAATGGCAATTCTCCGATGAGTGAGGCAACTTGCAACATGAGGAGAAAATTATCTTTTTTGCATTGACGCAGCTGCTAGACATCAGAATCCATTTGCAGACTCACCTTCAAGCTGCTGAAAGACGCCTTGGTTTTCCTCATCAACCTGCAGGTCAAAGTGGGAGCAGTCACTCAACATGACGCGCTCCAACCCCTTTTCCTCCAGCAGGCCAAAAATTCTGAGCGGTAGTTCCAGAATCGTGCCCACTCGGGCTTCCACTCGACAGGGAGCAAAGTCCATTGCCACAGGTTCAACGACGTATACCTAATGGAATGAATATATTCAAAATCATCAGTGTCAAAGTTGGGGATCAAGTTGTACACAGGTTTCAGTTGATGAAGCTCCAATGTCACGAAGGAACTGTACTGACAATCTTGACAACTCCAAAAAAATGGAAGAGTTATTTCTTTTCATGCTAAAGAAGAAATTCTTATTTCATCCATCCATCCATTTTCTGATCAGCTTTATCCTCACAAGGGCATGCTGGAGCCTATCCCAGCCTTCTTCGGGCAGTAGGCGGGGGACACCCTGAAGCGGTTGTCAGCCAATCGCAGGGTACACAGAGATGAACAATCATCCGCACTCATACCGAGGGACCATTTTGAGTGGTCAATCAGCCTGCCATGCAGTTATTTGGAATGTGGGAGGAAACCAGAGTACCTGGAGAAAACCCACGCAGGCCCGGGGGGAACATGCAAACTCCACACAGGAAGGTCAGACCCAGCCAGGATCGAAACCACGACCTCTGCACTGTGAGGTCACTTGTATTCTTTGGCATTTAACTGAGCATGACGTCGATTTGTTCTTGGTTTTGCTGTTTGGTGCTTTCTACCCTCTTTATTACCGATTTGCTTTGCTGTTTGTTGTATATGTTAAATTGCTCCATGTACGGCACTTTGTATGCAGCGATGACTATCTGAAAGTGCTCTATAAATACAGTTGAGTTGAGGTCAACACACTAACTACTGGACCACCGGCCCACCAAAAATATATTCCAATAAATGCTATATTGCACATGTAAGATTAACATATAAAACAAGAAATAACTGCTCTTGGCAAAAACAGTGGAGTGAGTTAGTGCATCGTGAAAACAGGATGTTAGCCCCAAAACAGTTTTGCTTTTAACTCTCGAATAAAAAGTAACTATACTGTTAACATGAATCCTTCTTGCTTGCAACTACAAAGCAGTTACTTTGCAAATGTAGTTTTGTCATTTAACAAGTATAGCTTCATAAATGACATGGTTTATCAATGATGCTGTCAGAGTCACCATACCTTCATCTCTCCGAAATGGAGTGGGTTGCGCATATCCTGCGCTTTCACGACGGTGACACCAATGTCACTGACTGTCGTCATCACGCCTTTGACAGTCACTGTGGCCACGCTTGCGTTGGATGAAGACCAGCTGAAATTTCCACTGCCACCTGTTGCCTATCCAAAGCAAACAGCAACAACTTTCAACAACATTGAATGGGACAGCATGAGAGGTAATTGCAAAGAAAAAAACAAAAACAAAACACTGGTTATTAACTCAGTCGTCATCTTGTTCATCCTCATAATTTATACCTTAATTGTGTACTGATAAGCGCCGACCTTGGGTTGCCATGGGAACGTGAGAATACTCGGACTTAGAACGATAGGTTTACAGATTTCCACATCCTGTTCATTGTGGACTGGGTTGACGAGTGGGTGGACGCCGCCCTTCTAGAAGCAGAACAGAGGACACAGGCACTGATCAGGCTGACCGCTGACTTTTCAGGGACGAATGAAAGATGAATACACTTATCATTTTGAAATGTGAACAAGTATAAATCATGCTTACTTCATCCTCAACAGCTGTCAAAGTAGCATCAAAGACACTCAGGCCGTCTTTGATAGCTTTGACCCGATGGTAAGATCCATTCAGGGAAGAGTGCAAAATGTCAAAGAATTCCAGAGGGAAAACGGAGTCGATTCGGATATTCTGCCAAAAGAGGAGGTAGAAAAGCAACATCAATAACTTTGCTTTATGTAGCATTGTATGAAAGGTGGTCACAGGAAAGCTGTGAGCTGAATTTGAAAGTGTGCCATATGTGAGCACAAACAATCGTTATAACATAGCTGGCATCCTGGTATGGAATATGGCCATCAGGCCTTTGACATACTTCTGATCTCGTTAGTGAATCTCAAATTTTGAGTTTCCGGATTAACTTTTTGCTCCATCACAAAGGAAAGATGAACGCACAGAAGAAAAACACAAGCGCTTCGATGAGGCAGCAATTGTATGGCAGTACGAAGAATTTGAAGCTTGCCAGTATGTCGCTGCATGCCAAGAAACAACCAACACCCTCCTCATTTTGTTTCCAGTCCACTGCGTGCTATAGACGAGATCTTTGGGAAAATGGCGAAGGCTTGTTTTGCTTTTATAGTGACTAGAGGTCAAAATTATATTTCACCTTTTTATATTGACTCATGTAGTGGTACACTCGCCCGACTTGTGCGCGGGCAGCGTGGGAACAGTTCCCACTCAGTGAGGGTCTGGATGTCGATTTGACTGGCTGTTCATCTCTATACGTTCCCTGCGACTGACTGGCGACCATTTCAGGGTGGAGTCCGCTTCCCGCTTTAAGTCAGTTGGGATAGGCTAGCACCCCCGGCCCCATGACCCTGTTCAGTATCAGGGGTGTTGAAAACGGATGACTGGATATTTATTTGTTTTTCTGGAAACTATTTTTGCCGCTGTTGTGACTGGAGCAGCAAGTTATGAACGGAAACAGTTTTTTGAACTTTATTTAACAGATCCAATGTACAATAGAGAACAAAATAAAACACATTCACACAAACATAAAGAACATAAAACTCGGGATGTCCACATTTAAATTCCTTACATTCAATATATATTTATGTACAAATATGAAGATTCAATACAAGCCGATCGTTTTAATACTTTTTTGTTTTGAAAAAATGCCTCATTGAAAAACATAACGCTTGAATTCATTGAATGCAACATAGTTTCCTTCCCATGAACTTACTTTTATGTACAGGAATTGTAGCCATTATTATAAACAGATTAATCAACTACACATCTGATTTTCGCTCAAACCTTCGTGAACCTTTTTTTGCATATGTAAATCTGATTTTAATTGATTTGAATTGAAATCTGATTTCAATTTTAAATGATACTTCTTTAATCTTATTCGGAATGAAGTAACGATTATGTAAACGCCGGCCTTTCTTCCAAGCTACAGGATGCCATCCACAGAGACAGATCAAAATGCAACCATGTGAGATGATGAGGTAACAGTTTCATTGACAGGTGCTTTTCTACGAGGTTTACTTACATCAGACAAGTAGAGTTTGTTGCCAGATTTATCGAGTACTTCAATCTGGATATCATAGTCTCGACCCATTTCCAGAACCCAACTGTTTCCAGGATGAATTTTAAAACCTAAATCAAACACACGGGTTTGAAAAAGGCTTCTCACACTCACTTTTTCACTTTAAAAACAAAAGTAAACAGGAGTGACTGAACTAACCTAAGTAGGCAGGTTCCACCACAAACAAAGTGCTGTTGGGAAGACGAAACACTCCTTGCATCCGAAGACCTAAATAATACTTGTAAGGAAAATTGAACCAGACATTGCATACAGCTGGAACATGCAGAAACCTTTGGAGGGGCGGGCAACTCAAAATTAAAAGGAGGAACAAGGAGGACATTTGAAATGCCTTCCAGAAACATACTTTACTCAGATTTTGCGAGCTGCCAAAAGACAGTAGAAAAAGAAATGGAAGAAAGCAAAGAGGTAAAGTAGTTATGAATTTGCGCCACTGCCCATTATATTCATCGAATGCGAAACAAAGTGCAGAAATGCACTGAAAGTATCTGCCAATGCCATAAGAAAGTACAGCAAAAGAAGATATGGAAGCAGAAGAAGTAGTAGAAGACAGAGAAGAACTGTAGTTAGGGCAACTAATGTGTGACAAAATTCTGTTACTGCCACAAGCATGCGGTGTCAGCCACAACAAGGATTTACTAATTACGGCAACAAAAGTCATAACAACCGACTACAATGCGAAGCGTGATTCTTGCAAAGGTAAGTAATTTCAAAATCAAAAGAAAGCCTTTTCCGAAGTGAGAATTCACTCTAATGCCCTGCTACTATCCTATGAGTATTTGTGTTTGGAGAGGCAGAGCATGCTTCCCTTTCATTCATTTCTGAATGTAGCCTATGTTCAAAAGAAATCAACCGTTCATGCTTTAAACTATTTGGAATGGAATGGAATGGAATGCCGGAATGGATTCCGGCATTTATATGGAAAATGCGTCTCAACTTACATCATTTTTAGTGAAGAAATTTCTTCCAGAACCAATTAATTTTGTGAGTAGAGGTACCAACCTACTTGTGTAATACCCAAACAGGTCAATCAGTGCAGCCTAAAAATATTGTTCATGAGCAGGAGGAGCGGTCATTGTCCAGCACAGCCCATCAGCACCTTGTTAAGCCTCCAACAGAGTGGCAGGCGAAAATGTTTCAGAAGGATACTTTTATGGTCGAGTACGACATTGATGTGTCCCAGTTGAATGGCTGCAACGGTGGATGTTCTTTGATCCAGACGTGCAACGTCAATATCTGGGTTCCCGTTTGTGTCGACCACACTGTTCTCAAGGTGCAGCTCATATTGATCACATGGCATTGAAAGCTCTTAAAAAGCATTGGGAATCGAAAACATTCTATCTCAGATTTGCCCTGATACTCAAATGCGAGCTCCATTCAGCAGTCTTACCGGTTATCGAGCCCTGACGTATCTTCAGGACTTGGTATCGGATTGACGTTCCGACCATCAGGTAGACATTATGCGCAGGGCTCAGCAAAATGTTCTCTAAAATCAGTAGTTTCACCTCAGCTGCGTCCACACCCTGCAGGACAGATATCACAGCAACATCAGAACAGCTTCATCTTCATGACCAGTGGTTTTAAAACAAGCGGCACGAGGGGGTTTGCCTAAAAGGGGACACTTAGACAAAGGTGACTTATTAAATCGACTGTATGCAAATATTTGGGTCTCTGGACTGGAAACAGCTTTCGGGACTCTATCTGTCTATTGCTGAAAATGTGTTTGTGAGCAAGCTCTTCTGTCTGCATTTGCACTCCACTGTAACAGAAACAGTCAGGCTTCAAACATATCTGAGCGCCCAGAACGAGTCAAGAGACATTGTTTGTCACAATTTGTTTAGCCACATGCAACTTCTTGACACAATACGTCCATATTTAGCCACTGGCGAGGTCGGAAAAGGTGACAAATAGCATAGTAGTCACTCATCATGGCAATCAAAGCTGTGCCAGGAAATCCTGGAGGCTGTCTAACACTGAGGCAATTCATTTGAATATTTGTGCTGGAAAATAATTATCTTACTTGATACAGTGATTCTTGAATTCTGGCCTTCACTTTCGCATGTCCTGTTTTCAGGCCTGACACCAAAATGATATTGCCTTGTTTTCCGACACGCTCCATTTCAGAGATGTATTCAGGAGGTGTGTATGTGGAATCGGAAAACTTGAGAAACCTTGAGAAGGGACAAGACAGAGCAATGTTAACTTTGTGCCACTTTGGATTTTAGCCAAAAGAACATATTGGTAGAATACCAGGTGTAGTTTTGTGGTGCCCAGAGTTACAACCTAAATTTATTTCATGACATGACTCTTATCTCAAATCAACTCTGCTCATTGAATTAAATGTAAACACAGTTAATCCGTTCCAGCCCGCCAAAACACTCAAAATGCATTTTTAACTGCCTTTCATAAGATGATTTGCACTCCACAGTACAGCACCTTATAAAAACACACGGTGATGTGATACAGTAACATTTGCTCTCCATATAACCTTTAAACATGGAAACTGTGAGCGCATAACATGACCATACCAAACATATTGTTCTCCGTTTTTGGGGACGACTGGCAGTTGGCAAAGCACCCTTATGGCATATTAATTACTGCTACTGACTGATACGGTTCTTCCATTGCAAGGAAACCAATGTGAACTGGTGGTGGCCGGATGTCGAGAAGTTGGCCACCGTTATGAAGTGGAGGAAGACTGAAGTTCACACCCATCTCAAAACTTGATTGTGTATTAAAACAAAAAGTGGTCAGGTGATGACACGAATCTCAAATATTCATACAGTAAATCCAGACACGTGTGTCTCAAGGCGCCACTGTATTTATTTGCCATCTTACTCATAAATAATTATAAATCAAGTGTGTAATTTCATTGCTGCTAAATAATGCAGATAAGGGAAGACTTACCGTAATGAATCATAAGTATCGGAGAATCCATTCATATCCACATCTTTCACGATACTCCAGTCAAAGACCAGACCTGCAAGAGTGCTGAAGGTGTTTCCTGTAAGGAAAATGAAAAGCACAAGAGTCATGCTCGACTTCTACTTATACTCAAACAAGTGAGTGAAGAGGAAGCAAGTAGGTATGAAACAGGTGCCATTGAGGGTATTTGCATATCCGGCGAGACATGAAGGATGTTGAGCGCACCCATCTGACAGCTGAATTGGTCAGTATGAAACTAATAAGCATTTGATTACAGAATCCTCCACATTCTTTGATACACTACTTCAAATAATGACTGTAAAGGCCAAAGTCAATGAATCAAAGCATAAAACCTGATACCGTATAACAGAGGTCACCAACTGTTTTGAAACTGAGCGCAACTTCTGGGGTATTGATATTACGAGTTTGAAACACCTCTGACACAACAAATTTGATCAAATTAAGCTATAATTTTATTCATCTATGTGAAGACGTGTTCATAATTTTGCTCAGCAGCCAAATTATCAACCATGATTTATCAAGGCAGGAAACACTTCCTTTCTATAAATTTCTACAAGTGTGTTTATATTTCCACAACAGACCAGCGGGCTACTCATGTGGTCCATCGTGCACGTTGGCACCATATTGGTGACCACACTGGCCTAGAGCCTGGAACAGAAAACATCAGACTGTAGCCACAGTTCATTTAGTGACATGACTTTGTCTTTAACACAACTCAGGGACGAAAGCAAACACGACCAGGTCATCGGCACAGCCCGACAACAGATCCAACATTTTAATTGATCAAGATATTAAAATTGGTTCATCTTTCCATCAGCAACATATGAGCGATGATAACAGAGATGCAAACGGTAGATAAATACTTTACATTGGTCAATACGAGCCTGAGCGTGTCAATTAGCTTGGCTGTGGCAGAACTTAGCAGAGCAGCAGCAGGCTATAATGAGAGGAAGCTTATCTCATGGGCACCTTCAGAGTCCAGAGCATGAATTTCGAGTGCAAGGGGGGAATCCTCCAGGTGTAGTTCTCTGGTGGTGGACACAATGGTGACATCATAGATCACGTCAACGATTGCATCGCAACGCAGCATCTGTCCTGTCACTGTGAATGAAAGAGGGCAACTCACTTTACACACAATGGGCGTCACAACTAAATCAGCGCAAATGGGTTTGAGTTGATGAAAGGCATTGAAATGTGCTTCCATCATGGAGTGTATGATATATTGCCGCTTTGATTTGGTCACGAGCAGGAGAAGCATGCTTTGGAAAAAAGATTAGCCGTTTTTATTCGCAATGCACATTTCAAGATGCCATCAAAGCATAATGACTTTTGTGGCCGAAAAAAAAAAGTACATAAAGAGGGAAGGAAAGGTTGTGCAATATTAGAATAATTTGATGATTGTGCAGATTTTCTACACTAAGAACAGCACAATGGGTTTGTCATTTTCAATTGATAATTACCAACATCTTCAGCCAGAATGATGCTGGTCAATCTGGAGGGCTGCGTGGAAAGAGCTTGAAGAACTGCTTTCCTGGAGCAGCCTTGGCCCGTCTCTTCGTCAATGGGCTGGACGCTCGCAACTTCTGGTCGAGTTGATGTCCTGGAAAAATATGTGTACAGGAGTCACTCACTTTTTGCGGGTGATGCCTTCCAAGCCCCCCTCCCCGCAATAAATAAACTTTTTAAATGCAAATGGCAGAATGAATACTGAACTGTTCATTAAAATATGTAGACTGAATCCCCCATTACCAAACCGCGAAGTAGCGAGGCACACTTTACACTGAATGTATTGGTCAAGCACAGTAAAGTAGCTTTGCTCACCTGATCATCCTTCACAAAAACATTTCAAACATTCAGGAGGGAATTTACAGTGAAAACCTTCCCCAAAAGACACTGAACGCTCCAATCCCGCTCAATCATTACTGTGTTTCATTTTCTCTGTTTCATAGTCTTGAGGTTTGACATTTCTGCTTCCAGGACAGCAACTTCTGAGATATAGGGGGGGGGGGGGGGGGGGGGGACTGTTCTTTTCCTTCCGTCAAGCCTTAAATTTCAAGTGTATGTAAATTTCTTCTCTAAGAGACTAATCTAAGGCTATTCTTATGAATGGATGAGAGTACTCAACAAATCGTGTACTTTTTCGCATGGTTACTCCCTGGAAGGAGGTAGTCGCTGCTCATATATAGCTCAAATGTACTGTACACGAACAATAGCGACAGAACTAAAGTTCAGAAGCACAAAGAGGGTTGTGCTAGCGAGAGATGTTTTTGGGCTATTTCGGTCACACAACTGTCTCCCTCAGATTCACTCACTCACTCACAGATGCTGTGTCCACGTGCAGGGGGATGCAATATGACACCTTTTGACTACCGGCCCTTTTCTCTGCACTCACCATCTGTAGCAGCCCTCAGTGGTTTCCAGGGTGAAGTTAATTCGTGTACTTCTGGCAAGGGGTAGCAGCACTTTGGGCATATTAAGCTTGGAGCAGCCACAGTGTTGAAAGACGCCAATTAATGACAGCAAAAGAACCGCCGACCTCATTTCCGTTAAATGTGACTTGTTGATCGCGAAACTACAATGAACAGAAACGACAACTAACTTTTTTCGCCTCATGAAAATGTTGTATTGTGTCGTGGTTGTCTATTTCCGTCATGGGAAGAAATAACCGGTCAACTACAAAAAAAGTGCACCGGAACCGAAGCTAACAGAAGCCGAGAACCCGCCATTTGCAACTATTGGACTTGAGAGCATGCGGGCAGTGCGGAAACGTCCCTCACCAAGAAGAATGACGCGTTTTCTTAAAGGTACACTGACGTTTGCGCTGCGTCTGTCCTTGTAATAACTGTACCTTGATTTTGTCAAGCAGCATTACCTATCTGGTGCAATTACTCAAGCGTGCAGTATCATGGAACTTGTTTTAAAGGTCATATTCCGTCAAAATCCCTAACATAGGTCAAAACGAGTCTGTGACCTGGTTACAGTTTGACATATCTGCTGTTTATTGATTGCATGCATTAAAATGCACAAAGGTACAAAACACCTCCGTCAGATGTAGATGTCATTCTGAATGCAGAAGACACACTACTCATTATTCAGCTACATGCCCAATTACCCACTTTGTGGTTGCAATGCTACATGCCTAGTCATCTCAGAAAAAGTGGCTGAGCAACAACTCAGCTCCGTGTTGAGCAAATGTTTAACTTTGCATCACCTGCCAACATCCAAGGAGTCGAGGAATTAATGACCTCCATTTCTTTTGGGAGACCCCCAAGCATTTCAACACATTTTGTGGAGGATAGTTTCTAAACATGCATTACCCAACTATCCCCATCAGCCCAAAGTAGGCCTACTCGAAACGTAATATTTAACTGTATTACATCACCAACACATTTGGACAACGCTATCATGACCAGTCAATGTCGACTGTCTCAAGAGTATCTAAACCCAGGTGGGCGAACCTTCCAATGCTTGGTGAATTCAGCTGCTTCACAATGACTGTCAGAGCTGACACCGAAAGGTCAAAACATGACTTTGTTCGGAACTCTCAGCCAACACAAGATGCACAAATATAGTGTATGACCAAAAAGAACAAAGCTGTCTTACATTTTCAATTTACAGAGAATAGTAGAGCATGCAAAGGGGATCCTGGGCATTTTTCACCTGATAAACCCAATAAAAGGATTTCTTTTTAAGTATGGCATTGAACCTTTATGGCGGCACGGAAGTCCAGTGGTTAGTACGTCGGCCACAGTGCAGAGGTGAAGGGTTCGATTCCGACTCCGGCCTTTCTGTGTGGAGTTTGTATGTTCTCCCTGTGCCTGCGTGGGTTTTCTTCGGGTACTCCAGTTTCCACCCATATTCCAAAAACATGCATTGCAGGTTGATTGGCGTCAATACACACATCTTCAAGCGATGCCTAGCTCTGTTCACTTCTTTGAATTATTTTGTTTTGTTGTGTTGTGTTGTTTTTTTGTTTGTTTTTGTGTAAGCCAGCTCAAATGTGATGCTTCCTTCCACACAGACTGAGCGTGCGTGCAGTCCTGGGGAGAGGGTCATGCATTCTGCACGGATGTGTTGTAACATTCAGCCTTCTTTTTCATGAATGCAGTAGTGGGTGTAAAATGGATTAATTTGGTCAACATCTTAAAATCCTGTGAGTTCTGATTCTTAGTAGAGATGGAAATGCTCACAATTTTTATCTTAATGAGTAAAAAAGTACTCTGGTAAAGGAGAAGTTTAATTTCACATCTTCAGTAGAAGATAAAAGTACAGACTGAAGATAAAAGTACAAATTGAAACATACTTAAGTACAGAAGTGCAAATTATACATGATTTTTTGGGTACTTTTTGTGCAATATTTGTTGTTTTAATAACATGGCAAAACAAAAAAATCTGCACACAAAATTGTTTTTCTTTTAATGTCTTGCATAGTGCTTGTGCTGAGAAGAAAAACACTTTTTTTAAAAATGTTTGTGTTTTCTCAGATAACCAATCCATCCGTCCAGACTGTGAATTTTATTTGGTTAGAAGTTGGTCTTTTTTTCAGCTGGATCAAGACAACGCATTCACCACGAATCAAGTGATTCTCTCGGATAAAGCATTGGATGGGGAATATCTTGGGTCTCCAAATCATCATCAATTCTTCTTGTTCACGTTCTTTGTTGTCACTGCTGTCTCTTTTCCCCCACCATAGTTCTTCGGTCTCAATCAAGCTCGCAACCGCGGTTGACTTTAACTCTGTTTTTTTTATTTTTTTGTACATGGTGTTGTCATCTGTGGAAGTTAAAAATATAACAAGCCTACCTTGACCCAGTCATGAGTACAAATTACAGATATCTGTAAGTGCAGATGCCTAAAGGATTTGCTGAAGTAGTTACTTGCCTGTTCTTACTTTTTACCCACCACGGGAGTTTTTTTGGTGCAATGCAAAAATGAAGAGAGTAATGAAACAAGGCAAAGAGAAGTCTCATCTCGTGCAATTCTTGGAAAACAAACTGGTGCAACCCTGCAAAGCAACAGGTTTCACTCATCCATGAAAAGCACATTTTTTGGTCTACATTTCAAATGCCTTCCCTGTAAATGTGACAGATGAGGCAATATAGTGCATCATTTCCTAGGTGTAATTGCAACGAGAGGTCCTCCTTAATCACAGGAAGATCAAAGTTTAGGCGGTTTCAGAGTGTTTTTTTTTCTTGAGGGTTCACAGCGATTTTAGAATGTTTGCACGTTTTAATATCCTACAAAAATCACCCCAAATCCCACTTTACCAAAAGATGGAGGTGACTTCAGGTGTTATTTGGAAACACGAATGTTTTTGAGCCAAACAGATGTATCTACACAAACACACGCACACATGCAATAAAGCCAACATCTGGTAAGAGGCATACACGTCAGTGGCAATTGCCAGCTTGGAAGTCATTTTCTTCAGATGTGATGGGAGAGTATGAAATCTCACAGACTTGTAAACCAGAACAAATCCAAGTACTGTATACATATGCATAAAAACGGTTTGTAACCCTCTCCTAACTAAAGACAAACACACAATAGTCACTGATGTAACTTGGATCCGACAGGGGTGATAAAAAATATAAATGGACCAGTACTGAAAATGAAGAAATGAAAATCAGCATTTGTTTTTTTTTTTTCAAAATTGTGGTCCCAACATAATTATTGTTCGAATGCAACTGGTCCGTAAAAAATGATCGTAGCCTAAATTTACATTTTTGTTGGACAACTGTTAGATGAGACCCGTTTGGCACATAACTGTTGCGTCGCTGTGACCTTGCTCCTGGCTCTGTATCTTCCTATCTTGCACACTTACCAGTTGAAAACATTAAAGACCTTGGGGCCACAGTCCAGAGTTCCCAACCCCAAGATTAGGTCTTCTGGATCTGTCAGAAAAGGTCTCCATGGCTCATGTCTCGATCTTCCTGGAATCCATTAAATATTCTTCTGTTAGTGGACTTCACAAGGTATTCGACTGTGTACCTTGGGGGACTCCTGTGGCTGGTGCTCTGGGAGTATGGTGGACAAGACAAGGAGAGTCTTCATAACCTTCGTGAACAAAATTAGTAGGCAAAACTGTGTTGTTGAAGGGGTCTTGTTTTTTGGCCCGTGGGTTGTGCCTCAGACTTTTTGTAGGCAATGTGGTTCTGTTGGCTCCATGGGACCATGAACAAAGCTGAGATTGATGCAGCTGGAATGAGAATCAGCACCTCCAAAGCGAAGACCACAGTCCTGAGTCAGAAAAGGGTGGAGCGCCTACATGGGTCAGGGATGAGATCCTTCTTCAAGGGGAAGAATTTCATTATTTGGGGTCTTGTTCATGAGTGAGGGAAGAATGGAATGGAAGAGAGAACGACAGATGTGAAGTGTCCGCAGTGATGCAGATTCTACATCGGTCTATCATGGTGAAGGGGCACATAAGAAAACCTTTTCTTACGCGACAGAGTTTGAATAGACTTGGTGTGGAAACTCTGCACGGTGGACTTGATTTCCCTGACTTTAATGGAGCAAGTTGCAGTAAGGGAATAGAGATGGAAATGGTCTGCGCGGCACAAATCAGACGCATTAAATTATGGTGGGGTATCATGAGTCAGAGTAAGTATATTTGACAAAGGTAACACTTGAAGCCCAAATTCACTTCTGCACATTTCTTACTCAAGAAAAACACGGAAGGGGTTTGGATGAACAAGGAAGGAAGGAGAATTGGAGTGCAATTAGAAAACACGACACAGCACACACTGCAACACATGGATAGTTTGCAGCTCATCAAGTGTTCTGAGCTTTGTGGTGTGGACAGATATTAGTGACATACGCACAGCTTGTTGGACAGCCTGGTATGCTTCATTTACCACATTGTTTGTTTATTGATGATATGCTTTACTGCTTCATGGGTGACTTCACATGCAAGATGGTGTTTTATTTTTGCTACTTTTTGTTCAAGGCTGGTGCTTATAGGAGCGGGGTACAGAGGGAAAGGCAGAAGTAAGTGACAGTACAGTACTTCATCTCCGTCACATCACCAATGGGGTGAGGAGAAGGTCAAGTGTTGTTATGCTGAGAAAACATCAGAAAATGAAATATTTAGCACGTGAACAACCGGAGATACTGCGGGGTCAGACTCATTTCTGGCTCTCATCTGACTAAATAGTCAAAGGGTGCAAATTGGAAGGAGAGGATCTTTAAAGACAAATAGCGGGAATTAAATACTGTACTGGAGATACGGTGATAAGGTTTGTTAAATGGGAAGCTGCCAGTGGGAGCATCAGGTGGCCAGCCACAAGTGTACACAGCTCTTGTGTCTTTTAACTTAAAATGTACTTTTTGTTTCTTTTTCAGCACGCTATAGTATACATACTGTACAAAAAGATCCGCTGAGCTTCCGCTGTGTCATAGCAACGATCAGGGAGGTGCCGCAGGTTTAGGATACAAACATTCAAATGCTTCATATACTCAGGAAGGAGCAGAGGCTCTCTCTCTCTCTCTCACACACACACACACACACACACTTTCACATGATGGAAAAAATACAAGGCCGTAATGCTTTTCAACACAGTCAACAATAATACGCTAATGTACAGGGAACTTATACATTAAAACCATGTGGGAATCTTCAGCGATGATAAAAAGAAAACATGAGTCCATCAGAAGATCCTCTTAGGTTGCGCAGAGGAACAAGCCATCCCGGCGGACGCCACACGGTGAGCCTATGACGAGGCATTGTGGCGAGGAGGAGGTGTGAGTGAGGATGAGATCTAAGTGGTGTACAGGAATGACTGCATGGTCCCCTCCACGAAACAAAAAGTGCCACGGTAAGCAAATTCAAGTAAGTTGTGCTCTTTACACAGGGCGCAGGAGGGGGAGGGGGTTTAGTACGGAAAGGAGGGCTTGTCCACTACTGGCTCTTGCTGTGATCAGTCACATTTGTTGACGCATTCACGGCCATTTCGCCGCAAGCTGATTTTGAGAGGAGGTCAACCCACTTGGCCTGGAGTTCGGCATCTTGAGCACTTAACAGCACAGTTTGCGAACTGTGACTGAGCCGGATTACATGTTTGACCTCTGACCTTTCACCTGAGGATGGCGTTGTCACCTCAAAGCCGGACAGGGGCACGGCTCTCGCCCCCTTCAGGTCCTGCAGGGATGAGTGCAACACATTCAGCATAAGTCATTTATTTGGAGCTGAAGTCAAAGATGTTGCGAAATGATCATCGTTATTGCTTTTTCAAAGTTGGATTTAAACAAGGGCTGTGACTAATGAGCATTTTTAAAATCTAGAATTGATGATTCTATTGATTATTCCATCGATTAATCAGATTAAATTTTTAATATCCACAGATATAGTTTTTAATATCAATTTTTAAAGCGTTTTACAAGATCCTTTTTTCCCGGTTACTGTTTTTTAACCAGTTAATATGGGTTATATTATAAATGTACACATGTTTTTTAAGCACAGATGAAACTTATGTATTTTTTTGTCCTGAATCAGTGTTTATCAAGCACATCAGGTTGTAATAATAATAATAACAATTATTATTATTATAATTATTTATAATAATAATAATAATTATTATTATTATGCTAATAATAAACAACAAGATATCCTTTAATTGTCCCACACTGGGGAAATGTACAGCCTCCAGCAGCAAGAATGTAGGTAGAAAGAAGAAATAAGAAAAAAAAAACAACAAACACCGTTCAATTAAGTGCAATATAAACACAAAATGGATAAATCGCAGTGCTATTTACAATTGTCTTTCACATCATTTAATTATTACTATTATTATTATTATTGTTGTTATTTTTTATTCAGCAGCCTGACAGCAGTCTGCAATGGATAATATATTGATTGATATTTCTGAATTAAGGGTTAAGTTCTGTATCAGGTGGATTTTCTTTTCTGAAATGTCATACATATATATGACAACGCATAGTTAAAATCTGTATTGCTCAAGCTTTTTTTTTTTTTTTTTTTTTACATCAAATACTGTATCTCACAAACCTGATGGAAAGACACCTTTGAAATCAGCGTAAACATTTTTACGGACACATAAAAAACATCTCGATTAACCTGTTTTATTGCTGCATTGTTTAACCCAGCAATGTCACATGTGAGGGATTGATGTACTGGGCAGCCATTTTGGAAATGATTCAGTTGGTGGTTTGGTCATTGTTTCCCAAAGCAGAAGCAGATGTTTGCAAATGTCTTGTTTTGATTAAACACAAATGATAATCGGTCAGCTTTCATGAAGAGCTACAGTAGTCAGAGAATAATTCCTGTTAGAAGGCTGAAATGTGAGGATTTGGACAGTTGTAAATTAATTACTCGGTGACCAAAACAGTTGTTGATTAATCAATACATTTTGACACCCCTCGTTTGTATCCAAGGATGCCAACTTGTCTTTTTAGCTGCATGTGAACATAAATAGCTGCATCAAACACACCTCTGAGACAACGATGAAAAAGTTTACAAATAAAGCAGCGCTATTGGCCCCAGTCTCTGTGCGTGTGTTTGTGTACAGATTAGGCCATACCTGCCCACTGCTCTGCAGATACAACACCAGTGGCTCAGCCTTTGTGACAGCCACCCACATTTTGGTCCAACTCTTTCCTTTCTCCTGCACATGGAGGTGACCACACAACAGGCAGTTCTCCCCTGTCAATGATGCTTGCCTCTAAAACAGATGACACACGACACCGCTTCAGTACAAATACGGTCAAGCACCGGTGCATTCGGGTACACGGTGTTAAATGTGAAAGACGGCAGGCTTTGCGTGTTGTATTTGAATAGCAAGTTCCACAGCACATTTTGACTTGTTCACCAATATGCACAATTTTAAGTAAGACCCAATGGAATTTTTCATAATTGGTGTGAGAAAACGCTGATGTGATCAGTGTCTTCTCAGAAATGAATATATTTAATCATTAACTGTAACATATGATGGGAGTTTGAGCAAATTTATGTCAGAGGTGCATACTAGTATATCAAACTAGTAGACTCTCCTTAATTTGTGGCCAAGAAGGAGCTCTTAGTTTCAAAAAGGTTGGTGACCCCTTGTCTATTGACTGCCTATCGGGGTCCTCGGTTTCCGACATACATTTCACGGCATAGTGTTACCACTGTACGTAGTGTTTTCTAACTTCAATTATCTCTGAGAGTTTTTGTTAAACAAATATTTACTGTAAAAAATATTGACTTAATTATGCATCAGTTTAGGCTCCTGGGTGCCGCAGGAATGGACCGCCTGTAAAAGTGCATATACATTTGAAGTAACATTTTGTACTTTTTGGTTGTCTTTTTAGTGCGATGACCCACATCCCAATTGTTCCTCCTGGGAGTAAAAAGACCTAATTTGGGCACTTGGACATAGTAATGTACACCCAGCAAACACTTAGATTGTCTAATAAGATAAAAAAAGGACTGGTTATTGAAGTTGCAATTGGCTTTGCCTTAAAATGGCACTGTTTTAAACTCTGCTGCTTGTTTGTAATATTTTGCTCCTTTCTTTGTACAAGGCGAACTGCTGATAGAGCTCTCGATATCATTAACATTTGCAGCTGTACCTAATGTGTCCAGTGAGTGTATGATTCTCACAGAGATGTGCGTGCGTGCGTGCGTGTAAGTGTTTTATGGCTTACTGTCTTGGTGTCTCACCTCAGGCGCTGCTTTCCTCTTCTGTTCACCACCATTGAGATTTTCCAGACTTTGGCTGGCCTCAAAACACTCCGGGCACACTCGACTTGTTTTGTTGTCCAAGGTTTTTGAACACTTTGCACATATGGCCTGTGGGATTGATTGAATGTCTTTATTTCAATGATGCAAACAAAAATAAAATTATTTGTAAGAAATACAAAAATAATATATATTGCTGCTGTCCATTTTAATCATTTTTTAATATTAATGAGCTGTCCGAAATGAAGACACGCAATAAATATAAACATAAACGACCACAAAAACTGGACATGCATTTTTTTCACAGTCCAGTGACAATATATCAACTAATCATATAAATGTTTTATTAAGGAAGAAACGCACACATGATTTATAAAAAAATTTAACTCCACTAGATGGCACTCTTGGCTTTATAAATGATACAATACAATACATGCTGATTTATATAGCGCTTTCACAACAGCGGCAGCTGTAACAAAGCGCTTAACAAAACAGTTAACATAAAGTAAAATAATAAACACATAACATAAAACACGGACAGTCGCGCAGTCCTAACCACTTTTCCGTCACACGCTTTGTTGTTTGAAGCAGTTTGAGATGAAAGAGGAGAGATGTGGAAATTTCATTTCCATTGCCCTAGTCTTTATCTTTAATTAAACCAAGAGCATCATCTCGAGGAGTCAAAAATATCAGAAGTGCTTTGTGAAGCTTCATTTTCCCAAGAGTAATAAATGCATCCATCCATTTTAGAATCCGTTCAACCTCACGATGGGGCGTACTTTCCCAGCAGTCGGCGGGGTACACCCTGAACTGATTGCCAGCCAATTGCAGGGCACACATAGACAAACGACGGGTTTCGGGTGTCCCCCGCCTTGTGCCCGAAGACGGCTGGGAGAGGCTCCGGCACCCCCCGCGACCTTTGTGAGGATAAAGCGGATCAGAAAATCGATGGATGGGTAAATATAATATACTCACCCCTCCGCAGGACTTGCAGTGGTGTTTGCGTTTTGTGAAATTGAAACTCTCGTTGCATCCTTTACACGTTTGCTTCTCTTTATCTTTCTTTCTTGAACTCTTCTGCAAAAAAACCAAAACAAAACAAAACAAAAGTGTCAAGATATGCGCACTGTTCAGTACAACACAAGAAATGTATACTCACCCTTTCATGCAGTCTTTCCCCATCCGAGTCGATGGACGTGTTGGACCAGGGTCCCTGAGAATACGCACGCAAACGCGAGCATTACAGGCTTATTTCTGTAGTTATGCATCCCTTCCACAAGGTGTCAGTCTAAAGTCACAGAGGAAGCCAGTTGTGTTTTGGCTGTGCGCCAGGCGCAGCAGCTTAAAGTGGGTCAAAGCAGATCGATCCATAGGAATCATTTTTGACTTGGGCTTTCCCTATAAGGTCATGCGCGAGGTGTGGGAGACTAGTCGATGCGAAGAAGAACATCTTAAATTGTGATGTGTGTATGATTCACATTCATATATGAAGAATTGTTGAAGCAGACCAGATGATGGTAAATATACTTGGTGCCTGGTATGGCTCATAATTCATCGCTGACCCAATCAATCACATGTTCAAGGTGGTCTTACCGGTGATTCCGGGGCGTGGTCATCCTCCCGCGAGAAGGAGCTGTTGAAGGCTTTATTGAAAGTCTCGCTGTTTTGCTTGTGTCGATCAATCGTGGCCTGGACGACCTGAGTGTGAACAGAGATTTGGAGTAGATGATGATGATGATGATGGAGGACAAGGAAGGAGATGAACGAGATATGACTTAGCTACAATGATATACAGATCCCTGGTTGGAATCCATTAATTAACGATATGTTGATTGCTTTTGGGAGTTTGGAGTGGTGGCGGTGGTGTTTCTTTCTAGTAGTTTGGTTACCTTACCCTCTTCAGCCTTACCCTTCTCATGCATTAAACCTTCCTCACAATCCAAATTTTTTGAGTGTATGTTCCACTGTCTGTCAGCTTTCACCCTCAACCTCTGTGCAATGAGGCCACCTCTTCTTCAAGACCGCCAAACTCATAATCAGCTTTTCTCTGCTGTTAATGAGCTCAATGAGCCATTATCGAGAGGCTTTAGTGGAGAATAGTGTAAGCCCCCAACACCATGTGGGTGGGCAGGAAATCTTTTGTGAGTGCATTCTCTAATTCAGCTGAACCACCACAAGGGTCAGGCCTGACCCCCAATTTCCCGGCAAAACACGAACCCACCCCTGCGCTTCCACACAGAGATTGCTCAATACCATGCACCAGTGTGTTGCTTTGTTTGTTTACACACATTTTTCCATACTTTTCATCCATTGCTCCATCAAAGAGTCTCCATCGGCATATTCCAGCGGCACCATTAAGGCACTCTTTTTTGAGGCGTGTGAATAGTTTGGTACCCCCAAAAGATTTGTGTTGCCTGAACTTACCTGAATCCAGTCTTCTTTCTCCTCGGCTGTCCTATGGGAGAAAACCACCATCATATATGTGTTTTTCACTACTTTTAAACTTTTGACACTTTCTGTATGTAATGTTGCTTATCTTTATACTTTACAATATGATAAGATCAAGGTATCCCTTTTTGCATTCTGGACTGGATGCCAGCCATTTGCGGGGCAATCAACCATTAACACTCACATTCAAATGGGAGGAAGCTGAAGTGCCCACTTATTAACCTATCAACTATATCAAATCTTAAAGTGACTTTACCAGTGAGTTTTCCATTATTGTTTGACAACAGTTGTTAATATAAATGATGATAAAGCTTTGAATGTTTCTGTGGTGTTTGTTTAAGTGTTTTTACCTGGCTTGAAGTTCGAGTGAACGTTGTTTGCCAATAATGGCAAATGTGTGAGGAAGATTCTGCTTCACGTTCTCCTGCAGCTGGGGAAACAACAAAGCGTGATGATTTGCATTCTTGAAATTTAAATAGGTCATCTTGAGTCAAAAAACAAACAAAACAATTTTATAACAAAGTACCTCCATGCCAGCAATGTCAATTCTCTCCCTAACGCTGAACTTCTGCCCCATCAGTCGGAGTTTCGGCACACAGTAGAGCACCATGTTGTTAAACTGAGAAAGAGAGAGAGAGAGAGAAGAAAAACCATCAAGTTGGGGCTCTTCTCTGTGAAAATCCTATCTCGCTCTTTGTCATTTTCTTCTCACCAAGTAGAGGTATCTGTCCTGTGCCGTTCCATTTTTGGCTGACATCTTCTTGATATGTCCTTCCTTGATAAGCTCATTGGCTGGGTTCACGATGTCCTCCTCCCCTCCCAGCCTCTCATAAACCTCAAGCAGTTTGTGCATCTTCTCCTGGAAACATCAGACAGAGCAGGAATGAGATCCACCACCACAAGATGGCATTGTTTTATCAGAACAGTCATCCATCGCTTTGCTGGCCAGGCAAAGAGCAGGTATTGTATTTCTTGATCGATCATTTGACCACATTGGGAGGTTTCAGGGAAGTAAGAGATACAAGTCAGACCGAGGAAAGTGATGAAGAGGATGGGTGGCACGCCAAGCCAGTCAGACAACCGCAAACTGTGAAACTTGAGGCAGGAAACAGCAACTTCCTGTCTGAACCAACTCAGCGCGTTCACTCCCTCAGACCAACACTTGTAGCAACAATTCAGCATCAACAGTGTGTCATATGAGTGTTGTCATGTATAGAGTTCAATGAGATGGTAATGGGCAGATTTTTGTTGAGCCTCACCATTTTCTTGATTGCTGCGTTGGAGTGATTAGCCGCAGTAGATATTAACTCCAGTGCCTCTGTAGAAAGAGCATGAATATGTGAGCATGAAATTAAATTGCGCAAAAATGATACTGTTAAGACGGGAAGTTATGCACATGGCCATTCTTAACTGTGGGGGAAAGCCTGTTGAAAGTTGCGAGCAACACCAGTATGATAAACGACTGTGGAATGTTGAGTGGATGAGTGAAAACCCTATAAACTAAACAAAGGGTTGAACTTAAGGCTTTTGTAATCAGACACTGCGATGCTGGAGCATTTGAAGTATGATCTGACCTTTCCAGAACCACAGTGCTACACCCGATCTCAAAGAAAGACTCACTACAATGTGCTATTGTGACTCAGACAGACAGCGAAGGTGATGATGAGTGTTCTGCTTCTCTCACTTTCTGCATCCTTTCGGTCAAGAGCATCTTCGGGTAGATTCTTCAGGTAGTCTTTAAGCAAGAGCTCATAGCGGGGAATCCTCTGCACCGGTTCCAGCATGTGATGCTGCAAAGTCAAGTTGCCGCAAACGTCCTGTTTCTGCTCATGGCAGTGTGAAAAACAAACAAACAGAAACTCTCAACAGACACATTCGGAAAACCAGCAAAAAGTAACGTTGTTTTTGAATGACGCTGACACTATTTGTTTTTCACTTGCGGTTATGCTTGTGTTGATTCGTCTGACGTTGTGACATTATTTCTACAACTGTTGTAGAAAAAAAGTGTATATGCAATTAAATTAACCTCCGGCTGCTAAAAACTGAGCACTGTTGTATGTTTTTTCCAACTCCTCCCTTAGTGGATGTGCAAGTGTACCTAATGAGGTGTATGAGTGATGTAAATAAATTGCGGGCATGAATTCTTGAAGAGCTGGGTCGATCACTCTGAGGCACTGCTATGAAGATTTTTTCATTGACCAACTGGGTCAGGTTCAGAAGGGGGATCCGCCTCTCCAAAGGCGCCTCCCTGCAGCGTTTTCATCTTGTCAAATAGATTTTATATCATTTAACATTTTATAATACAATATTGAGACGAATGTTCCCCACTCGGCATACATTGCAGTCTGGCATCCTGGAAGGGGGATGCCCCCACCTACGGTCGCTCCTCAAGGTTTTTATTTATTTATTTAAAAAAATGTTTTTCCTTGCCCTCCTGTAGGTTAATGTCAGGGGATGTCGCGAAAATTTGTCAACTGTGGGCACGTGGAAGCCCTTTTGAGACTGTTTGTGATTAAGGGCTAAAAATGTGACTTGACATGAATTCCAAATGACTGGGATTCTGAGACACGATCACATTACTGTGAGCTAGGACCAGCCAGTGAAAAGGAAATGTCACAAAAAAGTCCCTTGGCTTTGAACCAAAAGTCTTTGAAGTGTCACAGTAATGTGACATGAAAAAATAGCACCATACCCACTCAACAAAACACACACAAACACAAACCTGTATATTTTGGACGACGCCCTTAAACTGCGAAGACCGTTGTGTCCAGGTGTTGACTAGATCCATCGCCCGGTCAAAATTTTTCACATACTCGCCATACATCTTCATGAAAGGTGCCAGTTTCTGAAGGATGTCCCCAATACGAGGGTTGGAATTCCTGGGAGGAATGGTAGGGGGGGACCAAAAACAGCACTTACAGCTTGATTAAAAACAACTGAGACCCTTATGAAGACAAGTTGCGTGTTAAAGCACAGAGTGTAGCTACATTTACCTCGTAAGGAAATTCAACAATTATAGTTCCAGTTTCAACACCGTGACAATGTAAAACCTCTAACAAGAGTCCAATACTAATGCTAATCCTGATTGATAAGTGAGCCACAGTCTCTTGAATGCTACGGGTGGCGGATCCTTCCTCACCATTCTCCAGTGATGCGTGTCTTGAGCTCTGGGAGCAGGAACTTGTCATGAAAGCAGTAGATGGAGGAGATGTTGGAGAAGATCCCTGTAATGACATCCTGAGGGATTCCGGCCTCTGTGAGCTTAGTGCAAAATACCTGCCGAGAAAACATACGCACGACAAACTGTAATTTAAGTGTGAAAAAACATGTGACGTTGATTTTGTTTAATAAAGCGAGAAAACAAAAAGGGACAGCTGTATGCCGCATACCACGAAAATATTTTAGTCATGTCCATGAATACAATGTCGGAAAATGTCTCATGGCATTTCACTTGATTACAACACACTTTTTATGAGGGACAACCTACATCAATCAGAGTTAAAATGATAAATTAAATATAATGATAAATCAGAACTAAGTTGATAAATAGAGAAAGGTATTGAAATATCCATTATGAATACAAGAAAAAAAAACAAGAGTGCCAGGGTGAGGATGTATATAATCCCGATACAAACCAAAAGTTGTAAAAATATCACGGTTAAGAGTAAAGTATGAGCCTTAATGGAGACTTCTTCTTACTTTTTCTTTTCTGATTGATATAAAAATGATTTAGTAGATATAAACACATAACGGGGTAGGACTAGATACGTTTTTTACTTCATCCTACTCCCTTGAACATAATAACTGTGTTGAATGAAGACTGATTTCTTTCTATTTACTTTTTTATCTACCTTATTTTCTGTCAAATTATTACTGTATACGTTTTATGTTCAATAAACAAACAAACAAACAAACAAACAAACAAACAAACAAGGGACGGAAGGCTGAAGGAAGGCTTTAGGTTATTGATTACTAAGCTGCATAAATGTGTCACATGATTCAAGAGTATTTTCCTGTAAGCAGTGTAACTTGACACAACTCACCGTAGTGACTAACAGTCTACTGTCAAAACTTTTCAGGCCAGCAGAACATTTTGACAATGCACCGATATTGAACTTGAGTGACAGAAAGCAGAATTTATGTCTGTTAACATAACATTTATGAACATAAACCTTTGAGCAGCAAAACTTTTACAAGCTGCATTAAAAAAAATCTCTGACCCTAATTGGCTCACCAATATTGTACACCACAAAGTAGACAAACTATGGTTGCCATGACAGTAACACCATTTTAACAAGCCCTGTTTTAATTGATTCTGACCTATTGAATTATTAAAATGATCAAACATTAAAAAAAAACATTTTTTAACCAAATATATTCTGTAAAGTATGGTGTCAAGTTCTTTTTAAATTGGCCATAAGGCTCAGATTTGGAATTTCACTGCGGTAATTAATGACATGCAGAACTTTTGTTCGAGCCAGAGGCAAAGTCATGGATGGGCACAAACATTTCCATGAAAACCAATCAATGTCACATGAACGCCGGCGTGACATCAACAGGAGATGAACTCTTTCATGTGGAGTGAGAGCACCAGGATCACTACAGGAGGCAAAAATGTTCTGTGGGAAAACAGACTTTTTAATGTGTTTGTAGATGACCACCACGCAACCCACTGGACAACTTTGGAATTCCAATTTACATCGCAGTGTACGAGGAGATAAATGGAGTGAGAAGCTCATTTACAACGAAATCAACCCTTTTGCAAAAAATGTGTCAAAAGGTGACGTTATTCCTACTAAAACAATAACCTGCACACAAACAAGTCGTCTCTCAGCATGTGTCACTTTCGGCACCGTCTCAGATAGTTTTAATGAGCTTTCTAATTACAAACCCTGCTAAATTTTCAGAGACCCACACTTTTAATCCGTCATTAATCCAGGGATTTACACACAATTGTACACGTCGCACTGCGCAGACACCAGAGTTGTCAATCTGCTTGGATTGGAGGTACCGTAACCATTTCTTGTATATCACATGCATGCAACAGGGTCAACGTTTGCCACAATTGCGCTTACTCCGATTCATTCGGTCCACAACGCTGCTTTCCCTGGATCACAGAACATTTACATAATCCGGCTCAGCCCTGATCTCAATCACTCAGACCGCTGGCAGACTCTGGAAATTGAAATTTGCACCCAAACATTCCGGCATGCTTACGAAAGCGACAGTTGGCAAGACGTCACGTGAGGTTACCTGGTCGAGGAGGTCAAGCCTCTTGACGTAGGCCTCTTCAGTGTGGAGAAGTTCTTTGGCAATGTTCAGCAACCTGTGCGCTTCTGAGCACTGCAGGGCACATATCACACACGCACAAATTGAGTGCAGGGACGACTACTGCTAAAGTCACCCCAAAAAACTTTAATAAAGAAGAATGAAAATGTAAATGTAAAAAAAAAAAGTTATTTTACATTCACTTGGCTAAACTCAGTTTCAGCTTTGGCGTTTTTTGCCTGAAAAGGCTAGACATTTATACTATTATGGGTACAACCAACAAATGGGAGAGATGTATTATGCATAAAAAAAAAATCAAAATCACTTCTGGATCCAAGAGAGGATCAATCAGAGTCATTGCACAAATATGGGTCATTGACAGTGCAATTATTTGGACTATCCTAAAGAAGGCGGAACACGTTGGTGGCCTTAGTAACCAACAACAAAAACGACGATGCAATGCCTATCCCAGAAGCTGTAAACTGCTTTATTATCAAGAAGAATAGGAAGGCCAGGCTGGAATTCGTCAAAATGCTCAAAGACGAGCATCAAGAACTCTGTAGCACCTGATCTGAAGGATATAAGACCATCTGTGATACATGGTGTGGCGCTCCTGTCATGGGTTAGTCTTGCAGGGCTTCTTCTCGGACCGGCTCAGTTATCTTATCGTTAACACATGATGACAACAGTAAACTCAGCGGTCTGCATAAAGTTTTTGTTTGTTATTTTAAAGAAAGCTGCAACCAAATTGAGTGGTGGGTCCTGCACCGCGCAGCGAGAAAAGGAGCCAAAACACACAACAAGGACATTAACAGGGCTCAGTTAAAGAAGGTCTCAGACTGGTCAAACGACCTAGCTTAAACCCCGTGGACTTACGAAACTCAATTTCCGTAATATCCTAAAACAATGTAACAACTGAATGGAAACTCTGTGGCGAAAAGCTGGAAAATTCTCTCAAAAGAAGAGCAATGCCAAAGTTTGGTAATGTCAATGAGTCACACTCTTGTTGCAGTTATTGCAAGCGCAGCGATTGCAACTTCATCAGAGGTCTTAATCAGCACTCTTCTAGACTACGCCTGGCTGCTCCAATACTTTTGCTAACCTAAGGATGTGGCCTTGAATTACGGTTGAGGCCATCTTCTAAGTTGTGTATGAGTTGTTGATGGAAATAAAAGATGCAACCTTGATCTCGTGTCATATTCATCTTCTAATTTTCACTTCGAATCTGTTTAAAAACGGAGAGACTTGTGATGATTTGAGGGTAACTGATGTTTTCCAGAAACATAAGACGAAGGCTAACAGAAACAAGGATGTCTCTCAGTTAAGGGTGTACATTTGTGGAGTAAGTATGATAATTTGCTGAAAATGTATGCTTCAATTGTATTTTTTAAAAGAATGCCTAACTTAAGAAGTGAATAAATATATAGAACCAAGTGCAAGATACAGTGTATACAGTACATAGTGCACATTTTTTGTTGGCATGATTGGGTGGAATTTTTTTGGCGTGACAAGTTTTTTTTTGGTTTTCGATTCATGACTTTAATTCCATTCTGAGTTGATGGAATTTGTGATGGTGCTTCGATGATTTTCTTAATATGCATGTCTTGCACAAAAGAGCATAGGTTTGGTCAGCAGCAACTTCGCCCAAGGGCTTTTTGTTTGGATTTGTTTTCCTGTAAAATTCTAGATTGACTGTTTCTCTTTGACTGAAGTTGATCAGATAAATCAATCAAACAGAAAAAATAAGAAGAATTAGCCTCTGTTGCCTATAGGTGCCAAAATATCTACGGCATATACAGCCAGAAGTAACGAGGATAAGGATATGCATGGCCGATGCTGTCCACGATCAATAGTGTGGCTGAAGGACAAGTGAAAAGTGAAACCTTCTTAAATGTGGGGAGCCTTTTATCCAGCATCCGACGCAAGCTCCTGTTACCGCTCTCATGCGGGTATTCATCTCGTTCTTTAAATGCAGAGCCGCTTTTAGAGTCAAGTCGAGCACTTGTGGCCGCCAATGTGAGGTTGTCACAGCGTGTAGCATTTTGTGAGGAGTATTCTTACCAGGCTGAGATAATAATAGAGATTGGCTCTAGGAGGAAAGATGATTCAAAGGTGCCATGCCAATTCTTAGAACTGGCCATTTGTACAAGAGCTCCTGACCTTGAGGCGTTTTGACAATGTTGCCTCACTCCCATCCCGCTGACACCCTATTTTATATCCAGCTCCCTTGTAAACGGATGCCAAGGCATCACCAGTGACGATCTCTCTGAATGCGACTTGAACTGAGGGTGACCCGGGAAGACTGAACATAAAACCCAACGCAACAATGTTTTTCTCAGATGCTGCTCATTTCCTACCTCAGCCTGTTCCTACCTTTGATTGTATTTGTGCTTGCACATTAATAATTAAACATGATTTTTGTTTTAAATTCCTCATTTAAATAATCCAAGCAACATGTCAGTCCTCATGAGATTGTAGTTGGAGAAGTAGCAGCTGATTTTTGGAACAGGAAACAGAGTTCAAAACTTTTGAATCGTGACTATTAGCTAAAAATAACTAATATACTCATCGTAATGTGCTTTATTTACTTTTAAACTCAAGTAATGTGTAAAGTAACTAAGTTAGTAAGACCAGGTTACGTGCCAATGCGGCGGAAGCATGTACAGTAGGTACTCACTTTTTGTGCATCTGTCAGATACCCGGTTTGTGTGTCTGTGAGGGAGTTGATCTCTCCACCGCTCCCTTCATCCAAGTCACTGTCCTCATCCTGAGTTGAATCCCGTTTGTTGCTTAGGGTAACACAACAAGACACGCTCTCCGTTTCCGTGACACTGTCATAATGATCCTCCTCGTCAATGGCGTCCTCGTTGGGGAACACCTCCCCTTCTGCGGCGCACGACGGGCTATCGATGCCGCTGTCCCGGTTAGGAATTTTGATCTGCTCCGAAGAGTCTGGATTGTCTAGAAAATCGTGGGAGGAGCCTTTTTCTCGCTCCCTGTCGTCAAGGCAGCCATCGCCGTGGGTTATGTCCACCTCCACATCCAACGGGGTGTCATCGGAGCCTTCCGTCTGCATAGACGCCAGGCAGGACAATTCGGGCACATCGTCATTTTCTTCAGAGGTGCAGGGTGCAAGTTTGTTCAACGGGGAGGAGTCTCCCGTTATCTTTGCTGTGGTGTCCTGGTCACAGGAGGAAGTGATGTCACACGCAGTGTCCATTCTAAGACACAGGTGCAGCTGGGAGCGGGGAAGCGCCCCCAAGATGGGCACCCTGGGAAGATATGAAAGCAATGAGTGAACACCGGACAATGAGGCTAAAAAGCACATCAACGGTGAAACAAATTGAGGTGTGTTCATTCAAATCGCACGGCTATGAAAGATTTGCCAACCTTGTATTTTCAAACCTCTCGATGAGCAGGCCAACTTTCTGGATTTCCCTCTGTTGCTGCGCTCCCACCGCAGGGGGCACAACCCCAGGTCTGGGTTTTGGCGGAGGCGCTGGAAGAGGCCTGCAGGGCGCCGGCGGGAACCTCTTGGGTTTCTTGTCTTGCCCGAGAGCGAGCAGGTGCGACGGTTTAGGGGGCACTGGAGGAGCACATGTCCAGAAAAGGTAAGAAAAGCAGAGCGAGACATAAACATGAGGCTGCAGTCATCAAGCGTGTATCAGGTCGAAATCCAAGGGAGAAAACCTCCATGGCTCTCTGTAAGAATTAAGCCTGCCCGGTCCTCTCTTGAAAACAAAACAGCAGCACCAAAGAGTAACAAAAAATAGCAGTGCTGAACTACTTCTTCAGCTTTCTGACGACTTCCTGATTTCACACAGGATACTGAAATGCGTGTGCACGCGAGCCACCACAGTTCCTGTCTGTATATTTAGAAAAGATGCACAGACACAGTTGTGGATTATCTAAAGTATGCACACGGCGCTCATGCTTTCCTGCTCACGGTCCTCCATGACAAGTGTCGATCTTTCCCGAAATGGCTGACATGTTTGGGTTGACAGTGAGCTTCCTCTGTGTCTGTCTGTCTTATTTACCTCGAGATAAATAGCATTGTCAGTCAAAAAGAGCACCACTGAAGTAGGACGAACCTAAAATTGTGTATGCCAAATATAGCACAACATTAAAAATCTCTTCTGTTCTTCCAAATATAAACTGAATTGAAAAAAAAAAACAATTTCGAAGGAAACAACGTTTATTAATTTGAGGCAATACTTTTATAGAATGTCATCATTTGTGACATGACAAATTCCTGTCAATACAATACAAATAAACACATTTCACGTATGACACTGTAGCAGTGCGTGCTTCGTGTAATGTTGACCATATTTTTGAATATATTCCCATTTTATGGATGAAATTATTTGAAAGCAATGACTCAGGTTCACTTTTGTGATTCTAACAATCGGTTGTTAATGGGAACTGAAATATTAAGACTCGTACTAAGGGATCGCACAAAGCATTATTTCCAGGTTCCAGCCTGAAATAATTGTGGTATCCTGACAGAAAAATGAGCAGATCAACTAACAGACCAGAAATGGGAATTAAAGGAATATCGAGTAAGCGTTACTATAGTACAGCACAAACTGCGGATGAATATAGGCCACTTGAAATTTGGGCCAGTGTTCAAGTGATATCTTCAAAAATTCCCCAAACACAGCACATGTTCATAATTAGAAGATGTCATGACACAATCTCACGGGATCCTCAGCTTGCGAGGTGACCTAGTGAGCAGAGCAAGTGGCAGTATGAGGCCCGTGGGCAGACACCTTTGCATTTTCCTTTCTTCTTTTCTCCACACACGCACAGGTCAAAAACATTCATCCATCCATCTATCCTTCCATTTTCTGATCCACTTATCCTCACAAGGGTCGCAGGCATGCTGGAGCCAATCCCATTTATCTTCGGGCCGTAGGCGTATCCTGAATTGGTTGCTAGCCAATCACAAGGCACACAAACGAACAACCACTCGCGCTTACACTCACACCGAGGGACAATTTAGAGTGTTCCATTCACCTGCCACGCACATTTTTGTGATGTGGGAGGAAACCGGAGTACCTGGAGAAAACCCACGCCGGCACAGTGAGAACATGCAAACTCCTCACTGCACTGTGAGCCCGACGCGCTAATGAGTCGACCACCGGGCCACAGGTCAAAAACAACTTCACGGAAATGGCGAGCGCATCGACGGCGGCGACACTTGTGCCAGGCCGTTACCTTGAGGTTTCTGTGCAGCTGGCGGTCTCGGGGAGCTGGATGGCTGCGGCCGCGGCTTGATGGCGGGCTTCTCGTGACATGATCCCCTTTTTAGCAGCGATGGAGAACACGGGTAATCCGCTGAGCCGTACTGGTACTGGGTGGAGGTGGCAGGGAGGTCTGAGGAGAACAAACATGAAGAAAGATGGCTTTGACGGGATCGTTCTTTCAAGGCACATGCAGTATTTGGGAATTAAAAACACTGGCACATGGCTTTGCGTGGGCAGTACTGAAAGCGCGTGACCTTCAGCTCACTATGTGTTCTCGGGATTATGTTGCGTAGGGAGGCCGTGTCACCGCATCGATTGGCCCAAGCGGCCTGAGGCAGCCGACTGAGTTGCAGATTTGTATCTGATTGACTGTATTTAATCTCCTCGGGAATGCACAATGACGGCTCGTTTTTGCCCGACATCTATTTAGCCTCTTTTACATCCATGCAGTGAATAACTGAGAAGCATTTTAAAAAAGATGAAGCATCTGAAGGCTGTTTTCATTGTTCCTCCTGTGAGTAAAGGAGCAAATGACATTGCAAGGACAGGAAGTGAAAAGTGGTCCGAAAACCCAACTGTTCAAACGCTATTTACATGTCAAGTTTGTGCATGTTTTCCAAAATAAACCCGTTGGGGGCGCAAAATAACCCTACTGTCGTTGCCATCAGACCAAAAATTGCCAGAAGATTCTGCATTGAAGAGATGAAATGTGTGAAGATGAGTGAAATGGGAATAAATGGCATGCTTGTAACAAAAAAAGTGTGTGCTCTTCTCGCATAGCTTAGAGTGTTAAAGTAGGAGTCACCTCGAGTCTTTTTGCGTTACGTTTGCATGTTGCTTGCGTGGTTTTCACTCGAAGCTCCAGCTTCCTTCCCCATTTCAAACACATGCATGGTAGGTTCAGTCAAGACTCCCCCCCATTGGTCTGAAAGGATGGTGGTCTTACAGTGTCTTGTACTCGATTTCCAAATGACTTGCCAAAGGCAACTGTGATGAGTTCAAACTCAGCAGTGAACCATCCATCCCTCCATCCATCTTCTACCGCTTATCCGGGGCCAGGTCGCGGGGGTAACAGCTTTTAGCAGGGAAGCCCAGACTTCCCTCTCCCTAGCAACTTCTTCCAGCTCTCTCTGGGGGATCCCGAGGCGTTCCCAGGCCAGCTGGGTGACATAGTCTCTCCAGCGTGTCCTGGATCTTCCTCGGGGTCTCCTCCCGGTGGGACATGCCCGGAACACCTCACCAGGGAGGCGCTCAGGAGGCATCTGAATCAGATGCCCGAGCCACCTCATCTGGCTCCTTTCGATGTGGAGGAGAAGCGGCTCGACTCGGAGCCCCTCCCGGATGACCGAGCTTCTCACCTTATCTCTAAGGGAGAGCCCGGACAGCCTCCGGAGAAAACTCATTTCGGCCGCTTGTATCCGGGATCTCGTTCTTTCGGTCACGACCCATAGCTCGTGACCATAGAAGAGGGCTGGGACGTAGATCGACCGGTAAATTGAGAGCTTCGCCCTTTGGCTCAGCTCCTTCTTCACCACGACAGACCGATACAACGTCCGTATCACAGCAGACGCTGCACCGATCCGCCTGTCGATCTCCCGCTCCCTCCTGCCCCCACTCGTGAACAAGACCCCAAGATACTTGAACTCCTCCACTTGGGTTAAGATCTCCTCCCCGACCCGGAGGGGGCACTCCACCCTTTTCCGACTGAGGACCATGGTTTCAGATTTGGAGGTGCTGATTTTCATCCCAACCGCTTCACACTCGGCTGTGAAACGCTCCAGTGAGAATTGGAGAGCCCTGCTTGAAGGAGCCAACAGTTCCACATCATCTGCAAAAAGCAGAGATGCAATACTGAGGCCACCAAAACTGACCCCCTCAAGGCTTTGGCTGCGCCTAGAAATTCTGTCCATAATGTTTATGAACAGAATCGGCGACAAAGGGCAGCCTTGGCGGAGTCCTACCCTCACTGGAAATTATTCCGACTTACTGTCGGCAATGCGAACCAAACTCTGACATCGGTGGTATAGTGACCGAACAGCGCATATCAGGGGGTTCGGTACCCCATACCCACGAAACACCCCCCACAGAACTCCCCGAGGGACACGGTCAAACGCCTTCTCCAAGTCCACAAAACACATGTAGACTGGTTGGGCGAATTCCCACACACCCTCGAGGAACCTGCTAAGGGTGTTGAGCTGGTCCACTGTTCCATAGACGGGACGAAAACCACACTGCTCCTCCTCCAGCACCCCTGAATAGACCTTACCACGGAGGCTGAGGAGTGTGATCCCTCAGTAGTTGGAACACACCCCCTTTTTAAAAAGAGGGACTACCACCCCGGTCTGCCAATCAAGAGGCACTCTCCCCGTTGACCACGCGATGTGCAGAGGGGTGCAACAGTGAACCCGATCATCATGGATGGATGGGACGGAGTGACCGATGCAAAAGTAAATCTAAAAAAAGTGAATATCGGTTGAAAGTGATTTTCAATTCATTCTGTGTTTATTTATGTTTTACACTATGGCCCAACTTGATTGAAATTTGGGTTTGTACGTCGAGTTTGGAGTGACGTTGTGGGATGCAGATTAACAAAAAACAGCATTGACGACATGGTAAATAAAGACTCCAGTCAGTACAAGCTTTTGCATCCAGAAACAAAACCAAAATGGCACAGGCCCTCCACAGCAACACCTCATTTATGTCTTCTCCAAGATGCTCCAGGCTCCAGGAGAAAATTCTCTCGGTAATGAAACCCGTTACGCCTTTGACGCCATGTGGCACGCTGCAGGCTTCCCACCACCATTTTTGCTCCCTGGCATCATAAGAAGCATCTCAGGAGAGAAAATGTGATCGCTAAGCCCTCACACTCTTATTAACAACTGCCCAAAACACATACTATTAGCTAGAAGTAAATATTATTAGCACACTGTTAATCAGATGCCACAAGTTGATTGAGTCAGAGCAGAAGACCTTGAAGTAAGTCAACGAGCATGTTTCTCCTCTAAACAAATGACTAACAAAGAAGTCTGTGACCAGGGATGTACAGGGGTCACGGCTGGGAAAAACAAATAAGCATGGGAGATGGTGACATAGGGGCTGGTACCTATGGCTACTGTGTGTAGCCAAGCAACAGGAGTGAAAAAAAATCTGGCCCTCAATTCAAAGCCCTGAACAGAAACTTGAGCATCGAGAATACTGAAGCAGTTAAGTGTTTTCCAAAATTAGGTGACGTTGGTGGCATAGTGCTAAGAGTTTCGAAGGTCGGAGTTTGTTCTGGGGCCTCCAAAGTCCTCCCAGATTTTGAAAAACACGCATGTTAAGTGCATTTTAGATGATATAATTGTCTTATTGCAGCTGCCGCTGTTGTGAAAGCGCTCTATACATCAGCATGTATTGTATTGTATTGTATTGTATATTGGTCTTAAAGAAAATATTGGTCTATAAATCACTGAATGGTTTGGATCCTGAATACATAAAAAGCTGAGATCTGCAGACTTGGATCGACTAGTGGAGAGCAAAGTGCAAGGTAAACATGGTGAAGCTGTATGTAGCCGTATTTAGCCAAAAGAAGTGAAGTCAGCCTTGAGAGTAAAATGATGAAAAATTCAATTAAAAATTTGCCCCATGCCTTTGATTAAGGTCTTCCAAACATATTTTTTCCCCCTCGTAGTTCGTAGTAGCAGTAGTAGTAAACCTACTCTTATTATTTTTATTTTAAATACTCTACCATTTCCCGTTAATGTTTTTAAAGCATTGTCAATGTCTGATCTTTGAATCATTTTTGTAACCTACTTTTGCCTCTGAATGTATTTAACTGTTGTGTTTGCTTGTGTGAAGTACTGTACATTGAGTTGCCTTGTGGAAATCGGTCCCACACTGCAACTCACTCAAAGACAGCTCAGAAAGGCTCTCGTTCACTCACGACTATAATGAGGCTAAGTGCTTCCGAAGATGGATTGACAGAAATTGATTTAAAATAAATATGAGTTACTGTTTCACAAGGCAGGTCATGAACAATCTCAACGCAATTCTTCATTATATTTGTTCAGACTGGAGACAAATACAGAATTACAAATAAAAATTGTCTGGCATACATCCAATACCTCGTATCCATTGTTTCACCCAAAATAAAAATAAAAATACTCCAAGAAAACCAAGTCTATATTAATCCATTCAGAAACAACAAAGGGCTCACAGCCAGACGTCCTTCACGGCTCATTCCGGCATTAACAAACACGCACTTGTCCTTTTTCGGGCACGTGTATGCGGGCGTGTGCATTTTCCTGCCAAACCTGATCAAAGTTCCCCTTCCCAGGGAAGAAATGACGTGTGAGTGCGCCCAGACAACACAAAGCCACCTTTTCAAAAGGCCCAGCATACAGTGACGTTATAGTAGACATGGAGACTATCTCTCCTCACGTTGGCAAACAGCAGCTATGACTGACACTGCATGTGTGTCATTCTCAGAGGGATTTTCGAACAGGCACACAATAGATGAAACAGGAAGGTCTCATTAATATACTCAGCTCAGCCCATCATTGAGAGTGGGATGAATGGGACAATTAGGCAGGAATTAGACATCTGAGAACCATTATTGCCACTAAGCTCTACTGGCTTCACATCACCATGACAACAATCCGCTGCTCCAAATGTCGAAGCCGCATTTCCTCACCGCATATTAATTTGCCGAAACAATAGCTGGTAACAATTAACAAAAGAGCTGTCGTGTCACTCGTTTCGTTTTGTGGTTGTGACGTAAGACATGTCTCTCGTCACTTTAACGGAAGAGACCTGAGAGACAATGAAGGACTGACAGTGACTGACAGCTGTTTATACATTTTCAGATACTGTTCGCTGTTGAACCAACGTCGATTCTGAAGAGTTCAGAATGACCGCCTGGACAACACAGAAAAAAAATCAGCATTAAAATGCTTATTCTGACATGGAGATTCAAAGGGAAGATCGAGGAATAAACAGTAGAAGACCGAAAATGCTATTTTTGTCTAGCATCATACACACATAAATAAAAACCACTTATTATTATTATTATTATTATTAACCACAACTTCTTGCCATGATTTTTAGGCCACACCTCCTGCACATGTTTTCTTCCATCAAACGCCCTGGTAATTTCGACAATTAAATACTGGTTTCGCTTGTGTTTGAGGAACTCAACTAATTTGATGACTGCACAATCACAAACAAATCAAATTTGTCAGGATTTTAATCATTTTTTTAAACGGTCTACTCAAAAAAACATATTTGGATCTAGAGGAGTTTTGTTCATGCAACCACTTGATGAGATAAAATGAAATAAATTCAAGACACCATTTTTTTTCAGTTTATACTATGTCAAATTCAAAGGTAATTCCTACCGAGTATTCACTTTTTTATTTTCTTAATTTATTTTATGGGATTCCAAAAATGACCGGGCTGATTTTGCTCCACTTTCAGAGCCTGAAAAAAAATGCCACTGTTTATCACTGAGTCAAGTGTCTAAATACAGGATATTGCACTCTGCCTCTGACATCCTCCTGTCATAATGACGAGCGTGCCAAGTACATGAGAGACATATCATTCCAAATATATGAAGCTCTGAGGCAGTCTTGGAGTTGACCTTTATTTGCACCATACTCGCTCGACTTTGCTTTGGATGATAAGGGCTTCATTTGTGAACAAGACCCAGGCAGAGACACGTATAGCTCAAGGTGATGCACAAATCTTGCTGCTTGTCAGTCACTGTCAACCCTTGGGCAATCCCCTCAGTATCATTTATCAACCATCTTCCCTGCAGTACCATCAACCCGTCCCAGTTCCGTACAGAAGACATATCAGAGAAATTCCGCAGCATTTCTGCAAACAGACAGACAGTCAATCAGCTCGACCCAACTCCTGCAGAGCAACCCAGCCCGACGGTCATTGCTCCAGCAGCCCCCGATGACCAAAGCGAACCTCTTTTTCTGTGTGTGACATCTCATTATTCCTATATGACTCTCACATTTCCCAGTTGTGCTGGATGCATGACAGCTTCTGTGTTGGTCCACTCTGCATGCAGCATATTGCCTTTCTGTGTCCTGGCTCATATTGATCTTCTGTCTACAGTCAGTTACCCTGAAAGACTCGTTCCTCGTGAGCGTTGAGTCACAGGCAAGACCAAGGATGCAGATGCCAAGACGACGGGCAAGACGATGAAAAGGAAAGACATATAATAAGAGACAATAGCCTTGAAACCATTTTTCGGGGGGGGGGGGGATGCAAATCAAAAGAGGATATAATGATGCCATTTGCATCTAACCAACATCATCTTGATCGGCTTTGAGGCCAGCCAGCACAGAAAGCGGCCTGGAAAGCTTCAAACCAATCAGTTTGAGCAACATATGATGGGCCCACTGTTTGAGGTTTCAAGAGGATGTGGAGCCATTAGGTGGATAAGAAGGCGGCACAAACATGGAATGGTACAGAAAATGTCAACAAGTCAAGTCAAGTCAACAGTATTTATAGAGCACTTTCAAACAGCCATCGCTGCATACAAAGTGCTGTACATGGAGCAATTTAACATGCACAATAAACAGTAAGACGAATCGAAACGAAAATGTTGAACAGAGATGCTGGAGGGATGGAGAGGGGGGGATGACACCACTTTGTGAAAGGGTGCCAAAGCAGCAAACGAACCAGCAGAGGAACTAATAGTTCTGTCTGCTTTCACTTCCAATAAGGCGGGAGGAAGCTCAAATTTCAAAGCCCGCCCATAGAATGCTGTCGATATAAATACTGAATTCGTATGAGATGTTTAGTATGTCGAAAAGGATGATGGGTTTATTTTCAATTTCAACACAATTACCTACAAATGTAGATGCACATTCAAACTAGATTCTCTTGTAAACTGACCTATGTAATATGAACATAAACAGTCAAACAAAATGTTCAACTACTAAGCTTGTGCATTAACTTGAGTTCTTTCCAATGGACAGCGGGAGAAAAAAAACTAATTGATTGCAAGAATAAATATGGTGATGTTTTATAGAGACCATCGTTTTGGATCATTTTTCCAACAAGAGCGGCAATAACTCAAGTGGATTGATTCGGGTGTTTAAGTCCCATTGTGGATAAAAATAAATAAAACAGTGGTGGGAGAGATGCTCGTCTAATTCCAGCCTGCTGTGGAGGTGCCCTTCACTTTGCACGTCTCACCTTGCAAGTCTCCACGTGTACAATCTGGTTGTCAGTGTGCTGTGCAGCAAAAAATGGCGTCAGTTGAATGGAATCCTTTGACTAATGGGGATGTGGATAATGTACCCGTTTCTGACAAAAATGAGACAATAACTATCGACATTCATAGCAATGCACTAAAACTTGCAGTCACATTATCATTAAGACACAAAGATCCATCGATGAATTTAACGGAATTAAGGATATGCTATTGTCACGGGTAGGCAAATTAGCCTGTCCAATGGGACATTGCCGTCCCAGCCATATCACGCTGAGACGGCTCAAATGAAGAGTCCTGAAAAGGACAAAATCAGCAGATTCGATTCTCACTCTGGCAACACTGATGATCTTTATTTGTTCATCTCGTAGGGTGGTCGAGGTGACAGAGTGGAAGGAAAAACGCCTTCGTGGAAGCATAAATCCCATCTTGCTAGCTGCATCTTGGCTGTTGCCCTTTATAGAGCAGATGAGTGAGCGGTAACAGCCACTGAGAATCAGGTCAAGAAGCAGTCTTTTTTTCCCCTCATGTGTCCTTGATGCCTGAGCGGTAAAGAGACGACGGGATGGGTTGTGACACACTCACTGACCTGAGACCTTTTTTCCAGCAGCATGATTCAAGGCCCAGACGACTCAGCAGCCACATGCAGCACATGTCACGAGGACCAGTCAGACTTTACAGTAACTATGTCAATGGCGGACCGTGTGGACACACAATCACAAAATTTGGCACCTTTTGCCTCTGGTTTTCCTCCATGGTCGCGGCATCGACAGATGGGCTGACAAGAAAAGCAAGTTTCAGTTTTGCTCTGTCCGCAATGAACTGTAGTAGCCCAAAGCATGACTGAAAAGGAGGCAAACGCACATTAACAATTAGGGCAGACAAACAAGAGTACAAGGGGGCATGGAGGAGACTGCTCAACCGTCCCATAAACAATTGAAGCCTAATGTAAGCCACTGTCAATGGAGGCTTCCACTGTGCAACGTTCAAATCCAACTGGTTGTTCTGCGCAGAATTCAAGCCTGAAGCTGTGCGTTTGGAGGCAATGCTTCCTGTCAGAGCTTTTTATTCAATAACACACCTACATCCTACTAACCCCTTGCTGGGAACAAAAAAAAATACTTCAGCCATTAGCGATGAGGTCTTAATAAACACAGCTCTGCTCCGTGAGTCATCAGCGTCCAAAGCCTGAAATAGCATTTTCAAAACAAATTACAATCATCCACTCACAGTCCTAACACGGCTGCACTACAATGCGGATGATAAAGTCTCTGAACCCCAAATATGTAGTGGTGAGTTTTTTTTTTTTTTGTTTGTTTTAACATATTTTGATTGAAATACCTCTAACATGCGTTTGACGGTTCAATCAATAAATTGACGATTTGCATGTTGGAGGATGTGGAAGGCAGCAACCGATTGCACATTGAACACGCATGTCAAGCACTCACATGCAAAGAGGTGCATGCTTACATTGTTCTGTCATGAAGCCTCGTGGCCAAAGCCCAAATGCTAAGTAAGCCGTGGATTTTCTGCACGACTCCAAAAGTGATCAGCAAGCACCACTGCGACCACAGCGGCTGCCGTAAGCGCTGCGAACCAAAAACACAACCGACACAGTGAAAACACTTCCTGTACAACCAAAACACATTTCTCATTGTCACTGAATCACACCTTTGCTAATTCGGCTTAGCACTTCCTGTTGTCATGGCAAATTTTGCATTACTGTAATAGCTTCAAGTTGACAACCTTCGGTGAAGTGCCTTACGCTAGTATGGCTTTTTCATTTTAGGCCGAGGGTGAGTTTTAACCAGACATGACATTTGAAAAAAAACCGACTTATTTGTGCATACCAATTGCTACTTGGTATGCATGGACTATTACTTTGTGCATACAAAATAGTTACAGGGCGCATACAATATAGTCACAGTGTGCACATGAAGATCCCTTATTGGACAAGAGGGTATGCAAATCAAGCGCACCTTTACAGACTCGCTTTTCAGGTCAGTGCCTTCAAAAAGCCACAAGTTATTGCATCTGATGTTTTTATTTTAGACCAACATTAAGTCGTGAAATTAATTCCAAGAGGTTTTGCATACATCCACGGTAACCATGATCCCTCCCAGAGCGTTGCAGTTCCTGAGCAATCGTACCGGCGTCCAAGGCGTACCTCCGCAAGCTGGCTCACAAAGGTCTATTCAAATGATTCCTTGCAATGCCAGGATTTTCATGAAGTCCTTGCAACTCATCCTGTGCCTAAAATTAAATTGTGATCACGCTGACAATTATGTAGGTTTCTTTCGGGCAAATCCAAAGCAATCATTTGAAAGTATTGAGCCACACCACTGCAGTCATGCTGTGTGCTGGCACTGTGCTGACAGGACGTGCCCACTGCACCACCTCGCATCTGTTCCAGGCAGGATAGGTGTCAGCATGTAGAGGGGAGCGCCTGTAAGCCCGCTGACAGCCAAAGTGTCCCTGTTCACAGGAGCCCAGCCCAGCACAGGTCAATGTGTTGTGTACATATGACCCAAAAAAGTGTGTCGTCGTGACCGGGACTGGGCGGCTAAGGAAGAGGAGATTAAGGGTGAGCAACTGGAAGGTGGTGAGTATCAGCCTCTTGTCACTGCTCATCTGGGTTGATGGAACAAAAGATCGCCGTGGACCCATAAGATCACTTTTGATGTCATTTGGCTGCTAAAAGACTGCACCAGCAGTCTCAACTAATGAACCAAAGCTGGTCCACTTGTCTAATGTGTCTTAAATGAGGCATTCAAGCACACAAAAAACAATTTTGCGAGAATACTCTAGCATGGAGCCTTCAATTGCCAAGTCATACACGATCCAGGAGCCCACACCAATCGGTGCACAAGGAGAAGACTGTTAGAGAATCCAGGTGTACACTAGACAGACTAATAAAGGCTTCAATCTCCTCCCTAATGGCGCCAAGATTTCCCCTTGTAGCAGCACGACACTGTAGCCCGCTGAGCGACGCTAGTGGACTCACACAGTGGAAGGTTGTCTGGAAGAACTACTGTAACAATGCAGACTTGAGTTTTGTGGAGGAGGGGTGAGGGGTGGCCTTCCTATTGGTGTCCCTGTGTGACACAGCCACAAAATAAAATAATTTCTAATTGTATCTGACAGAGGATAGCCAAAGGAACTAGTGGCTAAGATCATCTTCTCCTTAAAGTACAGTCACAATGTCATCAGAAATTTGAAGTTGAAGGGATTTTTGTTCAAGGACTTCTCAGCGCAGCCTGAGCGAGATCTGAAGAAAGTCTACAAAATGTGCCCTTGAATGATAGAGCACTAGATGAGCATGATATTGTTCCAAACTCAAATCAAGTCCTTAGTCACTTCAGTTCAGTTCAGTTCAATTGAACCTTTATCTATCCAGGAAAAGGCATTTGGGACCAGATTCTCTTCTGCAATGCCAATCTGGCTGCAGTCAAATGTCTTGCTGTGAGTTGCACATAGCCACGCAGAAAAAGATACGGAAAAAAAAAAAACCCAACTGGCTAAAGTACAAAGAAGAGATCACAAGGAACCGTTTTCTCTCGCGCGAATTCACCATGTATGGAAGTTGTTCGGGCTGTTGCAAGCAGCTCCATGTGTCCACAGGTACCAAGATTCCATTTTACAAGGATGTAATAAAGTTCCCCCCCTGAAGGGACTACATCAGCAACGGACTCTCCGGTCAAACATCCCCAAAGCAGGATATATGCTTTAAAACAGTCTGGAATGTTGTGCACATACAGAACTGTAACAGCCATAAAAACACATTTCACAACCGTACATTCACACTTTGTCTTTGTCCTGCAGGGAGAAACTCATTTCACGATCCGGTTACCGTTCCATCCCCAATCTTTGTCCCTGTTTATGAGCAGGGACACAACTACAAAGACTGAAATGGGAGCAGCGGCTGTAAAATTGGGACACAATTAGAGGCCTCTATTAGTGAGGAAGCACAGCTTATCAGCTGCTAAATATGATTTCGTTTGACAGGAGATTTGTCATGTTTGGGGAACGTGCGTTTGCGTGCGATTCCTTGCAGCTACTTCTGTCGGATCCCAAAGTCCCATTCAAAGACAACGCACATGCTTCAATGGAGACAAGAGGGCTCCTAACTCTTTCTGACTGACTGCCCACAACCGATGAGAAAGTGAAGGGCGCATGCATGCAAAGAACACACAATGGTGGGAAACGCAGCACCTGTGTCTTCTTACTGTTCGAGTGACGTTTTAGAAAAGCTTCATGGCGCCTGGCGAAGAAGATGGCTGCAAAGGGTGCCGCTCTGTTGTCATCCGATCACTCAACTTCTGTCACGATCTGCCCGAAGCGATAATGATCGCTCCGTGCAGAACGAATAAATAAAGGATTGGATCCCCGGAAAACAGACAACGAAAGAATTTTCTCAAAGCAAAGAGTGTCTTTAATGACAAAAACAGAAAGAGCCCGACAGGGAAAAAACGGAAACACAAAACGCTGGTCAAATAAGGACCAGGGAAGAAATAAGGAAACAACTGAAAACGCTCGCTGAAAAACAAAGTGCGAGGAGCTACTGATTAGGCAATATCTAAGTATTCAATTTAGTGACTAACGCGAATGGCAAGAGTCAAGGCCGCAAGGCAAGAAGGCAACGAGTAATCTACAAATAGAGGAATTAGCACGAGAGATCAATGGCACGGTGAGGAGTTCTCCGGCAGTGGGAGAACTGCCGGAGTCTCATTAGTATAGGAGGGTAATCAGCCCGAAATTACGGACAGGTGCGCAGATGGCGGGTGAGAAAACCCGCCACCTGCTGGCGGACACGCGACGTGACAGTACCCCCCCCTCAATGGACGCCTCACGGCGGACTACCCGGCTTGGATGGATGTGTAGCGTGGAAGTCGCGCAAAAGGGATGGATCAAGGATCCAGGAGCGAGGCACCCACTGCCGCTCCTCAGGCCCGTAGCCCTCCCAGTCGACCAGATACTGGAACCCCTTTCCCCTGCGCCGAGAGTCCAGGATGGCACGAACCGTGTACACCGGGTCACCGTCGACGACCCGCGGAGGGGGCGGCGGCGTGGGAGGAGGAGCCAAGTCACTGGAAGACACAGGTTTGAGTAGGGAGACGTGGAAGACGGGGTGAACCTTCATGGTGGGCGGCAGCCGGAGCCTGACTGCAGACGGACTGATGACGGCCTCGACCTCGAACGGTCCAGTAAATCGGGGTCCCAGTTTCGCAGACGTGCCGGCCAGCCGAAGATCCCTAGTCGCCAGCCACACCTTCTGTCCTACCACGTATGAAGGAGCCGGGCGCCGGCGACGATCCGCGATCCGCTGGTTCCTGGCCGCCGTGCGGGACAACGCAGCCCGGGCCTCCTTCCACACGCGATGGGCCCGCTTGAGGTGGTGCTGCACAGAGGGGACCTCCACCTGCCCCTCCTGGGACGGGAACAGCGGCGGCTGGTACCCGTAGGCGGCCATGAAGGGGGACCTACCAGTGGCAGAAGAGACGAGGGTGTTGTGCGCGTACTCCACCCAGGGTAAGTGGTCGACCCAGGATGAGGGACGGTGAAGGCACACACAGCGGAGGGCCGCCCCCAGATCCTGGTTGGCACGCTCGGCTTGTCCATTGGACTGGGGGTGGTACCCCGAGGTCAGACTGGCCGTGGCCCCGAGGGACCGGCAGAACTGCTTCCAGACGCGGGATACGAACTGGGGCCCCCGGTCCGAGACAATGTCCAGTGGAATGCCGTGGAGACGGAAGACGTGTTCGACAAGGAGGTCGGCGGTCTCCAGCGCCGACGGCAACCTGGACAAAGGAACAAAATGAGCCGCCTTGGAGAAGCGGTCCACGATCGTGAGTACGACAGTTCGACCCCGGGAAGGCGGGAGACCCGTGACGAAGTCCAGGGCGATGTGGGACCACGGGCGAGGAGGAATGGGCAACGGCTGGAGCAGTCCCGCCGGCGGCTGATGGGACGACTTGCCGCAGGCGCAGGAGGTGCAGGCCCTGATGAACTCCGTCACGTCGTTGCGGAGCTCCGGCCACCAGAAACGCTGGGCGACGAGTTGCACAGTCCGGTTCACCCCGGGATGACACGCCACCTTGGACCCATGTCCCCACTGCAGAACTTCAGATCGTAAGGGAGGAGGTACGAATAGCCTCCCTGCTGGGCACTCCGTCGGCACCTGAACCCCCTCCAGGGCTGCCTGGATCCGCTGCTCAACCTCCCACTGGACGGCCCCCACGACGCACCGGGTCGGGAGGATGGTCTCCGGGGATCGATCCCTCCCCGCAGGCTCGTGGAGACGGGAGAGGGCGTCGGGCTTGGTGTTCTTAGACCCGGGGGAGTAGGTGAGGATGAAGTCGAACCTGGTAAGGAAGAGGGCCCACCGGGCCTGACGGGCGTTCAGTCTTTTGGCGGAGCGGAGGTAGGCGAGGTTCTTATGATCCGTGTAGACCGTAAAGGGTTCCTTTGCCCCCTCGAGCCAGTGCCGCCACTCCTGCAAGGCGGTCACAACTGCCAACAGTTCACGGTTGCCCACGTCGTAATTGGACTCGGCGGCACTGAGTCGACGGGAGAAGAAGGCGCAGGGGTGCAACTTCTGGTCGACCGGAGAGCGCTGGGACAGCACAGCCCCCACCCCCGAATCCGAGGCGTCCACCTCCACGATAAAGGGGAGATCAGGATCAGGGTGCTGTAGTACGGGGGGACTGGTGAACGCCGCCTTCAGGTTTGCGAACGCCGCATCCGCGGTCGGGTCCCACTTAAATGGGGTTTTAATGGACGTAAGGCGGGTTAAGGGGAGCGCCTTCTGACTATAACCGCGGATGAAGCGTCGGTAGAAGTTGGCGAACCCCAGAAAGCGCTGCAGTTCCTTGCGATTGGCTGGAACCGGCCAGTTAGTGACTGCACGCGTCTTAATGGGGTCCGCCCTTAACCTGCCCTGTTCAATAATGAACCCGAGGAAGGAGATGACGGGGACATGGAATTCACACTTTTCTGCCTTGACGAAGAGCCGGTTCTCCAGTAGACGTTGTAGCACCAGCCTAACGTGTTGCTGGTGCTCGTGTAATGACTGGGAAAAAATTAAAATATCGTCAAGGTAAACGAAACAGAAGATGTTTATCATGTCCCTTAGCACATCATTGATTAGATTTTGGAAAACGGCAGGGGCGTTGGTGAGCCCAAAAGGCATAACCAGGTATTCAAAATGACCCAGAGGGGTCTTAAAAGCCGTCTTCCACTCGTCACCCTCCCGGATGCGAACCAAGTGGTAAGCGCTGCGCAAGTCTAATTTGGAGAAAATGGTGGCTGACTGTAATGGGGCGAAGGCGGAGTCCAGCAAGGGTAGCGGGTATCTATTCTTAATTGTTATCTCGTTTAATCCCCGATAGTCTACGCAGGGTCGCAGGGTCTTGTCTTTCTTCCCTACGAAGAAAAAACCCGCCCCTAACGGTGAACGCGATGGTCTAATAAGACCTGCGGCGAGCGAGCTGTTGATGTACTCCGTCAATGCCTCGCGCTCGGGTTGGGACACCTGATACAGCCGCGAGGTCGGCAACGGAGCGCCCGCCTGCAGGTCTATAGCACAATCGTAGGGGCGGTGTGGGGGCAAAGAGTGGGCACGATCCTCGCTGAACACCTCCTTTAGATCCCGATAGCAATCCGGCACTCCGTCAAGGCAGATCTCCTCGGGGGGCGTGACACGTTCATGCTTCCCGACGGCCGATTGAAGACAGTGCTGGTAACAATATGGGCTCCAGCTGTCTATTGCTGGGCGCGCCCAGGAAATCACGGGATTGTGTGTCTTCAGCCAGGGTAACCCGAGAACGATCGGGGCATTGCGAGACGGCATTAGGTAAAAACGGCGATGTTCGACATGGTTGCCGGACAGTAGAAGTTTCAACGGCTCCGTCCTATGCGTAACTACCGCCAGGAGGCGCCCATCAAGATCACAAACCCGCTTCCTATCTATCAACCTCTCCACGGAACAACCCAGCTCGGATGCGAGATCGGTGTCCATTATACAGTCATCAGCCCCCGAGTCAACCAGAGCCCGAACCCGCCACGACCGGGACCCCGTTAATATCTCCCCCTCGAGTTCGAGTCTGTTGGGGTGTCCAGGCCGCGAGTCGACTCGCCTAGACTCGAAGGGGGGCGCGCGCGGTCGTGACTCACAGTACTCCTGGTGGGCAGGGGGTGACGACCCCGGATGGCTGGTTGCGGCGTGAGGAGATGGTGGAACGCCGTCAGTCGTCGCTCGGTCGCTGAAACGACGCTTTCGTTCCTCCGCACCAGCGTCCCTGCCTCCCAGCTGCACCTGTTCCTCCGTGGGTGTTCGTCGGAACTGGGACCGATCACCTCCACGCTCCCGGTTTCGCTCCCTCAGGCGATTGTCCATGAGGAGGGAGAGGTCGATTAATTCCTCCAGGTTGGTGCTGTGGTCGCGGGTCGCCAGCTCGTCCTTGAGTTGAGGGTTTAGCCCGCGGCGAAACAGGCCACACAGCGCCCGATCATCGTATCCACTCTGGGCGGCCAGGATCCGGAACTCGATGGAGTAATCCGCTACCGATCGCTCTCCCTGGCGGAGGGCGAGTAGCCGGCCCTCTGCCTCTCTGCCTCGCACGGGATGATGGAACACCCGGCGGAACGCAGCCACGAAGTCGGGGAACGAGGTACGGAGATTCGGCTTGGCGTCACTGGTCGCAATCGCCCACGATGCCGCCGGACCTGTTAACAGACTCATGACATAAGCCACCTTGGCGGCGTCATTAGCATAGGCAGAAGGCTGTAGGTCGAATATGAGAGAGCACAGGTGGAGGAAGTGTCCACACTGCCCGTGCTCGCCCCCGTAGCGAGGGGGGTGTGGAAGCGATGGCTCCCTCGTCATAACGGGATATGAGGAGGGCGCTTCGGGAATAATAGAATGAACCCCGGGGGGAGATGGTCTCCGCTCTTCCACCCGGACCAACCGAGGTTCTAAATCATCGGACCGATGAGCCAGCATGGAGACCGCGCCACGGAGTTCCCTAATGGCTTGGCCCTGCTGACTCATCTGTTGCTCTTGTCGGGAAAGAGCGGAGAAAATTTTTTCGATGTCTGCGGGATCCATGGTGGCCGGAGAATTCTGTCACGATCTGCCCGAAGCGATAATGATCGCTCCGTGCAGAACGAATAAATAAAGGATTGGATCCCCGGAAAACAGACAACGAAAGAATTTTCTCAAAGCAAAGAGTGTCTTTAATGACAAAAACAGAAAGAGCCCGACAGGGAAAAAACGGAAACACAAAACGCTGGTCAAATAAGGACCAGGGAAGAAATAAGGAAACAACTGAAAACGCTCGCTGAAAAACAAAGTGCGAGGAGCTACTGATTAGGCAATATCTAAGTATTCAATTTAGTGACTAACGCGAATGGCAAGAGTCAAGGCCGCAAGGCAAGAAGGCAACGAGTAATCTACAAATAGAGGAATTAGCACGAGAGATCAATGGCACGGTGAGGAGTTCTCCGGCAGTGGGAGAACTGCCGGAGTCTCATTAGTATAGGAGGGTAATCAGCCCGAAATTACGGACAGGTGCGCAGATGGCGGGTGAGAAAACCCGCCACCTGCTGGCGGACACGCGACGTGACAACTTCATTTTTAAAACCATATCAATTAATGAGAAGACTGAACAGCGTTCACAGTAACATTAGCAGTAACACTAGTTAGCGCCAACACAACTTGAGATGTGTTCTGGCTGGCCCATGAAAATTACAGACTACTAATTCAGTTCATCCGGGGTCGCCGTAGCAACAGCAGGATTTCAATGTTGCAAGCCGGCGTGCCTACCCAATGATATTTGTAGAAGTTGGACAACTGCATCCCACAAAAGTGTTGTTTGAATTCAAGCCCGCATGTTCGTGCATTCTTCATTGTGTGTGCGGCTCGGTCCACATCACCACCAGCAACTCTGACCAAGATGGCCTCTTCCTATTGATTCGCCCAAGGAATGAGGAGGGGAAAAAAACCACTGGAATGATGTTCCTGAGCTCAAAATTACAGGGAGTGGAGCAAATAATAAAAATAAAGACCTTCCCTAAGTATGTTTTTGAAGGAAGTGATGCTAACTACCGTATTTCAAACTGTCTTTCCACTTGCACAGATGAGGGGCCCTCACTCTTTCACACCGTATATTTAGATAGCAGAGAGTAGTACGCACCCCTTCCTCTGGCTCTCTCTAAAAGTCAACCTGTCCAGTCTCCGAAAGGAGTGAGGTGATACATGATGCAATACTTTTTTCCACTTCTCAGCAGTTTGCAGACTTCGCTTTTCACACACGGCTTCTGTGAGTCTTTGTCCGTTGCCTTGACAACAAGTGCCATCCCCACAGGAGGCATGAGCAAAAATACACGCTTTGGGTGTTTATGGAGGGATTGACATGATTGGCTATAGATCCTCATTTGTTTAAAAGCTACAGACTCACTTCGATGTTATACTTTTGACCTATAAGCGCTGAATAAAAAAAAAAAAAGACTCTTGCTTATATCAGTCATTTATTTGATGCATACACTTGGAAGATGCTCCAAGTCAAGGCCTCCTAATTGGATGCTCAATATTATTTGAGGATGCATGACAACCTACTCATTTTCCAATGACATATTACTATTAAAAATGTTTTGTACAGATGCAGAGCAGACAATATTGGGAACCCCTCCTCCACAAAAATCATGTGTTGTTGTTTTTTTTTTCACAGTCCTTAAAATATCGCTTCAGAAGAGGTAAGAAACCCAATACCGAAAAGTAATTCTGAGGTCACGCATTAATTACGCCTAAACAAATCCATCCGCTGGACTTGACTTGATTATGTTGATACACGCTGCAATGATGATAGCACCGATCTGAGAGAATCAGTCCGCTCTTGCCAGTGAAGCCTGCGACCGTGCGAGCGGCCGCAGATGTTCAGCACCGGGGTCCTACGACACAATAAATGTCAAGCGGATCCCGCGGACGCTTGGCTGAGCATCAGGCTATTGATTTGGGTCAAAAGGTCAGCAATTAGACTGAGCCGCATCGTTTCTAGGCAATGCCAGAGTGCCTGTCACACACTCCGCCTGGACCAGAGCTCGCACAGCTGCTACTGGTCGTCATGGAAACATTCACACTCCCCACTCCTTAAGCAGATTCCTTGTGAAATTATAATGCACTTTGAGGCTAGAAATAGATCGTAGATAAAATGCCTATGACACAGTGACCAGTATTGTGGCGTTACTAATGGTTATGATACAAGCACAGGTGTTCAACGTGAGCTATTTACAAACCGGTAATTGTCGGGGTGGCGGTGGGGGGTAATGGTCTTCTTCCTGTTTTATCCTGACAAGGCACGAAGAGTCAAAGAACGAAAACCTTGGCACTGATCACCTTTACCTCCAATTCTCAGCACACTTCACTTGGCCAAGGAGCCAGAGGGCTCACCACTCATTCCCAATTACCCAGTGTGGCACTGACACGCAAATCCGAGAAACTCTGCCACCTAGAAATTCCTGCCACCTAAAAAAAACAAAAACAACAAAACAGTGCAGAAGACGCAGAAAATAGCCCCCAGCGTGCATCCTGAATATAACATGCAGACTGGCATGCATATTTCAGAGGGCACTGGGAATTACTCTGCTTTCAGCAGACTGTGGGGAGCCGACGCAGCCAAAGCCAGACGCTCAGAGACAAGGACAGCGCAGAACCACCTGCCACATACACTCATATGGAGACAGAACGAGCGACGTGTCTGTCCTCACAACAGCTTTTGCTCTCATGCAAATACAAATTACATGGAAAGGGAAGATAAGGCTCACCAGCTAAACTCAATTCGAAATCCGCCTCCTGTATTTGTTGGGTAGATCCAGAAGTCAGCTGATGCCTGAATGAAGACTAAAACTGCGATCCAGTCTGCAAGGAGCATGGATGCTCGTGTCGCCTTCTCACTGAGAGCGCATAGTGTGCTACTAACCACTTCTCCTGTGCCTTCACTGACTCATTGAAAGCACCACACTTCCTCCCTGTCTCTCCCTCTTTCTCTTTCTCTCTCTCTCCCTCCGCCTATATCTGCTCCTCCTCTCTCCCCTCCTCCTAGCAGAATCCGCTACCAATGCAACAGCCAGCCCGAGAAAAATTGCACTCTTGTCCTCCTGTGCGCTCTCCCCTTCCTGATCGCAGCACCATTCGGAGCAAAGGACTGAACAATGCCCTGCGCCAACAGCGCTCAGAAAGGAACCCAGGAGCAGTTTTCAGCCAGCAATAATGCCTCCCAACTGTTACCATGGAAACTAATGACGGGCCCCAGGCTGGCGGGAGGTTGAGAAGGGGGCGATGGCGATGGAGGGGAGAATCAAGTGAGAGAAGTGGCTGAATGAAAGATGGGGGAAGTGTGTGTTTGCAACAGTGAATGCGCCTGCACAGTTGTTGCAGGAGTGTGTCAGGACTCCAGCGAACAAGTCATGAGAAACACATTCACTGATTGAAGTACCACCCACACACAAATGAGCGCATACAAAAATCAGAACTTGACATTGAAAAAGACCGAACCTAATATTTACTATATTAGGATACAATTTTGCAAAGTACTTAGGTTTTTTTGTTTTGTTTTTTTTTTGCTTCTGATATGCGACCATTCATGTAAGATGAAACATGGCTATATTAATGGGATGCTCATGAATCATAGTTTGTGTGTCTGCTTGCTTCTCATTTGAAAAGGGAGGTGAGAGGGGAGTTTCTGGCTCCCGGGGGGTCTCAGTGTTGCAGGACTCTCTGGGGAGGACATCGTTTGTGTGCCCCCTCCCACCTCACTAACGTAGATCACCAAAGCTGCCGGGTCGATGGGCACAAGATGCACCGACCCACTTCTTATGCACATACAATTACAAGTGGCCTGTTTACTCCAAATCTCAACGTGCCTGCCACCCCCACACCCCCCACTTCCTCTAACTCTTTTATAGCCAGCGTAACGTCAAGTGAAAAGAGTGGGTGGCACCGCCCGAATCCTGTGTTGAACCTTCGGCGAATGCCACTGACAACCGTAGCAGCAGTTCTAGAAAATCCCAAATTAGTTGCAACAGCGTGACAATCATTAAATTCTACCTGGGAAGACCCTGATTGGGCCTCAGGTTTAAGGACAGACAGATACTCACCTACCTTAGCATCTCTAATCTTAACCTCGTTGTGACCACAGTGAATTATGCATCACTTTAGACAGGGGAACAGGTGCTGTTCACCACGGCGGTACCAACTGCTACCCAAGCACCTGCTGAGGTGATATCGTCTCACATGAAGGCAAAATGTAAATCTGTGCCACAGTCTCTCTGGTTTAGCCTCCTCGAATAAGCAAACCCTCGTCTGTGTGGTTATCTAATGAGGCATGGTGCTCATGCCCCTTCTTTACACTGAGGAGAGGAATGTGAGCTGTGCTCTCGAGAGGAATGTCGAACATCTCACCAAAGCGTTACCTCTTATTTAAGGCCGCCGTTGCCGTACATCGAATTCTTCCATATCAGACATTTTAGAAGCTGGACTAAACAATGAACTCAATGACGAAACAAGAAGAACGTTTACACCAATCAGGCACAAGTATCAATCCTTGAATACCGAGTAATCACCATAGGAAGCCCAACCAGATGCAATCAGAAAACCAGTCCAACCATTTGACGGCTCGTGATGGGGTTTAAAATGATGAAAGTGAGAAGAGACTGCAAGCAATGGCCTCCAATGAGATGACAATGAAAGTTGCCGGAGCATCACGTCAGCAAGTTAATCAGAACTGGACATCATCTTTTCCTTGAATTGAAGAGCAAAGAAAAACAGTGAAGAGCTTCCTTGTATTTCCGCTGTTCTTGCGATTGACTTCAGCAAAAGCTGGCTACAAGACAAGCTAGCATTATGTTATGTACTTCACTATACTTCTACTTGTTCACTCACTAAGCATTCTCGTTCTTTTTTGACAACAGGTATATTTCATGTCTTTGCAAAGTAAAAGGCAAATTGGTTCAATGAGCTTGAGTTGACACCCTGACATGGCGTCAGTGCTTGGTTAAAGCCCCGCCAAATATCATTATTGATAACCACTTCCACTTGGCAGCGACTTGAGGAGAGAGAAGCAACAAAGTCAAATACAAATCTTGCTACCGTTCAGAGGAGTGCTAACATGGCATCTTCCCCTGCGCCTACGCCAACACATGATAGTTGATGAGGACACATTCTGTTGTCATGGGGGCAACTCACAATCCAAAGCACGGTCGGGCTCCCTAAAAAGAGTGCTTATGGATTCATGTGCGCAGTAGTGCGTGGGCTGACACACTTGTTTTCATTCAAAACTCTCTGAAGGTCTTCAACAGCAGCAAGACACAACATTCCGTTTGAACAGGCAAGAGGTCATGCCAACTGCTGTTTCTATGGTATCTGACACGCATTCATTCTGACTGAACAGTTCCACACTAAGACACTGAGGGGTGGTTACGGCATTAAGCCCTTCAAAACTCCCGAGCAAGTGGACGAGTGATTGTAAATGTCTATTTTAATTGCCCTTGAACATGAAAGCATCTTTCACCATTATGTCCCTGCCGAGAGACACCTTTTCAAACATTCAGGGCCTAAAAATCACAGATGTCTTCAATTATACTAACAAGCACGCTATCTTCCCTCCCTACCTCCCTGCCTCCCATGGGAGTCAAAGCTCATCTTTAAAGAAGAAGGCATTAATATTTCACCCACAAGAGAAACCTTCGATTCATTATTAATACATGCAGCAGGGGCAAGGTCTTATCTGTATTACAAAAAGGTTGGAAGCTCGCGTGGTCAATCTACAGTCTGTCCCTGCTTTTGAATAAAGTGATGAGAATTGCTGTCACTGGAGAAAGCTACTGCTAACCGGAGGTTGAGGCCTCAAGCAACGTGGGGAAAGAAGGTGCCGAGCAGGGGCGCACAGTGCTATAGTAAGTTCCATTCGGGCACAGGCCTCAATTTCAGTGGTCCCCAATCATGGGTCCCACATTGCGGGCCACACAAAAACCCTATATTGTAAAATTATAAATAAAATATTGCATAGTGGCGCACAGATGTACAGTTGAGAGAAGGCTCTGTGAATTGTGCTTCTTTGTATTTTTTGTAACTGAAATGAATCTCATTATCATTTATAAATACTTTTGTTATCTTGGTTTCCCTGGACAAGACCGCGTGATCATCAGGGCAGGAATGTGATGGATGGTTGCCGGTCCACCAAAATGTCAGTTGAATCATCACCCAGAAAAAAAAGGTCGGAGATCACTGACCTGCTATATCCCCTTTGCCCCCCCACCCCACACACACGCACAGTCACACTTTCATTCGAGACAAGCCTGTCAGAGATGACGACTTTCATCACCACAATGTTTTGCTGTAACATGAGTTATGATGTTACATGTGGTGATGATGTTTATGTATTGTATATGTATGGAATCGCATCTGCTGGTGAGGATGAGAACCCTCAAGAATTTCATGATCCAAAGGGGAAGTGTACTGTCTCTGTGTAAATCGTCCATCCATTTTCAACACCGCTAATCCTGACAGGGTCGTGGGGATTTGCTAGAGCCTGTCCCAGCTGACTTTGGGCGGAAGGCAGACTACACCCCGAACTGTTCGCCAGTCAGTCGCAGGGCATTTATAGAGACAAACAACCATTCACACTCACATCCACACCATCACTGAGTGGGAACTGATTCCACACTGCCCGCACACAAGTCAAGCGGGCGTACCACTTCACCATCAGCGACCCAAGGTGTACTGTATTTTATGTTAATTGCAGACTCAAAAATGTAACAGTTGATCTATAAGTTCTGAAAAAACTCATTTGAAAAAAATGTATAGTATATACAGGTATATATACAGTATATATATAAAGAGAGAGAGAGAGAGAGAGAGAGAGAGAGAGAGAGAGAGGGAGAGAGGGAGAGAGAGAGAGAGAGAGACTCTGGCTTCACAGTACAAACAGGGCATACTGTGACATGTTTGATTTAACTGTTTTTGAAAACAATGTGCCCTTAATTAAATGATTTTAAAATGTACAAATGATAAAAATTAAGCAAATATCAGAGAGAGACTTGGCGCCACCCATGCCAGAACTGCCACTGCACCCACCCACAGCGTACAATGTTTGAGGTCTAGTAACATGGCAAAAAACTGCTTTCTATGCCTTTTTAGTCAAATTGTTTATTAGTAGTAGCGCGTGTGTGTGTGTGGGTGTGTGTGTGTGTGTGTGTGTGTGCGCGCGAGAGAGAGAGAGAGAGAGAGTGAGAGAGAGAGAGAGAGAGAGAGAGAGAGAAAGAGATGCATGCACGTGCATGCACATGAGCAGGCATCCACTAAACAGTGAGCTCGGTCATCTGATGAGCTTCAGGTTCATCTCCGCCTGCAGCGCCCAGATGGCCTGTGATTACACATGGATCAGCTGAGATTAGTCCGCAGCAGAGGGAAACAGAAACGTGGGGAGTCAAAATAAATAGTTTCGATGAGGTGAAAGTTAAGATGATGTTAAATAAAAACATGGATGTGTTCAAGGTTATAGTAACACAACAAAGCTGGGTGTCTTTGTCCAAACCAGCAAACAAAGAGCAAACATGGATGCCAAGGTTATTTCATAAAGGAAAACAAATGAAATAACTTAACGTAAAATTTAAAAAAAAATCATTCACAAAATTTAAAAAAAAAGGAGAGAAAATACTTTTTGAAAAATGAAATGTATCTGAAAGTTCATTTTACCTTTTCAAAAATAACTCAAACTATAATTGTGGCAAAAGGTCCCTTGTTTCTGTCTTTATCAATTCATTTAATGCAAGAGCTTTTAGGGGTTGATTTGTGAAATATTTATTTGGGGCTCACAGCACGGTCGTTAGCTGGAGGAAGGAATGTCAAACAGTCGTCTGGGAGCTGTGGTCCTTTTACGGTCCCATCACCTCGTCTAGCGGCAGCCAATAACAAAGCGTCACTCAGCTAGAAAAGCGATGCACTCACTTGAATCATAAATGAACAAGCAGCAAACAAATAATTGACTGATTTCAAAATTTATAATCCATCAATTTGTTGTGTACAAGTAATAATACTATGTGATGATTAAATATTAATTCGTCCCTCTGAGGGATGACGTAACTCCAAAGTGGCCCGCGACAAAAATGAGTTTGACACCCCTGTCCTCTAGCTTTATTTAGCATGTATTGTATTGTATTGTATTTTGTACGACTTTAGGGTTTTGATGCATCTAACTTTAGAACCTGGATTATGTACTGCATTTATGGTACTTCAAAGTCTGCGCACCGTTATGTGGGAACAATATTTGATTCATGTCTGTTTTTAAAATCATATTTTTGCTGAGTTGCTGAGATTTCAATTCGCATTTGCATGTTCCCCCATCACTTCACAGTGATGAAAACTATGTACGGTGGAAAACAGAGATTGGAAGGATAACTACCAGCGAATCAGCAAAGGGAGGAGCTCCACATGAATCAACTCATCACAGCTGAGACCCCAACGGTGCATATAGTGCCGTGGTAGGGCGGGCCAATAAACTTACTTACGGCCACTGGGATGAAGCGTGTTTGGAGTTAAGAAAGCAGTACCTTCGAGTGTATTGCTGGCACACTCTTCTATCCACTACCACAGGTTAGAGAGCACTCACGCGCATATCATCAGACACAACTGGTTTTCATCTCACTAAATGCAAGGGGACATTGTGTGCTTGTGTGTGTGTGTGTGTGTGTGTGTGTTGCATGGGACTCATTCAACTTTGAAGTTCGAGTTAAAAGAATTAGAGTGCAAATTATGTGTTTATTTTAACAAATGCTCGGGGAGGAAATGAATAACAATTTTGCCTTAGGTGTGTAGAATAGAAGAAAAATGTTCGGAAATCTGCTGATATGGAGACATACAGACAGACAGACACACACGCGCGCATGCACACGCGCACACAGACGCACTGCAAACAAACTGAAAGTACATGCGTGCCAATCAACCTGAGGCTTTTTTTAAATTTATTCTATTTTAACCTCCTTTCAGGATCATATGGCATGTGAAGTGCTGCTTAGTGAATCAGGGCATCACTAAAAGTAGGGAGGAAAAAGCAAAAAGCCTGAAATAACGGAGGAAGATAATCCACAACGGTCCAGAGGAACAGGATCCATCTGTGTGGATGTAGCTCTCATCTCCTCATTAGGCTCAGGGTCTGATGATTGTCCAGTGATGAGAGCTGTGGCGAGTGCAATATGGTGTGGAGAGGGGAGAGGAATTGAGGGTGGTGTCTGTCGAAATTAACACTACCAGCAGGATGGAGAAGCAATTTGATCAATGAGGAGATGATGTAGACATATACGGTCATTTTCTATTCACACAGTGTGTCTTTGCTTGTGTGGAACACATTGAGTCATGTGCGATATAAATACAGCTGCCTTGCATGCCTTCCCTTGCCAACCATACAGAATGATACGCGACACACATAAATAGAGGTCAGTTGGCCTGCTCCGGTCATCGTGACACGCCTCATCACCTGAAAAGAAAGCTTTGGATCTGCCTGAATAAAACCAGCCGCATGTGAACATAAAGACTCCCAATACCATCGAATGATTCCCAATATTGAAGATGGATTGTGAGAATAGCTTTCTTACCTCTGAGTGGAGGAAAAATATAACTATGAGGCCTTACTGCCCTCTACTGGTTCAACGGCGTTCCCACACAATTTGGGTTTTTTTTCAAAGGTGATCTGCAACCATCACACATAAAAACAAGCACTGAGGCTGTAAAGGAGGTGAGAAAAGTGGATTTGCCTGACAGACACAAGATGTGGTATAGGATCACTATATTGGGTTTGCTCTCAGCATACAAAGCTACTAACAGTACAATTTTCCTGGTATGGAACTAAATCGCATATCCAGTATATACACAACCAATGACATAGTCATGCTGCCGAAATGTATGACGGACGGAGGACGGTGATGGAGGGTCGAAGGCAACCCAAGGGAGAAAGCATGGAGGGCTCAATATTGACAACCTGCTTCATGGTCACATGATGAGAGTAAATGGTGGCGTGGGTCATGATTAGGACTCACAACAAGCCAGGGTGGGAGGAAGGGCTTCTATATTTAGGTGTGAGGATTTAAAAAAATGTTGATTGTATTTGATTTTCATTCTGGTTAGCTGGCAAGGAAATACATTTCAATGCTGTGCAAAATCCCCACACCATCATTTGATTTCTTGGTTCAACAAATACACTAGTCAACATATATGAATAGTATTTATGAAGAATGAAGGCTTGGGCTCAGTAGCAAGAGGATTTTAAGTGCGTGTGCCCTGATACCAGCAACTGCTTGCTGTCTGCTACCTACAAGTGAATAGGCCAGACCTGGACATATCCCTACCCTACGCCCCAAATCCCACAGGCCCCGCCCCCACAGTATACAGGAAGCCTGTTTCCACAGAGACGCCACTTCTGATGATCAGAGAAAAAAAAACACAATGCCTTCAGTGTGTTTAAAGGATCTGCACACATGCACACGCCACGGCAGAGAAATAGCATTAGGGACATGCTTTTACTATTAGGGCTGTGTTTTTTTTTCGTATGACTTTCCCAGGAAAATCCCCTTCATCTGGGAGAGTTTCAATCCAGACAGACAGACAGACACGGATAAACGATGTGAAATGAAGAGAAATGGACGTCTTAGTCCCAAGATTGAGACACAAAGACAAACGTGTTGAAAGACTTTTGTGGGGAGCTACTCCTATTTTTATTGTCAGCCAGATTTCCACTCGAACCCTCAGACTTTTTGTTTGCGTTGATATTGTGTCCAAAGTGCACGACGGGGATGATCTTGATTTTGCCACTTTCACTCAAAGACTGGCACGTGAGTACTTTACTGGGTGACACAGTCCGTCTGTTTTCAACAGTTGGTACCATTTAGGAAAACTAGGTCACTTCCTTCTTCTGTGCGTGTGTGTGTGTGCGTGTGTGTGTGTGTGTGTGTGTGTGTGCGTGCGTGCGCGCGCCTCTGCAAGACCCTCCAATAAGCCGCGAGACCTCCAGTGTAAACACATTGTGCTACTCTGAGCAGAAACATCCTCAAAGCAAACACGTCTCTTCTCCGCAAGTGCTCAAACTATGCAGCCTCATCACGAGTCGGGGTTCTGCGGGTGCCGAAGCGGCCACTGAAACTGGAATATCACATGTCACACCTGATTAGTGCGGAACACTGCAGCTTCAGCGCTATAAACTTTGGAACATTTTCTCAGACGTGTGGAAAGAGGAGGAGAAAGCTGTTCAAAATCCGTAGAGTTGAATCACGCTATAGGCCACTTGAGTCGCAGTGAAACAGGAGGAAAAAGCGTACAGTATCATGTTGCTACTTCTACGACTGTCTTGTCAGTATCGTGCGCCCCGCACTAAGACATAGTGCCCTGCTTCATGTGAACAGAATATATGTTGCAATTTTAAATCATCAAATGATAATCAATGAATGCTATTGAACTGATGGGTGACTCTTGTCAACTCAGACTGTGGTCTGCTGACATTTTTGATGATTACCGGTAAATGGAATTCAAACGCGTGAAAGCAGACATTGACACAAATATCGTGTTTCCTTTTTCTCGGCGTGCGCCCTCAGTCAATGACGGCCTCGTCATTATCCCGTGACAGAGTGTAACTGGAGGGCCTCACGCTTCATTAGGAGGGAGAACCGGTTAACCCCCTAACCGTACGCCTGCCGCGGCGTCAAACGTTATTTCAAATGTGACTAAGTAATCACTCCAGGCGAGCCATGTTACTGCATTGCTGTTGCAGTGCAACACAACTGAGAACTGAGGTCTGCGGTCCGCTGGTGAAAGGCGACTTTGATTCGCTCCGCTTTCATCTCGAGTACGTAGGAATCGTTGTTACAATTGTATTATTGTTAGTTTTTACGTTAAATGTTTTCTGTAAAGCGCTTTGTCACAGCATGCAGCTGCTGTGAAAGCTCCATTTCGATAAATGTACAGTATTGTATTACCTGTCACAACTGCATGTTTACCAGTAAGTCCAGAACCTGTCCAACAGGCAGGTTTTGCCTTTCAACCAACACTCGATCGAGTACCTGCCCACCAGGCTGCTACCTGACAGCTGTGCCACGTAGCTGACTTGATAGTGATCCACTTCACTTTGAACTGCAACAAGTAGCTTATGATTGAGGCTGCAGCAGGCAGACATTTTGCAATTTTCCATTTAAAAGCATTGATGTGGCAGATATGTAGGTTTGCCTCTTATTTAATGTTGCAAACTTCAATTGAGATTCCAGGAGATCTAGTTTTGACCAGCATGTATTTGGATATGTATTTTCATTGCATTCAATTACAGTCTGATATTTGTTTCTTATGCATCAACTTGAGCGTCCTTAAAACACCCATGAATGTTATGATTTTTTTTTAATTGTGTGTGTTTAATAATAATTCTTAAAACCTGACTCACAGCCAGTCCATTTGAGTGCTACGGTAACTGAGCTGTTAGGAGCATTCAAGTCTAATAAGTAGTAAATCTGATTCTTGATTGATGTACCTTGAGCAAAGATGGAATCTGAGTCATTCACCACTTGAACAACTTTTCACACACTTTTACGATTCATAAAATTGGGTCAAGAGCCTCGGGCGGGACCACACTTGGGCCAGTAAAGAAAGAAAAAGAAAACTGTCCAGAGAAGTGAGCCATCGCAATGTAGGGCACTTTTGCGCATACACACTTGGAATAGCTACAGCGGCATCCACACATGATCGCCATTGGGAAAATCGATGTGACACTCAGGCGAGCGTGGAAAGAGCCTTGAGCTTCTGCGTGGCCCGCAAAGTGATTCACGCTGTCTCACTCACGTAAAGTGATTGACAGGAAGAGAGCGGAGTGACGTGTGTGCGCATGCGCCGTTGCGGGGGCTGAGTAAGGTTCAAAATTGGCACTTCCAGGAATAAACTAAAAGATGGCTGTACATGTACATGATTGGAGTCTCATGCTACGCGGTGACGGGCATAATCAACAAATCACCAGGCATCTGAATAGCATAAACTAATTCAAATGGAATGACAAGGATTCGATTAGCAGGTCCTGGTCAGTAGCAAGAAAAGAAGTCTAACAAACCATTGAAGTGGAAGACCTTAGACTGGCCAAGTCAATCACTGGACCGAAACCCAATAGAGCATGCCTTTCACCTTGTGATGTGGAGAAGGAATGGAGAAAGCCCCAGAAACAAACCAGAGCTGAAAGAAGCTGCAGCAAAGGCCTGAAAACAGTTTGCTGCAAACCGAAGATGAAATGGTATTCACTTTGCTTCATTTAATGATGTCTGTTCCAATACTTTTGCTCACTTGAAAAGTGGGTGGCTTCAAACAAAAGGTGATCTGTCCCGGGTGGGTCAACACATTTCAATGTAAATACGATGAAATCAATACAAGTTGGGACTTGGGCACTTTTGTCTCATATTCATATGTTTTGATCTGAAATCCCCCAAATACAAGAGAAACAAAGGAACTGACTTTGCCATTCCAACATTTTTGATGGGCACAGAAGATTATATTGGGTGTGTCTGCTGTTTTCTTGTTTTCATGAAAATGACTGCAAGTTTCATTACAAACTGGCAAAAGCTGGCGATATAGGAGACAATGTATGTTGAGCTTGTGGGAAAAGAAATAAGCAAAGAACAGAAAGGAAAGCAGTTCAGCTCGTCATTATTTCCACACTCATTTCAGGCTCCATGAACCTGCCAGGAGTTTGAGAAAGCGTTTGAAACCAAAGTGCAGTGCAGCAGTTTAGCTTCAATGTTCCGAGATATCATATGACTGTACCTCCATAATTGAGATCAACCTTCAAGGGCAAAGCAGTTTGTCCGTTACATCCAACACGGCCCATCAAATCAACAGTCGACATGACTTCAAGAACCAAAAGCGTCGCGATTCAAGTCCCGCTGCGGCCAAAATGTGAAAATGGCGACTAGCTATTGGAGAAATCCTCATCTGCTTGCTGGCTACTGTCAAGGTGCCCTTGAGCAAAGCACTGACCCCCACGTCCCAGCTGCGTCCGGCGCAGCACCGCCCTGTCACAATGACGTCGTGCCCGTGTGATTTGGTTCTAGTGTAAAATGAAATTCCATTGCGGGACTACAATCATTAAAAAAAAATGTTCTTAATCAAGGAAACACTGCTGTTGTTTGCACTGGCACTGAACAAGCTTAAACCTCATCAGCGTATGTCTCATCACTACTTTACAGGAGCAAAGCATCTTGCACTAAATTGTCATGACCGGTGAAACATATTAAAGCTTATCCATCTAAATTAGTTTACCGCAGCAGACCACATTCCCAAAACATGCATGGCAGGTTCATGGAACACTCTAAATTGTCCCAAGGTGTGATTGTGAGTGCGGATGATTGTTTGTTGATGTGTGCCCTGTGATTGGCTGGCTAATCTAGTTAAGAGCGTGCCCTGCCTACTGCTTTAAGACTGCTGCGGTAGGCTCCAGCACGCCCCCGGAACCTTGTCATGATAAGTGGATTAGAAAATGGATAGATGGATGGATAGCATACCTTGCAGCGTGACAATCATATCTTTCTTTTGAATAAGTCACTCACGTCCACTGCCAGCGAGTCATAAGAGCAGCCTAAACAGTCACCGGAGCCACTTTAGACCCTGGCTAAGATGATAATCAATGTGAGAATTTTCTTTGCTCTTAAATGATCATGTAAAATATGCATCAACTTTGGCAAATGGATGTTTTATTATTAATCGACGCGTGCTTATCACTGTCAGACATTTTCCAAAGATTTTAAGTCACCTGGGCGATGCGTGGGTGCGTGAGTGTGGGGGCGATGACCTCCCCGAGGAATGGATGGAATAATCAATGGAATAATAATTTCTAAAAAAGATTATTTCGTGAAAGTGGATTCTGACAAATCCAGTTGTTTTACAAGATTAGCTTTCAGCATTTTGTTATGTGCTTGCCCCACTTTTACACCAACGTCCCGGTGAATTGTGCAATCGGTACAGTGTGCAACCGTAGAGCTGGGATTTATTCGCCCGTGCCTTTTCCACAGTACACCCAGTGCGGCTCTGCGTATTCAGTTAATTAGATGTGCAGCTATGTCAGTGCGGCAGCGGCAACCGCTTTTGACATAAGAGCCGTTTGCTGTGACTCTTTGGTATTAAAGCTAACACTCCCCCACACAATGGTGGAGTTCTGCCCGTTTCTACCTTGGAAAATGGCAAATTTCCCCCACCACAGCTGTATATTCACGACACATAGAACTGGGGGCACTGTTGAGGGGATAAAAGCGATGGCGTCTTTTAATAATTAAAAATAATTATAATGTATTTTTTGTATTGCGTTTTCAATTTACAGCAATGAAGTGGTGGGGCCCAAAGTAATCATTTTTCACACGACCCAAAATCTGCGGTAGTATCCTTGCATAGTACAGTGAGCTTGGCAAACAAGCACAAAAAGTCACTTTAGATGACTAAAAGGCAAGTCAAAGTCTTTAAAAAAATAAATTTTAAAAAAAGGATGGAACATGGGAATCAGCGTCAATAATATTCTCATTGTCCTGTTCTTTTTCCTATTGGTCAGTGTTTATCTCACAAAAGGGGAGATGTTTACATTGACTTGGTGAAACACAGACAGCCTCGCATAGCTTTTGTTAATAATAAATAACTTGCCAGGACGGCTATGCTGGAGCGTCTTGCTGCTTTGTGAGAACCACCATTGTAATGTGTATAAACCCGGGGGAGAAAGTGGGCAATACAGTCCTGAGCCTGTGATACTAATGTGACTTTAACCTCAAGACAACACTGAATATTTGTGATATGTTGAAACGGATATGCAGACGAGTTTCCAACTCACTCGACCCTCCAATTTCCAAAATGAAAATAATCCAAAGAGTACACATACACTACGCTTTGGTTCCCATGGGGTAGGAATACAGTAAGCAACCTGAGAGAACAGCGGCAAAAAAAGCATGTGTGTGTATATGTGCGCGTGTATGGAGTTGGCTAGTTTGATTTGGGATAAGAGGCCAGTTACAAAAAAATAAGAGCAAAAGCACTTGATTGAGCAAATGTGGGAGGAAAACGTTGAACAGCTGATCGTCCAGTATGTATTATGAACACCAGATGGTGCTGTTTTGATGTTTCCCCTGGGAAGGCACACATTGGATTGGATTGGATTGGATTGGATAAACTTTATTGTCAAATGTACTGCATGTGTAACATACAGCACAGATGAAATTTTAGGGAGAATACAGAGCAGTGAGTGATTCAATTCAAATGAATGTATATGCATGAACGTTTCCAGTCATTTCCTTAATTTGTGTGTCTCCCTTGCAGTTCACGGTAGCTCTCTGTCACATGGTGAATCAAATGGCCAGGTGAATGTGGCGGGCATATGGGAAATTTATGATTAGGCCTCAATGAAGTCGACCTGGCAACAAGTACAAGGAAAAAGAATGCGAACAGTTTGGTGGTCCAAGTTGTAACAGTATTTCCACTTGGGAGCAAAGGAGTACAATATTGGAGTTTTCCATGTATGTCATAGCATTCAAACTCCACACAAAGTGGCCTGAGTTGAGGTTCAAAACCCAAACCTTAGAACTGTGAGGCAAGCGTGCAAACATCGAGTTACTTCAACAATGAACATTCATATCAAAATCAGTCATTCACATGACGACAAGTTATTTTACTGACCCTTGACATGAAAAGAATTTTAGTAAAGTTAATGATTACTTGATTTTGTATGTAATTCAGTATAAATATGATTTATTAAGTTACATTCAACAGATGAAGACATATATACTTGACGTAAAATTGACTTCTGAACCACACCATGCTGCATTTGGAGCGAATGTAGTGACCTCTGCTTTGTGACACACACACACACACACACACACATCCTCTCTCTCCATGCATCAGAGCCCTTCACACACACCCATGCACGGTAAGGTATGATGCGTAAATGACTTTGGGTTTAATCACCGCTGTCAACAATTCCGATTTTGAATGTTAATGGTGTCTATAGGCAGTTTTAACGTTGAGGTCAGAACTCGGACGTAAAGAGTTCGGCCCAGATGTGCTGCTACATTGAGTCACATCAGGTTTCCGGCATTAACAGCGTGTCGGTGGGGTCAGAAACACGACTTGAGGCCGACGTGGAGTCGATAAAAAGTCCGCAGCTGTCCTGCTGACAGCTGGCAACAACAACACAAACATCCCCCTCCCCTCAAAAAACTGTTTCAGGACGTGTAATAGAAGCCGCGTGACGACCCAGAATGAAAAAAATTGAAACACGACTTTTAGCCCAGACTCGGTTTCTTACCAGAGGCTGAAAGTCCCTGCATCTTGCACAAAGTTGCTCGCCGGTCGTATCCTTTCCGAGAAGAAAGTGGGCTCCAGGAGCGTCCAACTTGAACGAGCGTCTCTTAACCGACCTGGTAATCCTGTTACCGCTTCAAAAATAAAATATTCATTTAAAAAAGGAAAAAGAAACCCCTCACGCGCTACGGACTCTTCATGGCTTGGTAGATGATAAAACAGATATTGACCGAGTTTTTTTTTTGGGTTGTTCTTTTCTTTTTTGCTGGTCTTGCGTGGCTCCTTCCTCCTCCCTCTCCACATAAAGAACCCTGTCCTGTCCTCCCCACTGCTGGAAACAAGAAAATGCGCGCTACTGGGGCCAAGCGCGCTCACGCCAAACCCCATTCATTGTATTGTTTTCGCCTACACGTTCACTGAAAATATCCTTGTGTGTTTTTTTTTAAAGTCAAGTCTAGCATAGTCAAGCGTGACGTTTGTGAACTGACTGCATGATAAAATAATGCGACTATTTTACGTTCGACATCCTGATAAGGCACAGACATATACAATTCTGCTATACAGTTAAAGTAACAGTATTACCTACAATCAGGAGCCTTATGTAAATTATATACTGACAGAAAAGTCTTTTGCATAAGCACGCCATTTTTTTCATGTAATGCTTTATAAACATTAGAGCACTCACCTTTGTCCAACAATATAATAATCTAAGCAATGATCCAAAGAATTCCAATGACAGTAGGGGCATTGTTTTAAACACAAATAAAAAGAATACAATTAATTACAAATCACGTTCCATTTATACTTGAGTACACTACATCCATCTGTCCATTAATCTGAACCGCTTTATCCTCACGAGGGTTACGGGGAATACAACACAAAGATGAGATATTTTATGTTCAAACTGATAAACATTATTGTGTTGAGCAAATACTCATTAACTTTATATTTTATGACCGCAACGCACTCCATAAAAGCTGACACAGGTTCATGTTTTCAACTCTGTTACATCACCTTTTCTTTTAACAACATTCAATAAACGTTTGGGAACTGAGGATACTAATTGTTGAAGCTTTGTAATCCTTTCCCATTCTTACTTGCTGTACAGCTTCAGGTGTTCAATAGTCCGCGGTCTCCATTGTCATATTTGACACCTCATAATGCGTCATACATTTTCACTGAGAGACAGGTCTGGGCTTCACGCAGGCTAGTGCCCGCACTTTTTTTACTTTGAAGCCAAGCTGTTGTAACACGCGCAGAATGCGGTTTGGCATTGTTTTGCTGAAATAAGCAAAGGTGTCCATGAAAAGACATTGCTTGGATGGCAGCACATGTTTCTCCAAAACCTGTATGTTCCTTCTAGCATTCATGGTACCTTCACAGATGTGTAAGCTAGCCATGCCGTTGGCACAAACACGGCTCCATACCATCGCAAATGTTGACTTTTGAAGTTTGCGCTGATATCAAGATGGTCCTTTTCCTCTTTGGCATGGAGGACATGACATCCACAATTTCCCGCCCAAAAAAATAGAAATGTGGACTCGTCAGACCATAAAACATTCTTCCACTTTGCCTGAGTACATCTTAGATGAGCTCGGGCTCGGAGAAGCCTGCGACATTTCAAGGTGTTGTTGATGAATGGCTTTTGCTATACATAGAGGAGATTTCAGTTGCACTTACGGATGTAATGCCCAACTGTATTGACTGAATTTGGTTTTCTGAAGTGTTCCCAGGCCCATGTAATGATATTCTTTACACATAGATTTCTTTTTTTGGGAGGGGGGCGGGGGGTTGCCTTCAAATGCTGTGATTTCTTCAGAATATCTGAACCTCTTGATGATATTATAGACCATAGACAATGAAATCTCTAAATTCCTTGCAACTGTACATTGAGTAACGTTGTTCTTAATTAATCTCTTTGACCATTTTCGCACACAAAAAGGTGAACCTCGGCCCATCTTTGCCTGTGAATGATTTAGTAATTCAGGGGAGCTCATTTTATACCCAATCATGGCACCCACATGTTCCCATTTAGCCTGTTCACCCAAGGGATGTTCCAAACAGGTGTTTGATGAGCATTCCACGATTTAGGGCCACCTGTCCCAGCTTTTTAGGAACGTGTTGCAGCCATTTCATTTTAAATTATTGATTACTTGCAAAAAACAATAAAGCTTATCAGTTTGAACATTAAATATCTTGTCTCTATTCAGTTAAATATACGTTGAACATGATTTGCAAATCATTGTATTCTGTTTTTATTACACAACATCCCAACTTCATTAGAATTTGTTTTCTAAAAAGATTCTACTACAATTACATACTAACAGGTAATCTGAAGAAGTATTCCAACAGAGCATCAAATGTACTGATATTCACATACCAAGAAAAAAAAGATTGTATCATACCTGCAATGCTGCCATGTACAGCGCTCAACATAAATGATTACACACCATCAGACTGGTGAGAAAACCTACTTTCCGTTCTGAAAAAAAACTACTCCTGTACTTACTTCTATGGCATACTAAAGTAAAAACAACAACAAAAAAGAATAAATAAAAATAAAAATAATCCCACAAATGTGGGCCATTTGTCATTGTGCACACGCAAAAAAAAAAAAAAATCTTAAAAAATAGTATAAGCCATGAAAGACTACCAATACTACATTTAATAGTGTTCTCATGTAGTCCTTTATAAAGAGCAGTATATTTCAAAAACGCTGCCTGAGGATGACTCTTGATGTCTATTACAGATCTGCCTCGATAGCTTGAGGGGCAGCCATTTGTGAGGAAACCCGTGAACGTGAACTTTAACAAGCTCCTTGCGTGCTTTGTGCTGCTTTGCAATCAGCTGAGCGAGTCATTGCCTTTATGAGTCATAAACAAGTGACGGTAGGCCATGCACATCATAGAATAAATGGAAAGTAATTGGGACTTGGGAGAACTATACACAGACTTCAGTGGTAATTTGATCGTGTCGATAATGTATGAGCCCAGAGGCCAAATTGCGGCCATCCTCTTAAACTAACAGGATAACATGGCACTATAGCAAGGTCAAGCTTTGTTTGGAGCATACAAAGTAAGAAATGCACCAGTAAATCAATTGTTTGTTACATGTACTGCTGACAAACAACCATCACCGCTTAATCAATCTATCATGCGTGTTCAACATGAAAGGAAATCAGAGTGCCAGAAGAAAACCCATTTTGGCGAAAAGATTGTTACAGGCATTCTTTTACTGTACGTCACTCATGATTATGCGATATTCTTATAATTGGTAGAACTGACTATTGAATATGGCAAACATTTCAGATGCCTGCAGCTGTCAAAAGTACAAGTGGGACATTGAATCACTGAAAGATTGGATTGGATAGACTGAGCTGTTTCCAATTGTGTGCAGTGTGCTTTTTGTACGAATGACTTCAATGGCCTGCTATTTTATTTTTATTTTTTAAATGTACCGTGTCCACTATTGTTGCTGAAATGATTTATAATGTCTCCATTCCGGGATGAAAGTGTGTCATATCTTACAAGAGACCCATGGATTTAAGAGTACAAATTAGTGGTGGCCAAAAGTTAGACTCCCAAGTATGAATCAATCTTTTCGATTTTATTTTCAAAGAACCTTTTAGATTACATCCTAAAGCAGACCTCCTTTGACGGCATCTCCTGAAAATGTGTAGACGAGAGCATTAAGGCCCAGTTGCAACCATTCATTGACACATACACTCTAATTGGCAAACCATGACCCCCATTTTTGGCAAACGAAAGAGGACAGTTGTCAATGAACTCCACTTATATCTCTGCAATGTCTGAAAGACTTAAGGTCTGCGCGAACATGTCTTAAAAGTTTGTCATATACGGTATGTGCAAGTCTCAAATCATAACCTTCAAGTCTCAAACAAGTGCCAAATTACTGTGGAAAACGATCAAGATTAGCGTGTAACAGAAAATGAGCAGCTAATGGCCGCAACTCACAAGTCACTCCACAGTACTGTCTGCCTGCCTCATTTTCAATAAGACAACCTTCAAGCGTGCGTGTCCATCTTGACCTTTCATCTGCAATGTTCCGTTCCTTTTGCTCTGTCATCTTTCAAGACATCACAGCCAGTCATAACAAAGCGACAGAAACAAATGCAAACATAGTCTCGCGTGGTTCACTACAAGGTTTAAGATAACTTAGCTATCTTGCCTTCACAGTTCGCGCAGCTAGCTAAAAGGTAAACGTCGGAGGTTTTGTGTCTCCTATTTTTGAGTTGCAAACCTTGCATGCTGCTGTTGTCTTTTTCCTAGTTTCATCACCAGCAAAAAGAACAACAAAAACAGCCATTTTCAACATCGCTGATAGTTGCTGGAGCCTATCCCAGCGGACTTCAGATGGAAACCGGACAACACCCGGACCTGGTCGCAGGTCAGTCGCAGGGCATTTAGAGACACGAACAACCATTCACACCCACATCCACACAATCAATGACTGGGAGCCGGTCGCATGCTGCCGACATACAATTGAAGTGAGTGTACCACAACACCATCACTAACTGGAGAAACGAGCAATAAGGAAATAAGAGCAATCATACAGAGGGAGGGGAGAGGTGAGAGCTAACTAGAATTAAGGCAATAAAGCCTATGCAAAACTCACCACTTATAAGTATGACGTGAGCTGCCTGTTTTGTTTTGTTTTTGCACATTTCAAATCCTCCATGTTGCTAACAACACACAGACTTGAGACGCTTGCCAGCATTCTCTTTTTGAAGTGTGAAGAAGCGTCCTGCTGTTTGAATCAACACTACTGTGGGCGTCTGGGGGGAGCGGCAGGGGGGTCGGTGATCTGCAATGAAGCCCAGATACAACCGGTAAATACTGTTGCTCAGTAGCTGATACAGTATTGTAATAGGTTCAGGTTTCAGACCTCAAACTAATTTGATATTTGTCACCCATGTAGGTATATATATTCTGCACTGTATACTGCAATACATCTATAATTTTGTAACTTTTGTGGCATCTTGTATCTATCTAGTCATCACATTCAAAGTGACTCTGCAGTCAAGTATGTGTAGCGGAGATAAAACTCAAGTGAGTTGGTGTTGAATCACATCATGAGGCCGAGCTTGCAGCCCCACTGGCCATGCATTTGTTTTCACCATCAATGGTCTTATTCCTGCTCCGGTGGCTCTCTTCTGAAAATGTGCATGTGTGTGGGTGTACTCAGGAGAGCCACGTGAGAGTGCGTCCTCCTTCAGACCGGCTGATCGTGCCTCATCGCTCCTGAGGCTCCACATGAATTGATCACATGGCTGACGCTGATAAAGGGGCCTCTTTGTAGGCACAAACTCACAGACCAAATCGAACCTTGACATTCAGCGCTGCGCTGAAGCGCAACGAAAACGGTCTTATAGCGACACCGAGTGGTGAATAATGCGCACCGCATCTCCGATGTGAAACAGCTGTGCGTTCCGCTGTGTTGACTCCGCCCTGAGCATTACTGCGCGGAGCCATGGGAGCAGTCCCACTGACCCACATTTTTGTCTGCCTGTCCCGCCGAGTGAGAGAACCACGCAGGGTTACCGAAAGAGGCTCCCCAGTTAAAAAAAAAAAGTATATGTGATGCATTGCTGTGACTTACTGCTTTCTTTTTGATGGTCAGTAAAGATCACAACAGGGGACACAAGGCTAAAACGTAAAGCAAGCAAACAAAGGGGGTATCGTTTTCTTCCGGTCTAAAATACATCTTTGAATGGGTTTCTATTTGATTCCGTATGAATACTTGCCAAATGTGGCATTCTGTCAGCGATAGTCTGTCTTTTTAAAAAGAGAGCGTTTGTTTTTTTTGCTTTGCACTTAATGCACTCTGTATTAAGAGCCCAACAACTGCTTTGAAAAATGAGAACTGGTCTCCACAGGAAGTGCTGGGGGCACCAAAGGTCAGAGGAAATTCGCTGCGATGAGATATGTGGGCGTGTCCCCAGAGGGATGCAAGGAAAGATGGAAAACGGGGAGGGGGTTGGCAGTTGAGTCTGAAGGCTGGGAAGAGGCTTTGGGAGTGTTGTTGCGCGTTGTATGAAATGTGATCCTGAAGCCTTTTACAGCTGGGAAGCTCTCCTGTGCATGGCGCCCATCTGGGAGTGCTCAAGCGTCTCTATACGTTTGAGCACACACTTTCGCTTGTTAAGCCTGCATCGGCTGCTGCCGTGGAGGAGCGACTTCAGACCGCACCAAAAGACAAAAGTGACACGCTCTGCGACTTAAGTCACATTTATTGATTTTCGGCAGCATGACTACCTTTACACAGTTCGGACGACATCCCGGCCAGAAAACAAACCAAACACTTTAACTGGGTTAATTCAGCAGTAATACATCAGGTTCATCATCTCATCATCTCAATTTATTTTTTCCTAATTGTCTAAGACCCTCAAAAGTTGACCTGTTTTGTTTTCGTTGCTGTGTAAAGGTCCCATAGCTGATAAACATGCATATGACATTTAGTTGTAATCAAGACCACTAATCATAATGCACATTATTGATAAGAATACAGTACTGCATGACATGTCAAATAAATATGAACACACAAATGAAGTCATTATTTCATACAAAGATATCAAACTCTTATGGATCAATACTGAAAAAGACAAGATGACAATATTAAGTTTCACAGCTACCGGTAGCTTAATTACCACAATGCTGTCTCTTACAGCAAACAGAAAACTGTTTTTTTTTAAACTTCAACAGTGTCAGAATTGCACTTTTTTCTTGTTAGCTTCACTTCCATATTGTTAACTTTGATGCCTCAACAAACGAGCACTAGCTATCATGGCACTATTCACGCTTGTTGATGCTAATTTAGTTTTCTGTTTCCTGAAAGCAAATTGCTTAACAATGCGGGGGGAAAAAGATTCAAAAGTGAAGGAAAAAAAAGACACAAAAGTAAGATACAATGCGCTCTCTGCACATTTTCTTCCAATAATACTATCGATATGCAATGACCTTCACCAAACAACGCTTGTAGTTTCCAAATAATACACTCAGCCACACAAACACATTAAAGATGCTTGGAGCCATTTGTTCAACAACAGGAGGCCAAGGGGACTTTTGGTTCTTAAAAGTTTGATTTCAAAAGAAAACATTTTGTTAATACCCCTGAATTTATTGAGAGGATCACTGACCTGTAGAATTCAATACAATCTTCGATTTATTCAGCTAATTCTAAAACTATCTTCTTAGTCATGCAGAAAGGGGCACAACTCCCTTTTGTGCTTATTGCTGCTCATAGTCATTTGAACTCCCATTCCCTCACCCAGAGAGACAAAAAAAAAAAACGAGAGTCTAAAATTCTCCCTTGAAACAATGAAAGGCACTACTGGTCAGAAACAAAGTCGGAAACAAAGCAAAAAGATTTCCCAGCCCAACTGACACCTTTTGCAGTTGGTGCTTGTTTTGTCAGACCTTAAAAATGATGTACCAAGATTTGGCACGATAAACCAAGAGAGAATGAAACAATTCCAATTTGGAATTTCATGGTTGCTTTTGCAGAGAATTCTGAAGGTCAGTGATCCCGTTTCAGTGGAGCGCTCTCGGTAAGAAGCTTGGGAAAGTCGTCTCGCTCAAATTTTCCCAAGACACAGCTTACCCGTCCAAGTGAGAGCATTGTCAAGTTTCATCGAGTTATTTTGAACTATTCCTAGGAATAATAAATACACGAAAAACCCCAGAATTAAATCACCCTGGATTTTTGTAGCGAATATGGCAGTAGAACGAACATTTAGATAAAAAACAGCACAACATATGAATGAAACATATCAACTTTAAAGAATGAGTAACGGACGTGTAACTCCTTTAGGATTAGGCAAAAGTTGTAGCTCTGTGGTTTGTGGAGTAAACTTTAGTCGAGTACATATTTTGTGGGACACGCAAAAAGTAATAACTTGAACTTATATTATCTTATACTGAATATCTCACAAACCATAGTACTACCACACTTTCCTAAAGGTTAATCAGAATCCATTCTATATGATGAAAGTGCACAGATTAAAAACAAACTAAAACAAAAATAAATCAAAAAGATAACTTGGGGAAAAAAATAATACAAAAAGCATCTCCTCTGTTTTGTCACTGGTGGCCGGGATTAGCCAGTCAATTCACAAGGCTTGAAGACACACTGTAATAAAAGCACAACTTGTATTTGTTTGGCTAAAACTTTGTCAGTTAAATTGGAACAATATAAAATATTGAGTTTGAGGACAACAATGTTAGCTAGCACAACAAAGCAAGCAAGTTGTTTACTCCAAAACAATTTGCTTAGCTGTTTATTTATTTATTTTGTGGGGGGGAAAGCAGGAAAGCCAATTTCCACATTTGCCAAACTTCAAATATTTTGTTGAATTTCCCATCAAAGTTTGTTGCCTTTAAATTTTAAGTTCACCCAACTTTTTTTCTTAACAGTTGCACTTACAGAGGAGAAGATGCTTTCTTGTAAACAAATTCACGAGTAATGTATTTGACATGCAGGACGTTTTATATGATAGCGACGGAAAGATGGAGCGGTAGGAGGAGCCAATCGGGTGACATGCATTGATGACACCGCATAAAATGGACGCAGATTTAGGCAGGTACGGATCCTCGTCAGCTTTGACTGAGCTTTTTTTTTACATTAAGAACGGTTGGCTCAGCTAATTCGAGTCGAAATGGGCTTCTCCCTCACGGTCTAGTCAACAACTAGCCCGCCGTCCTTTACTTCTCTCCATCACTGTCATATATGTGAGATGCGTAAACAGTCAACAGAAGAGTGACGGACCTCCAAGGAGGTTTCTTAACTTACAGCCCACCGCCACATCCGTCTCCATGCTGTGAGCGGTTGTGATACTGGTGCTCACTCGAGCAGGGTTGACGCGACACTGACATTGTGAGAGGCATAAATACTGCAGCAGGATCCTGCAAGATCGCTCACCTGAACGAGATCGCGTTAAGAATATAGAGTTTCATTTGTATCGGTAGAAATTTTTTTTTTTGCTCAATCTTGCAGGAATCCCTCGCATCAACCCTGCTTTGAGAATCATAAAGCTAACGTTTCTATGATCCACAAGCAGTACATTGAGTATTAAACACAAGCCCCACTTATATATAGATATTTTTTTGCTAATTGCGTAACATACGTTCAGCGAGGGGTTAAAGCTATTGCGGCTACTAAGACAGTACTTTGCTTCGTCCTCGCACACCAAACAGTAAAAAAAGGAGGATGAGGGTCCACCTGAACACACACACCCACACGCACACTCACACACACACACCCACACGCATGAGTTCCAAAGGGTTAAACGCAAGAGCGTGGACGTGACCTGAACCGACACAAATCCTAAATTGTACTTCAAGGTTGATCTTGGGAGGGATGCTGGCAATCTAAAATGCTCCTCAAGTCCAATTGGTGACAGAAGCACATAGACAACGGAGGAAGGGAGAGTGGGACACAAGGTCAGGTTTTGATGTCACCAGATAAATATATCAAGTGTTTACTTTGTCAGGCACTTCTGACGAATGGTTTGTCTGTTTGTCAATTTGTGCTCTTTTGGGATTGAAAAGAATCATTTTGTTCCAACCTTTATCGTGGCTCTGTTCAGTCATTAATGAATATCTTTTTTTTTTGCCAGTAGGTTGAACCTGAGGCACCTATGTTGAAGCGCACTTGTTTTAGGTTTGGAGATCGATTTGTCAAATATCCAGTCTCCCTCCTCGCATGGCTCTTGCAAATCCTTTGCAACATGAATAGGTCAGAGTGAGGAGACCCCTCTACTTTTCAGCGTACAGATAACTCCTCACTGACAATGGAGTACAAGAGTTGATCATGTACCTCGACAAGAGAAAAAAAGCACTTAAAAAGCTCATACGGCTGCAAAGCCATGCATTTCTATTGTGCGTGAGCCATATTGCTGCACTAGCACCACAGCTTGAACTTGAAAGCAATCCTAAAATAATAAAGGGCGGCGGTCACAGGTGCTCCTTTTAGTTCTCATTGTGAGAAATTGATGATTTTCATATATCGATTCAAACAGCACCCTTGCCCCCCGGTCAGACCGCAGGGTGAGATTGCATATTTTGTGTTCAATCATCTTGTAAACATTTACCGTAATGGTGCTCAGCTGAGCTTCTGTCGTTGCGAGGAGCACCCGTGCCGCCAGATGCCATCTTTGGACATCCTCCAGCTCAACGCATCTCCGTGATGTGTTTACTGTTGCCGGGCAACAAACACAATCAGGAGGCAGAAGACTGAAGCACAAAGCACAAACGCCACCTTGTGCTTCTTCTGCACGGCACCGAGACTATGGAAAGAATAGACACTCCCGTATATCCACAACATCACCTGACCTTAATCAGGTATCTTACAATGCCTTGTTTTGTCTACTACGGTCCAATTGTCTAGTGCACACTATACACACACCTGTGCATCGGCAAGCCTTGACATTAGCACACACAAGCAGATGGTTAGTCACACGGTAGTCCCAAGAGGAGCACGGGCCAACCGGGGAGCAAAGCGAGCGAGTGGGGCTCTTTAACACTACGGCAGGGAAGGTCCTCCCGTCTGTACAAAGCGGTTTCTTGCTGACTCGGCAACCGCTTCAGTCGCAGTAGATCTTGTACTTCTCGCTGCAGAAGACGGCGGGGCCTCCCAGGAGGCCGCTGGGCATGGCGTTGCCGTACTCGGGTTGTCCGGAGCCGGCGCAGGTGAGGCCCTGGCTTACGTTGGGGTTGCTGACAGCGCCTTGCGAGACCTTTATGCGTGTTTTTGACCGCAGGCCGGTGCCCGTGCGCCGTGTCTGCTCGTGGTCAAACTCCAGGTCTTCCAGGCGCTGCGTCAAGGCCAACTTCTGCTGGATGGCCATCCTCAGCAGGGAGTTGAGGGTCTTCTTTTCATCCTCTGCTGCAGCCAGCTGTCTCTGCATGGCTTCCAACTGAGTGACATATTCGTCACAACTGGGGGTGAAAATAAAGAGAAACATTTAACTTTGAGCACATCGCGTGACATTCACTTGAACATTGAACCTCTGTAGCTGCTAATGTACCAGAACAGTGGAATGAGGCTTTAGCTGGCATGAAAGTCTGCTTCACTTTACTGTACTGTACTTGTTAAACATGTACAACAGTAAAGTTGTAACAGTGTACAAGAGACACACACACACACACACACACACACACACACACACACACACACTCTTGCCAGATCAGATCAGGTTGTTTGGTGCCGCCACCAGGGGCCGCTATTGAACCTCCTAGTCGATGCAGACTTGCTGTGAGCCAGTTTGGATCTCATAATTCTAAAGAGAGTTAGTCACCAAACTGGTACCATTATAATAATTACCATCCATCCATCCATCCTAACATCTTCTCATCCGCTTCTGCTCACGGGGGTCGCGGGCGTGCTGGAGCCTCTATTCCAGCTGTCTTTGGGCAGTCGGCGGGGTACACCGTTAACTGGTTGCCAGCCAATTGTAGGGGACACATAGACTAACAACCATCTGAGCTTACACTCACACCTAGGGACAATTTCAAGTCCCCAATCAACCTGCCATGCATGTCATTGGAATGTGGGAGTGAACCGGAGTATCTGGGGAAAACCCAAGCGGGCAAGGGGAGAACATGTAAACTCCACAAAGGAAGGCCAGAGCCAGAATCGAACCCTGCATCTCTGCACTGTGAGGCCGACGTGCTCACCATTCGAACATTGTGCCACCCTCCATGATAGTAATTACCATAAATTCCCTCCTTTTTAAAATTCTCTCTACGTGGACACCAAGAGCCACTTGAAAGAATCCGTTGCACATTTCAGGAAGAAGAAAGAATTAAAATGTCTTGCCAAAATAGCTTCCGGTGTCATGACTTCAACAAAATCTTCGCATGTGTTGGATGGAATTTGTGTCCATTCATTCAAAGATCACAATTTCGCTTCTAAATCGACGCTCAACCGCGTTGATGTTAGAGTGGGACCTCTAATTCATTGCCATGCATCATAAACATCCAACTGGGCTTTTGTCGGCATTCTCAAAACTGTTGGGAGGATGGAATTGACCAAAATGGCTCTGTAAGAAGAAGAATTGGAGATTCCGTGGGGAACAACGTCGTGTCCAACCCCTACTTGACTAAAGAATTAAAATGCGAAGATGATGAACAAACTTCAAAACAGTCAACCTCACCCTGTGGTGTAGCCCCTCACACCGCACCTTAACTTTTGCAACAGAAGTGAGATCCTATTACTGTCGCAGTTTTACAATCTCTGTGCAAAATAGCACACATCAACTACACCTCATCAGTGCATGTATGCTGCACTCCGGTCATGTCATCCATCACCTGCTGCAAATTGAGGTGTGTCGCTGAACTGAAAAAGTGACAGTGACTCACTCGCTGACAAAGAAATCTGCTGGCAAAGACATCAAAGTGACATTCCTTGGAGGACAGCTCACCTCCATTGAGGGAAGTCTTTTCTCCTCCAATGACTACCTCCACCATTCTACTATTTCTGTCACATATTCATTGCATGCTGTGTCTTTATTTCCCTAAATGCATTTTGATTCTGATGCTATGTTATCCAGCTTAAGTATAATTCTCTTGCCCAGTTTATTTAAGCAATTTTGTTTAATTCTCTCTTTTTTTAATTTAACTTATTTGCAGTCCAAAGAAAATTTTAAAATGTATTCCAAATGTAGTTTTAGTGAAGTCAAGTTATTTTCCTTTCTAATTATAAGACACAGAAGAAAAACGTGGTCATGTGTACAAAGAACACTATTGTTTAAAATATCCCGAGGGCACAATCTCAAAACAGTGACACCATGTACAGATGTTTTGCTGCATGCGTGTTACACGTGCTTGGAGAGTGTGAAGTCGGACAAACATAACCTTCACCCCGCCCTTGTGTGTGCAGTTTGATTCCCAGTTGAACATAGACACAGAGACAAAAGGGATCAGTCCTGCTTCATTAAACCCACCATGATGGTGGGAGGGCGTGCGAGTCGCCTTAAAGCTGGGCGGGGGCTCAGAGGGGTTTTCCCGAGAAAACAAACTGAGGAGTTTGTTCTTGGGACGGCTTGGATACAATAGGAGCCTTTCTGTGCTGGTGACGGGGTGAAAGGCACAATGGCAGACGGAAGGCTGCCAAATAGTGATTATATTCACAATTTGCAAGTTTTCTGCATCTGCTGGTGACAATCTATTGTCACATGATCCCTCAACTATTGCATCATTCACGCGGCTGACTAGCCATCAAAGAGATGGGTAGGAGAGGAGATTTAATTGAATGATGAAGTGGGACAACAGCTAACAAAAGGGCAGCAGGTCCGGTAAGGGTAAAAGGAGTAAAAGTAACTCAGGCTCATGGCTGGTCTGGTAATCAGATGGAGCCTGCAAAATGGGCACATGTCTTTGGAATGTGAAGAGGCAAGAGCTAACATGACTTCAGAAGCTGCAGCTGGATGGACAAAAACAAAAAAACAAAAATCACAGCAGCCCAGATAAAGGAACATCCTGACACTACTCTTGAATCGGACTGCAGTATGAACTCACACATACCAAAAACAAAAAAACAAAACACACACACACGTTTCTCTTTGTCAACCAATCAAACCGTAACAGTTTCCCCCCCCCCAGGAACCCACCATCACAGGCATTACCATTGTGGTGAACACAGAAAAAAAAACAGCATGTGAAGGACTCTTTCCTCCCTTTCTTCTTCAGGAGATGTGAGAAGCGGGTGCTTAGTAGTGAGGAAGGAGATGCGGGTGGGTACATCAAGGGAAGGGAGTGTGGGAAAACAGCAGACCCTCACACAGTCCCCAACTGAACCTTCTGCTGTGTAGGACTGAATTTACATACCAATATAAGGATCCCATAAACGGAGCGTAATTCATGCAGAGGAAGCAGAACACTGACAGAACCGGAGCCTGGCAGATTTTGTCATCAATAGAGGCATTTTGGAAGCGAAAACACATGATGAAGAGCAACAAGAGCGTGCTTCACCATCTCCTTTCAGCATTCCATAGACAACCCGCGGCCATGTGATTCTGCAGAGTGCCAAAGTGACACCAGCATTTGACATTTGTGGACCGGGGGAATTGTCCAAGTTGAATCCCTGCACACTAAAAGGAAGCCAACACTCTGCGGTAAAACCCCCTGTCTCCACTTGCCAGGCTGTGAATTGTTAAGTACCGTAGTCATGAATTTGGAGCAGAAAGCTGTCGCAATGCTGCCATTTGTTTACAAGACAACTGAGCTAAGCTCATGAGGGAAACAAGTGTCAGAAAACTCAAATGTAAACACATCAGAGGACGCATGCATGCATTTGTGATGTAAAAAAAAAATCGTAAAAATAATCAGAGTCAAGGGGTGAATGTGTAATCCAGACCAGACTAAAGTGGGATTCCACATACAACCTTTAACCGGCATCTCTCCGGGATACGGAAAGATTAGAGATAGCCTTGGACCACCGAGCTCCTCCTTTGACACGCATAACAAAAACAACATCCCACAGACACACAAAAAAGAAAGAAAGTTTCGCACACCAACGCACACTCACACTCACAATGTACTCGAGTGCTGTACCGTGTGCACATATAAGATCATCAACATATTATATACCTTCCATTGCTCTTCGTACCTTGAAATGTATGGTTTATTTAGGGACGCGAATCTCAGGAAACAACTGTGTATTACTGGAGGAAACTACACGTTGAATCATCACAATGACACCACAGCAGTTGCGTGACGTTAAATGTGTGCAAAACAACTGGCTAGAATGCATTTTTCAAGAACAGTGGGGAAGTGGTTCTGGCAAATCTCTCACCGTGTGGCAAACATCGCTCGGAGGGAGGAAAAGGTGGCCGCGTCCTCCTTCAGGGTTTTGAGCTCATTCCTCAATTTCATCATGGTCTCAGTCACCATCGCCTTCTCGTTTTCATACTTGCTCTTCAGGTTGGCCAGAGCGACTTCAGCAGTCTGTAGGCAGCAAAAATGCAGACCAACGTTAGCGAGGTGGGCAACCAAGGAAGACTATGAACTTATCATGTAGATCGGTTTAATACTGCCACATGTGCAGTAAATCGTACAGACAGCTTGGTCTGAAGCTCTTATTGGTCAGTTGGTTGAAAATGAGGGGCTTTTATGTCTCTGTTCTCGCTCAACCACACATATTTTAAAAGCACAACAACAGCAGATACAATTCGGTTTCTTTGTGCAGCTGACACCAATTGACTGCTGTCCCCACCCATGTTTGCTGTCGACCACATCACATTTGCTCAACAGCTGAAAAGCCTTGAAATAGCTTCCATATCCCCCATCTTTGTCTGTCCTTCAAGGCAAGATGACAAATGTTTGGGATGTCAAATCTACAAGAGACATCCACAGCGGGTAAAAGACAAACTGACCTGCTTGTTAGCCTTCAGAACAGTCCTCAGAGTAGCAATCTGTTCCCTCTTTGTGCTGAGGAGGGATTTCAGCTTGAGGATCTCCTCCATGCAGGCCTCTTTGTCCTTGTCGGCCACGGCGCCGAGCTCCAGGGAGGCCACCCTCTGGCGCGACAGCTCTGTGGTGCGGTCTACGGCCAGCTGCAGGTGCTTGATCTGGTCCCTTATGATGGCCACCAGATTGTAGATGTTCATGGGCTCACGGCGGTGGTCGGACACAGGAGAAGGCAGGCCCGCGGATGGAGCGGCATCATTGAGCTCCATCTTAACAGGCTCCGGGAAGAGGCCCTTGGTGAGCAGGATGGGAGAGCGCCGGCCGCGGCCTTCGGGGCTGCTACGACCTGCCTTGCCCTCCTTGTAGAAGTCGAGCATCACACGGTTGGGGGTCTCATTGTTGCACATGCACACGTGGTTGTAGAGGGTCGCCAGTTCTTCGCTGAACGTGACCAGCTCGTCCTGAGCCACACTCAGGCTCCCCTGAGATTCGCCTGCCATGTCACTCACCTGGGGGCCAAAGGACGGGAAATGAGGAGCATGAACGGATTTGATGCTGACTTTCAAGTAAGGTGTCAGATCAAACGTACCTTGCGCAACTCTTTCTCCAGCTTGGTCTTCTCGTCCTTCTCAAAACCCCTTGTCTTCTCCAGAGTGGATAGCTTCTCCCCGAGTGTAGTGACATCGTTCTCCAGACGGGTTCGCTCCTCATCATAACGGGACTGACGGGCCTGGTATTCCGCCTTTAGGGTCTTCAGCTCCTCCTTCAGCTCCCCAGCCTCTGAAACGGCAACCTAAAAAAGGCAAAGAGCTCGGTAACTAAATCTGCCCTGATGTCGATCTTTCTACACCGTTCAACTCCGAGACACCTCCTTACCTTGTACTTGCACTCCAGGATTTCTGGGCCATTGATGTCCACCTCGTAGTAGTCTCCATCTTCATTGCTGTCGCGTTCTTTCTCATTGTCCAGGGCAGACTGGCGCTCCTTACTGGCCTGAAGCTTGCGGATGGCATTAAGGTTCTCTGTCAGACGGTTCACCTTCTCCTGGTGCTCTGAGAGAGCGCCATTGGCCTGCTCAAGTTGTTTCTGGGAGTCCTGCAGAGTGGACAGCAGGTTGACTTTCTCACGCTCCATCTGAGGAGAGATGACCAAACCAAGAGTACAATGAAAGATGTGTGACCATTTAAATACCCAGCTGACTTCAAGTAAAAGGCAAACCACGTACTCGACTGGATGCCAGTCAATCACAGGACACATATAGACAATGAATTCATACTCGTCACTGAGTGGGAACGGAACCCACGTTGCCTGCGCAGAAGTCAGACAAATGAACCGCTATAACTACACCATTAGTGACTCAAAACATGAAGCCTGAACGGGGAAAATGATCTGTATTCTTTCAATTCCGTCCAGTCATTTATCAAAAGACTTGAGGAAGATTTGAATAGTCTCCTCAATTTCTGTTTGGAATCTGAAGATGACAGCAATGGAGACAAATTTAGCAAGAACATCTGACCGTGTTTATGTTTGACAAAGGGCAGCGTAAAAGAAACATTCTTTGTCAACAATCCAAATTCTTTCTCGTAACCATGGCAGCCACTCAGGGATAGGGTTGAATTCATGGAGTGGCAATGAAGCAGATGGCAGGGCAACTGGTATCACACCACCCACTGTCTCACGCCTCAGCAGTCTGAAAGTGTGTGTGTGTGTGTGTGTGTGTGTGTGTGTGTGTGTGTGTGTGTGTGTGTGTGTGTGTGTGTGTGATGCGTACCCCAACACCGTTACTATGAATGTGACACAAAATAAAACGAAAATGCATGCAATACTTTGCACCGTATTTTCCGACTGTACAGAAAATTAACCAACAACATAAGCCATACCAATCAAAAAGCGCATCATGAACAAGAAAAAAACCCAAGTTCCTCGGGAATACAGTATATATTTTTGGGGCAAATCTATTTTACAAAAAAAAAACAAGAGCAAGAACAGTAGAGCTGGAATGCGTACCCAAAATTCCAATTACCGAAAAGTGGGTGCATTGGAAATGTTTTCTAGGTACGACTGGTTCACTCACAACTGTTTGTAAACACAGAGTGTTGTTCAAATGTGCCGTTCCGTTATTCCGAATGGCCCCAAAAAGGAGTGTCAGAGCCCAGTGTTTCAGGCGGTACTGATGAAAACAGTTCAAGCATAAGCTGCTGATGGGTTTATATCATAGGTTACATTCAGAAATTCATGGGAGGGCAGTGCGCTCTCCCACTCCGAACACAAACACTTGCAGAGTGGTGTTAGGGTGTGAGAGTGAATTTCAGAGCGCAGCCCAGTAAACGAGGTCCAGGTGGATGAAACTTCTCCTTCTAACTGCGGAAACGCTTTTGTTTTTGGTTTAAAATGGCTTACCTTATCGAGAATCACACATTGAAATTCTGACCAAATTTACAATCCTGATTCGGTGTTGCACCTTTCAACATTGTAAAAAGCAAATCCTTGTTGTGGCGGAAGCTGCATATGCTAAACTTGGGATACGTCGCACATTGGTTGGCATGACTACTACTTCCTCAACTTTCTTTTGGCGGTTGGCAAATACTTTTTGTGCATGACCACCACCACCTTTAGCATGCTGAAGAAGGTGACCACTAGTGGTATTTCACCAACAGTGTTTGTCAACCACTAAAAGACAGTCAACACGTTTTGGGAATGGGAATTTGGGGTGCCTGTCCATGCTGTAATTTTAACATAAAAGTCGCGAGTGAGCATCAGTTGAACAAAAAGTTTCTCATTCGAAAAATAGAGTTATCTGCTCTTGGCAAAACACAAACCTGAATCAGTTGCTGCTTTAGCTTCTGGATCTCAGAAATGTTCAACTCGCTCAGTAGGTCATCCACAAGACTGGGTGCTGGGTTGAACAACTCGTCCTTCTTTGGCATGCGGTTGTCGTCGGCGAGCAGCTTGCCGAAGCCATTCTCGTAACCGTGAAGAGCATCGTCGTTGTTGGGTTCAGTGGTGGCATCGTCGGAGAACTTGAGGCCATCCAGAGAGATGCTAAGAGGTTTGCAGGGGGGGAATTGAGGGTGGTGTGAGAATACCTAATGACATTTAGAGAGGAGGCAGACATTGTGGTCCTGCTCAACACATACCTGTTGTAAAGTGTGTCTCCAATGTTCATGTAGTGGGACAGCTCCTTCCTCAGAGAGGTTTTCAGCTCACGCTCAGTCTTGATGGTCTCGAGGGCTTCACCCAGCTGACGCTCAGCGATCTCTTTTAGGCGGATGGCATCCTCCAACTGGCTGTTCAGAAACTGCATATCCTCCTCCAGACGACGGATTTCATGCTTCAAACCTTCAAACTCAACCTGTGCACGAAAAAAATAACAGATAGCAAAGCTTTGAGGTATTATGCAATCCTCTCGAAAGTTATTGTTCGTGAAATCATTCTCACAGTAACTATATTGAGTACTATCACTACTTTGGTGTTGGCATTGTTTTGGTGGGGTTTTGTTGCCCCCCAAGATTGGAAGGTTATAAAAACAGTTTATTTGGTGTGTCAACTGTACAGCATACAGCAGTGGTGATTGCGCCAATCAGTGGGGTCGGGTAATTAGTTCTAGAATTGGAGAAAAACAAACACTTAAATTGATCATGGATGCCAGGTCAATTAAAACCAAATTTCTTCAAACAATTGTGCTGTTATTTCATTGTTCCTTTCATGCTATACCATCTGTCCATCTTAGTCCTGCTTGGGATCTTGTTCCTTCGGTCAAGACCCACTGCTCGTAGCCAATATGCGAGGGTGGGGAAGTATCTCGACTGGTAAATCGAGAGTCCTTCTGGTCAAGGTCATCAGCACCCCGTCTCCACTCTAAACAGGGTTGATGGTGCACTGCTTTCCCTCCTCCTGAGATGCCGGATGGCGGACTTGAATTTCAGTCCAGAAGTCCTTCTCAATAGCTTGACGAAATTCCTCCCATGGCCCTGGTTTTGCCTCAGCAACCACTAAAGCTGCATCCCAATTGGCCTGCTGGTTCCCATAAGATGTATCCGCAGTGCCACGGGACAAAAAAGGCTCAATAGGACTCCTCATTCATCTTGACAGTGTCTCTCTCCGCTGGTGTCCACCGTACGAATGCTACCATGTTACTTTACTTATTCACCAAAGCATATTGCAGGATGACCCTGGCATATGGAAGAAGCTAAGAAATTGAGCAAAGCCCCGCTGAAAAAAATGGCCTCTTCTCATCATTAAATTCGTTTTCAGCACTTCTCTGGCTGCCTGAGCAAAACTGTGGCTCACATTTTCCAGATATGAACAAACGACACCTCACCTGGCTCTGCTTGAGCCCCGAGACCTGCTTCTGCAGCGAGATGTTTTCCTCCTCCAGCTCGGTGTAGTCCTGCAGCAGACGAGCTTCCCGGAACTTGTACTCCTTGACGTCATCACGCAATTGATTCCTCTGGAGCTCCAACATCAGGCTGTTCTGTGGCATCAAAATGGTGGCACAGCCGAGATATAAGCAAAGAGGAAGAGTTGAAAGTGACCATGTTGTCAAACTTTTATTTTATTTTTTTTTTAAACACACAGTCGAGGAGGAAATGGCCAGTGACAGGATAATGTTGCTTTGTGTTGGACTGTCTCGTGCACGACATCTAAATCTCCATCTGGCCGTAACCAACATGTGCTTGATGAAGACATGAGATGCCAGGTGTCTTCCGGCTGTAATGCCACAAAAATACACTTAAGCCTCCTCGATGACGAGTCTTCAGTTGCACAATTGATGAGATCTAACAGACTGGATGTTCATTTCAGAGATTGCATGCTGGCAAATGTGTCTTGCACACTGTTGTGCAGTGCAGAAAAGCCTTCACCCATTATAATAAAAGGTAAGAGAGTCAAGAGACGGCCCCTTCCTTCACTTGCACACGCAAACCTGAATCTGTAAGGATGCCATCTGTTCTACTGGGCCACCCGTTTCTTCACAAACTCATGTATTGCTCTTGCTAACAAACCACGCACTACATTTGAAGCGGCAAAAGTGGTCAGGTGACGTGAGGAAGGGGAAGTAAAGCACATGCACTCGCACACCAAGGATGGCGTCATCGCCTGAGCCGGGTGGGGAGCACGTGAGACCTTGCATGTGGGTGTGTCGTTCTCTCAGCAGAGATAACCTAATAGCTGCAGAGGCATACTTAGCTGAGCAATCCCTTTGCCAGGTGGCCACTACCACTCACGCTTGACAGCACCAACCACATTAGCCAGTGCATGCAAGATTGTTCGATGAAATCAGACCTGACAGGCTGACTGACTGAATCAGTCAAGTTACTCTCTAATAACCTGAACGGAAGAATCTTTCTTCAATGGCCATACCATGCAGTTAATTTCCAATAAAAGTGACATTTCTTTCCCCAAGAACACCATCAACAACATGGCTAATGAGCCTCAAGAGAAATGTAATCTGGGCACCAACCTTCTGTCTCATTGGAAGTGTTTTGTTTCTGCTAGTAGAGGCAACGCCCTTTATGTTTGCCGCACCAAATGATTACCGATAATTACAATGTGCAGAGTTGACCTGCGGCGAATGTTACAAGTCTAATTCATATTTGAGAGGACTGGCGCACCTCGAATGAGTGGGGTTTTTTGGAGTGTGGCAGTGCAGGTGATTTTCACAATTATACACTTCAGTCTAAATTGGGATGACTATGATAATTATGAATTGTGTGAATGCTGAAAGCAATCCACATTTTCTGTTGAATTATAGCTCTTGATCTAAACTGTTGATTGTTGTGGAATAAAAATGCACAAAATGAGATATTGCACTTAATGTTGGTTTACCCTTCACCAAGAAATAACAATTCATGAGGAGTTATTTTCACCAAAATCAAACATTGAGCCGAATATCCCTCCTTAAACTAAATGCGGCACTCAGTAGAACGCGACTTCTGCCCTCTTCTAACAACTTCATAGAATCAGAAATGCTGAAGATCCATGCCAGCTGGTTGATTAGGCATCTTCTGTGTCAAACTTCATTTGTCTCAACTTGTGGGTGCCTGCTGTTGATTTAGTACAAATGCAGGCCACAAGCCAACCTGATTAAAAGCCCCCCTCCATCCGATTATGTGGGATGCCTGAGCTTTGACCTTTCACCTCCACATCCAGCACCACCCATTCTATTTCCACACTGGAGACGAGGGTCAGATGGCCCGGCCCCCTGACAGAAGGTCATTAGAGAATGGGGAGGCCTTGTGAACTAAACAGCCAAGCGACATCTCCTGGTGTGTGGTGAGAAAATATGTGTGGCTGATTAGCTACCAAAGTGTGATCCATGGCCATTTGAGGGGCCTAAAAAAAGAGGTCATTCCTTCCCCCAAACATAGCAGGTGACATCTGGACAGCTGCCCACGTACCACACTTGAACCGACAAATGTGCCACTTCCATCCAAAGTGGGTGGGCACTTTTTGCAATACATGCTCTAAGGCAGCCATGGTTGAAGGAAGAATTCAGAGCATAGTGACTACGAATGCATGATAAAGCAGATGGGGGGTGTGGGGTGGGGGAGGATTCCTTCCCATTTCTAGGCCACGGAGTACTGCAAAATGTCACAAAAGCACATTACTAGGCGAGGCTTTTAAAAGCCCAAACCCAAAGTGTCTGTCGGACCTCCAGAGCCGTCAAGTGAACCAAGAAAAGCTTAACAGCACGATGATGCTCAGCCTGCTTAAATCACCCCAAAGCTTGGAGTTATTTCCCAATGTGTTTAAGCCGCGATAAGCAAAACTTCAATGGGGCAATAGCGCAGTCACAGTGGCAGAGTATCAGGATTACGGCAAATGTAGATTAGGATTTTTGTGCTTGGTTAAAGGCTATTTCCTTAACACCAGAGAATCCAACTTGCCTTTCTACAGTCGATATTTAAATCGGATGGCTCTGAAGTGAGTCCTGTCCAATAGACTCGGGCAACACTTGGAGCAGAGGGGTCATACTCAATGCCCGCCACATGATTCGATTTGGCCCGCCAAAGAAAATTATGTGCATAAACTTCATGTTTCTTGCTAAATACCAAAAGTGCAAACACTCTTCACTTTTAAACATTGAGATTTTGCAAGCATTTTCTTTGTTTCCGATCGCCTCTTTCAAAGTAAATGTAGCATTAGGACAAACAGTTTACCGGTCTCCGATTTCAAAACTAGTCATTCATAGATTTGTTGTGTGTATGTAATCTGAAACAGCCATATATTTGTTTAAATTTACACTGAACTTCAAGGCGGTCGCTGAGGATATAGTAGTGCCGTGGTGCACTTGCCAGACTTGTATGTGGGTAGCGTGGGATCGGCTCCCACTCAGTGACGGTGTGCGAATGACTGGAGACCAGTCCAGGGTGTAGCCCTCCTTCCACCCGAAGTCCACTGGGACAGGCTCCAGCAACCCCCCGCGACCGTCTTCAGGATAAGAAAATGAATTGAAAAATGAATGGATAGGTGAACTTCAGTCATAAAGGCCCTGCGTAGGAAACCCAAATTACGATGTGGCCCTCATTCATTCAAATCATTCAAAATGATTTTGAATCCCCTGACTTAGTGTACCTATGTTGATACAGCATTGAAAACTGTATTGAGAGCTACAGTATATGTCCTTTATCCGGCAAACTTAAAATGAAGCCCTCAAGAGCACAGCGTCTTATTTATTCCTATCACAGGTCACCTTCAGTAAAATGAGCAAAATGCTCGCCAACCTTGAATGCCACCACATGACAACCGAGCGGAGGCATAATTGTGCTCAGTCAACCTTTGCTACCATCTGTGAGGATGAAAGGTGATCAGTTTGCATGCGTCCCTGCGCCGCCAAGTATTATTATTTGACTCAGACTTTCCTGACTGCATTCAAGACATACCTTCAAAATAACAGTTTTTGAGTATGAATTCAAAGTTGCATGTGTGTGCTTGATTGTAACATTTCCCATTGGGAAACTGCTGAATAGCCAGGGTGAAAATGTGCCTCTATGCACTTAACAGTTTTTAGGCCATCGGGACAAAAGCTGGAGAAACATGGCTCCATTAGTGAAGCCAATGTGTCAGACTCAAGTCTATGTGCTGTTGATTTATTCAAATCGATTGATCCAGCACAGAAAGATCCTCTTGTCATTTGAGCCTTAGGCTTAAATCAAGACTGACACTTTCTGTAAGCATACAAAGGACTGAGGTTAATGGCCAAGCAACTCCGCCTGGTCGAGTCTAGTGACTTTAAAGGCTATAAATAGACACATTGCTTATAAAGGAGACAGATTTAGCAGAGCTGCATTAAATTGCGCTTGCCGCTGTGACCAGCTAACCCACATAATATCTAGAGGGTTTATAGGAGTATTCAAGTCCCTACAGTGGTCCAAAATGGTGGAATAGTAACTACACACGTAGAACTGATGACTTCATAAGCCTAAAGGCCTGGCGAAGTCCTGTGTGCCTTGCAAATCAACCTCGAATTTGCATGTAGTGTGAAAATCCATCCACATCCATCTGCTCTGTTGAGCAAACAATTCTAAATAATCTGTCCATCCATCCATTCATCATCTCTTTCAACAAATCCAGATGGAAAGAGCCTAATGTTATACTCGAGTGGTGTAATGGATCAAAAAACTCCCAATTCGGATCACGCGTTTGAGTCACTGATCGGATCGTTTATCGCATTAGCAAAATAAATTAATAAAAAAAAGAAAATGACCCATTTGTGTTTATTGGTTTTATAAAACGTTTTTGCCCATTAAAAAAAACAACAACAACAAACGTTCTCTTCTAATGTCAAATACCGTTTAAATTTTCAAGTGCAAAATAAGGCAGGATATATTCTTAGCGTGGAAGAATGATCTTGAAAGTATCTGAATCCAAACATCTAATGGGGGTGACATGGACATCTAAGCAAGTATCTGCAGTGTAGTACTGGCAGGAAAATACAGTATTGGCAACTTAAATCCCCATTTTGTGCCCATAATGAAAGTCATCACTGTAGGCACATTCCTCTGAAGACATGCAAATGGTTTTAATGATGTTGCACCTATTAGCGTACGCGTCCTGATTATATTTCTGCTTCTTGTGAAGGCTTAATCCTGTTGAGTACGCCCAAACTAAGAAATGTGTCATGTGTTAAATGTGTGTTCTTGGGGGACACATTTGGACGTACAGTACTGTATTGGCATCAGAGACAGCCTTATTCGATTTAGCTGTGATGTGCGCAATGCGCAGATCTAGTCTCTAGCTCTGCTGATGCCATGAAAGCGCTCCCCTTTGAGGAAACACAATTGTTGCTTTTATTCTACAAGGATATGAATTATTCAGACATATTTATGTCTCGGGAAAGGACCACTGTCCCCCATGAAAGCAAATTCACTCCCATAAGCCTGGCTCTTTTGCTTTGGGGCAAAGATTTGAGGCTTCTTTCCTTCTTTTTCTTGCCATTTTCATCTCCTTCCATAACCCCGCTCCCTTCCTTCCTTTCGCCGCTTTGGTTTCTGGGCTAATTTAAAATCAAGGAGACAAAAGCCTCTTTGGAGTCTGGTCACAATGCCACCGTTGGTGCCCATGCTGCCTCCACTTGCCTGCCACACAAAATCTGCCAAGCACCCGCTGAAGCACCATTAGAGGCGTCATTATCCGAAATGGATGGGGCTATTCAGACAGTCGAATGAAACCAATTGGAATTGGCGGAGGCCCATCGTGCTGGATCGGTGCGGATGACACAGCAATGCAGGCCCCACGAGCAAAATGCTTGGTCGCCCTGCTTTGGCACTGTAGCAGGAATTTATTTGCAAGTGTAAACATACAAGAAATTCTCGACATCTATTCGGCTCAGGATGCACCTTAAACATACTGTGCTTAAATGACTTGCATTTGGTGTCATACTTAAATTCTTAACTCAACACAATTCAACAGGATTTATAGAGCACTTGAAAACAGCCACCGTGGTTATACTGTCAGAGATTTTCTCGGACAAAGTTAAAGAAACGACTCGGCACACAGGAAAATTGTCTTCAATATCGGCGGGAGCGGACCTCTGAGAGCGAACGACGGTTGTTGCTCCGCGATCACACTCAAAGTCCCGTCTCTGCGAGTTCCACATTTTATTGTAACATATGCAAAATACAAGAAAAACACTGCCCCCGATATTTGCATAGCGCACCCCCGGTCGGGCCTCTCAGTAGTGATTGGTTACCTGTTTTTCAACCTCGAACCACCAGTACATTGGCGCCTTTTCTGGCTGGTCTACATCGAATTAGCATGCTGTAGACTTTGCGGATGGTCAATGTCGTCTGGGCGCGACGAGTGTTCTCAACTCGTCTTTTGTCGCTCAACCGCTGTTCCCGAATTATTCATTCCCCTTTTGTGACCGAGTTTCGCCTTCTCCCCTGTGGTCGCCCACCTGTATTGACGTGCTAATTGTGGACTTCAACAGCCCTGCGGCCAGGTGGCCGGCGCCTTTGTGTGTAGGCATTTGGGGGTGGTGGATATGCACCCAAACGCTTCGATGTGCCCAAATAAATGAAACTTTAAACATGATACATTTTTGCTCATAGATTCTTCTAACATATACAAAGTGTTACACATGGAGCAAAAACAATTCATATGACAACAACCCTTCTTCAGGTCCCAAAAACTTGCCTGGTCAGGGGTGACCGGGCAATCCCAGCTCGAGGACCTCAGGTATCTATTTCCCTTCCCTGAGATCTGAGGCAAGCTATCTCAGTGTCCACTTTTAAATCTCCTCCGAAGATTAACTGTAATTGTTTGACTTTTCACCATGAATAAGATTTTTCGAATTTTTAAACGTTTGAAACATCAATGCTCTATTGAATCAAAATCTCGTGAGGCGCATTTGGTTTCCGTGACAACCAAACCACACCAATGCAGTGCTCAGCAGCAGTTGACCCAATTAAAAGGAGGGACTCAGAGATTTTCAGAACTTAAATCGTCGTGAGCAACATGCCATTTTTAAGTCTTTCACTAATCTCAGTCAAGAAACACTGAAGACATCTGTCTCCAGCAACGAGTGATAGAAAACAGCACTGATTGCCTGCCGCTATATTACTACGGTCTGTTAATAAATATATTTGAATTACTATTTTATCACCAGCCTACACTGCATTTATAAATTTGACCTTGAGCTGCTGCTCTGATCATAAAAAGCGATGAATTAGAATAATTATGCATTTAAGCGGAAGAGAGTGAAAGTTGGATTGGGGTGTAGTTTGAAAGCAAAATGGCTTCCAGGTGAGGATGTTGTCAAAATGTTGTCAAAATTGACAAATTCAAAAAAGGCTCTGAAAGTAACCATCAAATTCTGCTCTCCCCTCACTTTGCTCATCTCTTTAGATCCCTTCAGGTCTCCGCCATCCTTCAGTTAAACGAGGCCTCTCCAAAGCTCTTCACGCTTGATCGCTGCTCTCCCCATCACTAGCTCCATGACACATCATATGATCAAAGACATGCAAGGCACACTCTGCGTCTGCATTGCTCTCCTGTCTCCTCTAATGAGGTCAGTTGTGAGTGCAAGTGATGGATGCCATGACAGGGTGAGACTATTGTCCAAAGTGGGGCAGAGACAATAAGGGTATGCATTATCAACGTTTGGGGAGCTGACGAGGAGAATGTGTTGGATAGAATGCGTAAAAAGCAATTCCCTGCCTAGGACTAGCATTAGGTTATTTTAGCTCTGGACATGTTTCACCGAGGTGCCATCACAGAGGCGTCCATGAGACTTGTCTAATTAGATTTTTAAAATTTGACTGAATTCCAAATATTATGGCGTCATGAGCATTCCATCCTTTCTTGCCATGGCCTCTGTGTTTTGCCGACTTATCTGTAATGTGAACTACACTCAGGACGTACAATAGAGGTGGAGAACATAACAAAGAGGCCAAAGGCAAATGTTCCTTCAAGTGAGATGAATTTCCCAAGAAGGAGCAAGCAGTTGAAAATAGACAAAGTTATGCAAGCTGTAATCAAACACCAGCTCCTCCAGGCTTGGCCAACACTGAAAGAATCCAAGATGACCAAATGTGTCTTGTGCACTTTCTTAGATTTCCATGAGAAACCGATCCTTGTCCATTGTGGAATGAATACAAAGTTAGTACACATGAATATGCTCCATAGCTTCACAGCACATCGTTTGAGATAGAACAGCTCTCCCATTTGCTATGCTTAGTCTGTGGATGCGAGCGATCAAATATTTTGTTTTTAAAAAAAAAATTGTAAAAGGTGAAGACAAACGACATAATACATAACGCTAATTACGAGTCTCCATTCTTAGTTGAGCAAATGAATTTGAGGTCATTTCTTACCTCTCTTATCTCCTGGGTGATTGTGCTCAGGCGTTCATTCTCAGACTGCGTATTGGTAAGCATGTTGCGAGTTTGCCGGAGCTCATTCTGCAGTTCAAGGACCCTCTGCTCGTAGTAGGCCTCCTTACAGGCCGACTCCTGGATGAGAGACTCTTCCCGGCTCTCGCCATCCGCTGCCACTTTCCGGTGGTTGGAGTAGGCTTGTCCAAATGCCTACAAAACAGGAGGACAACCTCAGTTAGAACCTACAGAAAACATATATTAAGAAAAGTAAATCACACAAACTCAGAGGGACTATTTTGCGATACGGTAAGTGGTCTATCAGTGAGGCTTAGCAATGGACTGGAGCTTGCATCACCCTGGAAAAATAATCAGTTTAGCTCCATCTGGGCCGCTTGATGCATTCCACCCCATCCCCCCCAAGCCTCACCCCTGCACGTGCACGCCAGTGACTGAACTGATGGGAAAGCACACGGGGAAAAGTAGAGCAATGGGTCTAAAGAGAGGCCTGTATTCTAATACTCTTAATACTGTCGGAGAGAGATCATAGCGGGAAGGTCACTGGCTATCTGAATGTTGTACAGATTAAGTCACTAAAGAGGGCACGTGTAATGAGAATTCTACCTTATGCGGGGATTTCAACTTCTATTGTGAGCCGGGGAAAAGTGGTAAATAAAACAAATTTGACACAGAACTTGTTTATGGCCTTTAAGGAAGCGTTCCCTCTTTCTTAAAGGCCATAAACAAAAAGGCCCAAAAAAAGGAAAGATGGGTCCAGCCAGTTGGAAGTGTATTGCTACCAGCAGAATGTAGGTTAGGCAATTCCCTCTCATTAAAATCACCTCCCAGATTTAATTCCCCACACTGTCAACTCGTCAGTGGTGTTCCACTGACAAATGCGGGTTCTTATTTTGCTTCACGGTCACATGCGTCACGTAATATTGAATCACCTGCAGGATTAATCTGACTTTGTTTGCAGCGGCATAAATGCTTTCGTTGCGGAACGCAGACCTGCATGTGAATGGCTACTGCCAGGTTTGCTCCATTTCACACCGCATTAGATTAAGCTCCAGAATTCTGTCAGAGAGAAAAAAAATTGTGGGCATTTGTATCAATTCGAATTGACCTATTTTGGAGACTTTTGGAGACAAATATGAGAATGTATGCTACTGTTTTTTTTAGATGAATCCAAATTATGACTGACTGCTTTTTGATGATGCAATTTACATGTTTCAGTCAATTATAAAACATCGACTTCTCCGTCATAACCGCATTCGGTATTTGAGATTCTAGCACTAAGTGCTTGCAGTAAATGGATCAGAATGGTTGTCAACGTTGGCCGCACGTAGCCCACGTCTGTCATACTTACATCTCCATTTGCCAACACCTTACCATGAACATACAATACAGGGATTCCCAAAGCAAAATATTATACCACATGGATACATGAAGTGCTGCTAAGGGTACCATAATCAGTACCCGCAGGCAAAACTGAATTCAAGTGTAGCACTGCACCCTATCCATTTAAAGGGGTTCTTCTAGCTATGCTTCCGCACCGAAATTTGAAGGAAATAAGCCATGTGGTTTTTGTCTAATCCTACTTGCAGACAGACAAACCAACGTTGGCAAAAACAATCTCCTTCCACCAATGAAAATAATGGATTAGTCTGAGAAGGAGATGGCGGTCGAGAGGAAGAGATTTCCTCCTTAAGTAATGCCGGTCGACCTTGCCAATAGAAATGTTGTCCCAACAAGAAAGAGCCCATCAACCAGCCTCCCAGCCAAAGGACAGTTCTGAGATCACCGCACTCTGGCATCGTTCATAGCACAACTGGTGGGGTTCAATATTTCAAAACCAAAACGTGTGTTCACCGATAGAAAATGGCCTTTCCTGTGTCGAGTCGTTGTGTTTTCCTTCCATCAAAGACTCTTTACCTTCTCATCCCTCTGGGATGGATTGTCAAAGGACAGCGCCAATCAAAGGTTTGTCCCTTAAAAGTGTGTGCACCCCAAAGACTAGAGCCTACTGCCTGAAGGCCTCTAATCTCAACGCCCAAGCATGGATTTAGGGAGGGTAACTCTGGGACACACGCCACCAAACCTCTAATCTCAGGGTGAGCTGCCAGTGCCTACCCAAATTAATATTCATCTTTATCTTGCCATATGCTGCAGTTTTGCATTGGACATGAGAGCATGGATTATTAATCTCTCGTGAAGCTAATCAAAAGATGGTCTTTGGTCGTGATTACACTGTATAGTCTGCATGGCCTGACAGATTTTTTCCTCCCATTGGAAATAAATAAATAAATTGCAGAACAGACGGTCATATCCATGGGCTCCGATTTCTGATTCCAGTTGAGTAAAAATATGGGGTGAGGCGATACACCCTGCCAGACTGATCTCCGAACAACCATGCAGGATCAAAAGGACATTATGATGGAAAAAAAAGATCACTAGGTTCACCATTGACAAATGCACTATTGCCCCCATAAACTAGAATTTCAGAAGTCGGGAAAATTTTAGCTTTGACAATCAAGACAGTAACCTTCGATTTCTCTAATGTGGACTCCAGCGATATGGTTGACTGAAAATCCAACGCAGACAGATTGAAGACCATCATTTTTTTTTTAAGTCAAGATGGCGCCCGAGTAGGCAGCCGTCAGCAAGTGCTCTCATGAGCCTTGCTTTTTTTGTTGTTCTTGTGTTTCTTTTGTCACTTTGTGTTTGTTGTTACGTCGTGTGGACTTGATGTGGACCTTTTTCAGCATTTTTTGGCCACGACATTCATCAAGGAGGAGACTCTGTGCTTGGTGGTTGCGCCTTCTCGGCAGCATGGGTATACCAGCACTGTTTTTGACTGGAGGAATGTCGGCGCCATTTGACTGTCGTTGCTGGACAGTCCCGGGGCGCTTGTGTCTTGCGCCTGTAATGGGCAGCATTTTTCACAGCCCCGCTTTGTTCAGCGGAGAGATCGGTGCTGTTGAACGGTCTGCGGCTGGATGGATGGAGGTCTTGAGGAGCCGACGATGAGAAGGAAGGAGCGTTGGCGCGGAGTGCCGATGCGGATTTGGAGCTGGGAGTCGCGGCTTGGAGTTTGAAGCGGATTATGTGGGACAGGAGAAGTGAACTAATCTCTTTTCGTCAATGGACGCTACAGCTTCGTGTTTGCTTTCAAAACTTTGCTTGTAGCAGACGTGTGCACATTTTCAGCATGATGTCTCTGATCCACTGGTGAAAGGACACTTTGATCCTCTCCTCTTTCATCTATAACTGCTTCAGACAACAAAGTGTATGCAGAAAAGTGGTGAAGATTGCACGACTGTCTCTGTCCTATGTGTTGTCTTGTGTTATTTTTGTTATTTTGACTTCAAAATGGCGCCGCGAGAGTGGCTGCCTTTCCAGCAGCTCCTATTTTTTTGTTGTTCTACTTCTTCCTTTCATACCTTTGCTGCTGTGAATCTGGAATTTCTCCATTGCGAGACTAATAAAGGTTTTCTTAATCTTTTCTTAAGAACCAATGAATCGATTCCCTTTGAGAGAATCTGATGCTGTTTTCACTGAGCTACATCAGCCATGCTTCTTCATCGAAGTAATTCTACACCCATCGTGAAAATGACGTGATTACACTGGTTACAAGATGGACGTGTAGGGAGAGAGGCTCTAAAAATATTCAGAAAGGCAACATGAACGAGCAAGTTGCTAGGCTATGGTTTGCGTTATGAGTCGGATAGAATCAACTTGACACCAGCTGCTTCTCACTTGATTGTTCAGCAACTCAAGAGGGCGCGACGACACGATAGTCAAATCTTGAATAAAAACAATGTATATTGTTGAAAACGTGTCAGAACAGGTTTGGGATGTGGCTGGAATTTGAGATTTAGTGTTTTAGACTAAAGCTGCACTGTAGCAACACCACGCACCAACTGCTCGCATAGGATTCAGACAGTTACGTCAAGTTCCTTCGGCGGAGGTCTAGGGGGTGTAGACTTGCCTGAGAAAACATGTTCCACTGCTGCCTAGGGAGCAAAGAGGATATTAAACCAATGGTCATACTTCCAGGGGATGATCATTTTAATGAATACCTTAGACAAAACAGCATCGATCATAAACACTTCCATGAATGACATCATCCTGTGGTGAAACTTTCTTGAGGCAAAATAGTGATGAGATGACACCATCAAAGCAAACAAAAGAGCAGTCCCCTCGAGATGTTGAAATCTGATATCGCAAGACGCACGACCAGACTTGAATGCGCTGGCGCTGATGTTTGGGCTTTCTTACTATTGTAGAACAACATAACGTGCTAAAAGTAGTTCAGACATTTGTATGCAGAGACCACTGGGTACTACCGCAGTTTTTCACAAAGTGCCAGGAAGACACTCCATCTGGATGCTGGCCGGGGAAGAACAGTGGAATAGGAAGGGGGAAATCAGTTACACACCGCGAATGGAATCTTCTGCCTCGTGAATCACAGCTCACGTGGAGTCAGAGCTTGCCATGATAAACAGCAACGCCATCCTCCCGCCTACTTCCTGTGGCTCCATGTTCACTCACGGGCCACTGAGCAGTCAGCTACATTGCTCCGAGATGTATTGCATTCCTTTATTAAGCTCAAGACTATCAACTCCTAACAATACAATTCTTTGGAGGGGGGCAGCGGAAGGAGGGGCTGTGGTTAAAGGCATCTTGAGAACTGCTGCATTTTTTTTAAACATGAACCGTGGTCCATCACTGCATGCCGAGCCAGTACTGTGCCCAGGAACAACACTTTTATTTTTGTAACAACATTGTTGTGTGAGGAATGCAGACCATGCCACGTGCCACTGTGCGCCGGCGGGAGTTAACTCAATTTACAGCCAGTGACTGATTAGCAGATGCAATGCCAACACCAATGGCGCTGCTCTAATGAGTAACGGAGAAGCTAATGATTGCTTTGGATTTGAGTCTTCAGTGGCCATCTGCAGAGATTTACTGCCCACTGGTTCGAGTTGTCCCCCTCCGTTTTGATTGAGTCACAGTTTCATCATCAATTCTGAATTTGAACCGGCGCGTTTTTTCCGCACAAGGGGCGGTGATCCTAGAATATTCACATAGAAAGCTCATGAAAGCAGCCTAACGGGGAGGGAGTTTGACATATTCGCTGCTCCGTAGCACTGCACCACAGTCAATTATTGCAGAGACCAGAAATTCAAGGCTATGAATGTTGAAAGTGTGCCCACCGGCCAGCGATACCGCAGCACCTGGTGCTCAGCCCTTGCGAAGAGTCTCACCTTTGTTATGGAGGAGAGGGGGAAAAGCCCGCTAGGGCTTTGAGATGCTAGTAAATCATATTAGCGAAGCAGGGCGTGCACCGGACAATAACCAAGTGTGAAGGGGATTCATACTTCCTGAAAAAGGAATATGCTTGCTTCAAGGAGAAAGGCAATTCTCCCGGAGGTATGACACTTCAAAAAACGTCTATCCTTACAGTTTGTGCATCACAAGAGGTTCTCTTGGGAAAAAAAAGGAAGAAAGCCCGAAGCGATGGAGTGGTTTGGAGTGGCTGTACAAAAAAACAAACCTATAAGCTTGTTACAAGCCAGCCTGAAAATGACATCCTCAAGCATAAAACAAAATCTTAAATATTTCCACAAGCTGCCTTTGATAACATTCAGCTGTTATTCCAGTGTACGTTCAGTGCATATTTATCTTCAACCCCAAGCTTAAAAGATTCAAGGAATATACAAAAAATCTGGACAAAATGTTAGTACCGGTACTCACCAATATCGGCACAAGAGTAAATTATCGCTTCACAGTACACCTGGAGAAGGATGATGTGACACTTCAGGTGTGTGTATTGGTGTTAGTTTCGTAGACTAAAAATTGTCATCATTCATTTCGTCACAAATGACAAAAATGAAACTAAAACAAAATGTACAAACATGCTGACATTTGTTGACATTAATCTGGGGCAATTATGCAAGTTTTTTTATTTAGCTGAAAACTAATTGCTCAGTTTTAAAGTGGCATAATACACGTATTGTCATTTCAACATTTTTTCTTGAAACAAAGTTGAATAAAGACACAGCTGTGTTAAACGTGTGTCTTGCATGTTAAAATACCCTTACAAATAGGTGTTAGACTTTTCTGTGTCAAAGTTTTGATGTATCTCGAAGAGAAACACCGACTATATTGATCATTAATTTAGTTGACAAAAATTGCTCTGTTTTCGTCGACTAAGATTGGACTAAAACTAAAATATAAACAGACAACTAAATTATAACTAAAACAAAATTGAATTTTCTTGTAAAAAAAATTAACCCTGATGTGAATGTACAGCGGCGGCCCGGGAATCCAGTGGTTAGCACATCGACTTCACAGCGCAGAGGTGCAGGGTTCGATTCCAGCTCTGGCCTCCCTGTGTGGAGTTGTTGTTCTCCCCGGGTGTGCATGGGTTTTCTCCGGGTACTCCGGTTTCCTCCCACATTCCTAAAACATGAATGGCAGGCTGATTGAACACTCTGAATTGTCCCTAGGTGCGAGTAGTGAGCGCGGATGGTTGTTCGTTTCTGTGAGCCCTGCGATTGGCTGGCAACCGGTTCAGGGTGTCCCCCGCCTACTGCCCAAAGACTGCTGGGATAGGCTCCAGCACCTCCCGCGACCCTAGTGAGGATTAAGCATTTCGGAAAATGAATGAATGAATGTACAGCTTGGCTGCTCTCCTATTTCAGAATAAAGACAGGCATTATGCCAATGAGGTCTCAGGAGTTTAATTAGCTTCTAAGTAAGGGGAGAATGTTTCGGTTAGTGTAAAACAGAATGTAATGGCAAAACTATTTTGAGATATGAATGAGAGAAATACGAGTTATAGCCAGAAGATAAATGCATTTTTGGTGTGTCGCTTTTTAGATAATGAGCCACAATCTTTTTGAACCTTAACTATCATTTAATCACAAGGAAGCATGTACTTTTGGGGGGAGGGGGGGGGGGGGGGGTGCGGGTTCACTTGTCAACTAGTAAAGCAGCATTTGAACAAAGGGAAGAAAGTGATTTGAGGGACGGACCAGAGTTTCTTTATCGTCTCTTTACAGTCTTTTTGTATGTTTATCGCTGGAATGTCCCACACTGGTTCAGGGTATCTCAAGTCGCAATGCAAAAACTGCCTTATCTCACCTAATTGATGGTGTTGGATTAGAAGGCCCATGTCCACGCAGCCTCGCCCCAGGCAAATGGCACAGTTGCTACGCTCATCACAGTGACTGAGCCTGAGGCGGTCAAAAGTGGCAAGCGATGGCAGTCAAGGCCGCAGAGAGACGCTTGTTCGAAGGGCTCATCTCACTCAGCTTGTCTATCTTCGATACTGCTCTGTCAACCATCGCTACTCTTGTCCTGTGCTTCCCCAAACTGAGATACTTGATTTGGCACATGTACAATGTACAGCAATTTTATTCTTCTTCGCATTCAACCCTACATTGGAGAGTGCCCCTTCCATTATGCACTCCATCCTTTCTGTCTGCAATCCCCATTTCCCAGAGCCCCTGAGAGTTAGTCACCTAACCACTTATGTTATTTTTGTCGTGAAACCAAGAGCCCCAACTTGTGCCATCCTCTTAAAACACACGCGCGCGCGCACACACACACACACACACACACACACACACACACAGGCTTCTTCTGCCTTGGAAACTACACACTGCAATAATCCGACGCACAAGCCTTAAAAGGACTCTGGGAAGGGGATGGAGGGAATCGCTGGGGAGTGGTTATGGTGGACAGATTGCAGACACTACTGGTCTCTGATTGTGTCCTAGCATCAAGAAAAAAGGAACCCTCAAGGAAAAGCGGTAATCTTTTTAAATTGCTCAATTAAAATGAGGCGTTCCCTTTCAGTTTCTGCTCTTTGGTTTCATTAATTTAGAGAGACGGGAACCAGTGCTCGGTCACACTGACAAAGAGTCAAAAATATAATCCAAGCCATGAAAATGAATGGTTAAACTATCCATCCATGATCTGGTTCGCTTTATCCTTGCGAGGGTAGCAAGCGTGCTGGAGCCAATGCCAGCTGATTTCGAGCAATACAGTACACCCTGAACTGGACACACATAGACAAACAAACCGTATAATTGTACAAATGGCTGTGCTAGAGAGTTATTAGGGTAGCAAAAAAATTACGCTTAAATTCAATTGTCGAGGCTATGACATGGAAATGCAGCCAAATGGGTGTTGGTGTCGACTTCCTCCATGTTTCTGGCTGAGGTGACTTCACTGCTGAGCAACATGTGATCATTTCCTCTGATCCATTTCAAGATATCCGGCCTATTGTGAGCCATAATTCACATGCTTCCCACTGCAGTTATCTTTCAAGAAAACAAAGTTACCTTTCACATAAACAGGATGTAGATGAGGCAACAAAGGAGGAGCTTGCGGACTATATTTCAATATAAGGACGATTTATCAGGCAAGAACATTGTCATTGCCTATCTCTTCACATTCCTAGTTTGTTTTTGTATGTTCCTGGAACATTATTCTCTTTTCCCCCTGTATTAAATTGGTAACATTAGAAACATTAGCAGCCGTAACTTGACATTCCCATTACTGCAAATTAATTCATTTTAAAATCCAGGAAGTTGCCACTGTGTCAGCACAGATATGACTGAACACGACCGAAAACAAACTTTTTGATGAGCATGAAGGAAAAGATGAATTCTTGGAAGTCATGCTGTGAAAAAAATCTAATATTCTGCACGTCTTAAAAATGAAATTCCCAAAGACAAATTGGTGAGAGGGGACCTTGTTTCTGTGGTTTAGACACATGTCTGACAGAAGAGAAACGAAGACAAGGGAAACATTGTATTGTTGCACAGTATTTTCAATGACCTCATCATCTGCTTTTAGAGCTCAGGAGTCTCCTGTAACCGGATTCCAGACTGGTTGAACCGTGCTAGACTGCCTTGAAGTGAATTCAGACTATCTATCCAGTAAATGATGATTCAATATACTGTGTGTGTGTGTGTGTGTGTGTATATATATATATATATATATATATATATATATAATTTTTTTTAGGGGAATTTAGAAAAGATTACCCCTCAACTGCACACCCATATATATATATCTATATATATATATATATTGCGCGTCGTCCCGCACGCGGTCTGTCCTTCCGTCTGTCCCTTTTCAAAACGTACCTACTTCACCGCGCCGCTGCGCGCCGCCACTGCGCGCCGCCACTGCGCGCCGCCACTGCGCGCCGCTCAGGCAGTGGCTCACTACGATCGCGCGGGCATCTTAGCGAAAAAATGTTGTCTACCCACAAGCATTGCAATGAAATTGTTAGTTATTTAGTAGAGCTAAACATCTCTTTATTTTCGCGATAAGCAATGAAGATGAACAAAAAGTTTAACAAAGCAACAACACTTTTGTGGGCCGAAGGCCCACCTTACCAGCCTTCCGCAGGAACTAGCTGATGAGCCGCCCGGAGGGCGGCGAACCACCACCTTACCAGCCTTCCGCAGGAACTAGCTGATGAGCTATATGGGTATATTTTTAAGTGGAAAAAGTCGGTTCGATACACTTGCATCAATTAAAAAACAACAACAATTTTCCGAATACAAATTGTTTTTTCATCCACCCCTATTATTTTGTGTGGTTTGCTGTGACATTTTCTCAATGTGACAATTGTGTGACATTTCTTCAATGTGAAATGTGCGCCCTGGCGCACTAAAGGTTGGGAAACACTGCTCTAGACTTTGCATCTGATGGAGTAGGACAATGTCCGAGCCAGGTAATATCTTACCTCCTCAGAGTGGAGTCCCTGTCCAAGGTTAAGAGGTACTCTCTTAAAAAGGCACCTGGCTGTCACTGACCGGAGGCCGCTGAGAATGGGTGGGCTTGGCAGATGCCCAGTCCCCTCTAAACCCTGCATAGTGGTTGATGATTCATCCTCTTATGCCCCGAGGGGAGGGGATTTGGGTCTTTATTTAGGGGCATTTAAAAAAGATTACCCCTCAACTGCAGACTTGCAGTGGAGAATAGATAAGAGGAATGATCAGAATACCTCATCAATGCTGGGAGGGCCTTAGACTAACTCCTGATATAGCTGTTCCAGAACACAGGGCTATGCGGGATCAGAATCACCAATTCTGTTGAAATACATGCACAACAGGGCGCTGAACTGAACGCTCTCCTGTTGGCTGTAGCCTTTAATCTGGTCCCCTATAACACCAAAGGCCAGTTAACCCCAACAGGCTCACATACTCACACACCTCACAAAGGCCCACAGGGCTGACTACAAAGACACGCTTTTAAAGAGCCCAACAATATTTAGGGCTGTGACTGTCAACTTAAATTCCACAGTGCACAGCTGTTGCCACATTGACACGACGGGCAAATGGTGTGAACCCGAATCTGTTTGCTACCAAACATATTCAGGACTCGAGGAGTTGACAAGAGTACAAACGTAGGTCGGCAGAGAAAGCACATATTGGACGACACAGTGCGACAGGAGCTACAGCTTCCCTCTCGTGCATTAACAGTTGAAGGTGCGGCACGTGATGTCATCTGTGACTAGCTTAGGATAAGAATATCAACAAGAGCTGAGGGAACATAAGCCCTGTAGCTACCGACAGTGTAGTTAGAGCAATATAACGTCATTAGTGCCTTCACTTGACTGGAACAGTAATCCACGCTCAACTTCATTATCAGACAAGGCGTGCAGTTTGTCTCAACACCCTGCAAATCGAGAGTAGCTTGTTTCCACCATTTGCTTAGTTCAATATGGTGCATGTTTTTTTTTGCATTGTTAGAAATAGTGTGTCTTTGGCCTACTACACCAGAATATAGCAGCAGGTGGCCTTTTGGTATCATACGAGAAAATGGCAGTCAACATGTTAGGTTTTGTTTAGTTTTACCTCATTCTTTCGCCTGAGAGATGTCCACAGAAGAGGAAATAAACATAATGGATGGCAAAGTGTCCCAAGAGAGTTGCAAATAATGGCAGAGCAAATAATGTGGTTGAAAGCCAATGAGAGAATGAACAACCCAGCTGGCTGAAATTGTGCCAGATGGCTGACAATGCACCTGAGTGACAATATAAATACACATATATTTCTTCATAATAATAGAGATTAATAATAACTATTAAGCAATAAGCAAGTCACCATTAAGATGACAAAATATCAGGATTTAAGTCCATCAAGCTATAGGAGAGGATCCCTCGGCACACATCAATCAATACACTCAAACAACAGCATCTACTGTGGAACCAGCTTGGCCGCGAACATTCGGGCATAGAAGTGTGTTGTTACTAAGCAACACCATGGCACAAATTTCATCCATCACACTGCCGGGAAAGTAGAATAAATGTGTGGGTGGGAATATTAGTAGCCCATCCTACATAGGATAAGAATGCAAGAACAGGCTTATGGCCAGTGGTTTTTGTCCAAAACTGAACAAGAAGCAAATCTTGCTTTTGGAATGACACACCATGCACATAGAAAATCAGTAGGAAAAACATTGCAGTTGTATTTACACATCATGTATTTTGGTTGACTGATGAGAATCACACGTTGTGTTTCCTGGGCATTCTATTTCAGGCTGCCTAAGACCTAGACACAACAAGGGGTAGTCAAAGATCACTTCCACCAGTGTAAATAAACAGCAGCACAGTGGACCTGAGCATTTCACTTGGAAATTGCTTGGAAGAAGGTTATACGCTGTGTAAGTAATGAGAAAATGTTTGCATAGTTCTCGTGTTACGGGCTAATCACATTCCAATTAAGTCTTATTACTGTCACTGGTCCTTGAACAGGAAGAAGAGAGGACGTCAAGAGGGACAGGAGAGGAATGTGTTCAGGAATGTGTTCATTTCATTTCAGATAGCATCGCCTTCGACTTTCCTTCAGACTGCTGTTGGGTAGGGCTGATGAGATAAAGCCACATGCCTCCCTTCATCTGTGGTTAATGTTAGCAACGTCCAACAACGGTAGCGAGAAAGCCCTGCTTTGACAGGGAGCCAACTACTGACTTTATACTTGATTAGCAGCAGTGTATCTGAAAGCGAGATATGACCAACCACAAACTAGCCTGTCAGGGCAGGGATTTGTTGTTTTCCCCCTCCATGACAGCATGTATCAGGACTTCTTTGTCGCATTTTTCTTGGAACAGGAGAAGAGAGGCAATCTCTCTTTTTCGTTAATGGATGCTACAGCTTCTTATTGCTACTCCAGCCACTGTTGAATAACAGACACCTCTTTTATGTGACTCTCGAAATCAATTTCAACTGTCACATTCTTCCCATTCCTGAAGGATTGCAACAAGCCTGCTTTCCTCCCTCGGCGGCTCATCCTCCTCTCCTGCGCGGGAAGGTTTCAAAATTCAAACCTGTGCCGCCCCTTGCAACGGAAAATGGTCATTCTTGTCTGCGGAAGGAACTCTTCCGACCAGAGAGGCAGTAAAAATGTGGTCATTTTGATTAGGATCATGATCATTTGGATCTGTAACACATTTGATGTCCTGATTTTTGGAGCAGTTTGGTATGGAAAAATCTCATGTCTGAGGCAACGTTCTCATAAGACAAGCACACGATGAAAATAAAGCACAAACCACATACTATGTATTGCGTAGCCATGGCAGACACATTCAAAAAGAAGCATGAATTAATAAAAGGTTGAAGTGCAACAGCGATACCCTGAGCAAAGAGGCGGTTGGGTGTGAAGCAGCCCTTTCTCATCTTTAGCTTACAGCGTCAGGGACAAGTATTTTATGATGGAACATACTTCAAATAACAAACTAATCAACATAATGAAAAACTACAATATTTAAAAATGATCAACATACTTGAGTGCACGCGATCTCTAGTACATTTTACCTCTTTCAGCAAGTCGAGCTCCTGCCTTACACCCTCATACTCAATCTCTAGCTCGTCGTACTGCTGTTTGAGCTGCTGTTTCTCCTCCAGTACCACCAGCCCGTACTCAGCCGCCTGGATCTTCTCGTTGGTGGTTTCGCCCAATTCCCGGGACAGGCGCTGGATCTCGGCCCGCATCCATTCCGGACCGGCCTGGAGCAACAGCAAAGGGTCGGGGTAGCCCTGATCTTCCACGGACATTGTCGTGATGGATGACAACGGGTCAGCCGGCTAGTCTCAGACAAGAAGGAAGCGGTGCGCGTTCAGGCGATGTAACCTTGAAGAACGATTGGTTGCTCAAATTCGTCTGTATTTGAATTGCATGGTTGCTGCGTTTGCGTCTTTTGATGCTGGTGTGGTGTCTCTGGTCATGCAGATGACTCCGTTCAAGACCCACTAAGGACAGACGCTGTAACCCCTTAGGATATCTTCATCGTTTTGCCTTGAGGTTTTCCTCGCCCCTCCATCGACTTGTCCCAGCCCTACCGCAGGAGTGGGCGTGGACTCATTGTGACGACAGGGGAACCGATAGACAAATTCTGTTTATTACTTTCAGCATAAAATAGCAACGACAACCTTACTTAATCACACCACGACGTAGTAATGCGCATATTTTATTTATTGTGCAATTGCTAAAATTCTAAACAGAAATAATATGTATTCAGTGAAAATGCGTCAGGTCTCACAAAATCTAAACAAACGTAGATTTTGTATTGAAAGCAAAGCAAATCAAGTTCCGGCACGTTCAAACGAATCGTTGCAAATTCAACGAAACAGCTGGTTCGGACAGCTGTTAAAACGTTTGCGATGCTTCTCGGGAAAAGTAGTTTTACCGTGAGCAAAATAAGGCTGGCGACAAGTTAAAAAAACTCATTTCCCGCTATGCTTTACGTGTCTGCCAATGTGGAACCCGGAAATGTGTGTCAGCACCGGTTGTCGTTTAGCAACATGCGCCATACGGCTCTTACTGTTACATGGCTGTTTGCTGCCATCTGTTGGAAATGACGAAGTCGACAATGAAATGTTGAAAACGTACTCAAGGCGGCGCCTTGGGTGGGTTGGCCTGTTGCTAAGATATTAGGTAATTACTACGTAAGTACAACAGATACATACAATCACTCGCTCCTCAGTAATTGAAGTAAATCAACACGAACAACGAAGAGGTGTGACTGGGTAGTGTCGTTTTGCATTAATGTAAAAATGTGTATGAGGTCACTGTGGTGTTTACAGTATACCCGATGTTAATGTGTGATTGCTTGTATTCATGAAGGCAGTTGTTCTTTAAATTGTTACAAGTCACATTTCTCCCAAAGGAGGTGACCAAAGAGATACCTTGAGCAGACGTCAGTGCGTCCGCCATGTTGAATGTGGCAAATCTGCTCGTAAACGAATGCAAACAAATCTGCAGTACATAAAGTTAATGTATATAATTCACTCAAACGGATACACACTGATATATTTGGGGAATTAATATATACCGAACACAATGGATTCCCCTTTTAATCTCATTATTGTACAATGTCACACAAAATGTAGTCTACTTAATTATGACCGCCATAATAAAGTCAAGGACCATAATTTAATGTGGCCCGCGGGAGCAAATCATGTGTGTCAACTATCATGATTCTTGCTGAAATCTGCACTGAAATGTCAAATTGTCATGAGTAATAAATAATTTCTTTTTTGCACCGGCCCTCCGAGGGAAGCGGTAACTCCGAAGTGGCCCGCAACAAAAAATGAGTTTGACACCCCAGACTTTTGACATCATTAAGCACCAAAACAAAGCTACCAATGTTTGTAACACAGTTATACTTAATATTGAAACATCAAAATGCCTCAGATTCACCCCAAATTGAATTCTAATAGGCTTTTTCTGACATTTTCAGAGTGACATCTTTTAACACAAGTCATGGTCCGCAGAGACCTTCCACATCATCAGAGGGATGTTATTGTTTCCAGTTGTCACCTTACCGTGGTGGAGGGGTTTGCGTGTCCCAATGATCCTAGGAGCTAAGTTGTCTGGGGCTTTATGCCTCTGGCAGGGTCACCCATGGCAAACAGGTCCTAGGTGAGGGACTAGACAAAGCATGGCAAACAAAAAACATATTTTTAAACTACAGTATCCTGGCTGAATAAGGTTTACAAACAAGGAATAATTTTGTTAGCCAATAACGTTACAAAATTATAGTTTACAGAGCAGGAAAGAATGTAATGTGCATATAAAACACCATACTAAATGGCATAATAAAGAAAACAATGTTATTAAGCTGTTTATTTGATTTTATCGGCATAATAATAGTCTCATTATTAATATTAGCTACCCAAAGTGTGGTTCTGATTCCTGAAATCGAAGGGCCATCTGAATTTCTCCTGTTTGCCATTGATCAAGACATACTTGAGGACACTCTGTTTTTTTCTACCTTAACAAAGAGATGGTCTTGAGAAGTAATCGAACTAGCCTCCTCCCTTAACTTCATTCGTCCAAAGTTGTTTTCTAAATGTATTTGTTGCTTTATTATTGTGTCACTTATTCAGAGCAGTTTTCATTTTTACGTTTTCATGTTTATTTTTTGGCCTTTTCTACATGTATTTGTCCAGTTTGATCATTTCAGTAACCCTGTTTTATTAAATTGTTTGTAATTAAATATACCACTTGAATATACTTTACTGTGGCGCTCCCGAGGCAGTGTGGACAACAGCGCTTTGATTTTTGTAAGCAGAACAACCTACACAAAACATGCCATTAAACACGACTGTATTTGCATCCTTAGTGCCGCAAAGCATGCTATGGGGGCACCCAGTCTTCCAGCGAGGCTACAATATCATTTTTAGGTCTTGATGTTATGAATTATTTGGCGATTATCTGTATTAAACATAAAGCATGAAGTGGAATTGTACTGTGTTATGCCTATGCAATGGAGACGAATTGTTCTCAAATGTGTGACGTCATCTTTAATCGACGTCTCTATGGGATGACGACGACGAGGACTGGACGTCTGATATCTCCTAACGTTTGTCCGTCTTCGCTGCGGGCTCCTTTGTTTTTCACATCGATTCCTTGAAGGGGTGTATGGATGGAGAGTCTAACATGCAAACAGATGAGCGAGGACCCACGATTGAAGACAGAGGAGGTTGCAAATCAAGAAATGGGATTTAGCCTTTATCTCCTGTCGCGAGTCTATGCCACATTCAATATGGCGGTGAGGTTGACGAACAATTCCGCGCGTACTGTGGCTAGGTGGGTAGCTAGGTAAATACAGTACAGTATATAGGTAGGTAGGTAAATAATAGATGGATATACAGGTAGGTGGATAGACAGACAGAAAGATAGATACAGTACGTCGATGTATAGATAGATAGATCGTTGAGCTCCATCTCCCGGACCATTTCAAAAACGGTATCTAATTAATTCATTAAACCTTAGTACAAATATTTCACACTTCTTTGTTCTTAGCTTTAATGCAGGTTAAATAAATGTTAAAGATTTGCACCTTTAATGTGATAATAATACATCAAGTTAAAGGGTTAATTTCCTTTAGTGGTTAAATAAAATCAACTGATTTACTTCATATGGAGTATGTAACTTCGGCCAATGCAGCAAATATAACTAATTGATTGTGGTCTAAAAAGTCTTTGGGTGTTATCCCTAATGGTAGACATCGTAAACCAATGCCTTCACAAACCAAACCATCTTTTTTAAGACGGAAGGTAAATAATCAGATTAAATCTTTTGGGTACGTTACAAATGTACCGCTATTTGTAGAACATTAGCATATTGGTTGCAAAAGTTTCCCAAACCCTTCTGTAACAAACATAATCTGGTTAAAACAATTTGATGTGTTTATAAATTACTTATCTTTAGCAATTCCACATAGGAGTATACAGTATTAGCAGATGATTGCAGATACAAACACTGCAACAGAAGGCAAAGTTGATATGATCATACTATGATTTTTGTTGAGTAGTGAGTGCTTTATTTTATACTGGTACAATAATAAGATTAGCAGTCTAATCCCAGAGGAGACGAGAATAGCCCAACACTATCCCACTCTAGACTAAGAATAAGAGGAAGAACCAGAGCAACCTGTGTCTGTACACAGCCCACATCGTTCCTAATTTTCCATGCTGTTTTTAATGTCCCTTATTCCTACACTGGATTTACCATCCTGATGAGGTAAAAAGGGACCACGATATCTGATGAGGTAAAAAGGGACCACGATATCTGAGGGCACAGTCCCAACCGCCTCCCCCCCCCCCTCCCCTGCACACAGAGATAATCTGAGGCGAATCAAATCAAGGGAGGCCAAAGGATTGACTTTCCACAGATCCAAAGAGAGAGCGGTAACGTCAGAGCTGGGGAGGTTGATGTCACATATTTTGGCAGCAGTGGGGCAATTGAGCCCTGAGATGGTGTTCACCTGAGAATCACTTGCAGGTAAATGTTTTTTTTCCCATTCCCATTTAATTGTTGATAGATTTATGTTTAACATATTTTTCTTGAACACTGAATTTATGCACACATACAGATGATAACAGATGAATATATTGCCTGGATTTGACTTAGACAGTGAGCGATCCTGTCATTTCATTGTTGCTCCAACTAGTAAAAATAGTGTCTTCAGGCTCTGCTATGACTGTGGACATCAACCTAAGGGGAGATTCATATGGCACTCCATGAAAGGTCCCATGGGGGTGCTCTGATGGAATTCAGTAAGTGATTGTAATTGCTCCTGGTGCAGTATGTCTCCTACCTAAGAGCTAAATTGTAATTGTGTATGATAATGTGCCACCGGGCTATTTGTACTGATAACAGACCGATAACCACTGAATGTGCATTTGCTACTTCTGAGTTTAATCATTCCAGTGTTTTGAGATTAAACTCTTCAGCTCTATTTCTGGAATGTTGATGTCATCACTTCTACAGGACTTGTTTCATCTTACTTTGTACCTCTTTGTAGTTAGAGCGCCCAGGGCAAATTACACTATATTCGGAGAGGCGATTCGCTACGTCATTCCGGCACACATGCAATGTTCTATCGGCTGTGGTGGTCAAGGCTGCAAGTATGACAACCCGCATTTCTGGCGTGATGACCAACAGGCGATTAAAGGCCTTTACTCATCATGGTACACGTCCACCTTCAATCTCAATGTCCTGGAAAGTGGCTTTTTTTTCCAAGCATGATGGTATTTATTATTTTTTTAGGGTGACTGATCATCTTCTTGCGATGTCCAGGCCCTCGACTGAAGTTATTGAGAAGTATAACGTTATTGAGCAATTCAGAAGGTATATGCGCCTTTCGTGACAAGTTCTCTCAACAGGCGCTATGAGCTCACACCACTTGTGTTCATTTCAAGGAATGGCATTAAAACGGTGATCAACCTCCAGATACCTGGTGAGCATGCAAGCTGTGGAAACCCTCTGGAGCCAGAGAGTGGTTTCTCCTACAATCCAGAGGCCTTTATGGAGAATAACAGTAAGTGCTTCGTTGATTTTGGTGAGTGTATAATGCTACTCAAGTCTCACCGCGTGTGATTTCAGTTTATTTCTACAACTTTGGGTGGAGTGACTATGGAGTGGCCAACCTGACTACTGTTCTGGACATTGTTAAAGTTATGGCCTTTGCACTGCAGGAGGGGAAGGTAGCTGTGCACTGCCATGCAGGTCTTGGGAGAACAGGTAGAGCTGCACCTGGAATGTTGACATGACTGTTTGACCTTGCGCCAATGGCAGTGTCACAACATAGTTTCTCTCCCTTTTCTTAGGTGTGTTAATGGCATGTTTTTTGGCCTATGCCACGAGGATGACAGCCAATCAAGCGATCTTGTATGTTCGGGCTAAACGGCCCGGTTCCATCCAGACGCGTAGTCAGCTGAGCTGTGTCCGCGAGTTTGTCCAATTCCTCGCCCCTCTAAGGAGTGTGTTTTCCTGCACTGAGCCTCGATTCCAACCCGTCACCTTGACTCAGTACCTCAATCGTCAGAGACACATTCTGCACGGCCCCGAGCGGAAAGAATTGAGGTACCTGCCAAAGATTGTTCACCTTGTGTCCCGGCTGCTGTTGGATATTGCGGAGAATCGACAAGTGATCGAGGAGGACGTTTTGGAGGCGCCGGACATCCATGACATTGAGATGACCCTCAGTATCATTGAACAGCTTGGGCCTCAGTTTTGCGCAAAGGAGCCTCGCTTGCCAGGTTCCCTGACCTTACCGAGACATTTTCATGAACCGCCCATCTTCTACCATCGCAAGAGTCTTAGTTACAGTGAGTCTGATCTAAGACGTCTGGGGTCGCAGCTCAACCTCCTGACACAACCCTTGGGCTCCCTCTCACAGGGCAACGTGGCCAGGCCAATTTCTCCATCCGAAACTGCTCAACCGGTAACGCAGTGGAAGAGTTGGAATAGTAACACATCTGACATCTCCCAAAGCTCCACAGGATCTCTCTGGCAAGTCAAGAATCATGAAAGGGACGGTTCCATTTTGTTGAAGAAAGTCAGACAGATGCCCATCCAACGCAGTGGATCGGTTGGACACAATGGCCCACTCCAAAAAGGTAGTATGCTCTCCAGATTGAAGGCTGAGCAGAGAGAAGAGTTGGCAGAAAGCGAGAGGAAGTCTCAGCAGAGAGATGAGGAGCAGTCAGAGGTGCCATGTATCACTCTGCAGTCTGAGTTATCTCTGGAGGCGAGGAGGCTGTTGGTGGCACAGGCGCTAGCAGTGGACCTTTTTCTCGATGGGGCAGAAGAGCACAGGAACAAAGTGTTAACGTGGCAGGTAATTGATCCGGGCCAATCCAGTGAGATAAGACAGGACAGCCCCAAATAAAGCTTTCGCAAGCCGATAATTTGGGCAAATGTGATTGAAATAACTAAGTTGAGGGGTTCGTTGTTTTTCAGTGGATGGCTCTTCTTTGCGAATGACAGATGGAAAGATGGAATCCTTCAATGCAGTTTAATAAAAGGAGGGGAAAAAAACGTCTGCACCGCAGCACGTCCGAGAACACAACCCCGTAACTAAAATCACTTCCTGCTTCTCTTACTTTAACAGCCAATCAGAACCTATCAACATAAAAAAAAATGCCTAAGCAATTATTAAACAACAGAATATAATTTAAGTATGCTTAACATTAAATAATATGATGCTCAAACATAAAATGATCATTAATAATATAACATAAGCTTACATAACTTACATTTTTTTACAGGATGTACACTGTAAAAAAGACAAGTTGTATTTTGCGGGTTGGGGGGGGGGGGCTAAAACAGTGAGCACGTTGTTTGCTCCAAAACAATTTGCTGAGTTGCTTTTAATTAGATCTTGTGTTCATACTAATATTTAAGTTGGGGATCAATACAAGTGACAGTGGTTCTGTCAACACTTATTTATTGTGAAATGCTGGAAAGCCACGTTTCTCAACAGCAACTCAAACTACGTAGCTCAATTGCACAGCTGAAAATTCTATCTGTTTGTTGCCTTAAATTTTTGAGTTCGCCCACTTTTTTTTTTTTTTTTTAGAAACAGATTAAGAATTTATATTTATGTCCCCCCTCTTCTTACTCGCATTGACAAACTCAGGCAGAGAATCACTTAGGATGTTCAACACCTGAACTGTTCAATTTCACTGAACTCGACTTAATAGTTTTGAAGATAATTGCTTTTGAAATGTTGAAATTTTTTGGGGGGGAGGGAGGACGACACCCTGTATTTACATTCAACGATGGCATGCTCATTTCACATCCCGTAGTCACTCTGCGGTGACATGTCAGTCATACCAGGTATCTGTCAGCGATCACATTGCTAATTCAATGTTTTACATCAGGTAAATGTGTGTTAGATACATACTCAAAATCAATATTAATAACTCCTGACAGACCTAAGATTAGTTGACAAGTGTGAGTGCTGAATGTGTTCTTGCAGGCGGAGCTGAATCAAGGCGGCGCATGGGAAAGGCTCTGCATGGAGCGGGATCCCTTCATCCTCACAGGTCTGATGTGGGCATGGCTGGAGCAGCTCAAGGAGCCAGTCATCTGTCTCCAGGATGCCATGGCCCTGAACCTTGAAAACACTGATGCGCAAACTGTCCTCAACACACTTGGCCAGGTAAAACCTAAAAAAAAATCTCCACACTTTTAGTCACGTGGCTGTTATCTTCGTACTTACTCCACATCTCCATAGGCACCCAAAGAAACATTAATGTGCATACTGGACTGTCTGGCTCATTTACTGACACTACCTGAGGAGGTTGAACATGCATTTCTGAATCGTACTATCAAGGCGTTCACTTGGGTAAGCGTGATGAGTGCATTGGACAATTACAGTCCAAATTTGTTGTCAACAATGTCATACGATGTTCACCTTTCAACAGATGCGAAGCAGTTCCAACGATGGAAGCCAAGTGTATGAGTCCATGACTAGAGTCCTTCGCTGTATCCTTGAGGACATGAGATGTGTTGCCACCAAAGCAGAAGACCCTACAAAGTCTCCTTTAACGTGTGCGTAGATGCTACATATGGAAACATGGAGGGGACACTTTGTGCCTTAATGTTGAAAATATTTATTGTGTCAGTATGATGTGACATGAATACAACTCATGACATGTACTGCCCTAGCATTTCTTCACCCCCACATTGAGGCAACGCAATGAAGAACAGTTTTTTTAATGCAATGTTTTGCCTTAAGACTGGTCACGTTCAGCTCCAGAATTAGCCAATCAATTTACGAACACCGGTTTGTTATCATGCATATGAGTCTCCCTCAATGCCTTTAGAGTGACAATGTTATCCCTTTGTAAAAAAGAAAAACCTGAAATACTTCAAAATAAAATCATGCTTCAATGACAGTGAACAATGAGCCAATGTTTCTCTTTCGGGGGCTGTGCAAAACTCACGTCGCCACTGTTTTGCGGGTTCAGGAAGTGAATGTGTAAGCTTTTAAAACATCATTGCCATCCTTCCCTTCAACTGAACCAACAACGCTGGCGTAGTCACAAGCGACGAGGCTGAACCCTCTAAAAGCACAGGAAACAGAGACATGACATTAGGTCCAATCTACATTCTGGCTCTTTTTTAATGCTGCACAGATATCTAAATGTCAGAACAAACCTTGACATAGTGTGAGAACCTCCCAGTAGGTGGTATCGACTCTCCAAGTTCAACCCACCGTCTCTGTCACGTTTCCAGGTCAGCACGCGCAAAGAAAGGTCCTGAGATGCTGTTACCACACGGAAGCTGTCCTGTGAAATGTCACAGGAATGAGTGGCAATTATAATAAATCCCTCAAAATATCTTCACAATATTGCTACCTTACATTATTGTTTCATTCAGTCCTCACGTCCTCCAGTTTGAAGTTAGTTTGATGTTAGATAATCAGTTTGATATTCATTAAAAGTAATTAAAAATTGTGCAGTTGTGCAAATAAAAACTTTTAAAGGGGGAGTCAATTCAAAAAAAAATCTTTACAATAATACACCACTTCCAAAAACTTAGGGATATTGGTCTTTCAGGTGACATTTATGGGAAATGTAAAACGTTCACGTTACAGTGCTATCGTATCATGAATGTAGGACATGTCAGTAAAAGGATGCACTGGTGATTTCCTCATCTCAAACAGTTCATTGATACAATGGTGCGTACACATCAACAAAAAATGTCAACGTCTCAATTACTCGTCCTGTGCCATTGAGCATTACTTAGTTTGACAATGACGTCTCACGCTGTTCACGCATTGTCTTATTGTCTGCTGATGCACGGCATCCCACTCATCTTGAAGGTCAGCCCTCAGATCTATTGAGGTTCTGATGTGCAGAGCCTCGACATGACAACTCAGTTGGTATAGGCTTGTCACTGTACCCTTCACAAAGTGTACGGCGGCTCATTAGAGAACAACAACTTGTGCAAAAAGTATCCTGAAACAGTTGGACATGTGCATTCAAAAGCTTTGAGAAGGTCAAATTAAGGTCACTTGTAAAGGCTTGACTGCATTTTAGCCTCATCCTGAATTTTCACCTGAAAATCAAATATCCCCAATTTTTTGTGAGTAGTGTGTGTTCTATGCGCCCCCACTAGTGTGAACAAGACATTCTGTTAAATTTGTGGACACGTTTGTTTCCATCGCAGGGAGGGCCACTTTGCGACTTGCTGTCAACTGAAAACGACATCACAGTGCCAGGCGGGCTCAGCTTGCGAACGTCTCATGCCCAAACCGAGCAAACAGGTGAGCCATGATTGGTCGTTAGCAATTCGGAAATTGGCCGCCTCCTCATATGGACAAAAATGGGTGGATTTTGCTACTTCATTCATATTCCACAAACGCAATATTAATCAGAGTGCCATGTTCAGATTGGTGGGGGCGCATAGAACACGGTGTTTAAAAAAAGTTTGACTTGTCTTCCCCTTTAATAAGTAAGCGTAAAAAATTCTTACCACACATAAAGAAGTAATTGGCATTGTGTGCTCTTTGAAGCTTGCGAGCAAGGCGCCGTTCAGAGCATACAAGAAGAGATGACAATCAACTGCCATCACAATGGAGTTGCTGTCCTTTGCCTCAAGAAGAATGCTGGAGGACGTGCTCGGCAGCGACAAAGGAGAGGACTCAACCTGTTGGACTAAAAAGCAAGCATTTGTTAGAGCTGGACAAACTTGTATTTTTATTCACAAGTTCAAGTATTATTAAATTGCTGTGCCTTATAATTTGTGTAGGGACACGCTGCATCCCTGTAATTGATGGGACGACATTGTTTTCTGCTGTTTTCGTCAAGTTTTCTGATAGAGAGACGCTCAAACGCAGCCGACACAAGAAATCCTGCTGTGCGTCGTCAACAGTCTTAAACACAACGCAGTCGGACACCACCGGTTACGCGAGTTTTGTTGTCTAAAGTAATTTTAGGGAATAACTGCTAAGGATGCTCCTTGTCTTTATGTATAACACACAACAAATGTGACCTTTAAGACAGGTATCCTACTTGTTTTACACTTGTTTTCTCCTTTTTCACCTTGGATCTGGGACGTGTACTTTGACTTTTTCATGCTGACATCGAAGACAGTGAGTGCTTTGTTGTTAGTGTGCTCGTTGCAGTGGACCATGGCCAGTCTGGCAGACTGCGTGGGGATGAAGACGGCGGCCTGGCACCCAGTGATTGGCACTAACTGGCACAGTGGGTCTTCGTCCTCACACGGGGAGGTCAAACTATCAGCATAAATCACCTGTCGATGACCCAGACATAAAAAAAACAGTATTCATATGTATATTTCTTAATAGCAATTTGTCAAACACCGCTGAGTCGCTGTCCAGCAAAACAAAGATAATACCTTTAGACTTGAATCAACGTTGTCCTTTGAGCCAGCTGTGATCCATTTCTTGTCAGGTGAAACCAAGAGTATGTTGACTTTGAAGCTGTCAAACACCATTATACTGGATTTTTTAGTCAAAGCTGTTCCAGCTAGTGTACACACTGACCCAGGACTCGTTCCAACCTTGAGAAAAAGAGCAGGGACAAAACTCCGACTGTGTAAATTACGATCACAGTGGTCATTCCTCACATGCAAAAATAAATAAATAAAAGGAAGGATACTTACAGATAGAAACCAATCATTGTCCTTATTATACTGTAGCAATGTACAGTGTGCGGACGCAACTGAGTAGGACGCCACCTCCTGGCCAGTCTGACCTTGCCAGACCTTGATCAGGCCGGCAGAGTCTACCGTGATGACAAAGTCACGCTGCTCGTCAATTATGATGCGAGATAAAGGATTCTGCTTGGCAGTGCACCACACGAGTTGACCCTGAGAAGAAATGAACTCACATTAGTGAACCTTTCAGGCTCAAGAAGTCCGTTAGGGGGTTGATGGCACATTGTAAGATAGCAAACTTCAGTTTCAAGATTTTCATTTGCAAAACTTAGATTTCAAACAGCCATCGCTGCATACAAAGTGCTGTATTTGGAGAAATTTAACATGCACAATAAACAGTAAGACAAATCGGTAATAAAGGCGGTGGAAAGCACCAAACAGTAAAACCAAGAACAAATCTAAGTCATGCTGAGTCGAATGCCAAAGAATACAAGTGAGTTTTGAGGAGGGCTTTGAAGATGGGCAGCGAGGAGGCTTGCCGAATGTTCAGTGGGAGGTCATTCCAGAGTGTTTGTTACATGCAGATACCGGTAATTAGTTACTGACACTCGGCAGAAATTCCTGACTTGCAAATTCAGGCCGTGAAGCTGTTGGAGGAGCAGAACTCCATCACAAACTGACAACAACCTATATTATGCACCCAACCACACTGCTTACTACATACTTTGTCGATAAGAACTCAGTCTGGGGACCAGTGTGTCACATATTTAAGACCAATTACAAACCACACACACACACACACCAAAAGGAAACGGGGACTCATGAGGAGCCCTTGAGATAGAGAAAGCCTCCTGAAACAACACTGCAGGACATTCCACTCACTCGGACATCCTTGAGATCTAATATACATTTTTAATTGTTGTTCAAAGTGAATACAGGAAAATTATGTATCCTTTATTCTGCCGAGGGGTATATAAAAACTCTCTATGTAACTATTACGTAGTCAAATGTATGTGTTGAAATTCTGGAGATTGTCCACTAACATTCTGGATGTTCCATGCCCGGACTGTACCATCAGTCGAAGCACTGCAGACTGTGGTTGGGGTGTCCCAGAGGTCAGGACCCAGAGGTGAGCTCCCTTGCAGGTAGACCAGGCCCACTATTTGCCCTAATGGAATACTTTTTTTCAGTATCTGCACTTCCACTTGAGTGCAGAGTACGAGTATATTTGACGCATCCGATTTCACCTTTGGATTTTTCACAGACCTGTGTGGCCTCGGAGGCTCTTGCAAGTGTAACCCCCAGTTCGACCTTCCTTCATCTTTGTCTCCAAATGGGATCGTCGCAGGAAGTATTTCTTCCATGAGTGATTGACGTGAGGGCTCCCCAACACAGCCTGGCTACAAAAGCCCCATCGCTGCAAGCACATCCTCCTGATGAGAAGAAAACAAACAACCATTTGACATTTCTGTGGTGGCAAGAAAAGTATTTCCACGCAAAACACTCACCTCCATAACCACTGAGTCTCGGCAGCATTGTGCCAGTTCTGGAAAACAGACAACCTATTCTGAGTGTTGTTTGGCTAGTTAAAGTCACTTCCGCATGTTGTATAGTCGCGTGTCCTTACCCTACACACGCTCGAGGCCCTGATTAAATCTTCCTCGGTTAAAAATGTAAACATATGAATGAGACAATCGCCGAGCAAGTGTTGGGGATCCATGGCGATGTTCTTCTTTCTCGTCCTGCGATTGTGAAGCAAAAGCAGGAAGAAATCAGTGAGATCACGCGCAGCCGACATGATTGTCATTCTGCCACTAGATGTCGCCATCTCAAAGGGAAATCAGCCCTGGACAACGCCTGGACTGAAGAATAAATACACTTGCAAATAAACGATGAACCAGATTAAACATCAAATTTGAGTTTACGTTTTGAGATTAGAAATTGTGACATTTTCCGTGCACGTTGTTGAGAATCAATTGGTTTTTGAAGTATCTTACGTTTAATCGCAGCTTTTGCTGGTTTGAAAAATTGAATAAACAATATCACAGTCAGAATCATCTTTATTGGCCAAGTATGTAGAAACACACAAGGAATTTGTCTCGGGCAGTACAAGCAACACTCTTATTATCAAAAGCAAGCAGCTATGATAAACAAGGACATGACAAATAAGTATTGAAAGACTTTCCGTAATGTAAGGGTACCATCGTGCAGTAGTACCACTCAATGACAGCTGCGAGACAATGTGCAAAGTCTCGAGCAGACATAAAGTGATCGGTTGTGGAATACAATTCTATGACGGTTGTGCAGTTGACACGGGGCGGTTGGATAGTTCGAGGGGCAGCTGTGGTGAAGGATCTTTTCTGAAGTCCACGATCATCTGTACCCATCTTGAGCGTGTTCGGCTCCAGGTCGTTTTGGCTGCACCAGTGCGTCACTTGCTCCACTTCTTGTCGGTACGCAGATTCGTCACCGTCTTTGACGAGACCGATGGTCGTGGTGTCGTCTACGAATTTGATGTGTTTGACGGCTAGCTGTGTTGAGGTGCAGTTGTTTGTGTAGAGGGATAAGAGCAGCGAAGAGAGGAGTCATCCTTGGGGGGCCCCCAATGTTGATGGTGTGTGTTGATGATGTTGTCCTTGTCAGCCTCACCTATGGTGTCCTTCCCGTCAAGAAGATGAGGAGCCACTGGCAGATCGTCGGGGACACACTGAGCTGATGAAGGGTATGGGTTGGGTTGGGCTTGGCATTAGGATTGGGGTTAGGGTTGGGGTAGGGGTCGGGTTAGGGGTAAGGGTAGGATTAAGGGTAGGCTTGGGGGTAGGGTTAGGTTGAGGCTTCTGGTTAGGGGCAGGGAAAAGATAGTGGTAGGTTTGGTGTTAGGGTTGGGTTAGGGTTAGGTTTCGAGTTAGTGTTTGTCCACCACTCGTGTAGATGCAGACTACCTGTCATGGGAACTGAAAGCCAAATTAAATATTTCAACTGTCCATATTGTTACTCTGGGTTAATATATATTTTTTAATCCAGTGCAATATATTTGTTATGGACTGTTCAGTGATTAAGTGCACCACATTTGCATTTAATCTAGAACTGTTTGTTTTTATTTCAGCAGAATTGCTAATTAACATTTACATGTACTGCATTTTCAATTTTTTTCATCCATGCATCCGTTTTTCAACACTGCTGATCCTGAAGAGGGTCACAGAGAGTTGCTGGAATCTATCCCAGCTGTCTTCGGGTGGAATGTAGAGCACACCCAGAACTGGTGGCCAGTCAGTCACAGGGCACATACAGAGATAAACGACCATTCATGCTCACATCCACACCGTCACTGAGTGGGAACTGATCCCACGCTGCCCACGTACAAGCCAGGCAAATGTACCACTACTACATGACTTACATTTTCATTGCATCTTGAATATCTAATTTCCATTTTTATATTCCTAGATTAAAGTGCAATGTTAGTGTTCAAACTGTACATAATGTCACAGTGACCCACAATGTTATGAAATATACTTTTAAGGAATGAACACTTGTAGGCTATATTAAATGTTGCTCACGATCAAGGGTGTGCAAGCCCGGTCCTCGAGGGCCCCTATCCAGCGCGCCTTACATGTCTCCCTTCTGCAATACACCTGATTCAAATGATCAAAATGATCATCATCAATGATCACCTGCAAGTCCTGAGAAGCCTGATAACGATTCTGGTCATTTGAATCAAGTGTGTTGAGAAGGACGACATCTCCAACAGGCTGGATTGGGGCCATTGAGGACCGCAGCTAGACACTCCTCATCATTTTCATTTTTTTTCATTATTGTGATTATTATTAATGATTAATTAGAACCACTGCTAGGGCGTTTACATTCTTTACAATTTTAAACAACTTTCACATTTCAGACGCGTTGTTATCAGGCCCTGGAACATGAATGCGACACCTGAACGTCCTGTTTTTGAGAGCGAGAGAGCGAGAGCGCGAGAGAGCGAGAGAGGATTCTTCCGTGGGGCCCCTTGCAAGTCTCCCGCAGCCACGCCCACGGAGATGAGCGCGATATAAAGTCGAGACGTGCTGTTCGCCCCGAGAACTGTGAGAAATAGGCTATCGCACTTGTTGAGGCTTACCTGTGCTGACATCATCATCGCAATGACAACGGGACCCGGCGACAAGGGGGCCACCTAAAGGGATCTTGGCTCGACTTGGCAATCAAAGTTTTTTTTCTTTTTCAATGTTTCCCCGGCTTGTGGACCTGCCTGTGGAGTTACCTGTGCTGTGATCGATCGGAGACTAACCGAATCGAGTTCTTCCTCAGCTTCAGCAGTCATTGCATGACCGTGAGGCCGCGATGAGTCGGAGAACTCGGCGCTGGATTTTAAGAGTTTTACTTTGTCTGGGAATAGTCTACCTGAAAATTGGGTGAGCTGCGTATATACCCGCGAGTGTTCTTACGCTCTCTAAAGCACACGACTTTGTGTCACTGGTTTGCAATTAACTACAATCAAGACACGTAATGACATTCCTGTTATCTGTTAAAGTCGTTAAATAGGGTCCTAAAGTGGTAGTATTTGAAAGTTGAAGTGTCCTCCAATGTTTGCGCTTGGTGAAATGAGGGTATAGTTTCGTATTATTTATGGAACTTTTCGGAAGTGGAGTTGCACCTGCCGCTTAAGGTAAAATCTTTTTGTTCCCCTCCCCAGGGGCTTCTCGTCGGTGGTGGCCCTCGGAGCGAGCATAATCTGTAACAAAATCCCCGGTTTGGCCCCGAGGCAGCGGATTATCTGCCAGAGTCGCCCCGATGCCATTATCGTCATCGGAGAGGGCGCGCAAATGGGCATCAACGAGTGTCAGTTCCAGTTCAAAAACGGGCGCTGGAACTGCTCGGCCCTGGGCGAGAGGACCGTCTTCGGAAAAGAGTTGAAAGTGGGTATGTTGCTATCTGTTCATGTCTGTTCATAATTAGAATATTGAGTCACTTGCATTGGCGCACAATTGTGCGCCCCTTGCGTAAAGGTGCCCCCCCCCCCACCCCCTGTTTGTGATTGCATGCGCATTTCAGTACCGACTTGAGCTGTACAACACACTCTGCTTCTAACATCGTTCAATGAAAGTGAACATTGTATAACCAGTTGAAGCAAACGCCCCTGAAATTCATGGTGCACTTGATCTCTGCATCCAAATTTGGAAAACTTCATATGAATCTATTTGTAAACATACTGCAAATACAACTATTATTGTTTTTTTTAGGGGGTGGGGGCATTCTTTTAGTTGTGAAAATTGCATGGAAGTGCAATTTATATTTTAGAGCACAAATATGCTTGCTTAAATGGGAAGTAAATATTTTTTTGGCAGCAAGTGTCAGCTGCTCTCCAGCCTTTTTTTTTTCACAGAGCATGTATAAAAGGTATCTGGAGCCAAGACTGTAACAAAGCTCTTGTGAATAGTCACAGCCTTTCTTTTCATGCCAGGCCGCGTCTCATGAGACAGTTTCAGTGGACTTTCTCCCATTTGCTGATGGGTGCTGCAGCTCCCACTGTAAGGACATGGACGTTACCACGGGTATAAATTACAATGAGCAAAGTAAAATAAAGTACCATAGTAGAGAAACTTGTCAGCTCCACTGGAGACGGATGTTTCCAACAGAGATTGGGTAATTGGTGTTGTCTGTTTTGGAGTATGATGGTCCGTGTTTCGAGCCCATTTTGGGGAGAGAACAAGCATCCCTAAATTGAATGACTGCCCCCACGCCCTACAATTACATAATTTTCTGCAGCACGGCTGATGATCTGTCAAGGGACGGTAGTTGGTGTGCCATGGCATCCTGGTCGGGACTCACTGCTATATACAAGTGATTCTCCAACTATACATCCATCCATCCATTTTCTGACCCGCTTTATCTTCACAAGAGTTGCGGGCATGCTGGAGCCTCTCAGCTGTCTTCGGGCAATAGTCGGGCAATACCCTTTACTGGTCGCCAGTCAAACGTAGGGCACACATAGACGAACTGCCATCCACGCTCACACTCACACAGAGGCACAATTTAGAGAGTTCCATTCACCTGCTATGCATGTTTTTGGAATGTGGAAGGAAACTGGAGTACCGGGAGAACTGCCGGCCCGGGGAGAACATGCAAACTCCACACAGGGAGGCTGTAGGCCGATGTGCTAACCAGTCGCCCACCGTACCACCATTCTCTAACTAATATTTGTTTATTTTATTTGAATGTGCCCTTTTTAAACAAGTTAGAGTAGTGCATTAACAAAAGCACACTGGTGGGAAAAAACTCAACAACACCTCCAAAATGATTTATTCCACTTGATCGCTCCCACCATTTTGCACAGGTACCTTCAAATGATATACTGAAAGTACAGTTGTAGTGTATGTAGTAAATGCCTGTCTTAAACCTGCCTTATGTGGAACATTTCATACCTTCTAACACTCAGTACCTTGACAACGCTCTTTTATAACAGTTAGCAATGTTGCTGCATTTAATTTCAGTTGACAGTTTATGTTGTTAGGTAGTTAGCTGACTTTTTTTTTCTAGCCAGGAAAAGTTTCGAATGGCGAGGGCAGCACTTTCCTCAGCTTGAATTGGATTGGGAGATGCGAGCTGTTGCAAATGTCCTGTTAAATAATCGAGACAAGGCGCTACTGTCTAGCTAACTGGTTGGATGCCCATGACTGAAAAGTCTTACCCTTCTCTTTCGTAAATGTGGCAATGAAATTGCGTTGAAATATACAAATGGTTAAATTGATCTCGCCTGTCTGGGAGATCCTTTCCCCTAAAACGCTTACTCTAGAATCTCCTCTGGTGTGGACTATATTAGACAGCAATCCCAAGAGTACTTAGTGACGAATTTCTTCTCGATTTGTAGCTCGACATACCTTCCGTTTCTGATGTCATGAGAAATTCTAACAGAGAAAATATTGAATGGGGAAATTAACAGTGCTAGAGAAATAAAAGGCTTCGTAGCTCGCACCAGCTGCGTGACGCCATCTTGTCCACGGCCAGTGGAAAGAAAAGCTAATCCCAGTCATGCTGTCAGTGGCGTTTGACAAGCTGTCCTTTTATGAATGAGTAGTTTTGGCCCATCAGGAGTGTCGGTGTTGGCGTGAAAGCCGGCAGCACGTCCACGGCTCGGACAGGCATAGCAAATAGATTGGTTTCACCGATCGGATTAGCCCAGAAGCCAAGTGGTTGCAAATGGATGCCATTGTTGGCGCAAAGCCGAGCGGGGCTGTGTGGCTTGCAATTGTTCTCTGAAGGAGTGTGGGTAGTGCAAGGTGCATCGCTTTGCTACGATTGGCCCCTAAGGCTGAAGAATAAGCTTTTGAGGAGAGGCCCAACTAGAAAGAAAAGGCACATTTTCACGACTGAATTTCAGTTCACCCTTCTAAATATCTTCCATCACTCAGTACAATCTTATGAAGTGCTCCTACTGTTTCTTTTGGAGGAGTCAGGCGCAGGAATCGCAGAGAAAAATGAACAGCACTGCACTCAGATGTGACTGAGTGCACCGACACACCTTGTTTTTTGGCCCGGAGCCCATTTCGTGTGTAAAAATGTCAACATAATTTATGCCTCGATATGAGGGGTTTTTTTTTCTTTCTATCTTTCTTTCAAGGATAGAAAGGTGGCACACGGCCAGGACATGCTTGCTGTATGTGACGCTTCTGGTGAGCTCGGTGGCAGGAGGACACAAAGAAAGTGAGGATGTGAACAAACAGCCCAAAAAGGAGCTTGTTTATACAAATATTGATGGACGTAATCTGCTGCCTCCGGTTAGCATTTTAGACATTCAAACTGGCATTTTTAATTTCCCGTTGAAGCATTTTTAAAGTAAGGCTCCTTCCCCTTGTCATATTTCACCCCAAAACTATTCGTCACACTCTGTCAGATTAACCTTTAGTTTATTGTCAATATTGCCGCATGTGTAAATGATTTGTGCAGCAGGCCTGGCGGAGATAAGGCCAGGATGGAGATGCTCATGTCTGATGAGTTTACACAGAATGTGTCATTTCTGAATGGATCAATAGCTGTTCCCTTCCTGACAGCCCTCTTATTCATGCTGCCTTGTTGACTAAACTGCCAGCAGCCATCTTGGTTCACAGGCAGGACAGTTTCCAGGTCAGATTTCAAAACACCGGTGCCCTTCAGTGATATGTCATTGAGACCATGATGTCAAGCCACATACTGTTAACTGGTCATCTCGTATCATTCATTTAAAACCAACAACATTTGACACTGAGTAGAAAGTGTCATAATGTTATCATAAGTAGAATAGCCGCTGCTTCATCGTCATCTGCCTTTGTAGTCCATGATATCGGTGGGCGCTACAATGTTTAGATATGAAAAAGATATGATTTCATGACATTTTATGTTGCTGTTGTTCTGATCATCTGAACTGAATTCATCGTAAATCCCCAAATACAACACAAATAAACTCAAGAAAGTCTAGTTGAGTTGAGCATGTATATTTATTCGTTTGAATTTTATCCCATCCATTTTTTTCAGCACAAAGTTGAAAAAAACAAAGCAAATATGTTCCCTGCTCCTCCACGAGTTGAATCACGGCATTCCGATTACAAGTGCGTTTGTAGTGGCGGCCATTTTGCCCTGTACTGACACTTGCTGTGGACTTAAAATGACATCACAGTGCCTCAGGGATCGGTTAATGACCAATGACGACTCACCTGTTTTCCTGCGTTTTGTTCATGTGACATTTGCAAGCTGAGTACTTCTACACATTGTGATGCCATTTTCAGTCAATAGCAAGCGGGAAAATGGCCGCCCGCTTACATGGATAAAAACGGATAGCTTTTGCTGCTTAACTCCACAAAATAGCACAAACCGGAATGCCTCGTTTCGATTAGTCGGGCCACAGAGTACATACCTAAGATATTTTTGACTTGATTTCCCTTTTAAAAGACGTTGTCCACAACTCCACTTATTAATGACTGTAACACTAACATGCATTGCAACGACTTGTGCCGTCTGTGCAGGGTGTCTTTACAAATCAAACCAAGTCACAAGGTGTCTTTTACTCAAGTTGTTTAGCAACATACTCTCAAGATGTCGTATTTACTCCAGATTCGACAGTGAATTACATTTCAGAGCTTGAAGGGGTGCGCGTGGAGCAAAATCAAAACATAAACCACATTCCTTACTCTGATGTATTTTCTTCTGCGCTTTTGCAGGGAGCAAAGAAGCGGCCTTTACGTACGCCATTATCGCAGCCGGGGTGGCCCACGCCATCACCGCCGCCTGTACGCAGGGCAACCTGAGCGACTGCAGCTGTGACAAAGAGAAGCAGGGTTTCTACAGCAGGGACCAAGGATGGAAGTGGGGAGGCTGCTCTGCGGACATCAGCTACGGCCTCGGCTTTTCCAAAGTGTTTATTGATGCCCGAGAGGTCAAACAGAACGCCAGGACGCTCATGAACCTCCATAACAATGAGGTGGGACGCAAGGTAAGCTGCGGCCATCTCCAAAATCATTACTAATTTTTTTGGGGTGGTCTTGATAATCACAGTGACCTGGAAACCTCTTCCAAGTCGTGGCGGAAGCGAGTGTTGCCAAGGTTCTGCCCAGCTTGAACGTGCAGTGGACTGAAGGTGGCTTTCAGAGAGGAAAGAAAAGCCTCTCAAAAGTGATTGATGAGATGATTGCACAGAAAAGACATGGGCACCGTCCCAAAAGACACTATCCCGGTCCCTCAGGTGCTTCACCAGTTGGGCCTGACACAATTACTTTCATTTCTAATGTCCCTCGAACATGATAAATCAGAAGCTTTGTGCTTGTTTGTGCACTCCAGGACTGCAGTGATGAGTGCAATTCAATGGCCTCTTTCAATTCACTTTCAATTATTGGGTGTAATTTGATTCAGTGCCACTGGTTCATTCTTATTCGGGGACATGACTAAAATAATGATACACTTCCATTTTCTGCGAGAAAGTAACAGAATGTGCAGCACAGGGCACCAAG